>NC_083431.1:49800900-50488400 GCF_020745735.1 Hemiscyllium ocellatum
CTGCTCAACAAAGATTATTCCCGAATCAACAAACCTCACTTCCCAACACATCTGGTATTGAAAGCTGGCTTCAAACTCATGTTTGAACTTATTGTGCTACTCATGTTCCTATCTTTACAAATGCTTCTAAACTGCATTCCTGATTAGTACAATCCTGGCTTTCCCCTTCCTTTGTCTGGATATAATTCTCAAAATTGTTCCTTAAGATGGTGGTAATGCCATTAGATGGCGATTTAAATAATTATCAGAATAATAAAGTGACAGCAAACTGGATTCAAATGGGATAAGGGCCTAAGTGGGCATGCCTCCTGTGATTATGGAACACTATTGAAAAGTGTCTGTATATGACATGAAAGGTAATGTCGAGGCTGCTTTATCAAGTGTCCCTGGACATGAAGAACAGTAGGCACTTGGGGAAGCTATGAAAATGTGGATGGTGCCTGTGGGTCAGGAGCACACCCTCAGAGAGGGTAGAGGCACAGGGTGATGTGGTTTGAGGTATTTGGTCTGGCAGGGACTCAGCTAAGGATGGCTGGTGACGTGTCAAAGAGAACTATCTATTCTGGATGAGGCTTTAAAGCTGCGTTTGCCCTCTCAGGTGGGTGTAAAAGGTTTCTTGGTACCAGTTTGAACAAGAGCAGAGAGGCAAGTGTCATTCCTAGCGTCTTGGTCAGCTTTTAACTTTCAACCAACATCAATAACACAAACGACTTCTGGTCACTTCTGGGGATCTTGGCATCTGCAAATTGGCCACTGTGTATCCTTTAGAGTAACAATGACGACATGGCGACTGAGTAATCACTAACTGTAAAGTGATTTTGGGGTGCCCTGAGGAAGACTGCGTGGGACTCTCTTTCCTTCCTTATGTTCAGTCAAGGTAATGGTTTTGTAAAGGGCTCTTGCTAGGCAAGGGGGCAGTAAACAGTGCGTTAGTGCTGCCCACAGCTGAACCTTTAGTACTGTACTCTGATCAAAGTGCTTTTTTTTCTGAAATACCACCAAAGACCTTGTTACCATTGGAAACAACTTTCAGAAGCAGAAGAAATTGGCTACATACTTGATTTGCTCTATGTGCAAGGATGATGAGAGTGAGGAACAATGTGAGAAAGGATTTCTAAAAACCCCTATGGAAAGTGCTGCTTTTCTTTTGTGTAAAATACAATTGCTACCATTGTTTTTATCGATTCAGAACCTTATTGCTTGATATTCCAACCAGTCTTAGAATTGTCTCCTTCGGTCCAGCTTTATCCAGTGAATGGCTCCATTCAACTCCACACCTCACCGCAGGCATGATGGTAGTGTCTTAGCTTCTTGGGTTGGGGGTCACTTCCTCCGAATCTGCAAAGAGAAAGACAAAAATCAGTGAGTTAACAGCAACAGCATTTACAACAAGCTGCCTGACTGCTCCAAAACACTTACTTTGTACATTGTGTGTCTTTCCAAGGGTCAGGAAATCTGATGATAAAAGTGGGACTTTCATTACATAGAAACACAGAAAATAGAAACATGATTAGGCCATTCAGCCCATTAAGACAAGCAGGAGGCTGAAAGAACACAGCAAGCCAGGTATCATCAGGAGGTGGAGAAGTCAACGTTCTGGGTGTAACCCTTTTTCAGCATTGACTTCTCCACCTCCTGATGCTGCCTGGCCTGTCGTGTTCCTCCAGCCTCCTGCCTGTCCCTCCTGATGCTGCCTGGCTTGCTGTGTTCTCCCAGCCTCCTATCTCTCTATCTTGGATTCCAGCATCTGCAGGATTTTTTTGTCTCTAACTTGGCCTATTAAACCTTCTCTGCCATTCAATATGACCATGGCTGGTCATCCAATTAGTACTCTGTTTTCACTTTCTTCCCGAATCTTTCGATCCTTTTACATGTAAGAACTAAATTTAGCTCCTTCTTGAAAACATTCAATGTTGTGGCATCAACCGCTTTCTGTGGCAGAGAATTCCACAGGCTCCCCCCCCCACACACACACACCCCCGACCACCCCCCACCTCCACAAACCTCTGAGTGAGGAAATTTCTCCTCATCTCAGTCCTACTTGTATCCTTAGACAGTGACTCCTAGGTTTGGACCGTCCAGGCATTTGTAGAATCATACAATCCCTACAGTGTTGAAGCAGGCAATTCAGCCCATCAAGTTTACACTAACCCTCTGAAGAGCATCTCACCAGCATTTCCCAGGTTAACCTACCCAGCCTGCACGTCCCTTGACACTATAAGCATATAGGTAAAAACAACTGCAGATGCTGCAAACCAGATTCTGGATTAGAGTGGTACTGGAAAAGCACAGCAGTTCAGACAGCATCCAAGGAGCAGGAAAATTGACATTTCAGGCAAAAACCCTTCATCAGGAATACAGGCAGAGTGCCTGAAGGGTGGAGAGATTGCTGTGCGTTTCCAGAACCACTCTAATCCAGAACTATGAGCAACTTAGCATGGCCAATTCACCCGATCCTGCACATCTTTGGACTGTGGAAGGAACGGGAGCACCCGGAGGAAATGGGGGCACCCAGAGGAAACCTACACAGACACGGAGAGAATGTTCCATCTCTACACAGACAGTCGTCCGAGGCTGGAATCGAACCTGGATCCCTGGTGCTGTGAGACAGCATTGGAAACAACCTTCCTGCATTTACCCGGTCTAGTCCTGTTAGAATTATCTTTTGGGTTTCTATAAGATTCCCGCTTCACTCTTCTAAACCCCAGTGAATACAGTCCTAACCAATCCTGCTATTCCAAGAATCAGTCTGATAAACCTGTGTTGCAATCCCTCCAGCGCCAGACCATCTTTCCTCAGATAAGGAAACCAAAACTGTCCACAATACTGTAGGTGTGGTCTCACCAAGGTCCTGGACAATTGCAGTGAGACATTCTTGCCTCTGCACTCGAATCCTCTCACTATGAAAGTCAACACACCATTTGCCTTCTTCACTGCTTGCTGTGCCTGTATGCTTCCTTTCAGCGACCGGTAAACACAGATACCCAGGTCTCACTGCACCTCCCCTTTTCCAAATCTATCGCCATTCAGATAATAATCTGCCTGTCTTTCTTGCCACTAAATTGGATATCTCACATTTATCCACAATATACTTTATTCTCCATGCACTTGCCCACTCACTCGTATAAAATGAATTTAAAGTTAATCCATTAATAGATTGAGGTGGGATTTGAACATCTTGCATTCCAATTCCCAAAACTTGGCTTAAATAATGAACCGTCAATGTTTCAGATGTGTGAAAAAAAATCTGTGAATCTTGTGATTCTGTCCTGATGAGTGGAAAATAGAATATCGCAGTATAGTCCTTTGTTCAGCAATACTCAAACTGTGTACTAGCAAGTGATTGAAAGTTTAAATAGTTAAGGGGGAGCAGCCTGCAGCAGAACAGTCTGGAGGCGAGAAAGACATTATGAAGGAGCATTGAGTAAGAAAACAGATTAGCTCTCTTGCCATTTGGCTTTGCTTCAGGAATGGGCAACTGATACATTGGACAAACTTGACAAATCTGTGAACGAAAAAAAATTAACACTTGGTGCTGAGGTAATCTCATGAGCTGAACTCCTTGGTATTTGCCCGATGCCTGTGCATTTTCTTGACAGGACATTATCAAAATCACTGGAGGAAAAGGCTAATCAGGAAGGAGAGGTCACTTCCAGAATGAGGCGCAGCCTTGAGTGAGTATATAAATTTGAAGAATTTGGAGACACCCTGGGATTTTGTTTCAACTGCCTGTGGAAATTGCAGGTGCTATTTTTTTTCTCTAGAACTTTTGTGTACAACCTGCACCATCTGGGAAAGTGTAGCCTAAAGTGTCAAAACTTCCTTTTCCTTTTGTGTCACTGACCCACGGTTAACAGTCGTGCCTTTGAGCAGAAACGCATTCATTCAGCTGTCGACAGTCACCGACCTGGCCAGTTCAGCGAGACAGAGCTGAGGCGTTTAGCTCTGTGCAAGGAGACTTGCTGGGAAGCACTTCAGGCTTGCAAACCATTAACCCCATCATGCAAACACAAAATCCATTTGGGAACAGGCTGGGTTCAGGGAAATAGTGTGACTGACCACTCTCGGTGCTGCAAGGAACAACATTCCTGCAATGTCGTGAACTGGTAACTGCAGGTGGCAAAACAGAAAAGACTTGGAAACAGAGCCTGTCCCTCAAGTATGTTGTCATTTTGAGTGGGTACTGCCTTCTCAACATTGTAAAAATAAGAGGCAGAGGGTGGACATTTTGATATGGTCAGACAGAGGGATTCTAACTCTGAACCACATGCAGAGAGGATCTGTGAGCAGAACAACATGGCAAACTAGCTTCATCTTCAGCTTCTTCATCAATGACCTTCCCTCCATCACAAGGTCCGAAGTAGGGATGTTCACGATGATTGCTCAATGTTCTATACTATTCACAACTCCTCAGACAGTGAAGCAGTCCATGTTCAAATGCAACAAGACCTGGACAATATTCAGGCTTGGGCTGACAAGTAGCAAGTAAAAGTCGTGCCACACAAATGCCAGGCGATGACCATCTCCAATAAAAGACAATCTAACCATTATCCATTGGTATGACCATTATTGATCCCCCCACTAATAACATCCATTGACTAGAAACATTACCAGACTCGCTTTATAAATACAGTGGGGACCCATGTAATGCAGTGGTAATGACCCTACATCTGAGCCAAGAAGCTCAGGATCAAGTCCCACCTTCTCCAGAAGTGTGTAATAACCTCTCTCAACAAGTTGATGAGAAAGTATTTTTAAATAGAATGGCAAAAGAGCAGGTTAAAGGTTGAGATTTCTGTGGCCAGTAACTCACCACCTGACTCCCCAAATCCTTGCCACCATCAACAAGGCATTTGTCAGGTGTGTGATACAGCACTCCCCACTTGCATGCATGGGTGCAGCTCTAACAATACTCTAACACCATCCAGGACAAATTAGCCTGCTAAATTGGCACTACTTTCACCACCTACTATTCACCTCCCATGCTGTTGATGACGCACAGTGGCAGCAATGTGTACCAGACAAAAGATGGACTGGCAAAGAAGGTGCAGCAAAGCATGGGAGGCATCATGGCAAGGCTGAGAAGGAGCTGTTAAAAAGACATAAATCGGAGTCTATCATTATGTCATTATGTCCCAAGCTGCAGACACTTTTGTGTTATATGCTTCCAGGAAAGGAGATAAAAAAAAACACCCACAACCCCTGGTCTGTGTCTCAGAATGGGCTGATGTAGTAATATGTACTAGTCACAGCACAAAGACAGCCATTGTACACTCCTGCATTTCAGGTAAAAGGAAGACTTGCTCTTGCGTTGAATGCTGGAAGCCAAGGCAAGCTAGTGAAGTCACTGCCAAGAAGATAATAAGACAAAACACCTGCCAGCTAACTGCGCAGTCATGAATCTCAAAATCATCTCCTTCACTACGACCATACAACTCAACAGCTGCCATGTTCAAGCATCGGACCCAGACTCTGACTTATATGTCTTTTTAACAGCTTCTTTTTAACTAAATGCACATTTCTCATGTATGTTGCATTTTATTATACTTCCATATATTTAGTATCTAATGTATTGATCCTTTCTTCAACTCAAGAAAATTAATCTGGCTCCTTTCTAAGCATCAATATATTTGGTTTGGCAAAAGGTATCCATGAGGGAAGGGATCTTTCTTAGATGAACCACATCACAGTTAATCAAGGGAGGGGTTGAGTTAAGATGGGAAGCCAGTTCACATCCTCAGCCTGGAGTTTAACCATTTGGGATGACCCCAGCGGGACCGATTGTGACAGAAGTATTGGAATCCATCAGGCTGCAGTCACTAGCTTAAGATCGAGATTTTGGATGTAGGTTTGCACACTGAGCTGAAAGGGTCATTTCCAGACGAGTAACATCTTCAGTGGATCTCATGTGAAACAATGCTGAAAATTCCTGCTTTGTATTTATATGTTTGGGTTTCTTTGGGTTGGTGATGCCATTTCCTGTGGTGATGTTATTTCCTGTTCCTTTTCTCAGGGGATGGTAGATGGTGTTTGTTGATGGAGTTCCAGCTGGAATGCCATGCTTCTAGGAATTCTCGTGAGTGTCTTTGTTTGGCTTGACCGAGGATGGATGTGTTGTCCCAATCGAAGTGGTGTCCTTCCTCATCTGTATGTGAGGATACAAGTGAGAGAAGGGTCATGTCTTTTTGTGGCTAGTTGGTGTTCACGTATCCTGATGGCTAGTTTTCCATATATAGAAAGCAGGAATTTTCAGCATTGTTTCGCAAGAGGTCCACTGAAGATGTAACCTAGTGAGGTAACGAAACACCTGGAAATGAACCTTTCAGCGAGCAAACCTACATCCGAAACCTCAACCTGAGCTACAAATCTTCTCAAAACTCGTTAAGATCGAGCTGTCCGAATGCATTTACCAGCCCTGCCCAGTTTCTGGAGTGATTCCCTTCTGGCCAGAGATCTTAGGATGGAGGGGGTGGGGGTGAGAATCTGTGTGATTATTCACATGAAGGCTGACAGTAACAAACTCACCATCCCAACTGGATGATTCCCTTGCTGGATCGAGGGGCTGTTAATAATGGTGATGACCCAATCACTAATGGGGCTGCTGAGTGATTCCCCTCCTCTCTAGGCTCAGCCGGTAACTACAGGGGCTGTAACCAGATAACCAGGCGATGTGGAACAATTGTGCAACCACCTTTAACAGTTTTTAAGGAGTTCAGTTTAATTTTCTTTTCCTTTCCGAAACAAATGGTTTTATCCAGAGAGAATAGCAACCTTTGTGGGCGGCACGGTGGCACAGTGGTTAGCACTGCTGCCTCACAGCGCCTGAGACCCGGGTTCAATTCCCGACTCAGACGACTGACTGTGTGGAGTTTGCACGTTCTCCCCGTGTCTGCGTGGGTTTCCTCCGGGTGCTTCGGTTTCCTCCCACAGTCACAAAGATGTGCGGGTCAGGTGAATTGGCCATGCTAAATTGCCCGTAGTGTTAGGTAAAGGGGTAAATGTAGGGTATGGGTGGGTTGCGCTTCAGCGGGTCGGTGTGGACGTGTTGGGCTGAAGGGCCTGTTTCCACGCTGTAAGTAATCTAATCTAACCTCAATCCCCGTGCAATGAACCCAAAAGAGACAATAAAATCCCAGAGATGCATCTATGCTTTTCCACAAATTACTCCGGCTCCCTGCGTTGCAGTCCAGAGCCATGCCAGAAAACTCCATCGATTTATTTACTGTTAATTATTAGGCCTGACAACTGAAGGCAATAAACATCACCAAGCACAAATTGTCAAATTAAATGAGATGATTAATCTTCCGAAGGCCCGTGTTTTCCTTTCTGTTACAGGGTGGTAGTGGGCGATGAGTGAATATTATTCCAGCATTTCATCAGCAATTCTCCCCCACTGTAGATGGTCAAGAACCTTTATCCACTAGTCTCTAAATGTATGGCACAACCATCAAAAGGTTCCACCATCGGAAGCAATGTTTTACTCACTATGAGACTATTATCAGGAGCTTTGCCCCTCCTGGGGTCACAAACACTCCATTTGGGATTGTGAGATGGCCCTGTTCCCAGCAATAATGGTGACTGTGGAGAGGAGATGGAGCAGTCCAATTACTGACCAAGCTGCTGCTAAACATCAGGGGGACAGAAAAGAGCCTCAAGCGCTCATTCTCTTCAGAAAACACTTCTAACATCGAGCTGAAGTAGGCCATTGTGCACAGACTCAGTGCAGTCAATCAATCACTTACTGAGTCAATCAATCGCTTACCGAGTGGGGGATAATGCGAGAGGTCATGCACTGAGCTGCCAAGGTGAGTAACAGTTTGACTGTGTTGCTGCTCTTGTCTGCCTGTGCTACAGGCTCCTCAGCCTAGACCAAAGACCCAGGGTCAACTGGACCAAACAGGCAAGGGGAATGGGACCAGGAGTGAATGGGGCAAGATCAGTTGAGTGAGTGGAGTTTGGGAACAGGTGGAGTTAAGGGAGTGAGTGAGTGAGGGAATAATGACTGGGAAAAGGGACAGTTGAATGAGTAAGTAGAGGGAGTTTGAGAAGAGGTGCGTTTTACTCATGGGACATGGACATCCCTGGGCCAGCTTGTATTGCTTATCCCTAGTTGTCCTCGAGAAGATACTGGTGAGCTGTCTCCTTGAATTATTGCAGTCCATGTGCTGTAGGTAGGCTCACAATGCCCTGAGGGAGGGAATTCTAGGTCACTTTGACCCAGCGACACTGAAGGAACGGTGATATATTTCAAAGTCAGAATGGTGACTGGCTTAAAGGGAAACTTGCTGGGGTAGTGTTTCCACGTACTGCCATTGTCCTTCTAGATGGAAGAGGTTGCAAGGTGTTATCTAAGGATCTTCAGTGAATTTCTGCAGCGCACCTTGTAGATAGTACACACTATTGCTACTGAGCATCAGTGGTGGGGGGAGTGGGCGCTTGTGAATGCAGTGCCAATCAAGCGGGCTGCTTTGTCCTGGATAGTATCAAGCTTCTTCAGTGTTGTTGGAGCTATACCCATCCAGGGAAGTAAGTAGAGGGAGTTTGGGAAGAGGGGCAGTTGCGTGAGTGAGCGGTGGAACAGTGTTTAGGAAGAGAGATGTGTGGGTATGTCGGGGGAGGGATGATGGAAAAGAGGCATCTGTATGTTTCTGCATGTGTATGTGTGTTGGGGCAGAGGGGCTCATATAAATGGGTATGTTGGGGTTGTCAGCAGGAAGAGGGATTTACTAAGCCTTCTGTCACCAGAGAATATGAAAGACCTGGAAAACCCACAGAACTTCATAAAATAATAACATTTTTACAAAATGTTTGAAAAGCATAGATGTTCATATTTATCTGACATCTGTTAACCTGTTTTCTCTCGAGCAGAGGAGACTGAGGGGTACATGTTTGTGGTGTACAAGATTACGAGGGGTCCAGACAGGGTGAATAGAGAGCAGCTGTACCCCTTGGTTGAGGGGTCAATCATGAGAGACCACAGCTTTAGGGTAAGGGACAGGAGATTCAGAGGGAATTTGGGGAAAAACGTATTCACTCAGCAGGTGGTGGGAATCTGGAATGCACTGTCTGGGAAGGTAATGGAGGCTTGAAACCTTACAACCTTTAAAAATATTTAGATGAGTACTTCAAATATGACAGCATTCGAGGATATGGGACAAGTGCAGGAAATTGGGATTAGTGCATCTTTTGTGGTAGTTACGTCAGTGTGGACTTGATGGGCCCAAGGGTCATTTCTGCCCTTATGGCTCTATGAATCTATAAATTTCAATAATCATATACTAATCATTACTTTATTGGTACGGCATTTTTGCTGATGTCTCAGGTCTTGAAAAAACTGTCTAGGGAGGTGACGGCCTATAACTGTTCTACTGATCCAGAGACCCAGGTAATGTCCTGGGGACCTGGGTTCAAATCCTGTCAAAGCAATAAAAGGAAAAATCTGGAATTAAGAGTCTAATGATGCCTTGAATCCATTGTCAATTGGTGGAGAAGCCCACCTGGTTCATTACTGTTCTTTAGGGAAGGAAACTGCCATCCTTACCTGTTCTGGTCTACCTGTGACTCCAGACCCACAGCAATGCGGTTGACTCTTAACTGCCCTCTGGGCAATTATGGCTGGGCAGGAAATGCTGGTCTAGCCAGCGACATCTTCATTCCATGATTGAATAATAACAAAAAAACCCACCTTTAACCTTCCTTCAACCCACTGGCTCCAGTTCGTAAATCACACAACTAAGTTTATTCCATCAATTAGTGCCGACAGACAGGAATCCACTGAACCCGAGAATGACAATGCTCAGACAGACAGGTACAAAGAGAAGGTTTCAAAGAGAAGGTTCACTCGTACCTTCACAGAGAAACAGCAATAATGGAGACTTCACCAATGGAGCGTGAAACAGTAAACGGCATTTCTTAATGGCTGACCTTTCCTCTCCATTATTATTTTCCACTTACGATTCATTCTTATTAAGATGTAATAAAAGTCACAACACATTTTTACAGTTACATTTTTGTTTGATTTTGTCTGACAAATATGAATCTACAAACTGAAGGGTGGTGGGAAATGACCCTTAATATAAAATCTAGGCTTACACTCTGGTGCAGTACCTGAAATGCTGTACTGTCAGAGGTGCTGGCTTTCAAAGGACATGTTAAAACCCTCTCTGGGAGTCCTGCCTTATAGATATACATGATCCCACAGCACATTGTTGCAGAGTTTTCCCTGGTATCCCACTCCAGAACCAGCATCACTTTCAAAAGAGATGTCCATGTGTTCAGCTTATTGCTGTTTGTGGGATATTGCTGTGTTCAACTTTGGTGTTGAATTTCCTGCAAGCTAACAGTCACTATACTTCAGAAATATTTCATTGGCTGTGCATCACTTTAGGACATCATGAAAGAAGCTGCAAAAATGCAGTTTGAGTTTGCTAAATAAAGAGACTGGCTTTCAACACTTTACATTTTGCAACTATCAGGACAGTTGCAAGAATGCCAGATTACAAAAGGGAGCAATCATTGTTTTTTTTTTCTTTTTCTTTTTTTTCCCCCAGCACCCATGGTGTGTGTGTGCAGGTGTGAGACACAGTAAGAGACACAAAGTGCACAAACCTTTTTTCAATTTCCACCACCAGGAAGATAGGAAAACACCCGGGTGGCCAGTGACAAGAGCAATCATTGATACTGTGTGATAGAAGGGTCCTGATTGGTTAGTAAGTTGACTTGATTCTTCAAAGCAATGCCTTGGCCATTGACTTGCCAACCAATCAGCACTCTTACCTGTTGTGGGATAATTTGTCACTGCTTTTAAAATTTGACATTCTTGAATCTGTCCTGTTGAGTGTAAGATAAAAATCTTTGACAGCGTTTCTTAACTTTTCTTTGCAACATTTTCTTTTGAACTTTGATAGCCATTGATAGAACTGAGAAGTAAATGACCAATGGTTAACACATAGATCAATGTTGGGCCCACTGTCTTTCGTCATTTATATAAATGATTTAGATGTGAATATAGGAGGCCTGCTTAGTAGGTTTGCAGATGACACCAAAATTGGAGGTGTGGCAGAGTACAACGGATCTTGATCAGATGGGCCAATGGATCGAGGAGTGGCAGATGGAGTTTAATTTAGATAAATGTGAGGTGCTGCATTTTAGAAAGGAAAATCAGAACAGGACTTATACACTTAATGGTAAGGTCCTGGGGAGTGTTGCTGAACAGAGAGACTTTGGAGTGCAGGTTCATAGCTTCTTGAAAGTGGAGTCACAGGAAGATAGGAGAGTGAAGAAGGTGTTTCGTTAGGCTTTCCTTTATTGGTCAGAGTTTGAGAATTGGAGTTGGGAGGTCATGTTGAGACTATACAAGACATTGATTCAGGGACTATTGGAATACTGCACGCAATTCTGGTCTCCCTATTCCAGGAAGGATATTGCGAAACTTGAAAGGGTTCAGAAAAGACTTACAAGGATATTGCCAGGGTTGGAGGATTTGAGCTATAGGGAGAGGCTGAATAGGCCAGGGCTGTTTTCCTGGAGCGTCGGAGGCTGAGGGGTGACCTTATAGAGGCTTATGTGGGGCATGGATAGGATAAATGGACAATGTCTTTTCCCTGGGGTGGGGAAGTCCAAAACTAGAGGGCACAGGTTTAGGACGAGAGGTGAAAGATTTAAAAGGGATCTAAGGGGCAAATTTTTCATGCAGAGGGTGGTGCGTGTATAGAATGAGCTGCCAGAGGAAGTGGTGGAGGCTGGTACAGTTACAACATTTAAAAGGCATCTGGATGGGTATTGAATAGGAAGAGTTTGGAGAGATAAGGGCTGGGTGCTGGCAAATGGGACTAGATTTATTCAGGATATCTGGTTGGCATGGACAAGTTGGACTGATGGGTCTGTTTCTGTGCTGTACATCTCTATGACTCTAGGTTTTCCTTTCGGTAGATGGAGCTATAGATAGCAGGAGCTGGTGATTCGTGACCATGTCCCACAGTTTGGGTCAGGTTAAAGTCTGTAGATCCTATCATCAGAACATTCTGGAAGCTAGATGTTGGGCTCAGTTCACCTTTGTTGCCAGGGTAACAGCAGTGAGAAAACGAGTGCAGCTTGAATCTGGTTATACGATTGTGTGGCTGTTTACTTGTTTTTATTGTTGGGAAGATATCACACAAAGGGCAATTTAGTAAGATGAGAAGCCATGGGGGTGGGGCAATTCACCATTTGGATAAGGAGGGCATTTTCAAGATGGCAACATGTAACTGGTGGGGTGCCACAGGGATCAGTGCTGGGGCAACCTATATTAATGACTTGGATGAGGAAAGTGAATTTACTGACACTGAGTTTGTGGGTGGTGAGAATGACACAAAGAGTCTACAGTGTAGTGTTGATAGGTTAAGTGAAGTGGGCAAGAACTCTGTAGATGGAACATGAAGTGGGAAAATGTGGGATTGTATATTTAGAATATAGGAGTTTTATTTAAATGAAAGACTGCAGAAAGCTATAGTACAGAGGAATTTGAGGGTGCTATTGGTAATAGGGAAGGCAAATGGAAGTTAATTCAAAGGGAATGGAGCACACGTTGTTCTGCTATAACCCACGTTTCGTTGGGGCAGCACGGTGGCACAGTGGTTAGCACTGCTGCCTCACAGCGCCAGGGACCTGGGTTCAATTCCCGCCTCAGGCGACTGACTGTGTGGAGTTTGCACGTTCTCCCCGTGTCTGCGTGGGTTTTCTCCGGGTGCTCCGGTTTCCTCCCACAGACCAAAAGATGTGCGGGTCAGGTGAATTGGCCATGTTAAATTGTCCGTAGTGTTAGGTAAGGGGTAAATGTAGGGGTATGGGTGGGTTGCGCTTCGGCGGGTCGGTGTGGACTTGTTGGGCCGAAGGGCCTGTTTCCACACTGTAAGTCTAATCTAATCTAAAAACACAAATTTGCGATAGCACGATTAAAAAATTGGGGACACTGTTTTGAAAGCGCAAAGTTTTAAAGTGTGTATTGGTTATAGCGTGATTCCGGCCCCATTTGTTTAAATGGTGCAGCCAATACATGAAACTCATTTAACACAGGATTGCACAAGAATGGAACTACCGCGTTATAGAAGAACTGACTGTATAGACGTAGAGTGACTTTGCTAAAACCATACAAGACACTTGTCAGACCACAGTGGCAATACAGTGAACAGTTTCGGTTCCATACCTAAGGAAAGATGTACTGGCATTGAAGACAGGCCAGGGAAGGTTCACTGGATTGATCCTGGTATGAAGAGGAAAGGTTCAGTGGGTTGTTTAAAAGACGAGAGACACTGTACTCCCTGACCAGGCCCTTTGTCCTATCTCTGAGAGTCCTGGAAAAGCACAGTATAGTTAAGGGGGCCAGCGGGAGGGCTGAAGGTTGAGAAAACCTGCACTTCACAGGATGACCAGCAAACAGCAACCCAGCTCTACTCAAGGCCGGCAGAGAAACTGCAAGCTGTTGCTTGCACTGTGCTGACAACCCACGGAAACTAAGATCACCGGATTATATTTGTGGTACAGAGCTGACGACAGGGCTCCTGAGCACCTTTCATTACTTCAACATCAATCATCACCTTGTGGCAGAAACCACGGACCTCCAGCTGAGTCAAATAACCCTTAGCTCCACATGAATGAGGTCGGAATAGCTTCGGTCCAATTTTTGTTGACAAGCTCCAAATTCACGGACAAAAGGAATGAATATTATTGGCTTTGGTTAAGGTGCTGTGTGCTGGGCCACAGTTTGGTTTGAGCAGTTTGAACAATGTCTTTCCGAATGCTTCTTTGTTCGATTTCCAGCTCTATGTCACTTTGCTCCATTTGCTCATGTTTTTCTGTCGCTCTGCAGCACCCAGCCCAGAATGTGGGGGAGCAGCCTGTTCCCATACGCCCCTTCACCCCAAGAGAAGGTCATCTCTACAAAACGCCAACCTGCACACGGAGGGAAAGAGGGGGCTGCACGTTGATTTGATTTATTTATTGTCATGTGTATTTTCTTACAAGATGCGGTGAGGAGTGCAGCATAGCATCGCCACTTTCTGGCGCCATCTTAAAACTCAGGAAAAATAAACTAAAACATAGAATATAAAGGCAGAAGAATAAAGAAGGAAACGTGTTGAACTTGACAGGTTTTTGTGTTTAGTGCGCCACCATAGACCATAGGTCTGATGGGTTGGTAAGTCCCACTAGTGTCACCACTAGAATGGAAGTCGCCACCATTTGGTGCCATCCAAAGATATGTAGGTTCAGGTGAACTAGCCATGCTAAATTGCCCCATAGCGTTCAGGGATGTGCAGGTTGGGGTGAACTGGCCATGCTAAATTGCCCCATAGTGTTCAGGGATGTGCAGGTTGGGGTGAACTGGCCATGCTAAATTGCCCCATAGTGTTCAGGGATGTGTTGGTTAGGGTGAACTAGCCATGCTAAATTGTCCCATAGTGTTCAGGGATGTGTTGGTTAGGGTGAACTGGCCATGCTAAATTGTCCCATAGTGTTCAGGGATGTGCAGGTTGGGGTGAACTGGCCATGCTAAATTGCCCCATAGTGTTCAGGGATGTGTTGGTTAGGGTGAACTAGCCATGCTAAATTGTCCCATAGTGTTCAGGGATGTGCAGGTTGGGGTGAACTGGCCATGCTAAATTGCCCCATAGTGTTGAGGGATGTGTGGGTTAGGGTGAACTGGCCATGCTAAATTGTCCCATAGTGTTCAGGGATGTGCAGGTTGGGGTGAACTGGCCATGCTAAATTGCCCCATAGTGTTGAGGGATGTGTGGGTTAGGGTGAACTGGCCATGCTAAATTGTCCCATAGTGTTCAGGGATGTGTGGGTTAGGGTGAACTGGCCATGCTAAATTGTCCTATAGTGTTCAGGGATGTGCAGGTTGGGGTGAACTGGCCATGCTAAATTTCCCCATAGTGTTCAGGGATGTGTGGGTTAGGTGCATTAGTCAGGGGTAAATATAGAGTAATAAGGTAGAGGAATGGTCTGGGTGGTTTAATCTTTGAAGGGTGACTGTGGACCTGTTGTGCTGAATGGCCTGTTTCCACACTGCAGGAATTCTATGATGATTCTCTGATCTCACCACCACTGATGCCCTCGCCACTATGGGTCCTCACTGGTCCTGATCAATGCAGATGTCAGGTACCCGTACTGGCTCAAACTTGACTCCATCACCACCCTGAGTCCACTTTGGGCCCACCTCACTGATGCAGCCGCTGCACACGCCGCTGGGCATCATGCGTGCCTCCACTACCACCTCCATGAACCTGCGTTGGAGATAGACACCAACAGAAACCCAAACTCACCTTTCCGGGAGTGTGATGACATGGGAACTGAGCTGGCATGGCATTTTGCACACTGCCCATTGGTGGGTGGTCTACCAACTGCATGCCACCTGTGAGTCAGTCTCAGGAAGGCCACTTGGAGGGATGCGGCAGAACAGCTGCCAATTGAGACAATTAAGGAGCCTAGTTTTTTACTTGCTTGTAAGATATGGGCATAGCTGGTTAGGCCAGCACTTATTACTCACTGCGAATTGCTGAGAAGGCAGTTAAGTGTCAACAATGTTGTTATGGGTCTGGAGTTACATCAGGCCAAACCAGGTAAAGATGGCAGATTCCCTTCCCTAAGTCACATGAGCGAACCAGATGATCAACAATTCTAAAAAATTGACAATTCACTCACCATTAGACTAACTTTTAAATTTCGGATTTCTATTGAATTCAAATGTCACCATCTGCCATAGTAGGACTTGAAGCCATTCCTGCAGACCATTAGTCTGGGGTTCTGAATTGTATGCCCAGTGATTATACCATCACAGTGGCATGGGTGGCACGGTGGCACAATGCCTCACAGCGCCAGAGACCCGGGTTCAATTCCTGCCTCGGCAACTGCCTGTGTGGAGTTTGCACATTCTCCCCGTGTCTGCGTGGGTTTCCTCCGGGTGCTCCGGTTTCCTCCCATACTCCAAAAATGTGCAGCTTAGGTGAATTGGCCATGCTAATTTGCCGGTAGTGTCAGGTGAAGGGGTAAATGTAGAGGAATGGGTCTGGGTGGATTGCTCTTCGGAGGGTCAGTGTGAACTTGTTGGGTCAAAGGGCCTGTTTCCATATTGTAAGTAATCTAATTTAATCACCTCCCCATTAAGACCTCTCCCTGCTTAGTTCACACAATGGCTGAAAGGTGGTCAGTTAAAAAAGGCACCCTCCGGGGTGTGTGTGTGTGTGTGTGTGTGTGTGTGTGTGTGTGTGTGTGTGTGTGTGTGTGTGTGTGTGTCACAGTTCACTGCTAAATCAATCTCCCCACATCAAACCCTAGCCCTAGCCCTGGCCACTTGGCCCCCGCTACAGCAGTGGAGGTAGTGAATGGTGGAGGCTCTAGTTAGGATGCAAAACAATCGGGCTGCTTTGTTCTAAATAGTTTTGAGCTTTTTGAGTGCAGCTGGAGCTGCCTTTATTCAGATACGTGGGGCATATTCTATCACACTCCTGACCTGTAGATGGTGGATGGTCTTCAGGGAATTGGGAACAATAGGGAACAACTCTACTTTTGACTTTATGATGAAGGGAAGGTTACTGTTGAAGCAGCTCAAGATGGTTGGGCTATGGACATCACCCTAAGGAACTCCTGCAAGGATGTCATGGAGCTGAGATGACTGACCTCCAACAATCACATCTTCCTATGGACCAGGTATGACTCCAACTGGAGGAGAGATTTTCCTCCTAATTCTCACTGACACCAGTTTTGGTAGGACTTTTTTAATACCACGTTCAGAGAAACGCTGTCGAGATGCCAAAGGCTGTTGCTCTCATGTCATATCTGGAATTTGGCTCTTTAGTCCATGTTTGGCCCAAGGCTGTATTGCGATTTGGAGACTGGTTGTCCTGGAATGTCAGACTGAGGGCCAGTGAGTAGGTCATGAGTAAGTTCCACCTGTTGTGCTGTTGTTGACAGTGCTACCAGCTCTTTACTGATGAATGAACATTGTCAGATTGGAAGGGGCTGGGAAGGGATTGGATTTGTCCTTTTATTGCAGATTTGGGGCCACCTGTGGATCACTTAGTACACTTTCGCCTCTGAGTCACACTCAAGACAAAATCTAGGCTAACACTCGCCTGCAGGACTGAGGGAATGTTGTACTGTTGAAGGCTTCTCTTTAGATGTGCTCTGGTGGATATAAAAGATCCCAAAGCATTATTCTGCAGGAGGGTCATACAAGGCATGTTGGCGAATATCAACCCTTTGACCAGCAGCACAAGCAGATTACACAGTCAACTTCACGTTGCTTTTAGTGGGAGCTTGCTGTGTACAAATTGGTCACATCACAACAGTGACTACATTACAGAAGTACTTAGAACATAAGCACTAGGAGCAGGAGTAGGCCATTTGCCCCATCGACTCTAATCCATCATTCAATATGATCATGGCTGATGTTTTCGTGGACTCAGATCCACTTATCCGCCCTCTCACCATAACCCATATTTCCTTTACTGTTCAAAAATCTATCGATCTTTGCCTTGGAAACATTGAACGAGGTAGCCTCAACTGTTTCAGGGAACTCCACAGATTCATAACCCTTTGGAAAAGGTAGTTAGTTCCTCCTCAGCTCAGTCCATAATCTGGTCATCCTTATTTTGAGGTGATGTTCCCCTAATTGTAGTTTCATCTACTTCAATTGTATTTTTTCCCATCATAATGTTTTATGTTTCGATAGGATCCCCACTCCTTCTTCTAAATTCCAATGAACATAGTCCCAGTCTATTCAAATTCTTCTCACAAGTCAACCCTCCCAATTCTGGAATAAACCTAGTGAATCTCCTCTGCATGTTCCCCAGTGGCTTGTTGATTGTAAAGTTAGGGGATGTGAAAGGAGCTATATAAATGTAGATTTTCTCAGAGGTTTTGGAAGGATGAAGACAGTGATGAGGCGATTGGAGACGTTTGAACAGAGTGGAGAAGTGAGATTGTTTTGTCACAGCAGAGATGGCGAAGAGGAGATTTGATAGAGGCGTTTAAAACCAGGAAGTGTTTGGATTGAGAGAAAATGCACTCTATGCCTAAAGGGCTGATAAGTGGGGACCTAGAATGAAGGTGATTAGCAAACAAATCGGCAGTGAATTGAGGAAAACCCCTTTGATGCAGCAGTGGTTGGGATTTGGAATGTACTGTCTAATAAATATCGATCCAATAGTAACTTTCTAACAGAATTGGTTAAAGTGCAGTCAGAAGTGTGGGAAACTGAGGCTTTCAAAAGATCCTGCACAGCCTTGATGGACCAAATGGCCTCATTCTGTGTCAGGCTTTGCAATCAGCCACTTGCTTACAGTGCACAGGATAGAGGCAGCCAGCAGCAGTCATGAAAGACTCAATGGGGGGGTGTAGGGAGCAGAGAGGGACGGAGCTGGGAGGGAAGAAAGTCGAGCTGGGGTGACCGCAGATCCCAGTAACCATTATTTCTGCAACGTTTTTGCATGCTCTTGCTCGATCTAGAGTAGTGGGGCGAATGGGGTTTTAGCTCCAATTGTATGGATTAGTGGTGCTGGAAGAGCACAGCAGTTCAGGCAGCATCCAAGGAGCGGCGAAATCGACGTTTCGGGCAAAAGCCCTTCATCAGGAATAAAGGCAGCGAGCCTGAAGTGTGGAGAGATAAGCTAGAGGAGGGTGGGGGTGGGGAGAATTTTGCCCGAAACATCGATTTCGCTGCTCCTTGGATGCTGCCTGAACTGCTGTGCTCTTCCAGCACCACTGATCCAGAATCTAGTTTCCAGCATCTGCAGTCATTGTTTTTACCACCTATCCAACAGGACTGTGTTTGCTTTAACAATCTCATTGTTAGTCCCCCCCACTACCCCCCCACCCTTCCCCATCTCAGATCCATTTCCAGGTTATGTTATGTTAGGTTTCACAGAGTTTACATTCACTATTCCTTCGGTTGGTCTGTGTTTCATTTCAAAAAAAAAATCTCATCACCGTGTATAAAAATACTGGAAGCATTACAAAGTGCTAAGCGCGTGGAAACCTGACTGTTGGCATTAAGTTAATTGTCACCTTCTGATGATGCACTGGTTTAGACAAGCTGGATTAAACAGCCCTACAGTGTACAGCAGTGGTACCACGCAGAGAGGTTGTTTTGAATGCAATTTCACATCCAAGTCAGCCATTCCTAGGGGCTTATTAGTGTAATTCTTCCCTCTCATCTTTGCAACAAGGACTGGTTAAAAATAACAATTTCTTTGCCCTCAAGTGCAGTGAATCACACCACCATTCCACTCAACGGCCTAACTCTTTCCAAATCACTGTCACTCTGAGTCTGTCGTTGGCAGACTCAATCCATGAGCTAATTGTACAGTCTGGTTTTACTGAGGCACCTCACTGACAGGGGTCAAGGCAAGGTTCTGAGGGAGCGTGATACAGCAGGTGCTGAGGGTTTCTGTCGGTCGGGGAATCTAGGACAAAGGATCTGTGGAATTCTCTATCCCAGAGAGTTTTGGATGTCCCATCGCTAAGTACATGTCAGGCTCCGACAGACACAGCTTTGGTCTCTTGTGGAACATAAGAAAGGATGAGTCAAGACTAAGAGTAGGCCATTTGACCCTTCAGCCTTCTTCACCATTCCACAGGATCGTGACTGATCTAACTGCAACCTCCGATCCACATTCCCGCATCCTCCCAAAGATCTTTCACCCCCTTGTTTACCAAGAATCTAATTTACCTCCACCTTAAAAATATTCAAAAGGCTTTGCTTCCACATTTTTAGAAAGAGAGTTACAAAGATTCTCAATCTTCGGAGCAACAATTTCACCTTTTCTGTCATAAATGAGCGACGCCCAATTTTTAAACAGTGATCCCTCGCTCTAGACTCTCCCACAAGAGGAAACATCCTCTCCACATCCACCCGGTCATGTCCCCTCATGACCTTATCTGTCTCACTTCCTACTTTTCTTGACTACAGAGGACACAAGTCAGAGTGTGGTGCTGGGAAAGTGCAGCCAATCAGGCGGCATCCGAGAAGCAGGGGAACGTTTCGAGCATAAGCCCTTCATCAGGAATGAGGTTTGTGGCCCAAGGGAGGAGCTGAGAGATAAATGGGTGGGGGTGGGGCTTGGGGGGGAAGGGAGGTGGGAATGCGATAGGTAAATGAAGGTGGGGGTGAAGGTGATAGGTTGGAGAGGAGGATGGACCGGACAGATGGGAAGGAAGATGGACAGGTAGGACAATTCAAGAGGAAATGAGGAAACTGGTGAAATCCATATTGATCCTCTGTGGTTGGAAGGTCCCAAGGCGGAAGATGAGGCATTCTTCCTCCAGGCATCAGGTGGTTAGAGTTTGGCAGTGGAGGAGGCCCAGGACTTGCATGTTCTTGGGGGAGCAGGAGGGGGAGTTAAAGTGTTGGGCCACCAGGTGGTGGGATTGTTTAGTGCATATGTCCCAGAGACATCTGAAACACTCCGCAAGTTGGCGTCCCCTCACAAGCCTAGTTTGTCCAATCTTTCCTCATCAGACAACCTGTTCATTCCAGGTATTAATCTAGTAAGCTTTCTCTAAACTGCTTTCAATGCACTTACAGCGTTCCTTATGTCAGGTAATCAAAGTTGTATACAGTACTCCAGATGTGGTCTCACCAATGTCCTGTTAAACTGAAGCATAACCTCCCTACTCTTAAACTCAGTTCCCCTCACAACAGACTAGACATTCTGTTAGCTTTCCTGATTACTTGTTGTACCTCCATACTAACCTTCTGTAATTCATGCATTCGGACACCCAGATCTCTCTGCCTCTCAAAACTCTGCAACCTTAATGACATAGCTAGGAAAAGGGATGAGGACCTGAAAAGTGAATATAGGGCAGCACGAGCAGAGGAGTAATTTCAGGATTGCTACCAGTACCACGGGCTAGTGAGGCTAGAAGCAGAGAGCGAGAGCAGCTGAACATGTGGCTGCAGAGCTGGGCTAGGAGGGAGGGCTTCAGATATGTGGATTACTGGGATATCTTCTGGGGAAAGGAGGACCTGCACAAGGAGGATGGGTTGTACCTGAACAGGAGGGGCACCAATATCCTGGGTTGGAGGTTTGATAGAGCTCTTTGGGAGAGTTTGACAGGGAGATGGCAATCGGAGCTACAGATCAGAGGATGGAGTAGCTGAAGAACAGGCAGATACAGTGTCTGTGAGGAAGGATAGATAGTTATAGGGCAAAGTTGCAGTCAGTGTGATGAGTTGAAGTATGTCTATTGTAACACAAGAAGTGTCAGGAATAAGGGTGATGAACTACGAGCATGGATCAGTACTTGGAGCTACGATGTTGTCGTCATTATGGAGACTTGGATATCACAGGGGTAGGATTGGTTGTTAGATGTTCTGGGGTTTAGATGTTTCAAAAGGAATGGGAGGAGAGAGGTGGGTGAATGGCATTGTTACTCAGTGATAGTATCACACCTGTAGAAAGGGAGGGCATTGAGGAGGGTTTGTCCACAGAATCAGTATGGGTGGAAGTCAGGAACAGCAAAGGAACAGTCACTTTATTGGGAGTTTTCTACAAACCCCCCCCCCACCCACCCAATAACAACAGAGACACAGAGGAGCAGATTGGGAGACAGATTTTGGAAAGGTGCAGAAGGAACAGGGTTGTTGTTACGGGTGACTTCAACTTCTCTAATATTGATTGGAACCTCCTTAGTGCAAATAGTTTGGATGGAGCAGACTTTGTCAGATGTGTCCAGAAAGGATTCCTCACACAATATGTAGATTGTCAAAACGTGTGGTGCTGGAAAAGCACAGCCAGTCAGGCAGCATCTGAGGAGCAGGAGAATCGATGTTTCGGGCATAAGCTCTTCATCAGGAAAGTGGTGGAAGGGTAGGCCGAGAGCAGGTGGCTTGGAAGGCAATAGCTAGAAGGTGGGAGGTGGTGGTGATAGATCAGACCGGAGGGTGGAACGGATAGGTGGGAAGGAAGATCGACAGGTTGGACAGTTCAAGAGGGCGGTGCCAAGTTGGAAGGTTGGATCTGGGATAAGGTAGGGGGAGGGGAGGTGAGGAAACTATTGAAGTCGATGTTGATGCCGCATGGTTGGAGGGTCCCAAGGCGGAAGATGATGCGTTCCTCCTCCAGGCATCAGGTGGCTTGGATTTGGCAGCGGAGGCGGCCCATGACTTGCGTGTCTTTGGCGGAATGGGAAGGGAAATTGAAGTGATCGGTGGCACAGCGGTGAGTTTGTTGGGTGTGTGTGTCCCAGAGATGTTTCTGAAACATTCCACAAGTTGGTATCCTGTCTCTCCAATGTAGAGGAGACTACATCCGGGGCATCTAAACACAGTAGATGAGGTGTTTAGATGGGCAGGAAAATCTCCGCCAGACCTGGAAAGTTCCTTTGAGGCCTTGGATGGAGGTGAGGGGGAGGTGTGGGTGCAGGTTTTACAGCTCTTATGGTGGCAATGGGAAGATGCTGGGATCTACCTATCGCATTCCCAGCTACCTTCCCCCCAGCCCCACCCCTCTCCCATTTGTCTCTCAGCCCTCTTGGCCACCTCATATTCCTGATGAAGAGCATATGCCAGAAACATCGATTCTCCTGCTCCTCGGATGCTGCCTGACCAGCTGTGCTTTTCCAGTGCCACACTTTTTGACTCTGATCTCCAACTTCTGCAGTCCTCACTTTCTCCTCAATATGTAGGTAGGCCAACTAGAGGGGAAGCCGTATTGGATTTGGTGCTTGGCTCCAAACTAGGTCAGGTGTCAGATCTCTTGGTGGGAGAGCATTTCAGTGATAGTGTCACAACTCCCTGACCTTTACTGTAATCTTGGAGAGGGATCAGAGCAGACGGTATGGGAAAGTATTTAATTGGCAGAGGGGGAATTACAATGCTATTAGGCAGGAACTGTGGAGCACATATTCTCAGAAATACACAACAGAAAACTGGAGGTTGCTTAGGGAGTACTTGCTGTGTGTGCTGGATAGGTTTGTCCCACTGAGTGGTGGTAGGGTGAAGGAACCTTGGGTGACAAGGGATATGAAACATCTAGTCAAGAGGAAGAAGGAAGTTTACTTAAGGTTGAGGAAGCGAGGATCAGACAGGGCTCTAGAGGGTACAAGGTAGCAAGGAAGGAACTGAAGAATGGACCTAGGAGAGCTAGAAGGGGGCATGAAAAAGCCTTGGTGGGTATAAGTAAGGAAAACTCCAAGATGTTCTACACTGATGTGAGAAACAAGAAGATGGCCAGATGAGGGTAGGGCTGATCAGGGAGAATGGAGGGAACTTGTGCCTGGAGTTGCAGGAGGTCCTCAATGAACACTTTGCTTCAGTATTCACTACTGAGAGGGACCTTGTTCTCTGTGAGGACAGCATAAAACAGGCTCTAACAGGTTGACGTTAAAAAAGAGGATATGCTGGAAATTTTGAAAAACATGAGAATAGATAAGTTCCTTGGGCCAGATGGGATATAGAGCTGAAAATGTGTTGCTGGAAAAGCGCAGCAGGTCAGGCAGCATCCAAGGAACAGGAGATTCGATGTTTCGGGCATAAGCCCTTCTTCAGGAATGATATACCCAAGGTTACGACAGGAAGCAAAGGAAGAGATTGCTGTGCTTTTGAATTCTTTGAGGATGTAACAAAACATGTAGATGAAGGTAGAGCAGTGGATGTGGCATACATGGACTTTAGCAAAACATTTGATAAAGTTCCCCATGGCAGGCTCATTCAGAAAGTAAGGAGTCATGGGATACAGGGAAACCTGGCTGTCTGGATACAGAATTGACTGGCCCATTGAAGACTTGGATGAGGAAGTGGAAGGGTGGGTTATTAAGTTTGCTGATGACACGAAGGTTGATGGAGTTGTGGATAGTGTGGAGGACTATTGCAGGTTGCAACGGGACATTGACAGGATGCAGAGCTGGGCTGATAAGTGGCAGATGGAAAAGTATGAAGTGATTCATTTTGGAAGGTTGAAATTGAATGCAGGATTCTTGGCAGTGTTGAGTTTAAGAGCTGCAAGGTTATGCTGCAGCTCTATGATGCCTGGTTAGACCACACTTGGAATACTGTTTCCAGTTCTAGTCACCACATTCTAGGAAGGATGTGGAAACTTTAGAGAGGGTGCAGAGGAGATTTACCAGGATGCTGTTTGGATTGGAGGGCATGTCTTATGAAGAAAGGTTGAGGGAAGTAGGGCTTTTCCCATTGGAGTGAAGAAGGATGAGAGGTAACTTGATAGAGGTGTACAAGATGTTGAGAGGCATAGATAGAGTGGATAGCCAGAGACATTTCCCCAGGGTGGAAATGGCTATCACAGAGGGGCATAATTTTAAGGTGGTTGGAGGAAGGTTTAGGGGAGATGTCAGAGGTCAGTTCTTTACATCGAGAGTGGTGAGTGTGTGGAATGCACTGCCAGCAGTAGTAGTAAAGTCAGATACATTTAGGACATTAAAGC
Organism: Hemiscyllium ocellatum; assembly: GCF_020745735.1. NCBI lineage: Eukaryota > Metazoa > Chordata > Chondrichthyes > Orectolobiformes > Hemiscylliidae > Hemiscyllium > Hemiscyllium ocellatum. The sequence continues at coordinate 49,825,320 of NC_083431.1, forward strand.
GACTCTTGGATAAGCACACGGAAAATAGTAAAATGAAGGGTACGTAGGTTCGTTTGATCTTAGATAAAGATAAAAGATCAGCACAACAATGAAGGCCAAGGGGCCTGTAGTGTGCTGTGCTGTTCTATGTTCTCCCTCCATTTAAGACCATAAGACATAGGAGTGGAAGTAAGGCCATTCGGCCCATCGAGTCCACTCTGCCATTCAATCATGGCTGATGGGCATTTCAACTCCACTTACCAGCGTTCTCCCCATAGCCCTTAATTCCTCGCGACATCAAGGAGTTTAGGTCATCTTCTTCCTGTCAAAATGGACTATTTCTCTTTTCGCACATTATACACCATCCTTTGTGCACTCACAGATGAGCGAAGATGATTTGGGGTGCCAGGGGAGTCAGTTAGCTGGACAGCTGGGCACTGGCTGTAGTTATTACGAAGGACCCTCTTCAACCTCTCCTCTCACCTTAGGTATGGTGACCCTCAGGTTAAAACACCACCAGTCGTCTCTCTGTAACGAGCGAGCAGGACTATGGTGCCTTTATATACTTTTACACTCACTGAACCTATTGATATCTCCTTGTGGTGTCTTTATGTCCTGTTCACAACTTATTTCACTACCTATCTTTGTGCGACCAATAAATCTGGCAACTATACCTTCTAACCCTTATCTAAGTAATTTATACAGGCTTTAAACAGTTGAGGTGCCAGTACCAATCTTGCCAACCTATCCTCTGCTGCTAGACAATCTTCTCTCCAGGCCCTCCCCTTTGAGCTTATGGTTTCCACAATAATCTATGATACTGGCATCTCACCAAATGCCTTCTGGGAGCAGTTGGACAGGTGTAGTTCAAGCCCAAAATCAACGGTGGTCAGATTGAATGATGGAATAGGCTAAACAGTTGACACCTGCTCCTATTTCTGGTGTTTTTGTCACAGGTTCGATTCCCAACCTGCACTGAGTTAGCTATTCATGACTGTAATAGGGAATGGCAGTAGTAGGGGCTGGTAGATTAGTTAGTGCAGCTGTGGTGCTGGCAGAAACCCAGAGCATCTGGGGTGTCCGTCCAGAAGGATCGGTCTCTGCTCAGAGTGCTATCCTGCCTATTGGTTCAATCAGGTCATTCTTCCTCACTGTTAAAGGTATTGCATTTATATAGCCTCTTTCATGACCGTAGGATCGCAACAAAGTGCTTAACAACCAAACACAGTCACAATGAGAGGGTGGCAGCCAATTCGCTCCCAGGAAGCTCTCACAGTATAATAATGACCGGAACTTGTTTCAGATGTTGTTTGGGAGATGAACACTGAGCAAGACAAGGGCTGGGTTCACAGCTCTTCACCTTGCACATCCACCCTGAGAGGTTAGACAGGGTGTCGGTTTAAAGATAGCATCACTGACAAGTCTGTCACGATTGTACTACTGAGAGTTTAGTGCCGGAGTCTATGGGAACCCACAATTCTCTGACTCAGACGTGGCGCTGTTACCCACAGAACCACAGCTGACACAGATGTTTATGTTTCTCCTTGATGTTTACATTTGCCAGCCTGTGAGAAACTGCTTTGCCTCGGGCATATTTCCATAATGAAAGACATTCTTCCGTGGACAGGTCATTAGACTCGAAGCTCTTCCAGGAAGGGTGCTGCACTGCCTTTAGCCTTACTCCTATCTTACCGTCACATGTGGACATCGCTACCATAGTCATGGAGATGTACAGCATGGAAACAGACCCTTCGGTCCAACCTGTCCATGCTGACCAGATATCCCAACCCAATCTAGTCCCACCTGCCAGCACTCAGCCCACATCCCTCCAAACCCTTCATATTCATATATCCATCCAAATGCCTCTTAAATGTTAAAATTGTACCAGCCTCCACCACTTCCTCTGGCAGCTCATTCCATACACGTATCACCCTCTGTGTGAAAAAGTTGCCCCTTAGGTCTCTTTTATATCTTTCCCCTCTCACCCTAAACCTATGCCCTCTAGTTCTTGACTCCCCAATCTCAGGGAAAAAAACTTTGTCTATTTACCCTATCCATGCCCCTCATGATTTTATAAACCTCTATAAGGACACCCCTCAGCTTCTGACACTCCAGGGAATATAGCCCCAGCCTGTTCAACCTCTCCCTATAGTTCAAATCCTCCAACCCTGGCAACATCCTTGTAAATCTTTTCTGAACCCTTTCAAGTTTCACATCTTTCCGATAGGAAGGTGACCAGAATGGCATACAATATTCCAAAAGTGGCCTAACCAATGTCCTGTACAGCCGCAACATGACCTCCCAACACCTGTACTCAATACTCTGACAAATAAAGGAAAGCATACCAAACGCCTTCTTCACTATCTACCTGCGACTCCACTTTCAAGGAGCTATGAGCCTGCACTCCAAGGTCTCTTTGTTCAGCAACACTCCCGAGGACCTTACCATTACCAGGACCAGCTTTTATTTGCCCACCCTAATTACCCCCGAACTGAATTGGTTCTTGAATCTTTTCAGCAGGTGGTTAAAAGTCATCCACATTGCTGGGGGTCTGGAATCATGCGTAGGCTAGACCAGGTGAGGACAATAGGTCTCCTTCTCTGAAGGACAAGTCACGACAGATTTCTGGTTATCGTTACTAAGCCTAGTTCACAATTCCAGGTTTTATTAAATAAATTTAAATTCTGCCAGCTGCCACTATAGGATTTGAACTTGCATTGCCACAGTATTAACCTGGGGCTTCGAGATTACTCATTGATTACCGCCATCTCCCTCAGTGTTCTAACCTACCAAGAAATTTCCCCTTCCAGGGTTGGAGAGATAGAGCTGAGGTACAGAGTGTTTCAGGAATTCTGTTGTTAGGTGCTATCCTGTCATCCCACTTGGCAGCTAGGCCTCAGGGGTAAGGCTGGATTTGTTCTAATGCCCCACAGCTGAATGGCCACTTGGGCTCAAATTTAGAAAATCAAGAAGCCAGAACGGTCACAAGTCCCAAGTTCCACGGGAATGAGGGAGCAAAGCAAAGGAACAAGTGAGACTGGTCCTCCTGTCCAATAGAAGCGGACAGCATCGGAGATGGTTAACACTGTGTGACATGACAAGGCTGGCTGTTTCTCAACTCATGGAACGGTTACTATACTGAATAAGGCTGTTCGGTCCATTGTGTCTGTGCCAACGTTGTGAGAGCAGGTCAGCTAGCCCCAATCTTTGCCTGCTCCTCAATACCTGCAATGCATTTCTCTTCAGACAATCAGTCAAATCTGTCTTGAAAGGCAGTCACATCTGTCTCCACCATATGTCCGTTCCATGTTTTCCAGATCTGAACCACTTGCAACCTAAAACAAAATGTCTTCATCTCATAGAGATGTACAGCACAGAAAAAGACCCTTCGGTCCAACTCATCCATGCCGATCAGCAATTGGCCCATATCCCTCTAAACCCTTCTCGTTCATATACCCATCCAAGCCTTTTAAATGTTGTAATTGTACCATTCTCCACCACTTTCTCTGGCAACTCATTCCATAGCTCATGTGAAAAAGTTGCCCCTGGGGTTCCTTTTATATCTTTCCCCTCTCACCCTAAACCTGTGCCCTCTATTTCTAGGCTACCCCAACCCAGAGAAAAATCATTGTCTATTTACCCTATTTATGTCCCTCATGGTTTTATAAACCTCTATAAGGTCACCCCTCAGCCTCCGATGCTCCAGGGAAAACAGCACCAGCCTCTTCAGTCTCTCCCAAAGCTCAAACCCTCCAACCCTGGCAACATTCTTGTAAATATTTTTCTGAACCTTTTCAAATTTCACAACATCCTTCCAATAGGAGTGAGACCGGAATTGCACACAATATTCCAAAAGTGGCTGCAACATAACCTCCCAATTCCTGTACTCAATGCACTGACCAATAAAGGAAAGCATACCAAACGCCTTCTTCATTATCCTATCTACCTGTGACTCCACTTTCAAGAACCTGCAATCCAAGGTCTCTTTGTTCAGCAACACTCCCTCGGACCTGACCATTAAGTGTATAAGTCCTGCTCTGATTTGCTTTTCCAAAATGCTGCACCTCGCATTAATCTAAACTCCATCTGCCACTTTTCAGCCCATTGGCCCATCTGATAAAGATCCCTTTGTACTCTGAGGTAATCTACTCTGCTGTGCGTGACACCTCCAATTTGGGGTTCATCTGCAAATTTACCTCTTATGTTCACAACCAAATCATTTATATAAATAATGAAAAGTAGTGGATCCAGCACCGATCCTTGTGACACACCACTGGCCACAGGCCTCCAGTCTGAAAAGCAACCCTCCACCACCATCTTCTGTCTTCTACCTTTCAGCCAGTTCTGTATCCAAATGGTTAGTTCTCCCTGTATTCCATGAGATCTAACCTTGCTAACTAGTATACCATGAGGAATCTTGTTGAAAGCATTACTAAAGTCCAAATAGATCACATCTACCGCTCTGCCCTCATCAAAAAACTCAATCAAGTTTGTGAGACATGATTTCCCACGCACAAAGCCATGTAGACTATCCCTAATCAGTCCTTGCCTTTCCAAAAACATGTACATCCTGTCCCTCAAGATTCCTCCCAACAGCTTGCCCACCACCGGCATCAGGCTCACCGGTCTATAGTTCTCTGGCTTGTCCTTACCATCCTTCTTAAACCGTGGCACCACGTTAGCCAAACTCCAGTCTTCCGGCACCTCACCTGTGACTATAGATGATACAAATATCTCAGCAAGAGGCCCAGCAATCACTTCTCTAGCTTCTCACAGAATTTGAAGGTACACATGATCAGGTCCTGGGGATTTATCCACCTTTATGCATTTTAAGACATCCAGCACCTCTTCCTCTGTAATATGGACATTTTTCAAGATGTCACCATTACTTCCCTACATTCTATATCTTCCATGTCCTTCTCCACAGTAAATACTGATGCAAAATACTTGTTTAGTATCTCCCCCATCTCCTGCAGTTCCATACATAGGCTGCCTTGCTGATCTCTGACGGGCCCTGTTCTCTCCCTAGTTACCCTTTTGACATTAACGTATTTGTAAAAACCCTTTGGATTCTCTTTAACCCTATTTCCAAAGCTATCTCATGTCCTCATTTTGCCCTCCTGATTTCCCTCTTAAGTATACTCCCGGTTCTTTTATATTCTTCTAAGGATTCACTTGATCTATCCTGTCTATACCTGACATATGCTTCCTTCTTTATCTTAACCAAACCCTCAATTTCTTTAGTCATCCAGCATTCCTTACACCTACCAGCCTTTTCTTTCACCCTAACAGGCATATACTGTCGCTGGACTCTCGTTATCGCACGAAGGCTTCCCATTTTCCAGTCGTCCCTTTACCTGCAAATATCCACGCCCAATCAACTTTTGAAAGTTCTTGCCTAATGCCGTCAAAATCGGCCTTTCTCCAATTTAGAACTTCAACTTTTAGATCTGGTCTATCCTTTTTCATCACTATTTTAAAACTAATAGAATTATGTTCGCTAGCGCCAAAGTGCTCCCCCACTGACACCTCAGTCACCTGCCCTGCCTTATTTCCCAAGAGTAGGTCAAATTTTGTAACTTATCTAGTAGGTACATCCACATATTGAATCATAAAATTTCCTTGTACACACTTAGCAGATTCCTTTATCTAAACACTTAACACTACGGCAGTCCCAGTCTATGATTGGAAAGTTAAAATCCCCTACGATAACCACCCTATTATTCTTATAGATAACTGAGATCTCCTTCCAAACTTATTTCTCAATTTCCCTCTGACTATTAGGGGATGTATAATACAATCTCAATAAGGTGAACATCCCTTTCTTATTTCTCAGTTCCACTCAAATAACTTCCCTGGATGTATTTCCAGGAATACCCTCCCTCAGCACAGCTGCAATGCTATTCCTTATCAAAAATGGCACTTCCCCCTCCTCTCTTGTCTCCCTTTCTATCCTTCCTGGAGCATTTGTATTCTGGAACATTAAGCTGCCAGTCCTGCCCATCCCTGAGCCATGTTTCTGTAATTGCTATGATATCCCAGTCCCATGTTCCTAACCATGCCCTGAGTTCATCTGGCTTTCCTGTTAGGCCCCTTGCATTGAAATAAATGCAGTTTAATTTATCAGTCCTACCTTGTTCTCTGCTTTGTCCCTGCCTGCCCTGACTGTTTGACTTTCTCCTTTTCTCAACTGTACCAGTCTCAGATCGATCTCTTTCCTCACTATCTCCCTGGGTCCCAACCACCCCCCCCCCCCCCCACCACCACCTTACTAGTTTAAATCCTCCCAAGCAGCTGTAGCAAATCTTCCTGCCAGTATATTAGTCCCCTTCCAATTTAGATGCAATCCGTCCTTCTTGTATAAGTCACTTGTACCCCAAAAGAGATTCTAATGATGCGAAAATGTGACAGGCCAAGAGGGTAGTGCCAAGTCAGAGGGTTGGATCTGGGAAGAGGTGGGGGGGAGGGGAGATTTGGAAACTGGTGAAATCGATGTTGAGGCCGTGTGATTGTCGGCTTCCAAAGCAGAAGATGAGGTGTTTGTCAGCACATATCCTGGGCTCAGCCATTGCGTCTCCCCATCAGATCAGCCCTGAGGAAATTTCTGCTCAATCCCAGGATGTGAGCCCCACTGGTAATGTTGCCACTTATCTCTTCACCCAGTTTGTTTATGATATGGTGATTATATTGTTAAGATTAATGGCAGAAATGTTATTTAAGTCAGTACTTAGTGCAGTTACAAGGAGAGACTGTCTTGGTGGGTGAACACCTGGGTAGTGCTGCAGTCTGCCACCAAGCCTATTGTCAAGAAAAGTATTAGTGTCAATTTCATGTTTCTGGCTTGGGATGGGTATAAAATATTTCCCTTGAGTGGCCTAGCTGTTTTAGGCCATTTCAAATGGCAGTTAGGTACTGAGCTCATCACAGTTTGACTGAAGTCATGTACAGGCCAGACCAGGTTAGAATGGGAGATTTCCCAACTTTTAAAGGGCATCAGGAAACCAACTGGGTCTGTACAATAGCTTCATGTTCACTTTCACCCAATTTCAGCTTTGGATTTCCAGATATCAAAACAGAGAATGCTGGGAAAAACTCAGTAGTATGGGCGTGAGAAAGGAGTTAGGGCCTCTGTTCAAAACCTCAGCCTAAAGATGGCTCGTTTAGATTACTTACAGTGTGGAAACAGCCCAATAAGTCCACACCGACCCGCCGAAGCGCAACCCACCCATACCCCTACATTTACCCCTTATCTAACACTACAGGCAATTTAGCATGGCCAATTCACCAGTGTAGCTCTGAAATGTACTACTGCGTTTTGGGATGATGTCTCAGGATTGGCAGAACCTGGTGAGTGTTCCTGGCTGACATTCACACAGGTAAAGGGAATCCATCACCCTTTACTTTCCAAAGACAGTGCCAGTTACTGCAAAGCCCACAGGTCCTGCCAGCAAGAGGTGACCAATTGGATCGTCAAAGTAGGCAAGCAACATTCAGGTCACCCTCTGCCAACATGGGTTGAGCATCCCTGGTGCGTATGTTACCTGGCAGACTAGCAAAGTTGAACTCTACTTACAATCCACCGAACCCGCAACACAGTCACCATCGGTTGGAGGTCAGACTATAAGACATAGAAGCAAAACCAGGCCATTCAGCCCATGCCTGATGAAGGGCTTTTGCCTGAAATGTTGATTTTTCCTGCTCCTCGGATGCTGCCTGACCTGCTGTGCTTTTCCAGCACCACTCTAACCTAGATTCTGATCTCCAGCAGCTGCAGTCCTCACTTTTGCCATTCAGCCCATTGAGTCTGCTCTGCCATTCGATGAGAACATGGCTGACCTAATAATCCTCAACGCCACCTTCCTGCCTCTGTCTCCCATAACCCTTGATACCCTCATAAACAGAATTTTTAATCAATCGCGGCCTTCAATATGTTGAACAGCCCAGCCTCAACATCCCTCCATGCTAAAGAATGCCATTGATATAATCCCCCCAGGTAAGAACTTCCTGCTCACCTCTGACCTTAGTGTGTGACTCCCTACTCTGAGATGTGTGCTCTGGGTCCCAAACTCTTGCATAAGGGAAAACAACCTCTCTGCATCTTCCCTGGTAAATCTTGTACATTTCAATAAGGTCACCTTTCACTCTTCTAAACGTCAATGTTTATAGACCAATCTACTCAATCTCTCCTTGTGAGACAGTCCCTCCATACCCTCTGAATGTGTGAATCTCTTCCATTTCAGTCTCACAACTACATAATTTTCCTGCCATTGGAAGTGATTTAACAATGTCAAGGAGACAGTAATGGGCCAATTCACCGATTGGAGACAAAATGTTCTTTACTGTCAAGTATTCACATTCTGCAGCAAGTGTGAGTGTTTAATTGATGCCAGTATTCCACATAATTGAATGTGGGAACATGATGCATTGCCATCTGTACTTTCTGTGCCCGGTAGATCAATGTAATTAAACTGATTTCTCTCTAGGTAAAAACAAGGATTCTCTGTCCAATCTGCAAAGCCTTCGGATGCTTGTCTGAAACATGACAGAGGAAGATGCAGCCAAGGGCTGATCATGTGCTAAGCAATTATTAACCAGGGATTTTTAAAGCTGTTAAATCAGTGCACAACACCAGATTAACAGGTACTAAGCTTGTAGCAATTAATAAAGATGAGCTCAATTGCTAATGAGGAGTTCAGATCACAGAAGATACTGGCAAAGGTACCAATAAAGAATGAACATGCATAATAAATTGCTGTAGCCAATGCAGGTTCATCTCAACGCTCTGTCGGATTAGTTTTGAAAGAATTGGAAAGCTGATCAAACTGCCTTTGGCCCTTACAGAAGCGAGGGATGCTTGTGCATGAGGAGGTCACTCTACGGTATTGGTCTGGATGTTCCCAGCACAGGGATTCCACGGGTTAGATCCAGGTTCGAATCCAGCTGCAGTGAGATGCGCACAGAGGGATAGTGGTATCAACTTCCATGCAATAGCAGGCACAAAGGGAAGGTGATGACCTACTGGTATTATTACATGACTGTTAATCCAAAGACCCAGGTAATATTCTGGGGATCTGAATCATGCCACAACAGATGACCCAATTTAAAAAAAATTTCGAATTCATAGTGTAAAGATGACCACTGTTGGGAAAAACCCATATGGTTCACTAAGGGTTCACCCCTTCAGGGAAGGAAACTACCCGGCCTACATGTGACTCCAGACCCACACCCATGTAGTTCTCTCTTAAATAAAAACAGAAAGACCTGCGGATGTTGTAAATCAAAAACAGAAATTGCTGGAAAGGTTTAGTAGATCTGGCAGCATCTGTGGAGAGAAATCAGAGTTAACGTCTGACAGAACTGAGGAAGGGTCACTCGATCTGAAAAGTTAACTCTAATTTCTTATCTGCCCTCGGGGCAATTAGGGATGGACAGTAAATGTTGGAAACCAGATTCTGGATTAGTGGTGCTGGAAGAGCACAGCAGTTCAGGCAGCATCCGAGAAGCAGTGTCCTCCTCTCATGAACTAATTAAAAGAAAGACACGGGACCTCCCAGACAATTAGTTTTGAACAGGACCAAATCCCAGAAGGTGAAAGGTCAGTACATTAATACCTGCATCACCGAATGGGTCTTTCACACTGTCAGCTTGTCATCCAAAATGTCATCTCATGGGGCATGGGGATAAATGGAATAAACGGTCCAGAAGTATTTCTCATGTTGATGATCTCGGCCTTCGGTGCATCATAGAAGAACATGCGCCAACAAGACTGGACAGGTGGCATGAGATGGACCATCCAGACAGATTAAAATTTTTGGACTGCTATCTCATTCTATTGACCTTGACAATGAAGAGAGGCCAATTAGAGGGAAGGACAGGCAGTTGTCTGATCCAGTTCAACGTAGAGAATATAAAGCAGGAGAAATGTGTAAAGCCTAAAATGGAGCTCAAGTTACTCTCTCTCTCCATCAAACATGGCTGACCAGGACACTCTCCCGGCCTTACCATACAAGTGTTGGAAGGACTCTCAGGTTGAGAATGAACGCTGTGCGACCATGTTATGAATTCACTTTCTATAACCATCAGGTCCTGAAGTGAGACTCTAACTCAGAGCCGCTGGCTCAGAGTCAGGGGCACTACCCTTTACCCAGAATATCTCCTGCTTTGTCTAAATACATAAATGACATTGTGGCTAGATATTGTCGGGGAAAACAAAATTATTTTCGTCTCTAGAGATGTGAAATACAAATAAAAGGTGATAATGATGGACTTCAGGACCTTGGCTAAACTGCAGTTCGAGTATTATGGGCTGTTTTATGAGGGGATCTCATTAGGGAAAGGAGATAAAAGCAAGCATCATAAATTCACAGGAATGTAGCCAGGAATGAGGAGGTAGAATTAGAAAGACAGACTCCAGAAGTTCAAGTTTTTTAGCTGGAGCTGAGAAAGGAGACCTGGCTATGACAAGATAAATGAGGGGGCAGTTTTTTTCCCAGTGAGATAAAAATGAAAGAGTAAACATTTGATAGAATCACAAAGAATTAAAGAGGTGCTTCAGAAAAATGTGCTTACGGAGCAGGATTACAATGTGGCAAATATCTCCTGAAGCAAAGGCCACAGTCTCAATTCTCTGGTTGGATTTACTTAAATAGAAGCTCCTTTAAATTAATTAATATCAGCATTAAAACTACTCAAGGAGACATACGGGTCCATTGTTTTGTTTGAGAGGTTTTGACATCAAGGCAGCAGCAGGAACTGAAGCAACACACAGATTAATGAGAACGATAGAGAGAATCGTAATGAGAATGAGGTGGGGGGAAGCTCTCTGCTGGTTGGGCTTATATATGGCACATAGGAAGGTGGTTGTGGTTGTTGGGAGGTCAGTCCAGGACATCCCGCAAAGAGTTCTTCAGGGTAGTGACCTGGGTCCAACCATCATCAGCTACTTCAATGATCTTCTATGTACTGATGATTGCCTAGGTTCAATTCTCACCTTGCGTGACTGTGTAGAGTGTGCACATTCTCCCTGTGTCTACGTGGGTTTCCTCCAGTTTCCACCCACAGTCTAAAGATGCGCAGGTTAGGTGGATTGGCCATGCTAAATTGTCTGTGTTGTTCAGGGATGTACAGGCTAGTTGGGTTAGCATTGTGAAATGTGGGGTTGTGGGGGGATGGGTTTGGGTCTGGCTCGGATGCTCTTTGGGAGGTCAAAGTGGACTCAGTGGGCCAAATGGCCTACTTCCACGCCATGCAATGAAACCTGGACCACAGCAATATCATCACACCATGTGCATCCTTAGGGTCACCCCCGACCCCCACCCCTACCACCCGCACCGTCTGGTTCACTAATATCCTTTAGGGAAGGAAACTGCCATCCTTACCCGCTCTGATCTACATGTGACTTTAGACCAACAGCAATGTGACTGACTCATAACTGCTCTCTGGCCAATTAGGGATGTGCACTAAATATTGGCCTAGCCAGTGACGCCCAGACTCCTTGAATAAATGTAAAACAAACATTGAGTGACCTTTCTAGAAATAGTCATTTAAGCTTTTCTGGAGAGAGAGGAACACTAAGGTACATTATTTTGTGTACGGTGAATGTAACTCCATAGATATTGCATTGATTACATATTATAGAGCTGGTAAAAGATCACATATTTTTACTTTTTGGACTAAGGACAGAAAATTGAGAAAAAGCGAACATTGCTTTAAAAACGGGGAGAATGTACAAGGATTTATTTACAGCTTGGGAAGAAGAAATGAAGCTAACCAATGCATGCATGTTATTGTTCCCAGGCAAAGCAATGCCACTTATGCAGCATGGTGGCTCAGTGGTTAGAACTGCTGCCTCCCAGCACCAGGGTACCAGGTTTGATTCCAGCCTCGAGTAAATGTCTGTGTGGGTTTTCTTCCACAGTCCAAAGATGTGCAGGTCAGGTGAAGTGTCTATGCTAAATTGCCCCATAGCGTTAGGTCAATTAGCCAGAGAGAAATGGGTCTGGGTGGGTTACTCTTCGGAGGGTCGGTATGGATTGGTTGGGCTGAAGGGCCTGTTTCCACACTGTAAGGAATCTAATCTATGTTCAGCACAACTCTGCCTAGAAGCAGTTTTTAATTGGCTCTTTCAGACCCAGCAATTTGCATGATCAACAGCTTTCTTTCTCTCTCTCTTGCTCTGAAATAAATTACTTTCCCAATTCTCTGTTGAAAGACCAGGAAAAATGACATTGGAAAATGCTGAAAGAAAAAAATTCCAAAAGCCAAAAGGAAATGATCCAACCAAGCAATCAGGAAACTAAAGATGTGCCATCATTGTACAGATAACATTAAGGCATCATCGACAAACGACAGAGAATTGTGAAGCCAAGTTTTGTGATTTTGAACTGTTGATACAGACCTGTGTCCCTCTATCTATATTTTTTTCACCTACACTCATAATATTTGTCTATTTTTCTTAATGTGGCTGTGCGCGCACATCAGGGGGAGGCATTTCAAAGCTGGTAGAGTTTAAGATACTCGAATTGAAAATCCTCTTCTTGTTAACAGTGTTGCAAATAAATAGTTAGGTTTGATCGTTACTGAAAGAACTCAACGTGTTTTGCTTTTATCCTGGACAGTAATCAGTCAGAGGCAGATTGGAAATTTTGGCAGTTTCATTAAACACTGCTGCCTTACAGTGCCAGAGACCCGGGTTCAATTCCCGCCTCAGGTGACTGTCTATGTGGAGTTTGCACATTCTCCCCGTGTCTGTGTGGGTTTCCTCCGGGTGCTCCGGTTTCCTTCCACAGTCCAAAGATGTGCAGATCAGGTGAATTGGCCATGCTAATTTGCCCGTAGTGTTAGGTAAGGGGCAAATGTAGGGGTATGGGTGGGTTGCGCTTCGGCGGGTCGGTGTGGACGTGTTGGGCCGAAGGGCCTGTTTCCACACTGTAAGTCATCTAATCTAAAAAAAACTTCACATTTGTCATGAATCTGGGAACAGTGGAGCTTAATTTCCAGTGCACTATCCCAGTGGATTGTAACAAGCTTTTTCATTATACAGCAAAGTATAATACATGTACACCAAAATTAGGATATTCTAAGCACATTTCACCTGTTAGTAAATTAGAGCCAACCTCTTTCTTTTCCATTGGCAGCGGGTCAGTAACCAAAAGACAGATTTAAGATAATTGGCAAGAAAAAATCAGAGGGGAGAGGATGTGCAGATTAGGTGGATTGACTGTGCTAAATTGCCATAGTGTTTCGGGATGTATGGGCTAGGTGCATTAGTCAGGGGTAAATGTAGAGTGACAGGGATGTGCGACTAGGTGGCTTAACACTTTGGAGAGTCAGTATGAACTTATTGGGCCAAAGGGCCTGTTTCCATACTGTAGGGATTCTAAAAATAATTCTAAACTTGTGATATGGAATGCATTGTCTGAAAGAGTGGTGGACAAATGAAATCAGATAAATACTCAAAATGTTTAAATAAAAAAAGAACTGTTTAGAGGGTTTGAGCAATAGGGAGAGGCTGAGTAGGCCTGGGCTATTTTTCCTAGAGTGTTGGAGGCTGAGGGGTGACCTTATAGAAGTTTATAAACTCATGATGAGCAAAGGTGAACAGCCAAGGTCTTTTCCCCAGGGTGGAGGGAGTCCAAAACTAGAGGGCATAGGTGTAAGGTGAGAGGGGAAAGATTTGAAAGGGACCTGAGGGGCAGCTTTTCACACAGAGGATGGAATGAGTTGCCAGAGGAAGTGGTGGAGTTTAAAATACATCTGGATGGGTACATGAATATGAAGGGTTTAGAGGGTTATGGGCCAAGTGCTGGCAAATGGGACTAGATTAATTGAGGATATCTGGTTGACATGGATGAGTTCAACCAACGGATCTGTTTCAATGCTGTATGTGCTATGACTGTATGGGGAAAAGGCCAGGGGGTGAAACTAACTAGACAGACCTTTGAAGCAGCAGAGCTGGGCATATGTGCTGAAGGGTCTTCAGACTTCATGACACAATCTCTCCCAGTCAATCAGTAATGGACTTGGGCCCTCCTATTCTTCACAGTGTCAGTGTTCCTGAAACGACCAGTGCAGTACAGTGGCTCAGTGGTTAACATTGCCGCCTTACAGAGCCAGGGACCTGGGTTTGATTCCACGCTGTCGTGTGGAGTTTGAACATTGCCTGTGTCAGTTTCCTCCAGGTGCTCTGGTTTCCTCCCACAGTCCAAAGATGTGCATTGTGGGTGGATTAGCCATGAGAAATGTAGGGACAGGATAGGGGTGTGAGTGGCATTCTCTTCGGAGGATCGGTGTGCATCGATGGGCTGAATGGCCTGCTTCTACACATTGGGCATTCTATGTTTCTAGAGAGGCTCTGAAACTGCAGTCCTGCAGCAGAAATTGTTTTAATGCAGTTGAACTGAGGCCAAGACAATAAAAACTGAAGCCAACTTTTCTCACCAGTGTTTCTCTTCTGTTTATTCAAAAGCTAATTCTGGGATGGAGGTGTCTGCTGTGGCTCAGTAGCAGTTCTCTCTCTCGCCTTACTATATCAAAACCAGATTGTTGTTCTTAGTGAGTCAGAAGGTTCAAGTCACACACCACAGCCTTGAGCACATAATCTATGGCTGAGGGAGTGCTGCACTGTATATGGCACCACCTGTCCACAAGCTATCAAACTGAGGCTCTGTCTCACCTCCCAATAAAAGATTCTAATTCCAGTTTTAAGAAAAATAAATAGATTCTCCCCAGTGACCCAGACAATATTTAACCCTCAACCAGCATCAGTGAAAGCAGACAATCTGGCTTTTTACCTTCTTGCCATCTGTGGGAGCTTGCTGGGTACAAATTACAAGTAACTCAGTGGCCGTAAAGCTCTTGGGGGTGACCTATGACCTCAAAAGGTGCTATCTAAATGCAAACGCTTCCTTCTCCCTCTCTTTGTCAGATTTCCTTCTTGTAATGAACTGCCTAGGACAACTCCTCATTCCCCAGTTTCAGTATCATGTACAACTATAATATTACTTCAGTCCTTACTAATATATACGATGCCATTAATGTACCTCCTTTTTTCAGTGATTTGTTGAAGCCTCTTGAATATTTCTACTTGCCCCCCACACGTAGTACCTGAAGGAGCTGGATCTCAGGCAGCTCGGATCTGAAATATAACAATGGGATAGCCCATGCCCAACCCGAGGGCAGACAGGACCTGGAAGTGACTGCCTCAGCAAAGGATGGCACCAAGGACAGTGCACTGTCGGTGTCAGACTGAGTTTGCTGCTGGAAGTATTTGGAATGGGAGTTGACTCTGGCTGATATCAATGTGCCGCAACTGTGCCAGAGGTGGCACCTCAACGCCAATCCATAAACAGAAACAGAAACAAACAGAAACTGAGACAGTTTGATGAGCGTGGTGCATCCCAATTAACAGACAAACAGAGGAATGGCTGTGATGGGGTGAGGAGAATAATACTGAAATGATCAGACAGGAGAGCATCACAATTACATTACAATGGGAAAGACAGTGTCAAAGTGGTAATGTCATTGGACTATAACAAAGGCCACACTCCTAATAAATCTGGAATTAAAAGCTAGTCTAATTGCCTTCATAAAATCATTGTCGCAAAATCACATCTGGGAGACTAATATCTTTTAGGGAAGGAAATCTGCAGTGGTGACTCCACACCCACTGTCGTATGGATGTAGTGATTGCAACAAGGTCAGACCTCATAGAAAATTGGGGCTGTGACCGGGCCAAATCAGGGAGCACTGGCTGACAAAGATAAACAGGAGTGTTTGTTCACCATAGCTCTGTGTTAGCTGGGTTAGCGTCATGGACTGTGCACTTTGAGGGCTTTTGCCCGAAATGTCGAATTTCCTGTTCCTTGGATGCTGCCTGACCTGCTGCGCTTTAACCAGCAACACATTTTCAGCTCTGATCTCCAGCATCTGCAGACCTCACTTTTTACTATGCACTTTGAAATAAAGGGTGACTTGGTGAAGGGATACTGGCCTTTGTGGAGTTATTTCAGTGGTTTACACGTAATTGCTCTGTGATATTGTCACTCAGTTCAGGGGGAATAAATGATGGGCCACAAATATTGGCCTTGTCAGAAATCTATCAAACCCAGCCTTGAATATACTCACTGACTGAGCCGTCATGGTGATGGGGGATAGAGAATTGCAATGAATCACCATCCTCTGAATGCAAAAAATCCTCCTCAGTGAGTAGGCAGAAGAGATATGGCTGCATTCAGTAAATAAACCTATTCTTCAGGAAAGGATTCGTGACTAGCTTCATAATTCACTGTCTGGTTTCACCTCTGCCAATGAACAGCAGGCCAGATACTAGAGTGTAAGACTTGCTAGACAAATAAAGGCCAGGCTCTACCTCGATATTTTCCTGACCAACTTGTTCAGTCAGTGACGGTTACACACCTTGAGTGCAAACGGGGCTTGAACCCAGACCTCCAGGCCCAGAAGTGGGAACACTACAACTGGTACCACAAGAGCCCTCAGTACATGGTTTTCCTCCAATGCAGTAATCACATGATGCAACTACAGTGGCATTATTGACTAATCTTTATAATCAGTCTTGGGCAGTTACACAGAACAGTACAGCACAAGAGCAGGCCCTTCAGCCCATCATGTCTGTGCCAACCATGATACCATTTTCCTTCACACAGTTCCTGTCCCTCTATTCCATATCTGTTCATGTGACTGTCTAAATGCCACTTAAAGTTTGCTATCATATCTGCTTCTGCCACCTCCACTGGCATCTCATTGTAGGCAAGTACTACCCTCTTGTGTAAAAGAATTTACACCGTCTCGTTAGTACAACAGACGCAGCCCCAACATAAGGTGCACCCTCAGGGATGGAGAACTTTACAATTCAGTCACCTCTTCCAAAACTAATTAGCATGCTCTCCAGCAAACAGACTTCATGAAACACCGAGATAATTCGAGGCCATTACAGATTCACAGAACAGTGCAGCAATGGACTTTCGCCAGTAGAAAGTGGTGTTTTGGCCAGGCCCCAGTGCACAGAGAAGCAAAGCTGAGCAACTGAATACTGAGAGACAGTCCAAAACCCAGCAGGATACAACAGCAGGAGGGGCATTGCTGTACGCTAGAAATAGTTACCTCCAAACCTGAACTGACAGGGTTATTAAAGGTTACTGACAAAGAGAGAGTTAAAGCAATGTTAGAGATTATTTGAATTATGAACAACATTTGCTGTTGGTTATAAAATCAATAACAAGGGGGCATGGACTGACAACTGCCAATCACATAAAGGGGGGAAAATGAAAAGAATTTTATTTACATGGCAGGCTATTTCAGTGGAGAACACATTACCATCCACGGGGAGAATTTGAGGAGGAAATATATACAAAGATTAAAGGAAAGGTCAAGAAATGGAAGTAGAATGAATTATGTCAATTGAAGACCGGCAAAGAAATGTCCCAAATAGCCTCCTGGATGTGGTAAATGCTGAGATTTAAAAGGTTAGAAATTGATATGGTTGTTTCTCGGGCGTGGGGAACACAAGGTGTGATTACCCTGCACGTGATGCAGGTTTTATCAAACGCTACACTGTTCTCTCATGCCAATAACTGTAGTGAGCCACCCAGTGACTAACATGCTGCCAACCTGCTGTATGTTCAGCAGGAGGCTCTGGTATGAGAGAGGCAGGTGCCAATGAATGTACTCTGGCACTAGCCGGCTCTGGAATGGTGTCAACGATGTGTCTGAGACCAAGCCAATGGAACAGCAAGCTAGAGGGGGACTTCCCAGGTTCTCTGATGTGACAATTCGGAAGGGAGGACGGGGTTTCCCGAAGAGCCCATCCAGAGAAGGGAATGGGTGAAAGTAGCCACAGATTCTGGATTCGTGATGCTGGAAGAGCACAGCAGTTCAGGCAGCATCTGAGGAGCAGGAAAATCGACATTTCGGGCAAAAGAAGGGCTTTTACTGCTCCTCGGATGCTGCCTGAACTGCTGTGCTCTTCCAGCACCACTAATCCAGAAAATGGTTTACAGCATCTGGTTAACAGCATTGTTTTTACCAAGTAGCCACAAAGTCAATGCAATGACTTTGGCTCCTGAGGAGCTGGCTGCATCACCACAGAGAGTGGGATGAACTCACAAAACAGTCAAGTACCTGCATCTCCAAATGCCAGCGCGTAGCCAGTGCATAGCACCAACCTCAAACACCATTCAATGCAGCACACTCTCAACACTCAGTCTCTGGCTATCAGCAATCACACTTTGTATTTGAGTACTCCCTGATATACTCACACCCACATCCAAAATACCTGCACGATAAGAGAGGGAGCAGCAGTGAACTGAAAAGGATGATGTGTTCTGTGAATTATCACTGAGTCACTTTGCAACCAGCACTGCTGTAACTATCCAGAGTGCCAGTGTGTTTCCACTCTGACAAGTTACAGGGTAGTATGATCACACAGCTTTACCCCAGCAAACCCCTTGTGGTCACCCCAACCCACTCCCTTTAAAGTCTTTGTGCATTCAGATACCCAAGACCTACACTCTACTGACTGAGGCAGACACTGTCTGAGCCACCGCTCGGACACGGTGTGTATTTTAGAGGAGAGCTCTGTGTGGTGAGTCACCCGTGGGCTGCGGTGAAAGAGGGCAGCCCATGTGCCAACCCCCTGGAGCATGAGGATCTCGATATGCCCAGGGGACAGTTAAGAGCCAACACGCATTGCTGTGGGTCTAGAGTCACATTTAAGCCAGACAAGGTAATGACAGCAGATATTCCTTACTGAAAAGGGCATTGAGGAACCAGATGGGTTTGTACAACGATTGACAGGGATGGCCATTTGACCAGATTTTCACCTCTCAATTATTGCCCACTTACTTAACCCTAATCTGTCTACAGTCCCTTGTAGGCTCTTTCTGCCCCATCTCATAACTTCCGTTCTTTATAGATTAGATTAGATTACTTACAGTGTGGAAACAGACCCTTCGGCCCAACAAGTCCACACCAACTCACCGAAGCGCAACCCACCCATATCCCTACGTTTACCCTTCACCTAACACTATGGGCAATTTAGCATGGCCAATTCACCTGACCTGCACATCTTTGTGACTGTGGGAGGAAACCGAAGCATCCGGAGGAAACCCACGCAGACAATGTGCAACGCCACACAGTCAGTCATCTGAGACGGGAATTGAACCTGGGTCTCTGGCGCTGTGAGGCAGCAGTGCTAACCACTGTGCCATCGTGCCGTCCACTGTCAGTGAGTTTGATTACAGTGCACTGGGTTTCTTCAGAGGAATGATCAATACAGTCTCTGCTCGAACTGGGTGTACACCATTGCCAGACCCCCTCTTGGCTGCCAGAGAACTGGAACAGACTGAGATACTGAGCCCGACTTCATCTTCTTGTTATCTAGAGGCAGATTTACTTTTTTGTTGGCATGTCATGAAAGAGTACAGCAACACCTGAGTCTCATTCAGGTTGAAGCCAGTATAAAGACACCATGGAATATCAGAACAAGAGGACACTATTCAATTAGGTCTTGGCTCACCTTAACTTTAAGTGCATCTACTTACATTGGTTTAGAACCCTTAATATCCTGTAGAATAAACATCTATCAATCACAGTTATGAAAGTTTGTACTGATCCCCAGCTTCGAGAATATTTTAGATTTTAACCCCATCCCATTGTGTGTAGAAATGCTTCCCACCATCTGAAGTAACAGCGATATACTTCCATGTCAGGGTTAGGTCAGAATTCACACCACACCAGATTACAGTCCAACATGTTTATTTGAAATCACAAGTTTCCATAGCGCTGCCCCTTCTTTGGATGAGGTTGGACTATAACTTGGTGTCCTGTAACTAGTCACCTTGTCCATCCCAGTCCAACACCAGCACCTCCACATCAAGTCAGGATAGTGAGTGGCTTGGAGGAGAATCTGCAAGTGTTGGTGTTCCCATGTATCAGCTGCCCTTATCCTTCTAAATGGAAGTGTTCATGGGTTTAGATGATGGGTATCTGAGGATCTTTGGTGCATCGTGTAGATAGTACACATTGCTGCTTTGATCATTGGTGGTCAAGGGTCTTTTTAAAGTATGTTCCTCAGATATAGGCATCACTGGCTAGGCTGGCATTTATCACCTATCCCTAACTGCCCAGGGGGCAGTAAGAAGTCAACCACATTGCTGTGGGTCTGGAATCACATGCAGGCCAGACCAGGTGACAATGGTAGATTTCCTTCCCTGAAGGACATTAGCCACCCAGTTGAGTTTTCATGACAATCAATAATGGTTACAATTAGGCTAAAACTTTGTTCCAGAATTTCACTGAATTCATATTTCACCATCTGCCATGGTTAAATTTGAAACCATGCACCCAGAGCATTCATCTAAGGGTCAGGATTAGCTTTTGTCCGAAATGTCGATTTTCCTGCTCCTCGGATGCTGCCTGAACTGCTATGCTTTTCCAGCACCATTCTAATCTAGACTCTGGTTTCCAGCATCTGCAGTCATTTTCTTTACCTCAGGATTACTAGCCCAGTGATAGTACCATGACACCATCCCACACATGGATGTAGATGGTTGAGAATGAGGCTATTAAGTGGGCCCCTTTGTCCTGGACAGCGTTCAGTTTTTCAAGTGTCTTTGGTGCTGCGCTCATCCAGGCCATGGTCAATAAGGTATACTAACGTCGCTACTTCTCAGGAGGCTGAGGAAATTCAGCACGTCCATAAAAACTCTCACCAAGTTTTGTTGACGCACAGTAGAAAGCATTCTATCTGCATGCATCATGGTATGGCAACTGCTCTGCCCTGGACCAATAAGAAACTACAGGAAGTTGTGAACACAGCCAGGACCATCACGCAAGCCAATCTTCACTGACTCCACCTATACTTCCCGCTGCCTCAGGAAGGTAGCCACCAAAATCAAAGACCCCTCCCATCTTGGTTATAATCTCTTCCAACCTCTTCTGTCAGGCAGAGATACAAAAACTGAGACACATATACCAACAGATTCAAGAACAGCTTCTTCGCCACTTTTATTAGATTTCTGAATGCACCTTTCAAATTTTAAATGTAGTGTTGATCTTGCTCTTTATTACCTTCTCTGTAACCATTACATTCGTCTCCTCGCTCTGTTCTATTACTCTTAAGCACTTCGTACAGTATGACCTGCTTGTACTTCACTGTACCTCGGTACATGCGACAATTATAAATCAAATCAAATACTCTGTCACGCTGCTCACTGGTACGTTTTGGTGCAAGTTATTAAGAAATCTGGCAATGGAAAGCTAATCTCAGTAATGGTGATCATGAACCCATTGTCAATTGACATCAAAACCCAGCTGGGCAGAAGTGGGTACTGCAGATGCTGAAGATTAGAGTCAAGGTTAGAGTGGTGCTGGAAAAGCACAGCAGGTCGGGCAGCATCCGAGGAGGAGGAAAATCGACGTTTTGGGCAAAGGCCCTTCATCAGGATGCTCCTCGAATGCTGCCTGACCCGCTATGCTTTTCCAGCACCACTCTAATCAAAACCCGGTTGGTTCATTCCCTGCAGGCAATGAAATCTGCCACCCTGACCCACATGCGACTCCAGACCCACAGCAATGTGGTTGACCACTTCAGAGAAATTAGTGATGGGCAATAAATGACAACAATATCCAACGGAAGAATAAGTATTAGAAAAGGATAGCGGGCAGGTTTGGGGACGGGTTGGGGGTGAGTTAGTTGCCATGAAATCCCAGTCTCTGACCCACTCTTGTAGCTTGATAATTACCATGGCAAGTCCCATTCAGTTTCTAGTCAATGGTGAATCTAGGATGTGGGGGATTCAGTGATGATAATACCATTAGATGTCAAGTGTGGATGGTTAGATTCTCTCTTGTTGGAGATGGACATTACCTGGCATTTATGTAACATGAATACACCAGCTCAATCCAGAATGTTGCCCAGATCTTATTGTATTTGAACACAGACAGCTTCAGTGTCTGAGGAGTTGTGAATGATGCTGAACATTGTGCAATCATTGACAAACATCCCCACTTCTGATGAAGGGAAGGTTGTTGATGAAGATGGTTCAAACTAGGGCACCACACTGAGGAATTGGGCTCTTGTAGTTGTAGTGTCCATACCTTTTACCGAAGGGGTCCAGGTTCAAGTCTCACCAGAAATATGCAACAAAGTCTATGAACAGGTTGATTAGAAATGATCTACAATGAGGAATTCCTGAGACTGAGATGATTCAACCACCTTCATGGTGTCCCCACAACCACCTTCATGGTGTCCCCACGATGGAACTCCCACCCTATTACCTTGAGCAATCTGTGATGCTTTCAGCCGATCCTCCTCCAGATGGTTTGCCGTCCACAGGAATAAGGCTCCTCCAACAACAGCAATAAAAGGGCACAGCAGGAAGGCATGTTCCAAGCTCACAAACCTCCAAAAACTCGAGGCTGGACGGGTTTTCCGGATACCATCGGAGATCTGCAGGCAGGTCAACCACACAATCAACCATTTCCCTACACAAAGGCCTGTCCAGCTCTTCCTACTGAGACCTGGAAACACTCACGGCTGCCCTCAATTGGCTGCAACTCATCTGTGACACACCTCATCCCCTACAAAAGACATTTGAGCTTTATGGGTTAGTGGAGAACCTTTCTCCTGTTTAAATAATGGGGCCCAATCATTTTACTTAGGTGTGCTCCCCCTCTGGGAACAATGTGAGAACTAATACTTCTCTGGTGCTCATCCAATGCTAATCATGAAGAGAGAGTAAAGGTGGGCGCGGGGGCAGTGGGAGGGTATCGCGCAAGGAGCTAAAAGGTCTCCTCTTGTTGTTAAAGCAGACAGATAGTTTCAGATGGGTCTCAATGGGTAACAGCGTTAGCTGGGGCTCAGCAGGTAACAACATTAGCTGGTGCTCAGTGTGTAACAGCGTTAGCTGGGGCTCAGTGGGTAACAGTGTTAGCTGGGGCTCAGTGGGTAAAAGTCAGGCTAGCACAACAGTAAGTGCTGCCACTGAGACGCTGTAGCGAAGGAATGCTTCACAGTGCAGCTAACGTTAAATGGCAGTGCTGCGTTCACTTTCAGGTACAGTTGCACATCTCTGGGCAATGCTTTGAAGTGGAGCACAGCTGGACTCTCTGTGCGCTAGCCAACATTTATGAAACCCTCCTCACCAAAACAGCTTGCCTGGTTGTTGCCATGGTAGTGTTTGTGGGAGCGTGCTGTGCACAAATTGCCTGCTGGGTTTCCTTTGTCACAACAGTGACCATTTGTTTCTCAGTTCAAAGCTGTCATTTGTTCAGGGGTGGTCCTGCGGTTGTGGAAGGTGCTATGCTAATGCAACTCTTTCTGATGGACAGTATTTCAACAGCTGCTCTGCCTCAGGGAGGGTTAAACTCGGAGTTCCGTGTGCCTCTCCCCTGGCCATCAGCAGAATGTGGCTTGTGTCAGTACCAAAAGATACCTTGGCTCGAGTCATAAAGTCTGAGGACTTCTCAAAGTGCGCCAGATGTGGTGGCAGCAGCCAACTTCTGCACAGCAAGATCCCACAATCCTCCCACAATCCAAAAATGTGCAGGTTAGGTGAATTGGCCATGCTAAATTGCCCGTAGTATTAGGTGAAGGGGTAGATGCAGGGGAATGAGTATGAGTGGGTTGCTCTTCGGAGGGTCGGTGTAGACTTGTTGGGCCGAAGGTCCTTTTTCCACACTGCAAGTAATCTAATCTAATCTAAAAACCGCAATGAAATAGTGCACAGAGATGTCATGGATGTTAAGATGGCAGGGTGGAGGGGGAGGGGAGTACATATTGGCTGGGAAACTCCCTCTTGGATCTGTGTCATGACTCTACCTCCCGCTGAGAGTGAGGATAGCACCTCATATAGTTTAATAATAGTTGGATAATAGTTTAAAGTGTCATCTGAGAGAGGTATGTCTGACAATGCCCAGAGCTACAAAGCTGCCTAAACCTGTGAAAGGTGAGACATAAATACGTCTTCCTTTCCTCCTCATTGCCAGTCAGGCTATGCCACTGAGCTCCCTGTATAGTCCACGCTGGAACAGAGGCCAGGGTGTAAGTGAAAAGGTGGTTGGTACTTACAGCGCCAATGATGTAGGAGCTGCTGGCATCTCCCAGGACATGGCAGATGGTGATCTGCACTGCCTCTGCCAACGAACGACGACTTGGAATAATAATGTACTAGGAATCAAAAGAAACTGGCAGTTACAACTCTCGTTTCACACATGTCCCACACAGATACACTTACACATTCCTTCAGGTCTCTGACTCCAAGCTGGACTCTGTGAAATTGTCTGACCCAACTCCACATGTCAGAAATCTGGAGGAACACTGCCCTGAATTTCTGTCCATGGAATGAAATTCCCCCTCAAAGGAGGTTGACACGGTGGGGAGGGTTCATGGTTATTTTTTTTCCTGAGGAGACTCAAAATCAAAATATATATATATAATATATATATATATTATATATATATATATTCTTCTTTTTAATAACCCCCACACTACCGCCTAACTGCAGTAGTGCTTACATTTTCCCCAGCACCCACGTTTTGTGTGTGCAGGTGTAAGACACGGTGAAACACACAAAGTGTACAAATCTTTATCCAGTTTCCACCACCAGGAAGAAAGGAAACACCCGAGTGGCCAGTGACAAGCAGTGCCCTTCACATCAAAGGGCAATGCTGTGTGATCAAACAGTGAAGGGGAGGGCAGGGATTAAATCAAAGTAGAATTGGAGGGGAAAATAAAGATTCATGGTTACTCAAGGCTCTGACAATCATCAAATCAAGTTGACCCATTGTGCCTCTAACAATTCTGTTAATGAGCTGTCCAATTTAACTCAGCCTCAGCTCCTGCCCCATGGGCCGGGACTTGGGAGTTTTTTCTTAACCTAATTCCTTTTTCACAAGTTATTATTGAACCTACTTCCACCGCCTTTTCAGAATGTGGATTCCTGATTACAGCGTTAAAGGAACATTCTTCATCATTCCGTCGGGCCCTTGAGGATTAACAGATCAGCCGTGATCTCATTGAATGGCAAAGCAGAATTGATGGGCTGAATGGCCTGCTTCTGCTCCTGCACCGTAGGACTTTATCAATCATCTTAATTCGCCATCCTCTGGTTTGCAGCCAGTGCAAACGGTTGCTCCTTATGTGCTCCATCCAAACTCGCCAGAATTCTGCACACCTTTATTAATTCTCCAGCTAACATCTTCCTCACAGAGAACAGTCCAGGCTTGTCCAGTCCACACAATGAACATTTGAATAGGAGTGTGTGCAGGCCATTCAACCCCTCAAGCCTGTTTTACCGTTCAATATAGCTGTGTTTTAAATACTTCATTCCCACACTATCCCTGTTAATCTTCAATATCCCCGCCAAACAAGAGTCTACTCACCTCTCTGTTTTTAAAATATTCAATGAACCCCCACCTCCATCACTTTAAGAGGCAAAATCTCATAACGCCCTGAGAAAGAATTCTCTTCGTCTCTATCATAAAGTCACAGCACGGAAACAGATCCTTCGGTCCAATCAGTCCGTGCTAATCCCAAACTAAACTAGTCCCACCTGCCTGCTCCTGGCCCATATCCCTCCAAACCTTTCCTATTTATGTAATTATCCAAATGTCGGTTAAACATTATAACTGTACGCACATCCGTCACGTCTTCATGCATTCCACATGCAAACCACTTTCTACATAAAACATTTGGCTCTCATGCTGCTTTTAAAATCTTACTCCTCTCCCCTTAAAAATATGCCCCCGTTCTTGAAATCCCCCATCCTATGGAAAAGACCAGTAATTCTATCCATACCCCTCATGAATTTCTATCAGGTCACCTCCGACACGCCACTGAAAGAAGTCCCAGCCTATTTTTATAAATCTAACCTTCCATATTCAGCAACATCCTGGTAAATCTCTTCTGAATCCTCTCCAGGTTAATAATCTCCTCCCTATCATAGGGCAACCAGAACTGGACACAGGACTCCAGAAGAGGCCTGTCCTGAAAGGACAACTCCTGATTTTTGGGGACCCCACTCACAAAACACCGTTCCTCTGTCTGTCTTGTCAAGATCATTTAGTATTTTATAAACTTCAATCAAGTAACCTATCACGCTTCTAACCTCCAGTAGAAACCAGCCTCATGCTCATATAACAAACCAGGTATCAATCCAGTAAACCACCTCCACCATCTTGTCCAACAAAGCTCAGACTTGATCTACCCTTGAGCATTTCAACATTCTGACGCTGAAATCTACCACTTTGTCTACTGGAAAGTGCAAACCATAGGGAACACTGTTGGCAGACAGGGTGTTCCATAGGGATAGATCCAGAGTAGAGGATGAAAGATTCACGTAGACGATGGAATACATTGAAACCATGCACCTTCAAACCCTCCATTCGCACCCCCGCCCGGCTAATAAATATCATTCCACGAAGCTGAATCTCCAACTAAATGCCAAACCCCAAAACTGAAGAGACGAGGAGAGAATAATTGGGTTGTTGATAGAAACACGAATATTTGTGCTCCAGAAAAAGGCCATTTAGCCTACCTTTGTTGTCAGCAAAAAGCCTACATCCTATCGAGCTTTCCAATTCTTGGTCTGATAGATAGAATTCTGACATTATGGAAACAGGCCATTCGACCCACTGGGTCCACACTAACTTCTGAACACCATCCCACCGAGAGCGAACCCCTATCCTATCCCTGTAAACCCCCTCCCCCTCTCCACAATTTCCCATGGCTTATCCACCTAGCCTGCACAGCCCTTGACACTATAGGCAATTTAGCATGGCCAATCCACCCAATCTGCACATGTTTGGACTGTGGGAGGAAACCGGAGCACCCGGTGGAAACCCATGGTGTAGCTCTGTCAGGCATCAACTTCCTATCCCAGTATCTTAGAGTCATTGACATCTACAGCATAGAAAAAAGCCCTTCAGTCAGCCCATTAACTCTGCACTGGTCAAAAGCAAACACCGAACTGTTCTAATCCCAATAATTTAATCCTTTCGCAAAACCATTTGATCTTTTGGGAGAGTCAAAAAAATAGCAGATTAAAAGCTCAGACTGATTTGGAAAACAAAGGGTTTGGAAATAATTTCTGAGATTCATCAATTCTCATCCTCTCAAGCAGTAAGCTTCAGGTCTCCTCCAATCTCTGGGTGAACAAATTGCTCCTCACCTCCCCTGTGATCCTCCCATCAATTATTTTAAATATGTGGCTCCATATTGATCTTTCTGTAAATCAAAATAGGTCCATCCCACCCACTCTAAGGCCCTTGGAATTTTATAAACCTCAATTATTTCTTCTCCCTGTTTCCTGAGTTCCAAAGAAAACAACTTCTAATCGCTCCTCAGACCTGGAATTCTCCAGCTCATCAAAAAGCTCCACATTGTACAACGTCAGAAACTAATTACAATAACCCAGGAATGCGGTGGCTTAGAATGGAATGCAAGTCCGATGTAGTCTTTACAAATCTCGTGGTGGGATAAATCGGTAAGTATTTTGAAAGATAAACAGAAAGCCATGGTGTACCTTTATTGTGATGACTATATTGTATTTCCATCAGAATGGTTCAACCTTCTTGGATTGCATTATCTCACAGTACATTACAACACGGACCTTTGTTTACTTAAGAGCAACTCACTCTCTTTTTAAAATAATCTCCTCCTTGAGTTCTGGGTGTTGCCTTTAGATCTGGTGTCCATCTGTCTTGGTGAGGCATTGAATAGTGAATGGAATTATTTTGCCCGTGAGATACAAGGCCTTGAGCTGTTTGATTGTTGTGAAAGAACATGGCTGCCATGTCTGGGCTGCTCCCTATGAACTCTCAAACATACAACTGACAGGAAACGTTTGGCCATCCAGACTTTCCCACAGACAGGGTTAGCTTCTGCATACACTCCTCACTCTACCCAAAGCCACTTGACTTGTTGGGAGACCCAATAAATAGCAGATTAAAAACTTGGGCCAACTTCAAATACAAAAGGGCTTGGAAAATTTCTCTCTGATTCCTTCAGATAATTCAAACTGGTTCATGGAGGTCAAATCTTTTCAATAAGTGATCGCCACCAGCAACTCTATTGGCCATTGCTTAGTTACCAGTGGCTAAACCAGATGATTTGCAGCCTCTTTCATAGCCAGCTAACTAAAGATGAAGTAACAAGTGGTACATGCAAGAGTTTTGAAGTGGTGTTTGGACAGAAGAAAGAGTGCAGCAACCTGACTGCAATTGAATATCCCCTGTCTCATCCTGCGAAAAGAATGACCCAGCTGGATTGGGCAGCAAAGTAAATGG
Organism: Hemiscyllium ocellatum; assembly: GCF_020745735.1. Lineage (NCBI taxonomy): Eukaryota > Metazoa > Chordata > Chondrichthyes > Orectolobiformes > Hemiscylliidae > Hemiscyllium > Hemiscyllium ocellatum. Next base: position 49,853,604 of record NC_083431.1, read on the forward strand.
CTTTGACATTATAACAGGGCACAAGGCAATAGGATTATCTGAAGACATGACATTCATGTTTTTGGGTGTGTGGGACTGACAAGAGGAATCCAGACACTGATTTGCAATCCTCCATTTAAACATGGTTTGATGTCAATTTTTGAAAATGGCCATCCCATCAAGTACAGGAGATTGGGAAACACGAGCTAATTGTGGTGGTTAAGCTGATTTAATAGGTTTACAGGGTGTGTGTGGGGGTGTAACAGTTCACTCAAGTCTGGCATCGTACACATATACCTGCACATTGCAGTCTGGATCTGTAGAGATGTTGTTACACACCTCTGGAGCAAGTGGGACTAAAACCCAGGTGTCCTGGTCCAGAGGTGGAGATATTACCACTGCAAGACCCCTAGGCTGGAGCTATGGATAGTGATGGGAGAGGCTCCAATTTCTTTCCAACTGGAGGCTGACCAAGAATCTCTCCTGCCTGTTCTTAGCTTCTGCCTTTGGTATGTGTTGGAAAGACTTGTACATCTGAAATGCAGCCTGTTTGGCTGTCTTATGAAGTCCTAGAATGGGACTCAAACCGGGAGCTTCTGACTCACAGTCAGGGACATTACCCACTACCCCACATGACTTTCTATAGATTAGATAGAAAGACACTACTTCCAATGGTGGAAAATGCAGAAACTATTCAGAACTCAGTAATCCACTTGACTAGCACTCTATCCCCCACCTTCAAAGTTCACAACACCGATGTTCAGGAGCAGCAGCACGTACTATCTACACAATGCACTGCAGCAATCCACCGAGGCTGCATTAAGAGCACCTTCCAAACTTGCCACCTCTACCATCTAGAAGGACAAGGGTAGCAGATACACGGGAATACCACCACCTGAAGGTTCCCCTCCAAGCCAGTGACCTTCTTGACTTGGTAACTGCATCACCGTTCCTTCACTGTCACTGGGAATTCCTGTCAGTACTGTGGGTCTATCTACAGCACATGGGCTGCAGCAATCCAAGAAGGCAGCTCACCATCTTCTCCTCAAGGGGCAACTAGAGATGGGCAATAAATGCTGGCCCAGCCAGTGTGCCCAAATACCATGTATGAATAAAAAAACAAATGAGGGCTACACACATAAGAATAAACATACTAAACCAAAGTATCAATGGATATGGATGAAGGGCTTTTGCCCGAAACGTCGATTTCGCTGCTCATTGGATGCTGCCTGAACTGCTGTGCTCTTCCAGCACCACTGATCCAGAATCTGGTTTCCAGCATCTGCAGTCATTGCTTTTACCTATGGAATCAGGACAACTTGGATGGAGTGGGGGTTCAGATCAGACACGTGGAATGGAAAATGTGGACAATTCAGAAGTTGAGTACCCTGTTCCTTCACTCAGCCAAGATGTAACGGTAAAGGAAAGCCATGAGGCAATCAGAGTTCCTTCAGAATCAGATGATCTTTAACGAGGATTACAGGACAAGGACATGAAACTGAATTTATCATTATCATCTGATGAGACATTAGAGATTGCACATTTCAAAGTTATTCTCACCTCCGAACGACCTGAGAAAATATTACATGTCTCAAATCAGTGAATGGCGCAGCAGTGAACCAGGGAGTGGGACTTACCAAGAGAATGTCTGCAACAATTGCCCAATTCAAAGCGAGGAAGGTCTCTCCCAGAGCGATGAAAACCTTTGGAAAAAGAAGCATTTTCAGTCAGAGTGTCATCCTGCAGGACAATCCAACACTAGGCAGTATGCAGTGACAACGGAGTTGGTTTTTTTTAAGATTACTTACAATGTGGAAACAGGCCCTTCGGCCCAACAAGTCCACACCGACCCGCCGAAGCGCAACCCACCCATACACCAACATATACCCCTTACCTAACACTACGGGCAATTTAGCATGGCCAATTCACCTGGCCCGCACATCTTTGGACTGTGGGAGGAAACCGGAGCACCCGGAGGAAACCCACGCAGACATGGGGAGGACGTGCAAACTCCACACAGTCAGTCGCCTGAGGCGGGAATTGAGCCCAGGTCCCTGGTGCTGTGAGGCAGCAGTGCTAACCACTGTGCCACCGTGCCGCCTGGTTGGGAGATGACAATCATTGCTTTTGATATACCCTACCTTTAGCACGGTCACTGGAATTTGAGTGTAACCAATAGATGATGGGGAAACAGACCAAGTGGTTGCTGCTCATGAGGTGATTACAGCTCAGTCATATTAATGCTTCAAGATAAAAAGATTCAAAAGGAATTGTGGGGGTGGGGGATGGTTGACAAGCCGGTCAAACAGGAAGGCTGGTCAGTGGAAGGGACAGCACAACGTCATTTGCATCCCGCACAGAGCAAAATACCAACGGCTGTAAGACAGGTTAAAGAGTCATCATGCTCGAGGCAAAGGGTTTACTTTCCATACAAGACATCACACTGCCCGGGCCAGTAATAAACTGAATGATACACTGCCCGGGCCAGACACATACAGAATGATACACTGCCCGGGCCACGCACACACAGATTGATACACTGCCCGGGCCAGGATCACACAGAATGATACACTGCCCGGGCCAGTCACACACACAATGATACACAGCCCAGGCCAGGCACACATAGAATGATACACTGACCGGGCCAGACACATAGAGAATGATACACTGCACGGGCCAGACACATAGAGAATGATACACTGCCCGGGTCAGGCACACACAGAATGATACACTGCCCGGGTCAGGCACACACAGAATGATACACTGCCCGGGCCAGACACACACACAATGATACACTGCCCAGGCCAGGCACACATAGAATGATACACTGACCGGGCCAGACACATAGAGAATGATACACTGCACGGGCCAGACACATAGAGAATGATACACTGCCCGGGTCAGGCACACACAGAATGATACACTGCCCGGGTCAGGCACACACAGAATGATACACTGCCCGGGTCAGGCACACACAGAATGATACACTGCCCGGGCCAGACACATAGAGAATGATACACTGCAGGGGCCAGGCACACACAGAATGATACACCGCCCGGGACAAGCACATACAGAATGATACACTGCCCGGGCCAGGCACATACAGAATGATACACTGCCCGGGCCAGACACATACAGAATGATACACTGCCCTGGCCAGACACATACAGAATGATACACTGCCCGGGCCGGGCACATACAGAATGATACACTGCCCGGGCCAGGCACACACAGAATGATACACTGCCCGGGTCAGGCACACACAGAATGATACACTGCCCAGGCCTGGCACATACAGAATGATACACTGCCCGGGACAGGCACACACAGAATGATACACTGCCCAGGCCAGGCACATACAGAATGATACACTGCCCGGGCCAGGCACACACAGAATGATACACTGCACAGGCCAGGCACATAGAGAATGATACACTGCACGGGCCACGCACATACAGAATGATACACTGTCCGGGCCAGACACATAGAGAATGATACACTGCACGGGCCACGCACATACAGAATGATACACTGCCCAGGCCAGGCACACACACAATGATACACTGCCCAGGTCAGGCACATACAGAATGATACACTGCCCGGGCCACGCACATACAGAATGATACACTGCCCGGGCTAGACACATAGAGAATGATACACTGCCCGGGTCAGGCACACACAGAATGATACACTGCCCGGGTCAGGCACACACAGAATGATACACTGCCCAGGCCTGGCACATACAGAATGATACACTGCCCGGGACAGGCACACACAGAATGATACACTGCCCGGGCCAGGCACATACAGAATGATACACTGCCCGGGCCAGACACATACAGAATGATACACTGCCCTGGCCAGACACATACAGAATGATACACTGCCCGGGCCAGGCACATACAGAATGATACACTGCCAGGGCCAGACACATAGAGAATGATACACTGCACGGGCCAGGCACATAAAGAATGATACACTGCCCGGGACAGGCACACACAGAATGATACACTGCCCAGGCCAGGCACATACAGAATGATACACTGCCCGGGACAGGCACATACAGAATGATACACTGCCCGGGCCAGGCACATACAGAATGATACACTGCACGGGCCACGCACATACAGAATGATACACTGTCCGGGCCAGGCACATAGAGAATGATACACTGCACGGGCCACGCACATACAGAATGATACACTGCCCGGGTCAGGCACATACAGAATGATACACTGCCCGGGACAGGCACATACAGAATGATACACTGCCCAGGCCAGGCACATAGAGAATGATACACTGCATGGGCCACGCACATACAGAATGATACACTGCCCGGGCCTGGCACACACACAATGATACACTGCCCGGGCCTGGCACACACAGAATGATACACTGCCCGGGCCAGGCACATACAGAATGATACACTGCCCGGGCTAGACACATAGAGAATGATACACTGCCCGGGCCAGACACACACACAATGATACACTGCCCAGGTCAGGCACATACACAATGATACACTGCTCGGGCCAGGCGCATACAGAATGATACACTGCCCGGGCCAGGATCACACAGAATGATACACTGCCCGGGCCAGGCACATACAGAATGATACACTGCCCGGGTCAGGCCCATACAGAATGATACACTGCCCGGGTCAGGATCACACAGAATGATACACTGCCCGGGCCAGGATCACACAGAATGATACACTGCCCGGGCCAGGCACATACAGAATGATACACTGTCCGGGTCAGGCCCATACAGAATGATACACTGCCCGGGTCAGGATCACACAGAATGATACACTGCCCGGGCCAGGATCACACAGAATGATACACTGCCCGGGCCAGGATCACACAGAATGATACACTGCCCGGGTCAGGCACGTACAGAATGATACACTGCCCGGGTCAGGTCCATGCAGAATGATACACTGCCCGGGTGTTTTGTTTATGGATTTGCACAATTCCTTAACATCCTGATGAACCTGAACCATGAACTCACTACAGCTTACACCTTCTCTCATATTATAACAGTTTTGTAACTGTAGTAAAGCAATGAGTTATATATGGTAGGTGCTGAATTATACAAGCTCATAAATTCTCAGACTCTATATTAGGTATGACTCTTATAATGTAGAAGGCTGTAATACACCAGTCTGTGTATTATGAGGGTCTATTCCACACAGTTGCTCAGTAGTTCAGTGTGTGCAATCTGTTAACTATGTTGCTGAAGAAATCCTGAAATCGAGAAATCCATTTTGGACCAACAGCAGTTTCTGCCATTAGTCGTGCGATTAGACCACTCATTTGCACAGTGCTTGTAAGTGAACTTGACTTTTTTCGTGGATCTGTCTGTGAGAAAAAGCAGAGTGTCGAAATCATTTCTGATCAATGTGAGTGCTTTACCTTGGGAGCAGACATATAGAAAGACGTATACATGTGTGAAGCAATGCCTGTGCATGAGGGACTCTCCATTAAAATCCGTGCACATGGCATTAACATAGTCCTGTCAGTGACTTCAATCAGCCACTGTGCAGCCACTGGGGGTGATTGTGAGCAATAATTCCCAATAAGCGATATTTCCCCACTCCCCAGTGAGTATCTGATCCCAGTGCTTAGAATTCTGATGGAACATGCAGCAAATTGGTCCCGACATTGGGAAAGGTCTTGTTTAACTCCTCACAGGATTCTGCTAGATTTCCCATCATCGTCTTCATCATTCAGGGCTCTGTAAGTTTCTGCTCAGTGGGTTATGCATATTGTGGAGAGTGGCGTGTTCTAGAAGCCTGTGTAATGTACAGATACAATTGTGTTTCCTTGTATGTGGCACGGTGGCACAGTGGTTAGCACTGCTGCCTTACAATGCCTGTAGACCTGGGTTCAATTCCCACCTTAGGCAACTGTTGGTGTGGAGTTTGTACGTTCTTCCCCCCTGTCTGCATGGGTTTCCTCCCACAGCACCAAAGATGTGCAGGTTAGGTGAATTGGTCATGATAAATTGCCTGTAGTGTTAGGTGAAGGGATAAATGTAGGGGAATGGGTCTGGATGGGTTGCTCTTCGGAGTGTCGGTGTGGACTTGTTGGGCCAAAGGGCCTGTTTCCACACTGTAAGTAATATAACCTAAACTGAATCAGGGAATGCCACAGAAGTAAAACTGGCTGTTTGACCCATCTTATAGATCCTTAGTGTTTGTATATACTGGCTGTGATGTTTACTTCAACAAAACAATGTAGGAACTGGTGAGTATACGATTTGGATAATTAACTTAAGAAAAGTCTGAGATAAATTATTTAAAAGGAAGGGAATTTTAGGGATAAATTGCAGGAAATGCTTTCTTCTGAAAAAGTTTGCCTTTTTAGATTAGATTACTTACAGTGTGGAAACAGGCCCTTCGGCCCAACAAGTCCACACCGACCCGCCGAAGCGCAACCCACCCATACCCCTACATTTATCCCTTACCTAACACTACGGGCAATTTAGCATGGCCAATTCACCTGACCCGCACATCTTTGGACTGTGGGAGGAAACCGGAGCACCCGGAGAAAACCCACGCAGACATGAGGAGAATGTGCAAACTCCACACAGTCAGTCACCTGAGGCGGGAATTGAACCCGGGTCTCAGGCGCTGTGAGGCAGCAGTGCTAACCACTGTGCCACCGTGCCGCCCACAAAAAGAATTTGCGTGTCATCCTTGCGCAGGGGCCATGCTAATCTTCTCTGTATCGTTCCAATTTTAGTATATGTGCTGCCGAAGCGAGCATATAATGCATTTTTCCTGCAGGAATTGGGTTAGATGGCACCTGTGGGGAAGTTAGTTAGGCTTAGTGCTGACAGGGCCTATAAAAGATCATGAAATCCTGTATTCATGTGAACCTGTAACTCAGTTTTCTCCAGGTTTTAAACTTGCTTCACTTTTTAATTACATACAGTGTCACCATCTACTGGCTGGAAGATATATTACTGCCTTCAGCAGCCATTCAGACCCGGTAATACAGCAGTGTTAGTAAACACTTGCCCACTCAGTGTGTTGCAGTCCTTTCCGCAGTATCCATGCAGCAGCTTTGTATAATGATATACTGGGATTTTGGCTGTAACTGTGGGCAGGGCAAGGCCCCAAATTATTTTATTACGAATAACATTGTCACTGCGAAAATACTCAGCTTCCAGTTGTCTTCCTCTATTGTATGTGTTTGTGTTGTCTATGTGTCTGTCTCCTTTCCTGTATCCATGCGTGTTTCTGACTCTGCATCTGTTTGTGTGTGCAACTCTGAATATGTCCGCCTGTGTGTGTCTCTCCCTGTCCGCCAGCGTTTGTGTTTGTGTGTGACTCTGAATGTGTGTTTCTCTCTCTGGATATGTGTCTTTGTGTGTCTCTCTGTTTGTGTGTATGTGTCTGAATCTGCGTCTCTATATGTGTGTATGTCTCTCGGGGTGAATGTGTGTCTGAGTTGCGTCTCAGTCTGTGTCTCTATATTAATGTGTATGTGTCACTCTCTGCCTGTGTATGTGTGATTCTGTCTGTGTGTGCATGTTTATCTGTGTGTGCATTTCTGTTTGTCTGTACGTGTGTGTGTATGTGGAGGAGGGGAGGGGTGATGTGGGGTGGTGGGGGGAGGAAGGTTTCAGCTATCAATAGAGATTGGACATGAGCACTGTCTCAGGAAGTCAGTAAATGATCACACCTTCAAATTACCAACTCACAGCTCCTGAACAGTTCCCTTTATTTAAAATTTCAAATGAGCTACACACAGAAGAATAGAAAATCAAGGTCATGAGCCTGGCATCAAGTAGCCCCCATCAAGATGAAAGTCAGTGGGGACAAAATGGAAATCTCCCTTGTTACACTTATCTCAAAAAGATGACAGCTGTGGTAACTGGAGGTCACATGTCTACCTCTCCTTTCAGAGGAATAGAAACAATCTCATGCACAATGTGAGATTTCCCCAGGGTCTTGGCCAATCTTATGCTTCAACCAATATTATTAAAACTGATCATATAATTATTATCACACTGGAATTTCTGGAGCTTGCTGGGTATAAATTGCCACATTTTATGCATCAAAATAGTAACTACATTTCAAAAACCAGTTGTGAATCTTTGGGAAGTTTTGACGTTGTGGAAGGTGCTATAGAAATGTCAATTTCTTCTTATGAAAAATGTAAATTATTAGAAGCAATTCTTATGAATAGTTTGGTCACATCTTGTGATCTCCTGATGAAGTTGTTCTTAACCAGCCATTAAGGTAGATCGGAGCAGCTCCTAGAGGCTTATTTACAAAGGCAGTACTGTAGTTAAACCAGAGTAATAGAAAGCAGTAATAGAAAGAGTAATGTCAGGATTAATTCAGAGTATTATAGAGTGATAGTAAGAGTGATGCACTATAAACAGTGATATCAGGATATAATATCAGTGATATCAGGATTAATATCAGGTTTAGAGTAGTATAGAGCTATTTCAGGAGTAATTTTGGGTTTCATTAAGAGTGGTGTAGAGTAATATCAATACTTACATATGTTGCTGCAGTGCTATGTTTAGCCAGTACAATGGCAAGGTAGAGGCAAGGACTAGAGCTCAACATGCCCGCTGCACAGATGAGAGGGTCAGCTCTGGAACTCTTCTTTTTAAAGTGCTTTGAAAGTGCAGCTCCAATTCCGATCCCGAGGATTCCGGTCACGCAGGTTATGGCTCCAAATATTAAACTATACAAAGCAGAAGTGAGGGTGAAATATAGAGTCACTGCAGTGAGCAATGGGCACACAGCAGTATCAGCAGCATCAGCTGATACAGCATCAATACATCGAGCCTCCCTGGTAATGCTCAGGCTGTGCTGTGATCTGTTACATTCCTCTGTTTAAGAAATGCAAGTTTTCAACCCCCTACACTCCCAAACGATAAGCTCGCCCAACACCTAAGGCAAATCAGAGTGAATTAAAGGACCTTTCCAATTAAGTGTGTGTAAAAAGTATTGTAGCAAGGAAGTTATACATTGAGGTTCAAGTCACCACAATTTTTTGGATAATTTGTTTTTCTGCTGTTAGCCTCGTAAAACCAGGTTCTCACTGACCAAGAAACAATACCATTAGGAAAACTGTAATTGTTTTAAAATGACCAAGTATCTGTAATTGGTTTGAAGAACATTCTAAAAGAATGTTTAAGAGTTCATATCAATTGTAAAGGAATCAAATGTAATTTTTGGTATATGAATAACTAATATGAAATACTGGCCCATGTGACCTATCAGCACTTGCCCTGGATGCACTATAATCAGAAGGTGCGATGCAAATGGTCAAAACAAAAATGTTTGCAACAGAAAAGACACATTTACAGGTTGTGAATTTGACAGTTCTGTTATAATTCCAATGTTTTACCAAAGATGGCTAGATAGTTTAAGAAGGTTCATTAAAGGCATCAGGTCTTTGGGGAATCAGTGAGATTAAGACTGATGAGGGGGTTCTGCAGCAGTGCACCATTTGGTTTTTAACTGTCCTGGAGCCTCAGGTAAAGTGGACCTGGCATTGAAAGTGACTTAAAAATCAAATGCATGAGAGAAGTGAGAGACCTCACATCCTGGAGGTTGAATGGGGCAGTTGTGCAAGGAGTAATACGAGTACTTGTAATCTCATTGCATAGTCTTTGTATCTGCTACTCCATGTGTCATCTATAGTTCATACTGATTTACCTGTTAAATCATATTTACTTTATGAGGATTCTGGTTCATGTTAAAATAGAAGTTACATAATGTGCAGTCCTATTGGTAATTTCTTCATTTCAGGATCATCTGATATAGTTGGTTTGCTTGGTTCTGGGTTTCCCTGTGATGATCCTAACATACATATAAGAACATACAAATATAAGAAATAGGAGCAAGTGTAGGCCATTCAGCTCCTCAAGCCTGGTCGGCCATTCAATACAATCATGGCTCATCTCCCCTTCCCTGTCCGCTCTCCATGACCTGTTAACCCATTATGAACTAAAAATCGGTTCATCTCCTCCTTAAACTCACTCAATGTCCCGGCATCCACCACACACTGATAGTGAATTCCACAGACTCATGACCTTTAGAAAGAAGGAATTTCTCCTCAGCTCTGTTTGAAATCTGCCATGTCTTATCCTCAAACTATGACCTCCCATTCTAGATTGCCTTACAAGATATGTCGATGCTGTCGGTCCTCTTTGACAACTTTCATACCTCAATTATATCGCCTCTCATTCTTCTAAACTCCAGAGAGAGTATTGGCCTAAACTGCCAAACTGTCTCTCTTCTTAGAGACAATTATCTCTGGAATCAATCCAGTGAGCCTCCTGTGAATTGCCTCCAATGCAACTACATCGCTCAAGTAAGAGGACACAAAACTGCACACAGTCCTCCAGGTGCTGTCTCACTAATGCCTTGTAGAATTTCAGCAACAGTTCTCTATTTTGATACTCTATTCTTTTAGCAATGAATGCCAAAATTCCATTTGCCTCCTTATTACCTGCTGTACCTGCAAAATAGTTTTCTCTGATTTAATTGAGATTTTGATTAAGATAAAGAAGGAAGCAGATGTCAGGCACAGATAGCAGGGATCGAGTGAATCCTTAGAAGAGTATAAAGGCAGTAGGAGTAAAATTTAAGCAGGAAATCAGGAGAACAAAAAGGGGACATGAGATAGCTCTGGAAAATAGGGTTAAGGAGAATCCAAAGGGATTCTACAAATACGTTAAGCAAAAAAGAGCAATGAGAGAGAACAGGGCCCCTCAAAGATCAGCAAGGCAGCCCATTTGTGGAACTGTAGGAGATGGGGGTGATATTTCGCATCAGTGTTTCGCATCATCTTCCAGGACATGGAAGATAGTGGGGAAATAAATAGTGACACCTTGAAAAATGTCCATATTACAGAGGAGGAGATGCTGGACATCTTAAAATGCATAAAGATGGACAAATCCTTGGGACCTCATCAGGTGTACCCTAGAACTCTGTGATTGCTCAGACCTTTGCTGAGATGTTTGTATGAGCGATAGCCACAGGTGAGGTGCTGGAAGACTGGAGGTTGGCTAACGTGGTGCCACTGTTTAAGAAGGGCGGTAAAGACAAGCCAGGGAACTATAGACCGGTGAGTCTGACATCGGTGGTGGGCAGGTTGTTGGAGGGAATCCTGAGGAACAGGATTTACATGTATTTGGAGAGACAAGGACTGATTAGGAATAGTCAACATAGCTTTTTTATGGGAAATCAGATCTCACAAACTTGATTGAGTTTTTTGAAGTAACAAAGAAGATTGATGAGGGCAGAACAGTTGACATGATCTACATGGACTTCAGTAAGGCATCTGACAAAGTTCTTCATGGTAGACTGGTTAGCAAGGTTAGATCAGACTACAACAGGATCTTGATCAGATTGGCCAATGGGCCAAGGAGTGGCAGATGGACTTTAATTTAGATAAATGTGAGGTGCTGCAAATCAGGACTTATACACTTAATGGTAAGGTCCTAGGGAGTGTTGCTGAACAAAGAGACCTTTGAGTCTCCTTCATAGTTCCTGAAAGTGGAGTCACAGGTCGATAGGATTGTTTAGTATGCTTGCCTTTATTGGTCAGAGCATTGAGGATAGGAATTGGGAGGTCATGTTGCAGCTGCGTAGGACATTGGTTAGGCCAGGTTTGAAATATTGCATGCAATCTCCCTGTTATTTGAAGGATGTTGTGAAATGTGAAAGGGTTCAGAAAAGACTTACAAGGATGTTGCCAGGGTTGGAGGGTTTGAGCTACAGGGAGAGGCTAAAGAGGCTGGGGCTATTTTCCCTGAAGTGTTGGAAGCTGAGGGGTGACCTTATAGAGGTTTATAAAATCATGAGGGGGAGGGATAGGGTGAATAGCCAAGGTTTTTTCCCTAGGGTGGGGAACTTCAAAACTAGGGCACATATTTTTAAGGTGAGAGGAAAAAATTTGAAAAGGACATGGGGGCAATTTTTTGACACAGAGTGGTTTGTGTGTGGAATGAACTTCCAGAGGCAGTTGTGGATGTGGGTACAGTTACAAAATTTGAAAGGCATTTGGATAGGTACATGGATAGGAAAGGTTTGGATATGGACCAAATGCAGGCAAGTAGGACTAGTTTAGTTTGACAACGCAGTCAGCATTGATTCCGTGAATCGGCTGGACTAAATTGCCCATAGTGTTCAGGGAAGAATAGGTTAGGTGCATTAATGATGGGAAATGTAGAGTGGGTCTGGGTGGGTTACTCTTCACAGGGCCGGTGTGGACTTGTTGAGCCAAATGGCCTGTTTCCACATTGTAGGAATTCTATAATCCCTACAGTGGGGTGGCACGGTAGCACAGCAGCACAGCAGTTAGCATTGCTGCCTCATAGCACCAGGGTCCTGAGTTCAATTCCTGCCTGCCCATGTGGAGTTTGCACATTCTCCCCTGTCTGCGTGGATTTTCTCCGGTTTCCTCCCACAATCCATTGGCCACAGTGTTAGTCAGGGGTAAATATAGAGTTGAAAAATGTGGTGCTGCAAAAACACAGCAGGCCAGGCAGCATCCGAGGAGCAGGAGAATCGACATTTCGGGCATAAGCCCGTCATCAGGAATGAAGCTGGTGTGCCAAGAGGGCTGAGATAAAAGGCAGGGGCAAGGGAATTTGGGGTTGGGGCGCTGGGAATACGATAGGAGGTGAGGGTGATAGGCCAGAGAGGGGGTGGGGGCGGAGAGATCGGGAAGAAGATTGTGGGTCAAGAAGGTGGTGCTGAGTCTGAGGGTTGGGACTGAGATAAGGTGGGAGGAGGGGAAATGAGGAAGCTGGAGAAATCTACATTCATCTCGTGTGGTTGGAGGGTTCCTAGGCTGAGGATGAGGCATCATGTGGCCAGGGTCTGGCGATGGAGGAGGCCAAGGACTACACTACAAACTGACCGACTCCCACAGCTACCTAGACTACATCTCCTCCCACCCTGCCCCCTGTAAAAGCGCCATCCCATATTCCCAATTCCTTCGCCTCCACCGCATCTGCTCCCAGGAGGACCAATTCCACTACCAAACAATTCAAATGGTCTCCTTCTTCAAAGACAGCAATTTCCCCTCAGACGTGGTTGACGATGCTCTCCACCGCATCACCTCCGCCCTTGAACACCACCCTTCCAATCGCCACCAGGACAGAACCCCACTGGTCCTCACCTTCCACCCCACCAACCTCCGGATACATCGTATCATCTGTCGTCATTTCCGCCACCTCCAAACAGACCCCACCACCAGGGATATATTTCCCTTCCCACCCCTATCTGAATTCAGGAGAGACCACTCCCTCCGCGACTCCCTCGTCAGGTCCACACCCCTCACCAACCCAACCTTCACTCCCAACACCTTCCCCTGCAATCGCAAGAAGTGCAAAACTTGCCCCCACACCTGCCCCTTCACCTCCCTCCAAGGCCCCAATGGATCCTTCCATATCCACCACAAATTCACCTGCACCTCCACACACATCATTTACTGTATCCGCTGCACCCGATGTGGTCTCCTTTACATTGGGGAGACAGGCCGCCTACTTGCGGAATGTTTCAGGGAACACCTCTGGGACACCCGCACCAACCAACCCAACCGCCCTGTGGCTGAACACTTTAACTCCCCCTCCCATTCTGCCAAGGACATGCAGGTCCTTGGCCTCCTCCATCGCCAGACCATGGCAACACGACGCCTGGAGGAAGAGTGCCTCAGGAACCCTCCAACCACACGGGATGAATGTAGATTTCTCCAGCTTCCTCATTTCCCCTCCCCCCACCTTATCTCAGTCCCAACCCCCGGATTCAGCACCGCCCTCTTGACCTGCAATCTTCTTCCTGACCTCTCTGCCTCCACCCTCTCTCCGTCTATCACCCTCACCCTCACCTCCTTCCACCTATCGCATCCCCAACGATCCTCCCCCAAATTCCCTCCCCCCTACCCTTAATCTCAGTCTGTTTGGCACACCAGCCTCATTGCTGAAGAAGGGCTTATGCCCGAAACGTCGATTCTGTTGCTCCTCGGATACTGCCTGGCCTGCTGCGTTTTTCCAGCACCACATTTTTCAATTCTGGTCTCCAGTATCTGCAGTCCTCACTTTCTCCCAGGGGTAAATATAGAGTTGGGGAATGGGTTTGGGTGGGTTTCTCTATGGAGGGGCGGTGTGGACTTGTTGGGCCGAAGGGCCTGTTTCCACACTGTGGAGAATCTAATCTAATCTATAATGACAAGTTGGATCGAAGGGTTTGTATCTGTGCTGTATTGACTCTATGACTCCTCTCTGTCCTCCAGCCTAGAAAAATCTGTCAGATCCATGCAGAGTCAAGGTAACCACAGGCTGAGATTAAAGTGAAAAGAGGAGCAAGCAGAGAAGTCTCCCTCTGTCCCTATCAGCCTCCCAATGTGCTGCCATTTAATGGTCCTAATTGTAAGTGTTGTTTGAAGGAGCGGGACAAGGAATTGAGTTTTCAAAAGACTTCCACTTAGGGAGAGGCACCATGGAAAGGCTGGCATTTATTGCCCATTTTCTGTGTTGATTTTCATCCGCAATTAAAGAAAAATGTGCTTGCACCGTGACAGCTCGCTAGACCGAGTTCTGGGATGTGGGGTCTGTCCTATAATGAGAGACTGTGTAAGTTGGGTCAATATTGTCTGGTGATGTAAAGAATGAAAGGTGATTGCATTGAGAGAGAGAGAGAGAGAGAGAGAGAGAGAGAGAGAGAGAGAGGACTCGGAAGCTGTTTGCACAGAATCAATGCTGAGGGATTGTTTCGTCTTCCAGGTGGGGAATAGAAAACACAGGGTGGGGTACACTTCCAGGGTAAGGGTCAGATTGTTTAGGACTGAGATGTAGAGAACTTACTTGACTCTAAGAGATGGTGATGGAAATATCTATCCTTCAGGCTTATGGGTGTTCTATCCTTAAGTATGTTTGAGACTGGGAATAGACAGAGCTTCGGAAATTCCACCCTACAGGAAGCAGATGGGAAAATAAACGTGAAGCCCAGTTTCAGCCATGATCGTTTGGAATGGAGGAATCGACTCATTGTTCTGGAATGATCTAGACCTGCCATTTCTTGAATTCTTACTCAGCACTTCTTGAAGCAAGGCTGATTCGCAAGTTTGACATCCAGCAGGGTTGACATCCATTTTACAGGCCACTAAGACTCAAGCATATTGGCTTAGGAATGCAGTCATGTATAGGCCAGACTAGGCAAAGGAGGCCACTTGGTTTTCCTTCCTTACGGGACGTAAACACAGGAGGGTGGCAGGAACATTTACCCCACTTCACCCCCCCCCAAGCCAACCCAACCCCAAACCCCACAAAAGCCACCAAAATGGCCATAAAAATTCAATTGGGGGAGAATCACTAATCAGGGAAAGGTCACTCCCATCATGAACTAGAGTGGGCGGAAATGGGGAGGAGCTGTGTTCCTCCAATCACAGGCCACTTCTCTCTCATATTAGTTGCTGAGAGGCTCAGAAAGAACCTATCAGCAATGAACATGGGAAGAAACAGTGTGTGATAGGTGGAGGGAAGTTAGATGGAAAATGAGTGGGTGAGTCAGTGGGTGGGGGGGGGGTGTGTGTGAGAGTGAGTGAGTGAGTGAGAGACAAAGAGTGTGTGTGAGTGATTAATTAAGTGAGTGAATGTGTGCGTGACTGAATGAGAGAGAATAATATATGCCTGTTTTATACCCATTAAATTACAGTGGTTTATAAGAAATGAATTAGTAACTAATTCATTATAAGAAAGTAATGATTTTCTTATGTACTGTGACTTTAAATGAATTGGAAAATTGGTAATTGTTGAGGATATTGATGAATTATTCTAATTCTGCTTTCACACGCAGCCAAATTGCTCACACGACACCACAAGCACTGAGGTATTATTATGACATGACTGACATCACCCAATAAATGAATGAAAAAGGAGACTCTGAAAAACAAAATTAGCCCAGGAAAATCTAAAAGTAGCTCTTGAAAATTAAAAAAAACATATTGTGCCTTGGTTCCTTACAGGCATTCAGTATAAATTAGTTTTCTCGTCCAGGCCTCAGAACTCCTCTGCATACCAACAGCCCCTGAATGATTATGGTTCAATGAGAGACAAGTTCTGGCCACACTTACCTGTCCTGTGACTTGCTGGCCGTGTTCTGAGGGTTGGCATTGGTGCCCTGTGCTCGCAGCAGGAAGATGGGTGCCCAGAATCCCAGCGCACCCGTTGTGAACGTGACTGCGGCAGTGCCAAAGGACGACAGTACAAAACTCCAGCTGGAAACAGAGAAGGAGAGGATTTATTGGGCTTTTCTGAGAGGGACAGGGTCTCCTCCCACTCACTGAGCTTTGTTGCAAACAGCAGACACCTCAACATCTCCTTGGCCGAAGGGAGGCACGATCAGTACAGAACCTCCACAGTCCACCATCCAGTCTTCCTCTGGTCTTACAGCAGAGAACAAAGATCTGTACAGCACAGGAACAGGCCCTTCGGCCCACAATGTTGTGCCAAACATTACGCCAAATTAAACTAATGCCTTCTGCCTGCCCTTGGTCCATATCTTTCCATTCCTTGCATATTTATGTGTTGATCTAAAAGTCCCTTAAACACCCCTGTCATACCTGCCTTCACCATCAGCCTTGGCAGTGTGTTCCAGACTCGTACCACTCTCTATGTAAAAAAAACTTGCCCCTCACATCTCATTTGAATGTTCCCCCTCTCACCTTAAATGCGTGCCCCCTAGTATTAGACATTTCAGCTCTGTTAAAAAGATTCTGACCATCAATCCTATCTATGCATCTCATACTTTTAGAGACTTCCATCAAGTCTCCGCTCAGCCACTGCTGCTCCAGAGAAAACAACCTGATGTTTTCTAGTCTCTCCTGATAGCTCACACTCTCTAATCCAGGCAGCATCCTGGTATATCTCTTCGGCACCCTCTCCAAAGCTCCCACATCCTTCCTGTATTGCAGTGACCACAACTGAATGCAATACTCTAAGTGTGGCCTAACCAAAGGGCACCTCTCCTGCTCAAGTTGAACTGGGCCTTTTGTCCTATTTAGCCCAAAATTCTAACATTCCCCATTCACTTGAGGAGAGGATTTTTAACTCAGGTAACCTTGCAGCCTTGTTGACATGAAAAGTTTGAAATCAGATCACATTGAGGCTCCCAGCACAGAGCCTTTGTCACCTTCACATGGAGTCAGAGGTCACAGGAGAATCTGAGGAGGTCTGGAGAGTGGGCCTGTTCAAGGAATCATTGAGAAAGGGTCTGACCTCACTTTTTCAAGTGTGGGGTTGGGAGCGGAGGGGACATTTCTCAATCTGGGAAAATGTCAATAAGTAAAGTGGGAGGGCGGGGGGGGGGGGGCATGGTATTGGTTAGCACTGCTGCCTCACAGTGCCAGGGACCCTGGTTTGATTCCTGACTGTCTGTGTGGAGTTTGCACATTCTCAGTGTGGGTTTCCTCCGGGTGCTCCGGTTTCCTCCCAGAGTCCAAAGATGTGCAGGTCAGGTGAATTGGCCATGCTAAATTGCCCGTAGGTTAACTGTGTTGGTCAGAGGGAAATGAGTCTGGGTGGGTTACTCTTCGAAGGGTCGGTGTGGACTTGGTGGGCTGAAGGGCCTGTTTCCACACAGTAGGGAATCTAATCTAATAGAATCATTAGTAGTTCCCATGGAGGGTGTTAGAGTGTTCCACCAAATATTATCACTAATATTCAGACTATCAGTGAGTCACTGTTGGTGATAAAGGGAAAGTTACCACTTATTGTAAATTAGTAGTGCAATGTCAGTGAGTTCCTATTAGTTACTGGTGGAATCAATTTACAAGCAAATCATTGAATGTTTCCAAAAAGAAGGTCTTAGAGCAAAAGGGATCAAAGGAGAAAGTGAAAATGGGACGGAATTGGATGATCAGCCATGATCATATTGGATAGCAGACAGGCTCAAAGGGCAGAATGGCCTACTTCTGCTCCTATATTCAAAATTTCTGAAAATCAAAGATTTTCCCATCTGGGAATCGTTCAGAATCAATAGTCTCCTCACCAGATCCCTCTGGGCACCACTACCTACCTCCCATTGTCTAAAGGATCTAATTTCAACAACATGGAGTTTGATGGCTTTGTGCGTGGGATATCATGTCTCACAAACTTGATTGAGGTTTTTGAACAAGTAACAAAGAGGATTGATGAGCGCAGAGCAGTAGATGTGATTTATACGGACTTCAGTAAGGCGTGCGACAAGGTTCCCCATGGGAGACTGGTGAGCAAGGTTAGATCTCATGGAATACAGAAAGGACTAGCCATTTGGATACAGAACTGGCTCAGAATTAGAAGACAGAGGGTGGTGGTGGAGGGTTGTTTTTCAGACTGGAGGCCTGTGACCAGTGGAGTGCCACAAGGATCGGTGCTGGGCCCTCTACTTTTTGTCATTTACATAAAAGATTTGGATGCAAGCATAAGAGGTACAGTTAGTAAGTTTGCACATGACACCAAAATTGGAGGTGTACTGGACAGCAAAGAAGGTTACCTCAGATGACAACAGGATCTTGACCAGATGGGCCAATGGGCTGAGAAGTGGCAGATGGAGATTAATTCAGATAAATGCGAGGTACTGCATTTTGGGAAAGCAAATCTTAGCAGGACTTATACACTTAATGGTAAGGTCCTAGGGAGTGTTGCTGAACAAAGAGACCTTGGAGTGCAGGTTCATAGCTCCTTGAAAGTGGAGTCGCAGGTAGATAGGATAGTGAAGAAGGCGTTTGGTATGCTTTCCTTTATTTGTCAGAGTATTGAGTACAGGAGTTGGGAGGTCATGTTGCGGCTGTACAGGACATTGGTTAGGCCACTTTTGGAATATTGCGTGTAATTCTAGTCTCCTTCCTATCGGAAAGATGTTGTGAAACTTGAAAGGGTTCAGAAAAGATTTACAAGGATGTTGCCAGGGTTGGAGGATCTGAGCTACAGGGAGAGGCTGAACAGGCTGGGGCTGTTTTCCCTGGAGCATCAGAGGCTGAGGGGAGACCATATAGAGGTTTACAAAATTATGAGGGACATGGATAGGATAAATAGACAAAGTCTTTTCCCTGGGGTGGGGGAGTCCAGAACTAGAGGGCATAGGTTTAGGGTGAGAGGGGAAAGATATAAAAGAGACCTAAGGGGCAACGTTTTCATGCAGAGTGTGGTACATGTATGGAATGAGCTGCCAGAGGAAGTGGTGGAGGCTGGCACAATTGCAACAGTTAAGAGGCATTTGGATGGGTATATGAATAGGAAGGGTTTGGAGGAATATGGGCCGGGTGCTGGCAGGTGGGACTAGATTGGGTTGAGATAGCTGGTCGGCATGGACGGGTTGGACCGAAAAGTTTGTTTCCATGCTCTACATCTCTATGACTCTATGTCCCTCAAGGTCACCCATATACCCCAGGCCAATCTGTGTCCTACTCAGCACGTGTCCCAGCATGCACACTGACTGGGTTTGCCAGTCTGCTTGTGGGTCCAAGTGGAGTGAGACCTCCTGACTTCAGAGATCCTCAAGCCTAGCTCACTCTCTAATGCCACTTACCTCTGAAGGACGGGCAGTAAGAGCCGCCTGTCTACAGCAACACAGATAAGACTTCCAAAAATAATATCCTTACTCACTAATGTCCTCCTGTCATCCTTAAATGTCAGGGGCTACTCCCCTCTCCAAATTCCACCTTACTATTGTTAATAGTCTGCACTCTGGAAATTTTATTTCTCTGCCTTGGACAACTTGTAACCAAGGCACGGTGATGTCAATTAGATCGAACCATTTGTGCCATTATTACGCCCATCTTTTTGTGAAGACTTCGCCTGTTCAGATAATAAGCCTTGGTTTTTGTACCTGGCAAATTCTCTTTGCACTTATCTTTTTATTTGTCGCTGATGTGTAATAATCATCATTACAAGGATTGAACTTGCTGTGTTTGCTGACCCATTCTTCCTGCCTTAACCATATCGATACACCGTTGTATGAACTCGACTGGTGAGTGCAGATACTGTCAAACTCCCTTCACCTGACAAGCCCTCACCACAACGTTGTTGCTTTCAGGCCCTATCCACACCACTAGTTAGACGGTTGTTAGAAAACAGGGGAACACTGACATCGATCAGGGAAGTGTGATCCTCGTAAGTGAGGCATCACTTAACAAAAACCACTGTTTGTGCTCTTCAATAAAACACTTGCTGCTCTGGTGTTCCTGGTGCGTTTGCTCCAATCTCAAGCAGTAATGGTGTGTTTGTGTATTGAGGAAGAAGTTGAACAATGAAATTGGGCAAGAAAAAGTGAGACAGAGAGACGGAGACAGGGAGTGAGGAGTTAAAAGGACTTTGCTTGATGAATGGGAGTGTGAGAGTGTGAAGCTGTGAGCAGCCCCTGGTGGCTGCAAAAGCCTACTGCACCTGGTATTCCCAGGCGGTCTCCCATCCAAGTACTAACCAGGCCTGAGTCTGCTTAGTTTCTAAAATCAAACATTCTCAGACTAGTATGGCTGTAGGCACTTGTTGTTTGCATTGATGGCTCCTCATGTACACATGGTCCTGGTCCTCATTATTTTCTGTAGTTTCCAGTATATAACTGAAGGTGCACATTTATATTGCAGTAATTATTTCCTCTTGCTCATCACCTTATCCTCCTTCTTTCAGCTCTGACAGACACAACGGGTGGATGCAGCAAGCCTACGTCTTGGATTGGGAGCCCTCAATGTGCCAAAGGCGATTTGCAATGTGACCTTGTACGCTGAAGCTTTGGTTAGAGTCCAGATCTGGTCACCACAGTCTCTCGGGAGGGTGTGTGAGTGTCTTTTGAGAGGTAAAATAGGAGATTTACCCAGAACGGTTCCAGGGATTGGATATCCTAACGGGAAGCATAGTTTGGAGAAGTTGGTGTTATTCTTTGAGCAAAAAAGGATTGAGGGCAGATTTGTTAAATGGGTCTAAGGTTTAGATCAAGTCAATAAAGAAAATATTTTTTTCCCATTCACTGATGGTGCAAGGACTGAGGGACACAGGTTTAAGGTTTGGGACCAGAGACACGGGGAATGTCTGGAATAAAGTTTTTCTCAGTGAGTGGGCATGGACTGGAGGCTGCTGCAATGATTTCAAAAGGAAATTGGACACAAATGTGGAGGAAACGAAGTTGCCAGACACTGGCTGGAATATTGCGGGGGGGCGTGAGTCAGCACAGAGTTGGTGCTGGACTGTAGCAAACACAACATTGGACAAACAGGCAGAACACTAGCCACCAGGATACATGAACATCAACTAGCCACAAGAAAGACATGACCCTCTCTCATGAGTATCCTTACAGATAGATAAGGAAGGACACCACTTCGATTGGGACAACACATCCATCCTAGGACAAGCCAAACAAAGACACGCACGAGAATTCCTAGAAGCATGACATTCCAACCGGAACACTATCAACAAACACATTGAGTTAGACTCCATCTACCACCCCCTGAGAAAAAGAACAGAAAGTGACTTCAGCACAGGAAGTGACATCAGCAACCCAAAGAAACCCAAACATATAAACAGAAAGCAGGAATTATCAGCAGTGCTTTGCCTGAGGCCCACTGAAGATGTTGCCTAGTATGGTGATGAAACATCTGGAAATGAACCTTCCAGCTCAGCGAGCAAACCCACATCCAAAACATCAACCTGAGCTACAAATCTTCTCAAAACTCGCTAACAGAGTTGGTGGGCTGAATGGCCTCAGTCTGTCCTGTAAGGATCCTGGGAGTATTCTTTAGTCAATTGCTGGTCTTTCCTGGTTTTACCCACTTGTGCCTCCTCTCAGTCTGAGATTGGTACAGTAGAGAACAGAAGCAAGTCAAACAGTCAGGGCAGGCAGAGATAAAGCAGGGAACAAGGTAGGCCTGAGAAATTAAACGGCATTTATTTTAATGCAAGGGGCCTAACAGGGAAAGCAGATGAACTCAAGGCATGGTTAGGAATATGGGACTGAGATATCATACCAATTACAGAGACGTGGCTCAGGGATGGGCAGGACTGGCAGCTTAATATTCCAGGATACAAATGCTACAGGAAGGATCGAAAGGAAGGCAAGAGAGGAGGGGGAGTGGTGTTTTTGATAAGGGATAGCAATACAGCTGTACTGAGGGAGGATATACATCTAGGGAAATTATTTGGGTGGAACTGAGAAATAAGAAAGGGATGATCGCCTTATTGGGATAGACCCCCTAATAGTCAAAGGGAAATTGAGAAACAAATTTGCAAGGAGATCTCAGTTATCTGTATGAATAATCGGGTGGTTATGGTAGGGGATTTTAACTTTCCAAACATTGACTGGGACAGCCATAGTGTTAAGGGTTTTAGTAGAGAGGAATTTGTTAAGTGTGTACAAGACAATTTTCTGATTCAGTATGTGGATGTACCTATGAGAGAAGGTGCAAAGCTTGACCTACTCTTGGGAAATAAGGCAGGGCAGGTGACTGAAGTGTCAGTGGGGGAGCACTTTGGGGCCAGCGACCATAATTCTATTAGTTTTAAAAGAGCAATGAAAAAGGATAGACCAGATCTAAAAGTTGAAGTTCGGAATTGGAGAAAGGCCAATGTTGTCAGTATTAGGCAAGAACTTGCAAAAGCTGACTGAGGGCAAATGTTCACAGGTAAAGGGACGGCTGGAAAATAGGAAGCCTTCAGAAATGAGATAATGAGAGTCCAGAGAAAGTGTATTCCTGTCAGAGTGAAAGGGAAGGCTGGCAGGATAGGGAATGCTGGATGACTAAAGAAATTGAGGGTTTGGTTAAGGAAAAGAAGGAAGCATATGTCAGGTATAGACAGGATAGATCGAGTGAATCCTGAGAGAGTATAAAGGCAGTAGAAGTATACTTAAGAGGGAATTCAGGAGGGCAAAAAGGGGACATTTTTCCCTGGGGTGGAGGAGTCCAGAACTAGAGGGCATAGGTTTAGGGTGAGAGGGGAAAGATATAAAAGTGATCTAAGGGGCAACGTTTTCATGCAGAGGGTGGTACGTGTATGGAATGAGCTGCCAGAGGAAATGATGGAGGCTGGTACAATTGTAACAATTAAACGGCATTTGGATGGGGATATGAATAGGAAGGGTTTGGAGATTTATGGGCAGGGTGCTGCCAGGTGGGACTAGATTGGGTTGGGATATCTGGTCGGCATGGACGGGTTGGACCGAAGGGTCTGTTTCCGTGCTGTAAATTTCTATGACTGTGCTGCTGTGCCCATCTCTTTGTGTCAGTTGAACACTTCCTTAATTTCTCTCCTGCTCTCTCCATCTCAATCTCATCCTGTACAGCAGGAGAATGCAGAAAGAAATTGCCAACTGAGTGCAAAAGTGAGACAGAGAGAGGGAGAGAGGGAGTGAGGAGTTAAAAGGACGTTGCTTGATGAATGGGAGTGTGAGAGTGCGCAGCTGTGAGCAGCCCCTGGTGGCTGCAAAAGCCTACTGCACCTGGTATTCCCAGGCGGTCTCCCATCCAAGTACTAACCAGGCCTGAGTCTGCTTAGCTTCCGAGATCAGACGTTTTCAGACTAGTATGGCCGTAGGCACTTACACCCTGCATTTATGGTTCCTTAAAGGCACACAGTACAGATACCCATTTATATTACACTCACTTTCTTTCACTTTGAGGAGCAGTCAAGTGCTCAGCTTAAACAGAGCTTGAAATTACTCCCCACTTGAACCTGATCAGGACCCACTGACATTAATGTTCACTCTAGATGCAGTTTACAAAATCTTTCAAGAAACAAACAAAATTGAGCAATGGAAATGTCATGAATGCAGTTTGGAACAATGTCAACAATCAGTTGGAAAAGTGCCCCACAGGTCACATGCCAAAGGTCATACATGGTCACGTGGATGCAGTGAAAGGCACACCAATAAAAGATGGCTGCCCCGATATCAGCAGGATTTGCCGTACGATGACACTCAAGATTCCATGATACCCCTCCTGCTTTCCCTCCATCCTCCCCCTCCCACTCTCCACTGTCGTTTTGGGGTAACATGGTAAAATGAAGTATATGCCTCACCCATTGCAGACCCTCTGACCTGTCTGCCATGTTAAGGAGCTGGGATGAAAGCAACATCGAGTCATAGAGATGTACAGCACAAAAACAGACCCTTCAGTCCAACTCGTCCAAGCCGACCAGATATCCCAACCCAATCTAGTCCTACCTGCCAGCACCCGGACCATATTCCTCCAAACCCTTCCTATTCAAATACCCATCCTAATGCCTTATAAATGTTGCAATTGTACCAGCCTCCACCACTTCCTCTGGCTGCTCATTCTATACACGTACCACTCTCTGCATGAAAACATTGCCCCTCAGGTCTCTTTTATACCTTTTCCCTCTCACCCTAAACCAACGCCCACCCCAGAGAAAAGACTTTGTCTACTTACCCTATCTATGTCCCTCATGATTTTATAAACCTCTATAAGGTCACCCCCTCTGCCTCTGACACTCCAGGGAAAATAGCCCCAGTCTATTCAGCCTCTCCCTGTAGCTCAAACCCTCCAACTCTGGCAACATTCTTGTAAATCTTTTCTGAACCCTTTCAAGTTCCACAACATCTTTCCGATAGGAAGGAAACATGTTGCATTCAAAGTCTCTCTCACTTTTGGACCTATTGTTGGCAAAAAAATGGCCGCAGATCTATCCCATCCCATGTCCTACCGCTACTGGCACACAGCAGGTCAAGCCTGGCAGCATTTACGAGGTGGACTGGTTTCAGGCACAGGGAAAAGGGATCCGGGGCTACATCTCCTTTCGAGGTGCCCTGCTGTATTCATCTGCCGCTAACCCTAGCCTGCCACCCTCCTTGCCCACAGTGGCCCATGCCCAAACACCTTGGACACAGCTTTAGTCCAACCACCAAGATGCCCTCTTCCTCGGGCACTAGCTGCAGTCCCAGGAGTGGCCACTGCTCATCGCCGGCGCTGCTGTGACGACAGAGCCTCTGACCAATCAGATTGGCCTGCAGCTCTCAGGGATGGGGCATCCTCCCCAGATGGAGGCAAAAGTCTCATCCTGAGCCAGTCATACTGTACTCCCACCATCCCATTCCCTTCTCCCACCCCAACATCTGGAAGAGTACAATGGCAGGGCAGACAGTTTTTGAAATGGGCCAGTTTTTCACCTGAGGTGGAGCGAGGGAACACAGAATCCTGCAGCAACTCTGTACACTCCTTTTTTCCATTTCAATTCATCTTTTTCCTGGACAACTCACCAGCACCTCCCTTACTTCTACTGTCACAAAACCAGTAGGTGGTTTGTCTGATGTCCAATAACTATATGGGCAGAAATTACTTCTTAATAATCACTGTGAAGACTTAAATTTGCATTCACCATCTTAAACAGCGCGGCCTAACTGCCAACTCTATCCCTCTCCCTAGCAATGGCTTCAGATTAGGCCAAGTTGCTTTGAGGCTTTGTTTGAAATTTGACCCTAAATTGAGAGTATGACCTCAGATTTGACCCATTAGTAAGTGTGGGAGAAAAGCAAACCACTTTGCCTACCCACTACTTGCTCACAGAAACCATGTCTGTTTTTAGTCAAAGACAGCCTACCCATAATGCCACTGCACCTCAACTTGACCACACTCAGCTCAGGAACTAACAGTAAAATGAGACATTACCGTAGCAGTTTCCCAACTGAAGGAATACACTACCTAGATGATCTGCTAACTGGTTTTCTACCTCACAAGAGTAAAAGTGAGGTCTGCAGATGCTGGAGATCAGAGCTGAAAACGTGTTGCTGGTTAAAGCACAGCAGGTCAGGCAGCATCCAAGGAACAGGAAATTCGACGTTTCGGGCTAGAGCCCTTCATCAGGAATGAGGAGAGTGTGCCAGGCAGGCTAAGATAAAAGGTAGGGAGGTGGGACTTGGGGGAGGGGCGATGGAGATGTGATAGGTGGAAGGAGGTCAAGGTGAGGGTGATAGGCTGGAGTGGGGTGGGGACGGAGAGGTCAGGTAGAAGATTGCAGGTTAGAAGGGCGGTGCTGAGTTTGAGGGAAACGACTGAGACAAGGTGGGGGGAGGAGAAATGAGGAAACTGGAGAACACCTCACAATACTATCATCGCTCCTGAAGCCCTGAGGACATTCCCTGTCTCCCCATGACTGGGAGATGCCGGTGTTGGACTGGGGTGGACAAAGGTAAAAAAATCACACAACACCAGGTTATAGTCCAACAGGTTTAATGGAAGCAACGGGTTGTTGATGAAGGAGTTGCGCTCCGATAGCTAGTGCTTCTAATTAAACTTGTTGGACTATAACCTGGTGCTGTGTGATTGTTAACCCTGTCTCCCCAGGTACTCAATCCCCACAAAGCCCACACAGACTAGGTGGCACCAAGACACCTGACAAGAATGAACACTACCCTAGACAGCTACTGAAGCCAACGTGCCAGCCATTAGCACTCATTTCTGCAGATTAGTTGTTTGGGGAAAATATAGCCAAGGAGAAACCAATTCTGTAAATCAAATTTCAGACCGCATGGGGGTAGGGGATGTGTCTCTCACAGTTTAGCAATGATGTCCCAATATTGTCCATGCAGTAATGATTTGATCTATGATCCAGCAGCTGTTTGGGTGTACCTTGGTGTTGTATTGGAATCCTTTCGATCAAATCTCTAGCTTTCTTAGCCTGGTTTTCACTCGGAAGAGAGGGGAGGGTGACAGACAGAGTGCAGAGGTATCAGAGTGCACTGCCTCGCAAGTCTGTGAAACTGCACTTTAAAAGCAAACCCAAAAGGCTGTAGTAAGCGTTTTTTTTTGATTCAGAGTTCTGCTGTCATATTCAAAGTATCCACTTCACTCCTCTGAACGGTAACGAACGTAGATAGCTAACCTGTCTGCCACACAACTTCACTTGACCTTCAAGTTGGATTCAAACTTTCTAGTACATACAGTAATGTAGCAACTTCCATTTTCCAATTTACACTCCAGGAAATGTGGGCCCTTACACCAATTAGCATTCAAACCAATTGAAAAAGTAAAGCCAATTCACTATTGCACGCCAAAGGACAACTGATTTACTGTAATAAACAGGAAGTAAGGGAATAGTTCAATTGTCCAGTTTGTGTTGATGAACAGTGCAATCATAAAAGAATGGCAGAAAAATGAGCTACTATAAATGGCCCAACTTATATCAATCATTCCTGAGGTGCTGCATTTTGGGAAAGCAAATCTTAGCAGGACTTACACACTTAATGGTAAGGTCCTAGGGAGTGTTGCTGAATAAAGAGACCTTGGAGTGCAGGTTCATAGCTCCTTGAATGCAGAGTCGCAGGTAGATAGGATAGTGAAGAAGGCATTTGGTATGCTTTCCTTTATTGGTCAGAGTATTGAGTAGAGGAGTTGGGAGGTCATGTTGCGGCTGTACAGGACTTTGGTTAGGCCACTTTTGGAATATTGCATGCAATT
Organism: Hemiscyllium ocellatum; assembly: GCF_020745735.1. Classification (NCBI taxonomy): domain Eukaryota; kingdom Metazoa; phylum Chordata; class Chondrichthyes; order Orectolobiformes; family Hemiscylliidae; genus Hemiscyllium; species Hemiscyllium ocellatum. The sequence goes on from NC_083431.1 coordinate 49,881,005, forward strand.
CTGGTCTCCTTCCTATCGGAAAGATGTTGTGAAACTTGAAAGAGTTCAGAAAAGATTTACAAGGATGGTGCCAGGGCTGGAGGATCTGAGCTACAGGGAGAGACTGAACAGGCTGGGGCTGTTTTCCCTGGAGTGTTAAAGGCTGTGGGGAGGTTTACAAAATTATGAGGGACATGGATAGGATAAATTGACAAAGTCTTTTCCCTGGGGTCGGGGAGTCCAGAACTAGAGGACATAGGTTTAGGGTGAGAGGGGAAAGATAGAAAAGAGCCCTAAGGGGCAACGTTTTCACGCAGAGGGTGGTACGTGTATGGAATGAGCAGCCAGAGGAACTGGAGGCTGGTACAATTGCAACATTTAAGAGGCATTTGGATGGGTATATGAATAGGAAGGGTTTGGAGGGATATGGGCCGGGTGCTGGTAGGTGGGAATAGATTGGGTTGAGATATCTGGTCGGCATGGACGGGTTGGACCGAAAGGTCTGTTTCCATGCTGTACATCTCTATATGATTCTATGTCCCTCGAGGTCACCCATATACCCCAGGCCAATCTGTATACTTACTCAGCACGTGTCCCAGCATTCACACTGACTGGGTTTGCCAGTCTGCTTGTGGGTCCAAGTGGAGTGAGACCTCCTGAATTCAGAGATCCTCAAGCCTAGCTCACTCTCTGATGCCACTTACCTCTGAAGGACGGGCAGTAAGACCCGCCTGTCTACAGCAACACAGATAAGACTTCCAAAAATAATATCCTTACTCACTAATGTCCTTCTGTCATCCTTACATGTCAGGGGCTACTCCCCTCTCCAAATTCCACCTTACTATTGTTAATAGTCTGCACTCTAGAAATGTTATTTCTCTGCCTTGGTCATCTTGTAACCAAGGCACGGTGATGTCAATTAGATCGAACCATTTGTGCCATTATTACGCCCATCTTTTTGTGAAGATTTCGCCTGTTCAGATAATAAGCCTTGGTTTTTGTACCTGGCAAATTCTCTTTGCACTTACCGTATTATTTGCCGCTGATGTGTAATAATCATCATTACAAGGATTGAACTTGCTGTGTTTGCTGACCCATTCTTCCTGCCTTAACCATATCGATACACCGTGGTATGAACTCGACTGGTGAGTGCAGATATTGTCAAACTCCCTTCACCTGACAAGCCCTCACCACAACGTTGTTGCTTTCAGGGCCTATCCACACCACTAGTTAGACGGTTGTTAGAAAACAGGGTAACACTGACATCGATCAAGGAAGTGTAATCATCGAAAGTGAGGCATCAATTGACAAAAACCACCGTTTGTGCTCTTCAATAAAAAACTTGCTGCTTTGGTGTTCCTGGTGCGTTTGCTCCAATCTCAAGCAGTAATGGTGTGTTTGTGTATTGGGGGAAGAAGGTGAACAATGAAATAGGGCAAGAAAAAGTGAGACAGAGAGACAGAGAGAGGGAGTGAGGAGTTAAAAGGACGTTGCTTGATGAATGGGAGTGTGAGAGTGCGAAGCTGTGAGCAGCCCCTGGTGGCTGCAAAAGCCTACTGCACCTGGTATTCCCAGGCGGTCTCCCATCCAAGTACTAACCAGGCCTGAGTCTGCTTAGCTTCCGAGATCAGACGAGATCGGGCGTTTTCAGACTAGTATGGCCGTAGGCACATATGCCCTGCAGTTATGATTCCTTAAAGGCACACAGTACAGATACCCATTTATATTACACTCATTTTCTTTCACTTTGATGAGCAGTCAAGTGCTCAGCTTTAACAGAGCTTGAAATTACTCCCCACTTGAACCTGATCAGGGCCCACTGACATTAATGTTCACTCTTGATGCAGTTTACAAAATCTTTCACGAAACAGACAAAATTGAGCAATGGAAATGTCATGAATGCAGTTTGGAACAATGTCAACAATCATTTGGAAAGGTGCCCCACAGGTCACATGCCAAAGGTCATACATGGTCACGTGGATGGAGTGAAAGGCACACCAATAAAAGATGGCTGCCCTGACATCAGCAGGATTTGCCGTACGATGACACTCAAGATTCCATGATACCCCTCCTGCTTTCCCTCCATCCTCCCCCTCCCACTCTCCACTGTCGTTTTGGGGTAACATGGTAAAATGAAGTCTATGCCTCACCCATTGCAGACCCTCTGACCTGTCTGCCATGTTAAGGAGCTGGGATGAAAGCAACATCGAGTCATAGAGATGTACAGCACAAAAACAGACCCTTCAGTCCAACTCGTCCAAGCCGACCAGATATCCCAACCCAATCTAGTCCTACCTGCCAGCACACGGCCCATATCCCTCCAAACTCTTCCTATTCAAATACCCATCCTAATGCCTTTTAAATGTTGCAATTGTACCAGCCTCCACCACTTCCTCAGGCTGCTCATTCTATACACGTACCACTCTCTGCATGAAAACATTGCCCCTCAGGTCTCTTTTATATCTTTTCCCTCTCACCCTAAACCAATGCCCTCTAGCTCTGGACTCCCCCACCCCAGAGAAAAGACTTTGTCTATTTACCCTATCTATGTCCCTCATGATTTTGTAAACCTCTATAAGGTCACCCCCTCAGCCTCTGACACTCCAGGGAAAATAGCCCCAGTCTACTCAGCCTCTCCCTGTAGCTCAAACCCTCCAACTCTGGCAACATTCTTGGAAATCTTTTCTGAACCCTTTCAAGTTTCACAACATCTTTCCGATAGGAAGGAAACATGTTGCATTCAAAGTCTCTCTCACTTTTGGACCTATTGTTGGCAAAAAAATGGCCGCAGATCTATCCCATCCCATGCCCTACCGCTACTGGCACACAGCAGGTCAAGCCTGGCAGCATTTACGAGGTGGATTGGTTTCAGGCACAGGGAAAAGGGATCCGGGGCTACATCTCCTTTCGAGGTGCCCTGCTGTATTCATCTGCCGCTAACCCTAGCCTGCCACCCTCCTTGCCCACAGTGGCCCATGCCCAAACACCTTGGACAGAGCTTTAGTCCAACCACCAAGATGCCCTCTTCCTCGGGCACTAGCTGCAGTCCCAGGAGTGGCCACTGCTCATCGCCGGCGCTGCTGTGACGACAGAGCCTCTGACCAATCAGATTGGCCTGCAGCTCTCAGAGATGGGGCATCCTCCCCAGATGGAGGCAAAAGTCTCATCCTGAGCCAGTCATACTGTACTCCCACCATCCCATTCCCTTCTCCCACCCCAACATCTGGAAGAGTACAATGGCAGGGCAGACAGTTTTTGAAATGGGCCAGTTTTTCACCTGAGGTGGAGCGAGGGAACACAGAATCCTGCAGCAACTCTGTACACTCCTTTTTTCCATTTCAATTCATCTTTTTCCTGGACAACTCACCAGCACCTCCCTTACTTCTACTGTCACAAAACCAGTAGGTGGTTTGTCTGATGTCCAATAACTATATGGGCAGAAATTACTTCTTAATAATCACTGTGAAGACTTAAATTTGCATTCACCATCTTAAACAGCGCGGCCTAACTGCCAACTCTATCCCTCTCCCTAGCAATGGCTTCAGATTAGGCCAAGCTGCTTTGAGGCTTCGTTTGAAATTTGACCCTAAATTGAGAGTATGACCTCAGATTTGACCCATTAGTAAGTGTGGGAGAAAAGCAAACCACTTTGCCTACCCACTACTTGCTCACAGAAACCATGTCTGTTTTTAGTCAAAGACAGCCTACCCATAATGCCACTGCACCTCAACTTGACCACACTCAGCTCAGGAACTAACAGTAAAATGAGACATTACCGTAGCAGTTTCCCAACTGAAGGAATACACTACCTAGATGATCTGCTAACTGGTTTTCTACCTCACAAGAGTAAAAGTGAGGTCTGCAGATGCTGGAGATCAGAGCTGAAAACGTGTTGCTGGTTAAAGCACAGCAGGTCAGGCAGCATCCAAGGAACAGGAAATTCGACGTTTCGGGCCAGAGCCCTTCATCAGGAATGAGGAGAGTGTGCCAGGCAGGCTAAGATAAAAGGTAGGGAGGCGGGACTTGGGGGAGGGGCGATGGAGATGTGATAGGTGGAAGGAGGTCAAGGTGAGGGTGATAGGCTGGAGTGGGGTGGGGGCGGAGAGGTCAGGTAGAAGATTGCAGGTTAGAAGGGCGGTGCTGAGTTTGAGGGAAACGACTGAGACAAGGTGGGGGGAGGGGAAATGAGGAAACTGGAGAACACCTCACAATACTATCATCGCTCCTGAAGCTCTGAGGACATTCCCTGTCTCCCCAGGTACTCAATCCCCACAAAGCCCACACAGACTAGGTGGCAACAAGCTCCCTGACAAGAATGAACACTACCCTCGGCAACTACTGAAGCCAACGTGCCAGCCATTAGCACTCGTTTCTGCAGATTAGTTGTTTGGGGAAAATATAGTCAAGGAGAAACCAATTCTGTAAATCAAATTTCAGACCGCATGGGGGTAGGGGATGTGTTTCTCACAGTTTAGCAATGATGTCCCAATATTGTCCATGCAGTAATGATTTGATCTATGATCCAGCAGCTGTTTCAGTGTACCTCGGTGTTGTATTGGAATCCTTTCGATCAAATCTCTAGCTTTCTGAGCCTGGATTTCACTTGGAAGAGAGGGGAGGGTGACAGACAGAGTGCAGAGGGATCTGAGTGCACTGCCTTGCTAGTCTGTGAAACTGCACTTTAAAAGCAAATCCAAAAGGCTGTAGTAAGAGGGTCCAAGTGGAGTGAGACCTCCTGAATTCAGAGATCCTCAAGACTAGCTCACTCTCTGATGCCACTTACCTCTGAAGGACGGGCAGTAAGACCCGCCTGTCTACAGCAACACAGATAAGACTTCCAAAAATAATATCCTTACTCACTAATGTCCCCCTGTCATCCTTAAATGTCAGGGGCTACTCCCCTCTCCAAATTCCACCTTACTATTGTTAATAGTCTGCACTCTAGAAATTTTATTTCTCTGCCTTGGACAACTTGTAACCAAGGCACGGTGATGTCAATTAGATCGAACCATTTGTGCCATTATTACGCCCATCTTTTTGTGAAGGCTTCGCCTGTTCAGATAATAAGCCTTGATTTTTGTACCTGGCAAATTCTCTTTGCACTTATCTTATTATTTGTCGCTGATGTGTAATAATCATCATTACAAGGATTGAACTTGCTGTGTTTGCTGACCCATTCTTCCTGCCTTAACCATATCGATACACCGTTGTATGAACTCGACTGGTGAGTGCAGATATTGTCAAACTCCCTTCACCTGACAAGCCCTCACCACAACGTTGTTGCTTTCAGGCCCTATCCACACCACTAGTTAGACGGTTGTTAGAAAACAGGGGAACGCTGACATCGATCAGGGAAATGTGATCATCGAAAGTGAGGCATCACTTAACAAAAACCACCGTTTGTGCTCTTCAATAAAAAACTTGCTGCTCTGGTGTTCCTGGTGCGTTTGCTCCAATCTCAAGCAGTAATGGTGTGTTTGTGTATTGGGGGAAGAAGTTGAACAATGAAATTGGGCAAGAAAAAGTGAGACAGAGAGACGGACAGAGGGAGTGAGGAGTTAAAAGGACGTTGCTTGATGAATGGGAGGGTGAGAGTGCGTAGCTGTGAGCAGCCTCTGGTGGCTGCAAAAAGCCTACTGCACCTGGTATTCCCAGGCGGTCTCCCATCCAAGTACTAACCAGGCCTGAGTCTGCTTAGCTCCCGAGATCAGGCGTTTTCAGACTAGTATGGCCGTAGGCACTTACACCCTGCATTTATGATTCCTTAAAGGCACACAGTACAGATACCCATTTATATTACACTCATTTTCTTTCACTTTGATAAACAGTCAAGTGCTCAGCTTTAACAGAGCTTGAAATTACTCCACACTTGAACCTGATCAGGGCCCACTGACATTAATGTTCACTCTTGATGCAGTTTACAAAATCTTTCAAGAAACAGACAAAATTGAGCAATGGAAATGTCATGAATGCAGTTTGGAACAATGTCAACAATCATTTGGAAAGGTGCCCCACAGGTCACATGCCAAAGGTCATACATGGTCACGTGGATGGAGTGAAAGGCACACCAATAAAAGATGGCTGCCCTGACATCAGCAGGATTTGCTGTACGATGACACTCAAGATTCCATGATACCCCTCCTGCTTTCCCTCCATCCTCCCCCTCCCACTCTCCACTGTCGTTTTGGGGTAACATGGTAAAATGAAGTCTATGCCTCACCCATTGCAGACCCTCTGACCTGTCTGCCATGTTAAGGAGCTGGGATGAAAGCAACATCGAGTCATAGAGATGTACAGCACAAAAACAGACCCTTCAGTCCAACTCGTCCAAGCCGACCAGATATCCCAACCCAATCTAGTCCTACCTGCCAGCACCCGGCCCATATTCCTCCAAACCCTTCCTATTCAAATACCCATCCACATGCCTTTTAAATGTTGCAATTGTACCAGCCTCCACCACTTCCTCTGGCAGCTCATTCTATACACGTACCACTCTCTGCATGAAAACATTGCCCCTCAGGTCTCTTTTATACCTTTTCCCTCTCACCCTAAACCAACGCCCACCCCAGAGAAAAGACTTTGTCTACTTACCCTATCTATGTCCCTCATGATTTTGTAAACCTCTATAAGGTCACCCCCTCAGCCTCTGACACTCCAGGGAAAATAGCCCCAGTCTACTCAGCCTCTCCCTGTAGCTCAAACCCTCCAACTCTGGCAACATTCTTGGAAATCTTTTCTGAACCCTTTCAAGTTTCACAACATCTTTCCGATAGGAAGGAAACATGTTGCATTCAAAGTCTCTCTCACTTTTGGACCTATTGTTGGCAAAAAAATGGCCGCAGATCTATCCCATCCCATGCCCTACCGCTACTGGCACACAGCAGGTCAAGCCTGGCAGCATTTACGAGGTGGATTGGTTTCAGGCACAGGGAAAAGGGATCCGGGGCTACATCTCCTTTCGAGGTGCCCTGCTGTATTCATCTGCCGCTAACCCTAGCCTGCCACCCTCCTTGCCCACAGTGGCCCATGCCCAAACACCTTGGACACAGCTTTAGTCCAACCACCAAGATGCCCTCTTCCTCGGGCACTAGCTGCAGTCCCAGGAGTGGCCACTGCTCATCGCCGGCGCTGCTGTGACGACAGAGCCTCTGACCAATCAGATTGGCCTGCAGCTCTCAGAGATGGGGCATCCTCCCCAGATGGAGGCAAAAGTCTCATCCTGAGCCAGTCATACTGTACTCCCACCATCCCATTCCCTTCTCCCACCCCAACATCTGGAAGAGTACAATGGCAGGGCAGACAGTTTTTGAAATGGGCCAGTTTTTCACCTGAGGTGGAGCGAGGGAACACAGAATCCTGCAGCAACTCTGTACACTCCTTTTTTCCATTTCAATTCATCTTTTTCCTGGACAACTCACCAGCATCTCCCTTACTTCTACTGTCACAAAACCAGTAGGTGGTTTGTCTGATGTCCAATAACTATATGGGCAGAAATTACTTCTTAATAATCACTGTGAAGACTTAAATTTGCATTCACCATCTTAAACAGCGCGGCCTAACTGCCAACTCTATCCCTCTCCCTAGCAATGGCTTCAGATTAGGCCAAGTTGCTTTGAGGCTTCGTTTGAAATTTGACCCTAAATTGAGAGTATGACCTCAGATTTGACCCATTAGTAAGTGTGGGAGAAAAGCAAACCACTTTGCCTACCCACTACTTGCTCACAGAAACCATGTCTGTTTTTAGTCAAAGACAGCCTACCCATAATGCCACTGCACCTCAACTTGACCACACTCAGCTCAGGAACTAACAGTAAAATGAGACATTACCGTAGCAGTTTCCCAACTGAAGGAATACACTACCTAGATGATCTGCTAACTGGTTTTCTACCTCACAAGAGTAAAAGTGAGGTCTGCAGATGCTGGAGATCAGAGCTGAAAACGTGTTGCTGGTTAAAGCACAGCAGGTCAGGCAGCATCCAAGGAACAGGAAATTCGACGTTTCGGGCCAGAGCCCTTCATCAGGAATGAGGAGAGTGTGCCAGGCAGGCTAAGATAAAAGGTAGGGAGGCGGGACTTGGGGGAGGGGCGATGGAGATGTGATAGGTGGAAGGAGGTCAAGGTGAGGGTGATAGGCTGGAGTGGGGTGGGGGCGGAGAGGTCAGGTAGAAGATTGCAGGTTAGAAGGGCGGTGCTGAGTTTGAGGGAATCGACTGAGACAAGGTGGGGGGAGGGGAAATGAGGAAACTGGAGAACACCTCACAATACTATCATCGCTCCTGAAGCTCTGAGGACATTCCCTGTCTCCCCAGGTACTCAATCCCCACAAAGCCCACACAGACTAGGTGGCACCAAGCTCCCTGACAAGAATGAACACTACCCTCGGCAACTACTGAAGCCAACGTGCCAGCCATTAGCACTCGTTTCTGCAGATTAGTTGTTTGGGGAAAATATAGTCAAGGAGAAACCAATTCTGTAAATCAAATTTCAGACCGCATGGGGGTAGGGGATGTGTTTCTCACAGTTTAGCAATGATGTCCCAATATTGTCCATGCAGTAATGATTTGATCTATGATCCAGCAGCTGTTTGGGTGTACCTCGGTGTTGTATTGGAATCTTTTCTATCAAATCTCTAGCTTTCTTAGCCTGGATTTCACTCGGAAGAGAGGGGAGGGTGACAGACAGAGTGCAGAGGGATCTGAGTGCACTGCCTCGCAAGTCTGTGAAACTGCACTTTAAAAGCAAATCCAAAAGGCTGTAGTAAGAGGGTGTTTTTATTCAGAGTTCTGCTGCCATATTCAAAGTATCCACTTCACTCCTCTGAACGGTAACGAACGTAGATAGCTAACCTGTCTGCCACACAACTTCACTTGACCTTCAAGTTGGAATCAAACTTTCTAGTACATACAGTAATGTAGCAACTTCCATTTTCCAGTTTACACTCCAGGAAATGTGGGCCCTTACACCAATTAGTATTCAAATTAATTGAAAAATAAAGCCAATTCACTATTGCACGCCAAAGGACAACTTATTTCCTGTAATAAACAGGAAGTAAGGGAATAGTTCAATTGTCCAGTTTGTGTTGATGAACAGTGCAATCATAAAAGAATGGCAGAAAAATGAGCTACTATAAATGGCCCAACTTAGATCAATCATTCCTGAGGTGCTGCATTTTGGGAAAGCAAATCTTAGCAGAGCTAACACACTTAATGGTAAGGTCCTAGGGAGTGTTGCTGAATAAAGAGACCTTCGAGTGCAGGTTCATAGTTCCTTGAAAGTGGAGTCGCAGGTCGATAGGATAGTGAAGATGGTGTTTGGTATGCTTTCCTTTATTGGTCAGAGTATTGAGTACAGGACTTGGGAGGTCATGTTACGGCTGTACAGGACATTGGTTAGGCCACTTTTGGAATATTGCGTGCAATTCTGGTCTCCTTCCTATCGGAAAGATGTTGTGAAACTTGAAAGGGTTCAGAAAAGATTTACAAGGATGTTGCCAGGGTTGGAGGATCTGAGCTACAGGGAGAGACTGAACAGGCTGGGGCTGTTTTCCCTGGAGCGTCGGAGGCTGAGGGGTGACCTTATGGAGGTTTACAAAATTATGAGGAGCGTGGATAGGATAAATAGACAAAGTCTTTTCCCTGGGGTCGGGGAGTCCAGAACTAGAGGACATAGGTTTAGAGTGAGATAGGAAAGATATAAAAGAGACCTAAGGGGCAACTTTTTCACACAGAGGGTGGTAGTTGTATGCAATGAGCTGGTGGAGGGTGGTACGATTACAACATTTAAGAGGCATTTGGATGGGATATGAATAGGAAGGGTTTGGAGGAATATGGGCCGGGTGCTGGCAGGTGGGACTAGATTGGGTCAAGATAACTGGTCGGCATGGACAGGTTGGACCAAAAGATCTGTTTCCATGCTCTACACCTCTATGACTCTATGTCCCTCAAGGTCACCCATATACCCCAGGCCAATCTGTGTCCTACTCAGCACGTGTCCCAGCATGCACACTGACTGGGTTTGCCAGTCTGCTTGTGGGTCCAAGTGGAGTGAGACCTCCTGAATTCAGAGATCCTCAAGCCTAGCTCACTCTCTGATGCTACTTACCTCTGAAGGACGGGCAGTAAGACCCGCCTGTCTACAGCAACACAGATAAGATTTCCAAAAATAATATCCTTACTCACTAATGTCCTCCTGTCATCCTTAAATGTCAGGGGCTACTCCCCTCTCCAAATTCCACCTTACTATTGTTCATAGTCTGCACTCTAGAAATTTTATTTCTCTGCCTTGGACAACTTGTAACCAAGGCACGGTGATGTCAATTAGATCGAACCATTTGTGCCATTATTACGCCCATCTTTTTGTGAAGACTTCGCCTGTTCAGATAATAAGCCTTGATATTTGTACCTGGCAAATTCTCTTTGCACTTATCTTATTATTTGTCGCTGATGTGTAATAATCATCATTACAAGGATTGAACTTGCTGTGTTTGCTGACCCATTCTTCCTGCCTTAACCATATCGATACACCGTGGTATGAACTCGACTGGTGAGTGCAGATACTGTCAAACTCCCTTCACCTGACAAGCCCTCACCACACCTTTGTTGCTTTTAGGCCCTATCCACACCACTAGTTAGACGATTGTTAGAAAACAGGGTAACACTGACATCGATCAGGGAAGTGGGATCATCGAAAGTGAGGCATCAATTGACAAAAACCACCGTTTGTGCTCTTCAATAAAACACCTGCTGCTCTGGTGTTCCTGGTGCGTTTGCTCCAATCTCAAGCAGTAATGGTGTGTTTGTGTATTGGGGGAAGAAGGTGAACAATGAAATAGGGCAAGAAAAAGTGAGACAGAGAGACGGAGTGAGGAGTTAAAAGGACGTTGCTTGATGAATGGGCATGTGACAGTGCAAAGCTGTGAGGAGGCAGAATCCCATCCAAGTACTAACCAGGCCTGAGTCTGTTTAGCTTCTAAGATCAGATAAGATCAGGCATTTTCAGACTAGTATGGCCATAGGTACTTATAACCTACAGTGCTGGCTCCATACAGACACATGGTTCTGGTCCTCATTCTCCTCTGTGCTGTATAGCATTTAACTGAAGGTGCACATTGATATCGCAGTATTTCTTTCCTCTTGCCCACCAACTTTTTCTCCTTCCTTCTGCTCTGACAGACACACCCTGCAACTCTTACCTTCCCCACAAGATCACACAACATCACAAGTCAGACAGGAGGAGGCCTCTCAACACAATCAATGTTCATCCCAATCTGGTCTTAACTCCATTTTCCTGCCAGCCCCACATTCCCAAAGATCCTTCACCCCTGTCAATGAACAATTTCTCCAAATAGGTCAGGGGATAAATCACAAAGAAGGGGCCACGGGTTTCAGCATTTGTCACTGTCTCACATACAACTTCCAAACTACCTTTGTTGTACCAGATGTTAACTCCATCCCTCCCTCCCTCACACCAATATCTGATCACTAACATTGCCCACTCTCGGGAACACATGGTTTCTGAACATGTGATTCCCTGTCTGTTTACAAACAACTTTTACAAACACCACAACCTTGTTTCCATGTGCTGCCATTCCTCCCCACCTTCCAGCCAGGTCACCATTTCAGCCTCAAGATCATAACGTTACCCAGCAACTTGCACCTGTAACCCATCCGCCCTCTCTTAGCACAGCTCACACTAACACACACCCATGTACACACTCACCAACTTACATACAATGGGCAGCTGTACCTTGCTGCTCCTTCGAGATGCTGTTTATGGGCAGGTGAAGATGGGCACCACCTTATGGAAACTGAAAAGACGATGGTGAGCAAAGTGAGAGGGTGGCTCAGCACTGGAGAAGGGGCTGGTTCCATTTGAGTCAGGAGCAAGTTAAAAGGGACTTTGAGGAATACAGCAACAGATTCAAGTTCAATATAGGGTGGGAAAGAGTCTACTGACCATTATATGACCACCACAACTAAGACTGCACAATCCTATCAATTTGTGGAATTAAAAGATGTTTTTATTAAAGACGTAGGACGCGTAGTTCCCTCCTATCAACATCCTGGGGTGTTGCCATTGACCGGAAACAGAACTGGACTAGCCATATTAATATTGTGTTGACGAAAGCAGGTCAGAGACGAGGAATACCACAGTGAGGAGCTTATCTCATGACTCCCCAGAGCCTGTCCACCATCTAGAATGCACAAGTCAGATGTGTGATGGAATACTCCCCACTTGCCTGGATGAGTACAGCTCCAACAACACTCAAGAAGCTTGACACCATCCAGGACAAAGCAGTCCCCACTTGATTAGCACCACATCCACAATCAACCACACCCTGCACCACCAACACTCAGTAGCAGCAGTGTGTACTATCTATAAGATGCATTGCAGAAATTCACAAAAGATTCTCAAACAGTGCCTTCCAAACCCACGACCACTTCCATCGAGAAGGACAAGGGCTACAGATACATGAGACCGCCACTGCCTGCAACCTCCCCTCCAAGCTTGGAAATATATCACCATTTCCTCAATGTCATTGGTTCAAAATCCTGGGATTTTGTTTTCCCTAATGGCATTGTGGGACTACCTACAGCAGGTGGACTGCAGCAGTTCAAGAAGGCAGTTCACCAACACCACCTTCTTAAGGGCAACTCGGGACAGGCAATACATGCTGGTCCAGCCAGTGATGTCCCACCAGAGATTACATCACAGTGTAAGGCCCGGTCCGTTCTGACATGAATACCTACCAGTTACTGCTGGTAACACCACTGAATGTCAGGGATTGGGTGGTTAGGTTGTCTCTTATTGGAGATGATCACTTCCTGGCATTCATGTGGTGCCAATGTTATTTGCCACTTGTCAGCCCAAGTCTGGATACCGCCCAGATCCTCATGTATTTGAGTATGCATTGCTTCAGTATGTGAGGAATCATGAGAGATAGTTCTCGACCAAAGGCCATAACAATCGTGAAGAGGAGGACAGAATGCAATACAATGAAGGACATCATGCAAAGGAGCACAAGGTCCCTCCAGTGCAGGGACAGCAGAGCTCTCACTGCATTTTACACACGGACATGGCTTCAAGGAAACACCGATAACCAACGGAGAGAATTGAGCTAAAGATTCTGATGAATTAACCTACTCCATACAGCAGATTACTTCGGTCAGGTCGATAGGTGGCATCTGTTCGAATGATGACAGCAGATGGAGAACATCAGAGAGACATGGGTGTGTCATTCAACATAATGACCTTCACAGACCGGTGTGAATTGGCACAACATGGTGACCCAAAGATGAAGTCGGTGAGAGGAAGGTTAAGGCTGTATTGATGGGCACCAGACCCATTCTGAGAGAGCAGAATCAGACAAGAGCAAACATGGAGCTAGGGTTCCAGACCAATGGCAGCTCACAAACACACTCAGCTCAGCTGGAGAAAGTCTACATCTAGTCGAACCTATTCTTAATTTCTCTTCTTTCACCCTGTCAGTTTCATTCTGTACAGCAGGAGAACGCAGAAAGAAATTGCCGACTGAGTGCAAAAGTGAGATAGAGAGAGGGAGTGAGGAGTTAAAAGGACGTTGCTTGATGAATGGGAGGGTGAGAGTGCAAAGCTGTGAGCAGCCTCTAGTGGCTGCAAAAGCCTACTGCACCTGGTATTTCCAGGCAGTCTCCCATCCAAGTACTAACCAGGCCTGAGTCTGCTTAGCTTCCGAGATCAGACGTTTTCAGACTAGTATGGCCGTAGGCACTTACACCCTGCATTTATGGTTCCTTAAAGGCACACAGTATAGCTACCCATTTATATTACATTCACTTTCTTTCACTTTGATGAACAGTCAAGTGCTGAGCTTTAACAGAGTTTGAAATTACTCCCCACTTGAACCTGATCAGGACCCACTGACATTAATGTTCACTCTTGATGCAGTTTACAAAATCTTTCAAGAAACAGACAAAGATGTTGCCAGGTTTAGAGGGTTTGGGCTATAGGGAGAGGCTGAATCGGCTGCGTTGGTTTCCCTGTACCATCAGGAGCTGAAGGGTGACCTTATAGAGGTTTATAAAATCATGAGTGGCATGGATAGGATGAATAGACAATGTCTTTACCCTGAGAGTGGCGGAAGTTCAAAACCTAAAGGCATAGGGTTAAGGTGAGGGGGAAAAGATTTAAAAGGTATGTATTGGGCAGCGTTTTCGTGCAGAGGGTGGTGCATGTATGGAATGAGTTGGCAGAGGAAGTGTTGGAGGCTGGTACAATAACAATATTTAAAAGGGATCTAGATGGATACATGAATAGGAAGGATTTAGAGTAATATAGGTCAATTGCTGGCAATGGGACAAAATTAATTTAGGATATCTGGCTGGCATGGACAAATTGGGCTGAAGGGTTTGTTTCTGTGCTGTATGACATTATTCTCCTGTCTAGTTTTTACAATTGTCTTAAATCTGAGCACGTACAATATTGGCTTAATGGAAACAACCTTGCACAATCCACTTTGTTAGAATGCTTCATAATCCTGATCACCTCTGTCAGGTCACCCTGAATCCTGTCTCGGTAATTATTAATAAAAGGGTTTATTAATAAAGGCTGAGCAGCAGATGAGCTGAGGCAGCGGGAAGCTGACCCACTGATACAGACATAAAATTGAAAACTCTTGCTGTTGGAGAATTATCCAATTACGAATGAAGGCCACACACTAATCTTGTGAAATTGACGAACACTGGTTTATTTCTCACGATATGGTGGGGAGGAGAAATTGACTGGACTGATACAAAACAGACACTTTGCCCAGTTAAGTCAAGGATTCTCCTGCCCGAGCAGTATGTCCAGTCAGTTTTATACGGGTACAGCAGCGTAATGTTAATTAGAAGACAATGCAGTTTTGATTACAGTTAATACAAAGCAATTGCTTGTCCGGCAGTATCTATCAGTTAACAATTTTAACAGGAGTCATACAGTCTAAGAGATGTACAGGATGGAAACAGACCCTTCGGTCCAACCCGTCCATGCTGACCAGCTATCTCAACCCAATCTATTCCCACCTGCCAGCACCCAGCCCATATCCCTCCAAACCCTTCCTATTCATAAACCCATCCAAATGCCTCTTAAATGTTGCAATTGTACCGCCCTCCATCACATCCTCTGGCAGCTCATTCCATACACATACCACCCTCTGCGTGAAAAAGTTGCCCCTTTGGTCTCTTTTATATCTTTCCCCTCTCACCCTAAATCTATGCCTTCTAGTTCTGGACTCCCCGACTCCAGGAAAAAGACTTTGTCTATTTATCCTATCGATGCCCCCTCATAATTTTGTAAACCTCTCTAAGGTCTCCCCTCAGCCTCCAACGGTCCAGGGAAAACAGCCCCAGCCTGTTCAGTCTCTCCCTGTAGCTCAGATCCTCCAACCCTGGCGACATCCTTGTAAATCATTTCTGAACCCTTTCAAGTTTCACAACATCTTTCCGATAGGAAGGAGACCAGAATTGCATGCAATATTCCAACAGTGGCCTAACCAATGTCCTGTACAGCTGCAACATGACCTCCCAACTCCTGTACTCAATACTCTGACCAATAAAGAAAAGCATACCAAACGCCTTCTTCACTATTCTATCTACCTGCACCTCTACTTTCAAGGAACTATGAACCTGCACTCGAAGGTCTCTTTGTTCAGCAACACTCCCTATGACTTCACTGTTAATTGTTGTGTTTCTGTTCGCCGAGCTGGGAATTTGTGTTGCAGACGTTTTGTCCCCTGTCTAGGTGACATCCTCAGTGCTTGGGTGCCTCCTGTGAAGCGCTTCTGTGATCTTTCCTCCAGCATTTATAGTGGTTTGAATCTGCCGCTTCCGGTTATCGGTTCCAGCTGTCTGTTGCAGTGGTCGGTATATTGGGTCCAGGTCGATGTGCTTATTGATTGATCACAGATTCTATCAATAAGCACATCGACCTGGACCCAATATACCGGCCACTGTAGCGGACAGCTGGAACTGACAACCGGAAGCGACAGAGACAAACCACTACAAATGCCGGTGGAAACATCACAGAAGCACTTCACAGGAGGCTCCCAAGCACTGAGGATGTCACCTAGACAGGGGACGAAACGTCTGCAACACAAATTCCCAGCTCGGCGAACAGAACCACAACAACACGCACCTGAGCTACAAATCTTCTCACAAACTTTGAACTTTACTGTTAAGTGTATTAGCCCTGCCCTGATTTGCCTTTCCAAAATGCAGCACCTCACATTTATCTAAATTAAACTTCATCTGCCATTCCTCAGCCCCGCGGCCTGTCTGATCAAGGTTCAGTTATACTCTTCACCGTCCACTGCACCTCCAATTCTGATATCATCTGCAAACTTACTAACCGTTCCTCGTATGTTCACATCCAAATCATTTCTACAAACGAGAAAAAGCAGTGGACCCAGCACCGATTCTCCCAACACCTCGCTGGCTACAAAGGGTTTTTTTTCCATAGAAATTGGCCAAGCTGTTGAATTCTTTGCTGAAAGCTGATGACACAGAGTGAATGTGCATTTGTTCAAAGAATATTAGATGCTTAAGAATGAAAGGGTCTGGGAGAGAGATGGTGAGTGGGATTCAAAAGAACATTAAAGGAGAGGAGGTTAAAAGTAGAGGAGTTTTGAGAAGTCAGTGGCGAGCAGGACTGGGCATTGGGTTAAGTGATTGATGCGGAAAGAAATACAAGCTAAAGCTGGAAGGTGTGGAATGGCCAGAATGTGCTGGAACATTCTATGATTTCATGCTTGGCACAGGCAGATTCCCAGCCACACCAGCAATCTGCATTGGTGTAGTGCCTCTTGCAATGTTTAAAAATAAAATGCTGCCCCCCCCTCCCCCCACCACACCACTGTTTCACAGAATACACGAAGAACCTACTTTGTGAACAGGTATTTGACATCTTGCAGCCAGGAGGTCCTGGATTCGGGTGAGTCTGTGCGCTGTTCGGAGGCTCCTCGCGGAGGGTTCGGAACAAAGAGAATGAGTAAGATGAGAACCACCACTCCTACACACGGGGTCACCTGGGGAAGGGAGCCAATAGAATGTATTGCCCATTTAAATATTTCAAACCATTTCAGAAATCAGTGTTTGTTTTCATATCTACAATGGTTGTTTTTTTCATATCTACAATTTCTGTGAGGATGATTTGAACCTAGAGTGATGCTTAGTGGACAACTATCCCAGAATGTATGCCCAAGAATTTTGTCTCACATTTCTGGCTCAGCTCGGCCCAGACTAGAGATGGAGCAGGATCAGCATTGTTGTTTGGGTAACATGCTGTTGCTCCTACAAATCTAAAACAGAATCAAACACCTGAATCATTCGGTGTTCCTCATTCCTGTTTTGCTAGTCTCACTGAGGAGAAGACAGTGTACGAGGCTACATACAGACAACATATAGAATGCTTTCACATGAACATATTCATAGGTACCTGTTCCCTTTGACATATGCCGACTGTGTCTGCACCAAGTCAGGCCCCAGCTCCATGTTAATCAGCTTGTTGTGAGACTTGGAAGCACTGTATATTGTCGAAGTCTGACACAATGTCTACCCTCTCCCTCAATGTTGGGGTGTCCTTGCAGCCAATAATTCACATAAGGAATGGTTTTGTTATTTAGTACAACCTTCATCACACAGTTGGGCACTCCCAATTAGAGGGAATAAAGGGTCCACTTCCTCAAGATTGTGCTGACAATAAAACAAAATGGCCAACAGCAAACCAGCAGCTTATATTCTTGGTGTAATTCTGCTGCAGAGAATATTTACAGAGAGAAGGGAAGCACTAATGTTATCTGTGAAACTTTTCATTGTGGCTTAATCTGACCACCAGACTATGGGAGAGAGAGGGCAAGATCATGTGACATTGCATCATTTCCTGTACATGACTTTATTAGCATATCACAGACTGAATTATAACTTTATACAAGATGTTATATCTCTCTCAATTTCTACATTTGATATTAGTGGAATTGATAATTGAGGGGAGAGAGGATAAAGCCTGCCAATTCACATCGGCAAGTACAGGGATTGGGGATGCCATGTTTCAGCTGAACAAGGTAAGGCCACGTTTGGAATAATGTGTACAATTCTGGTCCTCCTGCTATACAGTGTTATTAAACTGGAAAGGGAGCAAAAAGGTTTACAAGGATGTCACTGAGACTGGAAGGTTTGAGTTATGAGGAGAGGCTGAATAGGCTGAGAGGTGGCATTATAGAGGTTTATAAAATCATGAGGGATATGAATAGGGTGAATAGACAAAGTCTTTTCCCCAGGGCAGAGAAGTCCAAAACTAGAGAGCATAGGTTTAAGGTAAGGGGGAAACATTGAGGTAGCTGATAGAAACAGAAACTGGGAACAGACCATTCAGCCCTTCAAGCCTGCTCTGCTATTCCTTACTATCGTGGACAATCACCTGCTGCAATGCCATATTCCAGCTTCCTCCCCTCAGTCCTTGATGCCTTTTAAAATCTAAACGTTAATCTCCTTTTTGAATATACTCAGTGGCTTGGCCTCCACTATCCTCTCTGTGAAGAAATGTTTTCTCATCTCAGCCCCGAATCATAGAATCCCTTCAATGTTGGAGCAGGCCATTTGGCCCATCAATTCCACACTGATGCTGTGAAGAGCATCCCACCCAGACACACCTCCCCATCCTCTTCCCTGCATTTCCCATAGCCAGTCCCATAGCCTGCTTATCTCTAGACACTATGAGCAATTTATCATGGCTAATCCACCTAACCTACACATCGTTGAACTGTGGGAGGAAACCCACACAGACCGAGGGAGAATGTACAAACTCCACACAAACATTTACCTGAGACTGGAATCAAACCCAAGTTCCTGGCGCTGCAAGGCAACAGTGCTAGCCACCGAGCCACCGGGCTATCCCTGGTCTACCCCATAACCTGAGACTGTGACCCTGGTTCTCAACACCTCAACCAGGGAAAATACCCTCCCTGCACTTAAGTCTACCTAGCCCTGTTAGAATTTTACGTGTTTCATTCAGACACTCCTCCTTCTAATCTCCAATGAATGCAGGCCTAGTCCAACCAATCTCTCCTGCCAGTCCTGCCATCCCCGGCATCAACCTAGTGAATCTCCATTGCACTCCCTCTACGGCCAGTATATCCTTCTTTGGGTACGGAGACCACGATACTCCAGATGTGGTCTTGCCAAGGCCCTCGATAGCGAGAATGGTGGAGCAGGCGGATGGTCTGAATGGTCTCCTCCCGCTCCTACATTCCCATTTTAGCCGTATGGACAAAATCAACTTTAATCCCATTGAGTTTCCACTTCAATATTCCTGTGCTCCCTGAAGGGTCTCTGCACCTGGGCGATGGATCGGATTCAGGATTCCACTCTCTTGGAGGCAATTTGTTGATTTTACTGTGAGTAAAGACGGAAGTCCTGTAAGGATTATACCATGTCAGTAACCATTGATTACAAATTTGGTCTTACCCTCATTGACCAGTGCCAGTCCCCGGAGAGTTTCATGACACCAGATCCAAGTATATAACCCAGACCACTGCAAACAGAACAAATAAAGCACAGTTTCACTCTGTATTATCTCAATATTTCAACTCAGCAAAGTTCATTCAGTACTACTGACATGTAGTGATTGTAACAAGGTCAGCTAGGTCAGTCTCATAGAATGTGTTCCCTGGTCCAATCAGGGAGCCCTGGCTGACAGAGAGAAACAGGAGTATTCCCCACCCAACACCCACTCTCCCCTCCCACCAGCCCACCTTCACTTTTTCACATAAGCAATGCCTTTGAGGCTTTGTCTCTTAATGTCTCGCTAGCCCCATGGGTGGTTTCCTGGTTGCAGAGAAAGTATTCGCACAACGGTGGCTCTTTTTACTGTGTGACTACACATACACACACAGCCACTGGTGATTTGGGGAAAATATTTTTTAAAAACACACAGGAGTGTCAGAGAGGGTCCTCACTCCCGGGGCTGGCTCTAAGGAAAAAGAAAAGGAGAAACCAAATGGTGTGTCGGGGGTTTTGTTCACTCTCCAAGCGGGCGGGGTCAGCGGCATGTATTTTGCACATGTAGGTAAAGGGTGTCTTGGTGACAGGACTTCGTAAAGTGATTTCAGACCTTTGTGGTTAGCACTGCTGCCTCACAGCGCCAGAGACCCGGGTTCAATTCCTGCCTCAGGCTACTTACTGTGTGGAGTTTGCACGTTCTCCCCGTGTCTGCGTGGGGGTGCTCCAGTTTCCTCCCACAGTCCAAAGATGTGCGGGTCAGGTGAATTGGCCATGCTAAATTGCCCGTAGTGTTAGGTAAAAGGGGCAAATGTAGGGGTATGGGTGGGTTGCACTTCAGCGGGTCGGTGTGGACTTGTTGGGCTGAAGGGCCTGTTTCCACACTGTAAGTAACCTAATCTAATCTAATTCTGCCACATGACCCCTCCCAGCTTACATCAGTTGTTTCAATGGCAAAGCGCTGGACTCCAGCTGAATCTGAGCTCATTAACAAATATGTTTTTTTTTCTTTGAATGTTTATGAAGCTCACAAATATAGCCTCTTGGTCAATGAGGCCAGCCATGATAACCATCACCGTTACCCTCAGTCTCTTAAAGTCACTGATTGGGGACAGCATTGATTAGGGCGGCACAGTGGCTCAGTGGCTATCACTGGTGCCTCACAGTATCAGGGTCCCAGGTTCGATTCCAGCCATGGGTGAACGTCTGTATGGAGTTTGCACATTCTCCCTGTGTCTGTGCGGGTTTGCTCCAGTTTCCTCCCACAGTCCAAAAAATGTGCAGGTTAGGGGAAATTGGTCATGCTAAATTGCCTATAGGGCTCATGGATGTCTAGGTTAGGTGCATTAGTCAGGGGGAATGGGTCTGGGTGGGTTACTCTTCAGAGGGTCGGTGTGGACTTGTTGGGCAGTAGGGCCTGTTTCCTGACTGTAGGGATTCTAATTAAACTTCATCAACCAATGCAGCTAATTCTAATTAAAGGACTTAAACATATCTCACTGCTTGTTGGAAATAGATTCACAGTCCTACATATCCACCAAGATCCCAGGACTTCAACAGTAGACCAGTGATGCCTACATTTTATCTATGGAGTGGTCTTACAGAGGTTTATAAAATCATAAGGGGCAAAGATAAGGTGAATAGCCAAGGTCTTTTCCCCAGGATTGGGGAGTCCAAAACGAGAGAGTATAGGTTTAAGGTCAAAGGGGGAAAATTTAATAGGAGCCCCAGGGGCAACCTTTTCACCCAGGGTGGTGCATATAAGGGACGAGTTGCCTGAGGAAGTAATAGAGACGAGTACATTGCAACATTTAAAAGGTGTTTGGACAGGTGCACGCATAGGCAAGGTTAAGAGGGATATGAGTCAAAACGTGGGGGTCTGGAAAAGCACAGCAGGTCAGGCAGCATCTGAGGAGTAGGAGAGTCAACGTATTGGGCATAAGCCCTCCGTCAGGAATGTGGGGTTCTTCCTCCAGTCATCAGGTGGCTTGGATTTGGCAGTGGAGGAATCCCAAGACTTGCAAGTTCTTGACGGAATGGAAGACGACTAGAGGAAGAATGCCTCAGCTCCCGCATTGGGACCCTTCAACCGTACAGTATCAACATTGACTTCACTAATTTCCAAATCTTCCCTCCCTCCCACCTTATCCCAGATCCAACCCTCCAACTCAGCACTGCCCTCCTGACCTGTCCTACCTGTCCATTTTCCTTCGCACCTACCCACTCTGCCCTCCCTTCCAACCTATCACTATCACCCCCCCACCTGCATCTACTTATTGCCTTCCCAGCTACTTTCCCCCACCATTAGCCCCACCATCCAATTTATCTCTCATCCCCCTACCCCCAAAGCATTCCTGAAGAGCTCTTGGCCGAAACATCAATTCTCCTGCTCCTCAGATGCTGCCTGACCTGCTGTGCTTTTCCAGGACTGCATCTGCAATCCTCACTCTCTCTTTATAGACATATGGGCCAAACGCAGGGAAATGGGACTAATTCAGTTCAAGAAACGCAGGCAGCATGGGCGGGTTGGGCTGAAGGACCTGGTTCTATCCTGTATGACTATTTTTCATTGACATAATTTTATGGAATGAATCATAGTTTTGTTGAAAATTAAACTCTACGAAAACTATGATAAAACCAGAAATTGTTTCAGATCTCCAGAGTCTGCAGTTCTTTATTTTACATTTGTATGTAAATCTTCCATCTGCTTATTTTGTTTAAGTCTGTAATACGTTTGAAATGAAGACAAGTGCTTGAATTACGAGGCGATTTTCTATTTGGCTGTGTCTCAATACTGAGCTGATATCTATCGGGGATACTCACTGGTTGGGAATGTCCCCATTGTCAAAGAGATTGTCACCTTGGAGACAGCTCCATGAGAAACTCTTCACCAAAAGATTAAAAACTATGAAGAATATAACAAGAAACTAACTCAGCTCTCTTGCCCACTGATTTGGGATTTGAGTTAGGACCTGCCCTCAAGCAGGACACAGAGCACAGGACACAGTCAGCACTGACTGACAGAGCAGTACGTTTCCATGTTGTTATACAACATAGAACATAGAACAATACAGCCCAGAACAGGCCCTTCAGCCCACGATGTTGTGCCGAACATTTGTCCTAGCTTAGGCACCTGTCCATGTACCTATCCAATTGCCGCTTAAAGGTCACCAATGATGCTGATTCTGCCACTTCCACAGGCATTGTTGATTATAAATTGTTTTTCTAAGGAGTTGAGTGTTATACCATAGAAAACACAATACGTTATTGTTCTAGAGTTGACCTCTCTAAGATCATGGAGAAGCACTACAAAGTAAATACAGGTTGCGTCCCATCAAAATTCATTCTCACTTGATCATGGAACTTTGAAGGATTGAAGGTGATTACATTGGACAGGCAGCACAGAAACAGGCCATTCAGCCCACTAGCTCATACTGAATGCTCCAATCAAGTCTCATTCCATCTTTTAAGTTTGCCATTATGACTCTTTTCTCCCTCATGTGCTGCTCTACTTTAGTCTTAAATAGATCTGTGCTGTTAATTTCAACCACTCACTGAGGTAGAGAGTTCAACGTTCTGACCAATTTTTGGCCCTCCTTGGTAATAACCTTACAAATGTAGAATCCCTACAGTGTGGAAGCAGGCCATTCAGCCCATCGAGTCCACACCGACTTTCCAAGGAGCAACCTACCTAGAACCACTCCCCTACCCAATTCATGTAACCCTGCATTTCTCATGGCCAGTCCACCTAACCTGCACATTCCTGGACATAATGGGCAATGATGAAGGGCTTTTGCCCGAAACGTCGATTTCACTGCTCGTTGGATGCTGCCTGAACTGCTGTGCTCTTCCAGCACCACTAATCCAGAATTATGGGCAATTTGACATGGCCAATACTCTAACCTGCACAGCTTTGGAATGTGGGAGGAAACCAGAGCACCCGGAGGAAACTCATGCAGACTCAGGGAGAATGTGCAAACTGCACACAGACAGTCACCTGAGGGTGGAATCAAAGCCAGGGCCTGGTACTGTGAGGCAGCAGCATTAATCACTGAGCCAGTGTGCCACCCTTCTGATGCTTTCTCTCGTCACTTTAGAAGGTGTATCAGAAGCAGCCAGCAATCGTCCACCATTTTGAATTTGTAGCTCTGTAGTGGAGTATGAGTGAGTCTGTGGGAAGGGGGTGAGCTCAGTCTGGGTGCAGGTCTAGACACACCTCCCATTTAAAATCATGGTGTTACCATTGTCCTGTGAAGCAGTGGGTGGTTGCCTCCAAGTGTTTGAGTGGTGAGCCAGGCTGGTGCCAGGTTACCCTTTCCCATCTGTCCTGGTGGGCACCCATCAGCAAAAGTCACATTGGTTAAAAGAATTCCCCACCACCTCTGGTTATTCTGCTGAATTGAGGAATGCAGCTATGCTGTGAGAATCTTCTGGAAGGTTCGGTGGCTCCAGCTGTTGGAGTCCAAGCCAATTTGTCATCTTTAATCCCAAAGAGATGTTAGAAACACAGAAAATAAGAGAAGGCCACTCAGCCCCTCAGGCCTTCTCCATTAAGATCATGGCCGATCAGCCATCTCAGTACCCTGTCACTGCTTTCTCCCCCATACCTACTAGCCCTATGATTTATATCTAACTCCTTCTTAAGAGTATTCACTGTTTTAGCCTGAACTGTTTTCTGTAGAAGTGAATTCCACACGCTCACCATCCTCAGAGTGAAAACTGAGGTCTGGTGATCCCTGGTTCTGGATTCCTGGGAACATCCTTCTATCTAGTCCTGTTAGAGTTTTATAGGTTTTGACCGACATGCCTTGAAATCATGAAAATGATTGTTGTCATACACTCAGTATTACAGAGATGGGACAATGCATCATGAACACACATACCTTCCCACTGGGATGGCAATGTAGAAGATGGAGATCATCAAGGTCCTTGCATCATCCACAAAGAGGTCAGCAATGATGGTGGGGGCAATGGTGGAGTAACTGGCTTCTCCAACACCAACCAGCGCTCGGCACAAGACCAGCACCCAGAAATACTAAAGAGAAAAATCATTGAGAGGTGATGGTGGGTAGGTGGAAGTTAAAGACATATTAGCAGACTTTGCTCAGCATGGTCAGTTGTGGTGAGTGAACAGAATGCCTCTTCCTCCTCTGAACTCCCACAGCTCAATCCACACACTGACGGGAAATGAATCCGGCAGTCCCAACAGGCAGCAACGCACAATCAAACTACATGCAAACTGATATTAATCTGGGTGGGCAAAATGTGTGACAGGATGGAGGAAGAGAATGGAAGAAGAATAGTGCAGCTGAAACTACAAGTAATAAAGTCACTATAGTCTTACCAGACCATAGGACTGCTGTCTTTTTGGAGAGAGATGACTGGTGGTGGTTTAACCTGAGGGTCACCACACCTCAGGCAAAGGGAGAGGTTGAGAAGGAGAGTCTTTCACAGTAACCTCAGTTGGTGTGGGGATCGAAACTAAACTGTTGGTATCAGAAAAGAGTGAACTGACCCCAAGTAAGTAATAAGTGGTTTAAAAAGTCAAAGCTTAAGGCTTTTTATCTGAAAGCATACAGCATTTAGAGTCATAGAGATGTACAGCACGGAAACAGACCCTTCGGTCCAACCTGTCCATGCCCTTCAGATATCCCAACGCAATCTAGTCCCACCTGCCAGCACCCGGCCCATATCCCTCCAAACCCTTCCTGTTCATATACCCATAACTGTGCAGGTTCTCTCTCTCTCCTGCAATGACCTCACCATTTGTTACAAGACAAACCAATTAAAGGCACAAATAGACATCAATGAATACAACTTGACAGTTGTTGCAAAGACATTGGAGCAAGGTGTCTGAGACTGGGAACTCAGTATTCAACAGCATTCAATGGTACATTCAATGGTAGGCTAAAAAAAAAGTAAAGAAGGTGAGGTAGCTTTTTAATTAAAGAGTGTGAATAATAATGTAGATGCAATAGAGCTTGATGTGGAATCAATTTGGGTGAAGTAAGGAATAGCAAGGGAAAGAAGTAGTTCTATAGACCCCAAATAGATATCTTGCTGTAAGAAAGGGAATTAATTACTATTAATTAATGGAGGGGTGACCAAAGGGCATTACAATTGCTGTGGGTGATAATAATGCAAATATTGACTGGACAAATCAGATGGGTGAGGGTGACATGGAAGATAAATTTGTACGGCGCATCAGAAACGGGTTTCTCAAAACTGTATATTGCAAAACCTGCATGGATTATTTTTGATCTAGCAACACTATAAATATATATCTCACTCTATCTCAAGATAAGAGATAAGTAACATGTAAACGGGAGGAAAGATCTTTTAATAGTTTCTGCTATGAGAGACAAAGTATTTGATAAACTAATGAGACAAAACGTCCCTCAGACCTGATGCCCTGTATCCAAGTGTTTTAAAGGAAATGGCTGCAGAGATTGGGGAAAATGTTCCAGAACGCACTGCATTCTGGGTATGTTCCAGCTGATAGGCAAACTACCAATGTGACAGCCCCGTTTATAGCAAACTATCAGCCTCTGTGCCTAACATCTATGATGCAGCTCAGTGGTTAACACTGCTGCCTCACAGCTTCAGGGACCCAGGTCTGTGTGAAGTTTACACATTCTCCTCGTGTCTGTGTGGGTTCCCTCTGGGTGCATCATCTTCCTCCCACAGTCCAAAGATGTGCAGGTCAGGTGAATTGGTCATGCTACATTGCCCCATCGTGTCCGGGGACGTGCAGGCTAGGTGGACTAGCCATGGGAAATGCAAGGTTATTAGGGATGCTCTTCGGAGGATCGGTGTGGACTCAATGGGCTGAATGGCCTGCTTCCACACTGTATGATCATTGGGGAAAACACTGGGCCCATTAATAAGAAAGAAATAGCAGGACATTTCAAAAAGCTTAACACAATCAAACAGCATCAAGATTTTGTGAGATGGAAATTTGCTAAGAGATCTTTGACCTTTTAAGAAGCAGAGTTATTCAGGGGGAATCAATAGATGTAGTTTATTTGGATTTTCAAAAGACATTCAATAAGGTGCCAAACAAAAGGTCATTTTGATCTTTTGGTCAATCTTTGTTGCACAAGGTGGGAGCTCGTAGTGTTGAGGGGAACGTATCAGCATCGATTGAGGATTAGTTAACATACGGAAGGAAGGGAGTTGAGATTAATATGTCTTTTTCAGGTTTGAGAGACTTAACTAGTGGACTGGTACAAGGATCAGTCCTAAGGCCTCAATTATTGGGGAGACCGGCCGCCTACTCACAGAGCGCTTCAGAGAACATCTCCGGGACACCCGCACCAATCAACCCCACTGCCCCATGGCCGAACATATCAATTCCTCCTCCCACTCTTCCGAGGATATGCAGGTCATGCGTCTCCTCCATCGCCGCTCCTTCACCACCGACAACTGGAAGAAGAAGAACGCCTCATCTTCTGCCTCAGAACCCTTCAACCCCAGGGCATCAATGTGGACTTCACCAGTTTCCTCATTTCCCCTCTCCCCATCTTATCCCAGTTCCGATCTTCCAGCTCAGCACCGTCCTCAGGACCTGTCTCAGTTGTCTATCTTCCTTCCCACCTATCTGCTCCACCCTCCTCTCTGACCTATCACCTTTACCCCCACCTCCATCCACCTATTGCACTCTCAGCTACCTCCCAGCCACACTCCATCCCCCCCATTTATCTCTCCACCCCTGAGGTTGCCAGCCCTATTCCTGATGAAGGGCTTTTGCCTGAAACATCAATTTTCCTGCTCCTCGGATGCTGCCTGACCTGCTGCGCTTTTCCAGCACCACTCTAATCTTGACTCAATTATTTACTGTTTACATGAAAGACTAGAAGGAGGGAACAGAGTGTAGTGTACCCAAATTTGCTGCTGATATAAATACAGGCAGGAACAAATGTTGTGACAGCATCAGGAATCCACAAGGGGATATAGATCGATTGGGCAAAAACAGTGCTGATGGAGTTTAGTGTAGGAAAGTGTGGGCGGCACGGTGGCACAGTGGTTAGCACTGCTGTCTTACAGCGCCTGAGACCCGGGTTCAATTCCCAACTCAGGCGACTGACTGTGTGGAGTTTGCACGTTCTCCCCGTGTCTGCGTGGGTTTCCTCTGGGTGCTCCAGTTTCCTCCCACAGTCCAAAGATGTGCGGGTCAGGTGAATTGGCCATGCTAAATTGCCCGTAGTATTAGGTAAGGGGTAAATATAGGGGTATGGGTGGGTTGCGCTTCGGCGGGTCGGTGTGGACTTGTTGGGCCGAAGGGCCTGTTTCCACACTGTAAGTAATCTAATCTAATAAATGGCGTGAGATACCAAAAAAGTGCAGCGCAGTGGGACCTGAGCGTTCTGGTGCATGAAATGCTAACAGTTAGCACGCAAGTGCAGCAAATAATTGAGAAATCAAATGGACTTTCAGCCTGTATTGCAAGGAGCTTGGAGATTAAAAATAGGGAAGTCTTGTTCCAGACAGGAAGAGGTCACCGTGCACAGTTTTGATCCCACGTTTAAGAAGCTCGTACTGGAGGCTGTTCCAAAGTGATTCAATATAATAATTCCTGGGATGAAGCAACTGACTTATCAAGAATGGCTCAAAGGGTTAGGCTTTTATTCATTAGAACTTAGAAGAATAAGCGTTAATCTTATTGTAAAAAACAAGATTCTGAGTGGTTAGATGGTGAGAAGATGTTTCCACTAGTGAGGGAATTTCGAACTACCAATGTAATTACAGAATAAGCGAACACTCAAAATTGAGATGCAAAGGAAGTTATTTTCTGGAATTCTCTACCGCAAAGAGTTGTGAAGTTTAAATCAGTGTTTAAAGAGGAGCTAGATGTATTTTTGAAATCTTGGGCCGTTGAGGGCTATGGTGAGCTGATACACAAGAGGAGTTGAGGACTGGGATAGATCAGCCAGGATTTTGCTAAGCAGTAGGTAAGGCTTGAGGGGCTGAATGGTCTACTATTGCTTTAATTCTTATGTTCTTACGAGTCACAACCAACAAATAGTTAACAGATGGTTGCCGATTAGCAAATGCTGAGCACCAGCTACTTCCAATCTGCATTAATGACTTAATGTAGCCACATTTGCCAATGATAAAAAGTTAGATAGGATAGTGAACAGTGAAGAGTACATAACAGTCCACAAAGGTGGGTTAAGGAAGTGGGCAAAATGGTAGGAGATGGAATATAAAATGTAGGGAAGGTGAGCTTAATCACTTTGAAGTACAGTAAATCTAACATTTTTAAACAGTGGAAACTTTTTAAACACTGGGGACCAAAGCAATTCTTCTGTACCGGTCACGGAAAATCAGCACGTAGCACAAGGAGTTAGGAAGTCAAATGGCAAGTTGTGTTTCATATCAAGGACGTACAGTACAAGAGGAAGGAAGTCTTGCTAAAGTTGTGCAGGAATTCAGTGAGACCACAGCTGGAGTACGTTGCATAGTTTTGCTCGTCATAAAAGTTATACAGCATGGAAACTGAACCTTCGGTGCAACCAGTCCATGGCGACCACATTCCCAAACTAAACTAGTCCCACCTGCCTGCCCTGGCCCAAATCCCTCCAAACCTTTCCTATTCATGTATTTATCCAAAGGTCTTTTAAATGTTGTTACTGTACCTATATCTATCACTTTCTCTGGCAGTTCATTCCACACACGAACCACCCTGTTTTAAAAAAAAGTTGCCCCGCATGTTCTTTTTAAATCTTTCTCCTCTCACCTTAAAAGTATGTGCCCTAGTTCTGAACTCCCTCACCCTAGGGAGAAGACCCATTTCATTCAACCTTATTAATGCCTTTCATGATTTTATAAACCTCAATGAGATCACCCCTCAACATTCTATGCTCTAGTGAAAGAAGTCCTGGCCTTTCCAGTCTATTTTTATATCTCAAACTCTCCATTCCCAGCAACATTTCAAAGCAATATACTTGGTTTAGAGATGGTAGAACTAGGTTAACCAGGGTTTATCCTGGTTGTTCCAATGATGGAGGCTGAGTAAGTTGGGCCAACAATTTCTGCAGTTCAGAAAAGCAGGGGTGGTACCATGTAAGATTCTGTTCAGGCTGACAAGGTAGATCCTGAGACACAATCTTCTCTGCAGGGGAATCTTGAACACAAGGCACAGCTAAGGAGGAGATCATATAGATCTGAGATGGAGAGAAATTTCTGAAGTTGTGATTCTTTACAACTCTTTACCCTAGAGTGTTGTGGATACTCCATTAGTGAACATACTTAAATCGGAGACAGTTTTTTAAAAATCTCGCTTAAGGACCTAAAGCAAAGAGTGGGTGCGTGGAATGCACTGCCAGCGGTGGTAGTAGAGTCAGAGACATTAGAGACATTTAAGCGACTGCTGGACAAACACATGGACGGCAGTAAGTTGAGGGGTGTGTAGGCTGGGTTGATCTTAGAGTAAGATAAATGCTCGGCACAGCATCATGGACCAAAGGGCCTGTACTGTGCTGTAATGTTCTATGTTCTATGGCACAGGAATCGTAGTAGGTTGTGTGGACCCTCTCATCTCCTGTGCCAATCTGATTATTGACTTAGTTCCACCTTTCTCTCCCATTCCCATATTTCTTGTGT
This sequence comes from Hemiscyllium ocellatum, assembly GCF_020745735.1. Lineage (NCBI taxonomy): Eukaryota > Metazoa > Chordata > Chondrichthyes > Orectolobiformes > Hemiscylliidae > Hemiscyllium > Hemiscyllium ocellatum. The sequence goes on from NC_083431.1 coordinate 49,911,100, forward strand.
TCCCCAGAAAGGTTAAAAATCCATCAATTAAGGGAATTTATCAAATCCTGAGGTTTCGGAATGGTTTTGGTCTCTTAGATTTCCTGATTGTTTGCTGATATTAATTATTTTAGATATTAACTAAGTCCCTAGCTATAAAAATCACATTGAAACACCTTGTTTAATTTGTCTCTTCCATTATGAAGACAGACAAAATATTCGTCCGCCATCTCTATCATTTCCTCCTTCGCCAGGATACTTTTTCCTGTTTTCACTTCCAAAGGTCCAATATTTACTTCAGCTACTCTCCTCCTTCTTATTTACCAATTAAAATTCTTCCTATCATTTGTGATTTGTTTGGCCAGATTACACCCTCCTATTCTACATTTTCCCTTTTGGTCACTCTTTATCAGTCTATACATTTTTTTTTATTTCCAACTACTCTGCCCAAGGCCAGAAGAAATTACAGAGTAGTGAAAGCAGTCCAGTCTATCATACAAACTAGCCGTCCTTTCACTGACTCAGTTTATACTTCCTACTGCCTTGGTAAAGCAACCAATATAATCAAACCCCTCCCACCCTGGTTATATTCTCTTCCATCAGGCAGGAAATACAGAAGTTTGAAAACACGTACTAACAGATTCAAGAACAGCTTCTTCCCCGTAAGTTATCAGACATATGAACAGACCTCTCATATGTTACAGTTGATCGTTCTCTGCACCTTCTCTTTGCCTGTAACGTTATATTCTGCATTCAGTTCTGTTAGCCTGATGTACTTATGATTTGCCTGAACAGGCCCAAAACAATATTTTTCACTGTATTTTGGTACATGTGGCAATAATAAAGCAAATCAAATTTATAGCAGCCAGTTTTTTAAAGCAAAAACTGGTTGACAGTAATGGTAGGCAAGTGCACATAGGAATATTGAAAACATTAATACAAAGGATTTAATTCACTGTCTCAAACCTTAACGAGTAATTCATTAAAATAAAAGTAAGTTGGCATACAGACTTAGTGACGAAGGATCCTGCCAGTGTCACGCCGCACCAAATGAGTATTCCAACAAACATGAGGACCTTCCTGTTGTACCGATCACCCAGGTAACCAAACAAAGGAGCCAATATCATGTAGCTGCAGATGAAGACTGAACATAACAAGCAAGTCAATGATAAAACAGTCATCTCAACATCTCGCCAACAAATTCCAGATCAGCGACGGCACAGCATCTGTACACAACATGTCCAGATATCTTGCCACCTTCAGGGATAAGGCTGTGGCTCAGATATAGAACTCTGACCCCTGAACAAAAAGGATCTGGGTTCAACTTCCACTCTAGGGAGTCAAGCATGTTATCTAAGCTGTGCAGAACTAAGAGGGTGTTGCACTGATGGAGAACTGAGGGAGTACTACCTTTCAGATTCAGTGCTTCATTGAAACAGAATACTGCGGGTGTTAGAGCACTGAAGAGTTGTACTGAAATTGAGATGTTTCCCTGGACACAGATATGACCAGACCTGCTGAGTTTCTCCAGCTGTTTTTTTAAAACAATGGATTGAGGTCCTGCCTGATATCAAAACATTCCCTGGCCTCTACTTTGGGGAAAAGCAGGGAATCCTCTCTCAAACATGAGTGAAGCAGTGATGTCCGGTGTGTGTGTGTGTGTATGTGTGGTGTATGTGTGTGTGTGTCTGTGTGTGTCTGTGTGTGTGTGTGTGTCTGTGTCTGTGTCTGTGTGTGTGTGTATGTGTGCCTGTGTGTATATGTATGGTGTGTGTGTGGTGTGTATGTGTGTGTGTGTGTGTGTGTGTGTGTCTGTGTGTGTGCCTGTGTGTATATGTGTGTGTATGTGTGGTGTATGTGTGTGTGTGTGTCTGTGTGTGTCTGTGTGTGTCTGTGTGTGTGTGTGTGTCTGTGTCTGTGTCTGTGTGTGTGTGTATGTGTGCCTGTGTGTATATGTATGGTGTGTGTGTGGTGTGTATGTGTCTGTGTGTGTGTGTCTGTGTGTGTGCCTGTGTGTATGTGTGTGTGTGTGTGTGTGTGTGTGTGCCTGTGTGTGTGTGTGTGTGTGTCTGTGTGTGTGCCTGTGTGTATATGTGTGTGTGTGTGTGTGTGTGCCTGTGTGTATGTGTGTGTGTGTGTGTGTGTCTGTGTGTGTGCCTGTGTGTATATGTGTGTGTGTGTGTGTGTGTGTGTGTGTGGTGTGTGTGTGTGAGAGAGATTACAGAATGGAAATTAACTGCCTTCATTGTAAAGCTGACTATACGAAAACCTGAGGCTCTCTCAGGCGCTTTATAAATGAAAGTTTTGTTTCCTTTTATTCAATAGATAACAGTTGACCAACAGAAGGAGACCATTTCAGAACTAATCCCACTTATCATTGTCCCACATTCTTCTCTTAGCTGCATATTTTCCTCCACTTATCCAACTTTTTCCTAGAAAACACAAAGATACTGAATCATAGAATTTTACAATACAGAAGGAGGCCATTTGACCCGTTGTGTCAGTACTGACTCTTGAAAGAGCTACCTATTCTCCAGCCCTATCTCCATAGCCCTTCTATTTATCAAGCTATTGGGGGGCAAAGGGTCCGTCTTAAAGCCAGTACTCCGAGTCTGAGTCCACTCGAGAGCCAAGAGAGTGGTGTTTGTCACATGACCAAAGAGGTCCAGTATTGACCTGTAAATCCTGCCCACACACCAACAGCAGGCCATCACAGTCGGTGAGATTCCTGGTCAGTCTTGTGATGGCAAATTGGGCCCTGTCCTGTTGCTATCCTTCACTCGAGTGTAAGCGTGTTTCATAGCAACGGAAAGACCTCCTTGGGTGTGACTGATCGGATGTTGAGCATGGTTGGTGATAAGATCCCTGCTCTAACTACAGTTATTCCAAACCTGTTTCTTTCTTGGACCTGGGCCAAGGACTAAGAACGAATATTTTATATTCAAGGTAAATATCTGAGATATTTTCTAATCAACTAGTTCAGAAATGTTTAGTAAATGTCTCTGGAGTAGAGGGTCTGACCCTGGGCCTGTTGGTGCAGAGATAGGGGAACTAACACTGCTCACAAGAGCCCTAAGCCTAGGTGAATATACAGTATTCATTTGCATTCGAATGATATTCTAAAATCCAGAAAATGTCAAAATTCCAAAAACGGCTTGGTCCCAAGCCTCCTAGTCTGAAGAGGATGTTGTTTAATTATTTTAACATGGGATTGCCCTGTCGTTTCAAGGGTTAGTCGGGAACAGCTCAACACTGTCTGCAATTGTCATGGAATTTCTGACCTTCCAGTCTTATTGGTCTCAGGAAGTTCTAGAAATGGTTATAAAACACGGGACTAGAAGAAAGGGAAACTGTATAGCTTAGAAGGAATACCGGAAAATTGTGTTCCTCAGACTTACCTGTCTGTAATAGACCAGCAGAGGAGTCGCTTATTTTAAAGTAGTCCTGAATGCCATCCAAGACACCTGTGAGAGACAAACACTAATTCAGTGAGTGATCTAGGTTTGTTCAATGTATTGTTTCAGTTGCATGACACAGATCTTTTGCTATAAATTCTGTGTCTTATGGTCCTGCTCCACAGCTAGCTGATGAAGGAGCAGCCCTCTGAAAGCTAGTACTCCCAAATAAACCTACTTGACTATAAACTGGTGTGTGATTTTTAAACTTTGTCCACCCCAGGCCAACACTGGCACCTCCACATCATAACATCCTACAGAACCACACTATTGGTCAGGAGCAAGGTCATGGAGACTTGTGTTTAGTTCAAGTCTCAGCCACACCCACACCGTTACCTTAACAGATTCCCCCCACTGTATATACCCAGCTCTATCCACATATATGCACTGTCTACATGCACACTGTTATGGACCGGACCAGACCTGACCCTCTCAAAATATATTAAGATGGTTGTCTAGACTCTAACTTTTTCTTATTTTACAAGTGTAAGGTACAGCATTCCAGATGCAACATGATTGGTCAAACTACCAGATTTGAAGCAAAACACACTTTATACACCTGTACTAGTTCAAATACAAGAAAAGGAAGAATAACAAAAAGAATTGGCTTGCTGGAAAACTTAACAGAATAACAATGTGTTTAACTACTGCACAGTTAACTGTTCCAATATAGTAACGTGCCATAAACACACCCTTGGCAAAAGGCAAATTCAGGGAAACAGAATTGCCCTGCATGCAAATCCAGCAGCCCCAGAGGAAAAACATCCAGAGAAAACTCGGAGACTGAGTGTAGCAGCCAGGAGAGATGTACTGTAGCTTCCAACCCTGCTAAGATGCCAGCAACAACTGCTGCTTCTGAAAACCAAAAAAACTAAAACTCCTCCTCATGTGGCTGTCGGACAACAACCATTAAGGCTGTTTCTATTCTTTCAACTTTTCTTTAAAACCCCAAGGCCTCACAAGCTGTTTATGAGTTTTCAACAGACAGCTCAGTGCCTCTGTCTTTAAAACATTTCTTTCAAAATAATGACAAACTGGGCCTCTTAAAGCCATTGTATCATCACCAAACACACACAAGTTCACTTCTGCAGGGCCTTTATAGCGAGAGGATTCGAGTACAGGAGCAGGGATGTGTCACAAAGCTGGTCCCTTCTTTCTAAAAGCTGTTCCTTTTCTCCAGGACACTGTGACCTTGACTTTTTTTATAATGGTGGTAAACGGGCCAGGCTCTGATTAGACTAGTTTAGTACAGAGATTAAAGGGTATTGAGAAGCCTTTTGTTCATATGTAAACAAATGAGACTTCAGGCCAAAGTGGTCATGTTTTAGAAGTGACCTGTATAATTAAAGGGGAGTGGTCAGCTCTCCAGCTGAGCAGTTCAGTCCAGAACTAGTTGGGAGTTCAACAGTAAGCTGTGTGGAAACAAGCTCTCTCTCTCTCTCTCTCTCTCCTTTTGCCCTTCTAACTTCAACCTGTAATCATTTGTTCCCTTTGTACTAGGTTTTAAAGGGCGTTTGCTTATTGGGATTGTTGTGTATATTCGAAACAGCATAATTAAGTCTAGTTTGGATAGACTGAGTCCTGTAGAGGTTCCTTATTCTGTTCTTTGTGTTTCATTGTATAAATTTTGTGAATAAGTTTTTATCTGTTTTAAAACCTGGTAGTCAACCTAGCTAGCTTACTCCGGGTAATTTTCCCTGTACACTTACTGAAACAAATTGCAAAGTCATGGTCTGGGAAGCTTGCTTAAGAATGTTTTAAGGGGTCTGACCTAGTCCATAACAGATATCTTGCTGCAATTGTACAAAGGCTTGGTGAGACCATAACTGGAATACTATGTGTAGGATTGATCTGTTTATCTGAGGAAGGATGTTCATGCTATGGAGGGAAGATTCCTAGGATGGCAGGACTGACATATGAAGGGAAACTGGATTGGTTACGACCATATTCACCAGAGGTTAGAAGAATGAGGGGAGGAATCTCATAGAAATCTTAAAATGTTTCTGTAGGACAAGGCATAATAAACACAGGAAGGGTGTTTTCTGATAACCAAAGAGTCCAGAACCAGGGATCACAGTCTAAAAGGTACAGCGTAGGCCATTTTGAACTGAGATAAGGAGAAATGTCTTCACCCAGAGAGTGGTGAGTCTGGAATTCTCTGCAGTATAAAGCGGTTGAGGCCAAAACAAAGAATATTTTCAAGATAAAGTTAGATATAGTTCTTATGGCTAAAGGGACCAAAGGGTATGGGAAGGAAGTGGGAACAGGGTACAGAGTTGGATGATTAGCCATGGTCATGTTAAATGGCAAAGCAGGCCCAAAGGGCCGAATGGCCTACCCCTGCTCCTATTTCCTACATTTCAATGTTTCACCTGCAATCCTCCCTTTGTTGAGTCAATGCACTGCCATGGGGCCAGTTGACACAAATGCACTCGCATCCCTTTATCCAACCAGGCTGCTGTCAGTCTGCATGGATCTCTTCCAGTCTTAACTCAACCCCACCCAACGACCCAATGCTGGGTTACTTAATAGGACATTGAGAGCATTTGAATGAATCCTAGGGAGCTAGGGTATGCCTGTGCTTCCAACCTGGCAAACTCCCTACCCAGCACAGGAGTGCCACCTGAAATGGTTTCTTGGTTCACACACCACTGCCAGTATAACATGATCTGAGTGTTTCTATATCTTAGCCCCTTGTAACCTAAACCACAAAGACTGGTCTCTGATTGAGACAGCTAACTCAAAGTTTATTAACAACATTATGAGATCTCAGATTTACATAAGCTGGTTTCTGGGGTTACTGACGGTTACTTTGATTATTGCTGCTGCTATAACAATAACGTTACAGTAATAATAGTGGCTCCTATAGCTGAGGTGAATATGGTTATGAAGGTGGAGAGGTACTGTACCTTTAAGAGAGTTGAAAAGCTAGCAAGGACAAAGGTTAAAGTCCGGAACAATATAACACTTAGTTGAAACAGCTAGCAGCAGTGAGAGTTGCCATGATACAAAACCAAATTCAAATTCAGCCAATCAGTTTAAATTATGCCCCAAGATACCAAAATGCAATCAAATTTGAATTTAGTATTTTGATCATAATAAAACCAATGAAACAATCTGATGTTTTGGGGTATAAAACCAGACATTTTGAACAGTTAGGGAAAGAACTGCCAAGCTGCCAACAAGTACAGACTGCCAGCAGAACAGCTCTCTGAAAGGGACCTGTCTAAAAGAAGTCTGCGCACCAGAACATTGAAAAGACAACAGAGGAAAATCTGCAGAGGGAGATACAAAGAGAAGACTCAACAGCTGACTGGTTTTGAAAGTTGAATTTTGTTTATAAGTCTTAATTTGGATTTTTAAAATCGGACTAGTATTATAGAGTGGGAGGTAAAAGATAGGTTTAAGAGAAAGGAGTTGTAAACAGTTGTTGGTTTTAATATTCTCTGTTGGATTAAAGAACAAAGTTGTTAATTTTTACTTTAAATAGTCACCTGTGGGATAGTTCTTTGCCTCTCGGATTTTAACAGATTACAGCAGGGGGTGAAGTTTTTCTGTGTTGCTGGTTTAACTTAGCAGAGGGTTTTACCCACTGTCGTAACAGTATCTTTACATCAGAAGGTCTTATCTCATGAAATTATCTGGAATCGACAGGAACACAACACCATGCACAGCTCCTGAGTATGATATGTATGTAAATGTGACCGGAAGTTCCTGAGCGAACTGCACCACACCATCATAATCCAAACAATAGCCACTATCACCTCCACGACATTCCCCCTTCACACTCAGTCTGTGCACTTGTTGTGCAGTGGTAATGTCCCTACCTCTGATCCAAAAGGTGCCAGTTTCATCTGCTCCAGAGGTACGTTATAATGTCTCTGAGCAAGCTCTAGGTTGAAGACCTTTCCCCCTGTTATTGCAATAGATGGCACACCAACGAGCAAATGTTTTGTTAGTGACTCATAGCGTGAAGGCAATGATATCAGACGCTGGAACTGCAATTTTTCCCAAAGTTTCACTTTTCTGAAATCAATTTGCCGTAGGCAACCTCAGAAAATTGTTTGCAAATGGCAACATTCCTGCTGCCCTCAGAATGTTTCTCACATTCCTGTAGTTTTCCCTGTGAAACCAGAAGGACGTGTTTGGTTTGTTTCAGGTTACTTCAGCAAGACAACAGGCTTTAACTTGAGATCAGATCTATCACCATAAGCACAGATTGCTGCTAAACACCACCACCCTCCAACACTGGCTGCCAGGCCACAGTACACAGAGTGCTCAAGCATGATAGCCTCACATCACTTTTGCAAGGCTATCTTTTTCTCGTCATGCTAGTTTTTCACAACAGGCTATGTTTCAGAGATCCAGAAAACCACAGCTTTTTCACAGATTACCAGTTATTGTCAAACTCTGTCAAAAACCTCAAAAATGATCTAGACTCTAAGAACACAAGAACGGTGAGCAGGAGCAGGGCTAGTCAGCCCCTCGAACTAGCTCTGACATTAAACTTCAACATGGCTGATCTCAACTTGGCCTCAACCCCACTTCCCTACCCACTCTTCATAACTCTTCAACCCATTACTCATTAAAAATCTGACCATTTCCTCCTTAAACTTACTGTATCCCGGTGTCCACCACACTCTGGAACAGTGTGATCCACAGATTCACAATCCTTTGAGAGAAGAAATTTCTCCCATCTCGGGTTTAAAACTGCTCTCCTTTATCCTAAGACTAGAACTTTTCATTCTAAATTGCCCCAGAAAGGGGAACATCCTCTCTCCTCCTACTCTGTCAATACCCTTTAGTATTTTATATAGCTCAACTAGAACACCTCGCAGTCTTCTAAACTCCAGACAATGTAGAGCTTAATTGCTCGAGATCCCCTCAGAAGACAGGCCTTTCAGGCCTCTAGCCAAACAAGCACAGACAAGTGCACTCTTCAGATTTTCATCTCAAGATCATCTCAACTTCCAAATAACCCTTTCTCCCCTCCCCAGTACATTTTTTAATCAATAAAATAAAATAATATAAAAGAGGGTTTGAAGAAAATTAGAAAAGACGCAAGCTTTTGGCGGCACAGTGGCTCAGTGGTTAGTGCTGATGCATCACAGCACCAGGGTTCCAGGTTCGATTCCAGCCTCAGGTGACTGTCTGTGTGGAGTTTACACATTCTCCCTGTGTCTGCATGGGTTTGCTCCAGTTTCCTCCCACAGTCCAAAGATGTGCAGGTCGGGTGAATTGGCCATGCTAAACTGCCCATAATGTTAGGTGTATTAGTCAGGATAAATATAGGCTTTGGGTGGGTTACTCTTCGGAAGGTCGGTGTGGACTGGTTGGGCCTGTTTCCACACTGTAGGGAATCTAATCTAATCAAAAGCTGATTTTAACGTCACGACGATTTTTGACCTGAGCTCGTCACAGCTGCCGTCTGTTCCCGGGGACTCAGAGACAAAAGCAGGAGTCGACGATTACCTTCATATGTTCGTGGTTCAAATGAAAAAATGCACTCTCCCTCCCACCCAAGCTCTCTCTCCGGCCTAGTTTCACAGATTTTGTTTGAAGCCTTGGATTCAGGTATTTAATAAGGTCCCCTTATTTAAGAAGGAAAGAATTGCATTTCAGTGTGTAAGAGAGTGTGTGAGTGTGTAAAATCCAAGCAATTGTTTCGAACATTGGAAATTAGCTACTGAACAGATATTAGGTTTTAGCAAGTTTTGAGAAGATTTGCAGCTCAAGTTGAGGTTCTGGATGTAGGTTTACTCGCTGAGCTGGAAGGTTTTTCAGACATTTTGTCATCATACTAGGTAACATCACCAGTGAGCCTCCTGTGAAAGTATTGCTTAAGATGAGGGGAATTACACTAATTATGATTCTCAGGGCCATTCGCTCCCTCCATTACCAACAATCAGTGACAGCAATGTGTATCATCTCCAAGTGACTGTGAGACTATCAATTGTCCTAAAATCTATCATTGTTCATGTTCCTTTCAGAAAAGAAATTGCCATCCTTACCTGGCCTGGCCAATATGTGAGTCCAGACCCATAACAATGTAGTGGGCTCTTGACCATCCTCTGAAATGGTCCAGCACGCTACTCAATTCAAGCAGTTATGAATGGACAATAATCATAGGCTTTGTCAGTAATGTCTACATCGCTTGAAGGAATAGTAAAAAGGTTGCACTGCATCAACTCACTATTGACTCCTCCCAAAGCACCTTCCAAACCCATGACATCTACCATCCAGAAAGACAAGGGCAGTGGATACCCAGGAGAAAGTGAGGACTGCAGATGCTGGAGATCAGAGCTGAAAATGTGTTGCTGGAAAAGCGCAGCAGGTCTGGCAGCATCCAAGGAGCAGGAGAGTCGACGCTTCGGGCATGAGCCCTTCTTCAGGATTCCTGAAGAAGGGCTCATGCCCGAAACGTCGATTCTCCTGCTCCTTGGATGCTGCCAGACCTGCTGCGCTTTTCCAGCAACACATTTTCAGCAGCAGATACATAGGAACATCACCACCTGCAAGTTCCCCTCCAAAGCCACCCACCATCCTGACTTAGAACAAACATCATTGTTCCTTCAGTGTTTCTGGGGCATGGTGCTAGAATTTCCTCCCTAAGAGCAGTGTTAGAGTACCTACAATCATAAGGACTGCAGTGGTCTCAAGAGTAGCCAGACATAGGCAGTGAATTCTGGCTTTGCTAATGATAGTCCTAAAGTAAAGACAATTTTTTTTAAAATAGCCCTTCCTCAACACAGTTCCTGAAATCAGTCAGTTCCTGCTTTAAAACAAAGTCAGTATGTATTCTGACTTGAACAATATTTAAAGGTACAGCAGTTATAATGACCTTTTAATAACTATGACTTAGTTATTATTGAGAGATGTCAGATTGGGACCAGATTAGAAAGTCGAGGCAAGATGACAACATTAGGAACAAGTGGATTTCTGATGAACAATTCAAATAATCAAAACAAAAAACAGTAAATCAAGCAATTATCTCAACTCCCAAAAAGGCCCCCAATGCTGGACAGACATGACTCATGACATCAGTTGGCCACAGGAAGTGCCTGCACATGTACCAATGATATCACCGCAGCTTCGCCTCACACACCTCACTATCCTCTCCGGCTGCTGCTCTGTCTATGGAGGGTTTGTCACAGGTTTGCTCTCCCATCCTTACAAAAATGTTCCTCACCCTGGTTCCAGGTTACCCACATCCCAACAACCTATTGGGGAAGAAAGGAAGCAATATTTGCAGAAAAGGCAGCAGAAAGATCGAGGCTATGGAGAAGGATATAAATATTGCAAACGAGATCATTTAGTAGAGATATAAGCCTCCCCAGCATTGGTGGTGGGGGATGGGTTGGACTGCTCTAAAGACAAGAAGCTGATTCACTTTAGACACAAACATGCATCAATCAAGCCTGGAAGGATGACTGCTGGAGAGATGTCATAGAATCCCGACAGTGTGGGAGCAGGTCATTTGGCCCATCGAGTCCACACCAACCTCTGAACAGCTCCCCACCCAGATCCATCACCCCCTTCTCTATCCCAGTAACCCTGCTAACCTACGCAACCTGCACATCCCTGAATGCTATGTGCAATTTAGCTTAACCAATCCACCTAACCCGCCCATCTTTGGACTGTGGGGAAAACCAGAGCACCCGAAGAAACCCACACAGACAAGGGGAAGGATACGCAAACACAGATAGTCACCCAAGGTGGAATTGAACCCAGGTCCCTGGCACTAGGAGGCAGTAGTGCTAACCACTGAGCCACCATGTCAGATGATGATTCTGATGAATCATTTTACCATACAACGCAGGCTGGTGCTGTCAAGTCTGAAGAGGACAAATGGTTTGGGACTCTTAGAATAATGACTGCAGAAGGACAACAGCAATTGAACATGAAGAGTCAGCCAGAAACCAGTGCTTCATCCAATCATGTGTTTCACACACCGATGGGAAGTAGCTAAAGATGGTGACCCAAATATTAAATCCTAGTCAGGAAGGTTGAGGCTATGATGTCACAAGACCTAATGAAACTGAGAGCTCAGTTTAACAGGAAGTATGAAGTTGTGAATTTGCAGCAAAACCCACTCATCTCAGCTGAAGCTAGTCTCAGTTTTGAAGAAGTAAATTTTTTTAATTCATTCTCAGGAGGTCGGCGTCACTGACTACACCAGCATTTATTGTCCAGAGGGTCAACCACATTGCTGTGGGTCTGAAGTCACATGAAGACCAGACTAATGTTGGCAGTTTCCTTCCCTAAAGGACATTCGTGAACCAGATGGGTTTTTCTAACAATCGACAATAGATTCATGGTCCTCAGTAGACTCTTCATTCCAGACATTTACTGAATTCAAATCTACCATCTGCCATGGTGAGATTCTAACCCAGGTGCCTGGAACAATCCTCCCACAGTCCAAAGATGTGCGGGTCAGGTGAATTGGCCATGCTAAATTGCCGTAGTGTTAGGTAAGAGGTAAATGTAGGGGTATGGGTGGGTTGTGCTTCGGCGGGTCGGTGTGGACTTGTTGGGCCGAAGGGCCTGTTTCCACACTGTAAGTAATCTAATCTAATCTAATCTAAAAAAAACATTAACCTGGGTCTATGAATTAAGAGTCTAGAGATAATACCACTAGGCCACTGCCTCCCCATAAAATAAAAACATTCTGAAGATACCAGATGAGGTTTTTACAGAGTTTCACAAGCCATTAACTGCTGAACGGATCCTAAATGACTACCAAATGTTCTAACAGGTTTTGGGTGTCTTCCTTGTGAAGATCGTCACAAAGCCAAAGAAAAGAGACTATCTCAGCAACTGCTAGGGAGTGCTCCGAACTCCAGGCTGAAAGGCAAGGAGTTGGATATAAAGGGAGTAATCAAGGGACAGGACAGCTGCTACAAATTGGATTATCGGTAGTCAAGCAGGAGGCTGAAGGAACACAGCAAGCCAGGCAGCTTCGGAAGGGACAGGCAGGAGGCTGGGGGAACACAGCAAGCCAGGCAGCATCAGGAGGTGAAAAAGTGAATGTTTTGGGTTTAACTCTTCTTCAGTCCTGGCTTGCTGTGTTCCTCCAGCCTCCTGCCTGTCCCTCCTGAAGCTGCCTGGCTTGCGGTGTTCTTCCAGCCTCCTGCCTGTTCCTCCTGATGCTGCCTGCCTTGCTGTGTTCCTCCAGCCCCCTGCCTGTCCCTCCTGATGCTGCCTGGCTTGCTGTGTTCTTCCAGCCTCCTGCCTGTTCCTCCAGCCTCCTGTCTGTCTACCTTGGATTCCAACATCTGCAGTTTTTTTTATTCAAAGTTTGTGCGAAGATTTGTAGCTCGGGTGCTCATTGTTGCGGTTCTGTTTGCCGAGCTATGAATTTGTGTTGCAGACGTTTCGTCCCCTGTCTAGGTGACATCCTCAGTGCTTGGGAGCCTCCTGTGAAGCGCTTCAGTGATCTTTCCTCCGGCATTTATAGTGGTTTGAATCTGCCGCTTCCGGTTGTCAGTTCCAGCTGTCCGCTGCAGTGGCCAGTATATTGGGTCCAGGTCGATGTGCTTGTTGATAGAATCTGTGGATGAGTGCCATGCCTCTAGGAATTCCCTGGCTGTTCTCTGTTAGACTTGTCCTATAATAGTAGTGTTGTCCCAGTCGAACTCATGTTGCATGTCATCTGCATGTGTGGCTACTAAGGATAGCTGGTCATGTCGTTTCGTGGCTAGTTGGTGTTCATGGATACATATCGTTAACTGTCTTCCTGTTTGTCCTATGTAGTGTTTTGTGCAGTCCTTGCATGGGATTTTGTATACTCCATTGGTTTTGCTCATGCTGGGTATCGGGTCCTTCGTCCTGGTGAGTTGTTGTCTGAGAGTGGCTGTTGGTTTGTGTGCTGTTATGAGTCCTAGTGGTGGTAGTAGTCTGGCTGTCAGTTCAGAAATGTTCTTGATGTATGGTAGTGTGGCTAGTCCTTTGGGTTGTGGCATGTCCTCGTTCCATTGTCTTTCCCTTAGGCATCTGTTGATGAAATTGCACGGGTATCCGTTTTTTGGCGAATACATAGTGTTCTCCTTCCTCTTTTTGCAGTTCTGGTATGAACTGACAGCCAGACTACTGCGACCCCACTAGGACTCATAACAGCACACAACATTCTCAGACAACAACTCACCAGAACGAAGGACCCGATACCCAGCATGAGCAAAACCAATGGAGTATACAAAATCCCATGCAAGGACTGCACAAAACACTACATAGGACAAACTTGAAGGTAGCTAACGATCCGCATCCATGAACACCAACTAGCCACGAAACGACACGACCAGCTATCCTTAGTAGCCACACACACAGATGACATGCAACATGAGTTCGACTGGGACAACACTACTATTATAGGACAAGCCTAACAGAGAACAGCCAGGGAATTCCTAGAGGCATGGCACTCAACCACAGATTCAATAAGCACATCGACCTGGACCCAATATACCGGCCACTGCAGCGGACAGCTGGAACTGACAACCGGAAGTGGCAGAGACAAACCACTACAAATGCCGGAGGAAACATCACAGAATTGCTTCACAGGAGGCTCCCAAGTACTGAGGATGTCACCTAGACAGGGGATGAAACATCTGCAACACAAATTCCCAGCTCCGCGGACAAAACCACAAACTGAATTAGCAGCACGGTAGCAGTGAAAATCTCTGGAAAGCTGAGAAGGTACAGAGAAACAAAGGAAATAGAGTCAAGATTAGAGCGTGCTGGAAAAGCACAGCAAGTCAGGCAGCATCTGAGAAGCAGGAAAATCAACGTTTCGGCCAAAAGGCCTTCATCAGGAATGAGGCTGGGGTCTCGGGGATGGAGAGAGAAATGGGGGGGGGGGGGGGGCTGGGGGAAAAGGTAGCTGAAGGTCTCAGTAAATAGAGTCATACTGCAGAAAAACAGACCTTTCGGTCCAACCAGTCCAATCCGACCATAATCCCAAACCAAACTAATTCTACCTGCCTGAGCTTGGCTCACATTCATCCAAACATTTCTTATTCGTGTACTTATCCAAATGTCTTTTAACCATTGTAACTGTACCTGCACCAACCATTTTCTCTGGTAGTTCATTCCACACATGAACCATTCTTGCCCCTCATGTCTTTTTATAAAATCCTCCTCCTCTCACCTTAAAAATATGCCACCTTTATTTCCTTTGTTTCTCTGTACCTTCTCAGCTTTCCAGAGATTTTCACTGCTACCGTGCTGCTAATCCAGTTTGTGTCCAAAGATGTGCAGGTCAGGGTGAATTGGCCATGCTAAATTGCCCCTAGTTTTAGGTGCATTAGTCAGAGGGAAATGGGTCTGGGTGGGTTATTCTTCGGAGGGTAGGTGTGGACTTGTTGGGCCGAAGGGCCTGTTTCCACACTGCAGGGAATCTAATCTAATCTAATCATGATTGGAATCCCCTACTCGAGGGGAAAGACACTTGCCATTCACCTTATCTATGTCCCTCATGACTTTAAAAATCTCTACAGAATCAACTTTCAATGCTCCAGTGAAAGACGTCTCAGCCTATCCAGCCTCTCCTTATAATGCAAACCCTCCATTCATGGCAAAATCCTGGTAATTCTTTTCTGAACCCTCTCCAGTTTAATGATATCCTTCCAATAACAGGGCGACCAGAACTGGACACAGTACTCCAGAAGAGGCCTCACTAACATCCTGTACAACCTTAATGGGATGTCCCAACTCCTATACTCAAAAGGTGTCAGCAATGAAGGCAAGTATACCAAATGCCTTCTTAAGCACCCTGCCTACCTGGGATGCAAATTTCAAAGAATCCTTGAAGACATCTTGATACTCCCTGCTAACAACTGAAGACACTTAGCCACATCTTGTCACGGCCAAGGTCTTTACTATCCTGGATGTAAAGGATGATTAAGGGCACGGGACACTTGATAAAAGCAGCAGAATCCCAGCTACATGCTGTATGTCATTCAGGAGGTACGCGTGACTGTTTGGCATATCCACTTGCCCCAGAAGAAAATCAACACGGACAGCACAGGATAATCTTCCCAGAATGGAAGTTTTTATGGATAATCTGTCTCTCTTTGGGAATAGAGAAACAATGGAAAAAGTTATTACGGATTACATTCAGAATCCGGTATGTTTGTAAGAGAAAGCTCACCTGATGAGCCTGATTTGGGGCAGGAAAAGACTGAAAATGCCCAAAGTACGTAGATCATGTAGACCAAGAAAGGGACTTTACTTGGATCCTGACAGAGTGAGAGCTGTAGCAGGGATGCAGACATGAAAACAATTTGCTGATTTCCTGAGCAGTTTACTGAGATTCTTGTTGAATTTGTCACCGGAGTGTGGGAACCTGTGCTCCAGGTCAGTGTTAAGGACATGCAGTGGCACTGGGACACAGAACAAGAACAACCTTTTCACCAGAACCAAACAAGTGATGACAACACGAGAGCTGGAATGTGATGATGTCAATGATGATGTCACCTTGGGGGGTGCTGCCTGGGAGATGGGGACTGGAGAAACACTTCTGCAGCTAAAACAACCAGGATGTTAATGCAAACTGCATAACATCAAGCTCAGATCAAGTCTCTGGCTACTCTCTTTGCTTGTGAGCATTTTAATTAATCTGACCACAAGCTACTTCAATTCTTAGAATCAAAGAGATGTACAGCATGGAAACAGACCCTTTGGTCCACCTTTTCCGTGCCCACCTTTTCCGTGCCCACCAGGTATCCCAAACTGAACAAGTCCCGTTTGCCTGCATTTGGCCCATATCTCTTGAAAGTTTTCCTATCCGTGTACCTATCATTACTGGGTGGCATGGTGACTCAGTGGTTAGCACTGCTGCCTCACAGCACCAGGGACCTGGGTCCAATTCCAGCCTCAGGTGACTCTGAGTGTGGAGGTTGCATGTTCTCCCTGTGTCTGCATGGGTTTGCTCCGGTTTCCTCCCACAATCCAAAAATGTGCAGATTAGGTGGATTGGCCAGGCTAAATTACCCATTGTGTTAGGTGCATTAGTCAGAGGGAAATAGGTCTGGGTGGGTTACTCTTGGGAGGGTCAGTGTGAACTTGTTGGGCTGAAGGGCCTGTTTCCACACTGTAGGGAATCCAAATGTTGCAATTGTTCTCCATGATCATATTGAGTGGAATAGCTGTGAGTTGAATATTATTTCAAATTCTGTAAGTTTCAAGCTGAAATGCTTCTGTAATTTCATTTTATAAGTGTATAAATTTTATAAATTAAACACTTATTTTGGAGACATTAAACAAATGTTGGTGTTGTCAGTGACACGCACCATGATTAATCAGCACCACAGGAAGAGACAGAGTGGAGCTTTTTGTCTCTTGAAATGTCTGATGAAATATCCTATTTTAAATCATGTAACATCCCTGAATGATTGATCAATGACACAACAAGCCTAAACAGATAAAGACATACTTGAGTATCTAATTGATTGCAATCAATCATTCCGAGTTTGTTTGTTTGGCAGTATAGCTTATATTTTCAAAAAGTACAAGATTTTTTTCATTAAGGTACACTGAGAGGGGTGTGAGCCTTCACTTTGCGGTAGTGGAAACAGGCCGTTTGGCCTAACTTTTTGTCATTTACATAAATGGTTTGGATGCGAGCGTAAGAGGTACAGTTAGTAAGTTTGCAGATGACACCAAAATTGGAGGTGTAGTGGACAACGAAGAAGGTTACCTCAGATTACAACAGGATCTTGATCAGATGGGCCAATGGACCGAGAACTGGCAGATGGAGTTTAATTCAGATAAATGCGAGGTGCTGCAAATCTTAGCAGGACTTATACACTTAATGGTAAGGTCCTCGGGAGTGTTGCTGACCAAAGAGACCTTGGAGTGTAGGTTCATCGCTCCTTGAAAATGGAGTCTCAGGTAGATAGGATAGTGAAGAAAGTGTTTGGTTTGCTTTCTTTTATTGGTCAGAATATTGAGTACAGGAGTTGGGAGGTCATGTTGTGGTTGTACAGGACATTGGTTAGACCACTGCTGGAATATTGAGTGCAATTCTGGTCTCCTTCCTATCGGAAAGATGTTATGAAACTTGAAAGGGTTCAGAAAAGATTTACAACAATGTTGCCAGGGTTGGAGGATCTGAGCTATGGGGAGAGGTTGAACAGGCTGGGGCTGTTTTCCCTGGAGCGTCGGAGGCTGAGGATGACCTTACAGAGGTTTACAAAATTATGAGGGACATGGATAGAATAAATAGACAAAGTCTTTTTCCTGAAGTGGGGGAGTCCAGAACTGGAGGGCATAATTTTAGGGTGAGCGGGGAAAGGTATCAAAGAGACCTAAGGGGCAACTTTTTCACACAGAGGGTGGTACGTGTATGGAATGAGCTGCCAGAGGAAGTGGTGGAGGCTGGTACAACTGCAACATTTAAGGGGCATTTGGGTGGATATATGAATAAGAAGGGTTTGGAGGGATATGGGCCGGGTGCTGGCAGGTGGGACTAGATTGGGTTAGGATATCTGGTCGGCATGGACGGGTTGGACCGAAGCAGCTGTACATCTCTATGACTCTAAGTCCACACCAACCCTCCAAAGAGTAACCCACCCAGACCTCACCCAGACCTATTCCCCTACCCTATTATCCAATATTTACCCCTGACTAACGCACCTAACCTTCACATCCCTGAACACCATGGTCAATTTCCCATGGTTGATTCACCTAACCTGCACATCTTTGGAGTGTGAGAGGAAACCCACACAGACACAGGGAGAATGTGCAAACTCCAGACAAAACAATCACCCAAGACTGGAATTGAATCTGGGTCCCTGGTGCTGTGGCAGCAGTGCTAACCACTAGTTGCCACCTCGTTGACTGGAAAGATTAATGGATTTGAGTCCCACCCCAGATGAAAAGATAAAAGAATTTTGGGCTCTGTTAACACCAGGTAGATATCCAGTAGGATACTCATCTCTGTACAGAAGAGTACTCACATTCAGCTAGCCCCCAGATTAATGACCCAATCAAGAGCAATTATTTACTTTACTCACACAGAGATTCACCAATACTGAAGTGGTGAATGAGAGATTTCCATTCAAAACAGCATCTTTTATGTTTAATTAATAAATCTGGAACTGAAAGGAACTCAGCTTCAATTATAAATATCCATCTGGTCTGTCAATGTTCTTACCCACTCTGCCTCGTATCTGACTCCAGATCTAGATCAATGTGGTTCACACTTAACTGGTCTCATCAGTAGTTAAGGGATGGCAGTGTCACCCATCTCTCATAAAATACTTATCATACATTACAATAATGAAGCATTTTGAAGTATAGTGATTGATGTCACTAAATTTGGAAAGAAAACTCTCACAAGCAACAAGAGATGAATGACCCAATGACCCATGGAGAAACTTAGCAGGGTTTGAGTGGTAAATAGAGTTTAATTTGGATAAATGTGAGGTGTTGCATTTTGGAAAGGCAAATGGGGGCAGGACTTATACACCTAATGGTGGGACCTGGGGAGTGTTGTGAAACAAAGAGACCTGAGGGTGCAGGTGCACAGTTTCCTTGAACATAGAGTCACAGGGAGATAGGGTGGTGAAGAAGGCATTTCGTACACTTGCCTTCATTGGTCAGTGTATTGAGCATCGGAGTTGGGACGTCATGTAGAGAACATTGGTAAAGCCACTTTTAGAATACTGTGTTCAGCTCTAGTGTCCCTGCTGAAGGAAAGATGTTATTAAACTTGAAAAGGTTCAGAAAAGACTTACAAGAATGTTTCTGGGATTGCAGGGTTTGAGCTACAGGGAGAGGCTGAATAGGCTGGGGCTTTTTCCCCTGGAGTGTTGGAGGCTGAGGGGTGACTTTAAAGGTTTATAAAATCATGACAGGCAAGGACAGCGTGAATAGCCAAAGTTTATTTATCCCGGAGCAGCAAGTCCAAAACCAGAGAGCGTTCGTTTAAGGTGAGGAGGAAGATATAAAATGGACCTGAGCGGTAACTTGTTCTCACAAGGTTGTTGCACATGTGAAACAAGCTGCCAGAGGAAGTGGTGGAGGCTGGTACAATTACAACATTTAAAAGGCATCTGGATGGCTACATGGATAGGAAGGGTTTAGAGGGATATGGGCCAAATGTTGGTAGGTGGGACCAGGTCAGATTGGAATGACTCTGTGGGGTCAGGCAGCATCTCTGGAGAGAGAAACAGAGTTGATGTTTGAAGTCTAGCATGACTCTTCTTCAGACTTGTCTTTGAACCAGAACCACTTCTGAAGAAGTCATATTGGACTTAAAACGTAAACAGTTTCTTTCCCCTAAGGTGATGCCAGATCCACTGAGTTTTTCCAGCAATTGCTGTGTTTATTTCAGATTTCCAGAATCTGCAACATTTTGCTTTTAACCTATTGAGGCAGTGAGTTGAAGAGTACATTTTGGTCAGAAACAACCCAGGAGAACTTTGCAACCCTAAACTAATAGGGCGATGGGATTCTTTACGTTCTCTGTTTAATGTCTCACCTGAAAGACAATATCCCCAATGAAATAGCACTCACTCGGTACTGCATGGTAATCTCAGCCTAGATTTATGCTGAATCTCGCCTGACTTCAAAAATGGGTGTGTGCCTGCCTAAGAGACAGCATTTACAACCTGCAAGTGAGACTCATTCAGGAAGGGGACCAGCATCAACCCTAGCCTGGCATGGGATCTCTTCCTGGGTGAAAGTTTAAAATGAGTGTTCCTAGCTCTATCCTTCTACCAAGCCAGTGTCAAAACGGTTCACTTGATAGGGACTGAAGCATTTAAGACCCCAGAAAAAAACTTCAAATTCTGACTGATCTACAATGAAGGTGGCAAAGTCCATCCTCCTAGATGTCACCAAAAATAAGAGAAAAACATCACACTCGACTATGTTAAAAGGAGCGATGAGTTACCCCAAGCAGCTGATTGGCCAGTTAAAATTCGTCGAGTTTTTTTTTAAAGTTAACAGGCTTTTAAGGGTGTGCACAGTTTGATCAGTTTAACAGAGATTTCTGGGTTGATAAAGGAATTGCAATGGCCCTGACTCTGAGCTGTGACATTCTACGCTTCTATATTTGTTGAAAATCTTCTGTAAAGTTCAAAACAACGAAGACACAAATCAATTAACGAATAACAGGATGAACTAAGCAGATAACAGAGAGATAGAACATAGAACATAGAAAAATAAGCGCAGTACAGGCCCTTTGGCCCTCGATGTTGCGCCGATCCAAGCCCACCTAACCTACACTAGCCCACTATCCTCCATATGCCTATCCAATGCCCATTTAAATGCCCATAAAGAGGGAGAGTCCACCACTGCTACTGGCAGGGCATTCCTTGAACTCACGACTCGCTGAGTAAAGAATCTACCCCTAACATCTGTCCTATACCTACCACCCCTTAATTTAAAGCTATGCCCCCTCGTAACAGCTGACTCCATACGTGGAAAAAGGTTCTCATGGTCAACCCTATCTAAACCCCTAATCATCTTGTAAGATTTGGAGGTAAATAATGAAATGATTTTATTTTACTTTGAATGGTGAAGAGTGCCCGCTGGACATTTTTGCTGCAGACCAAGTAAACCAATACAAACTTTCCATGAAGGAGTTTGCAACATCGAGAGTGAGAGAGCAGGAAGAGATACTTCTGTAATTTAATCTCTGTTCCGTTGTCATCGGGTGTCAGAAGTCTCAAATGTGCTTTTCCCTGTAAACTTCACCCAAAACAGCTCACTCCAGCCATGCGTACAGAGAGCTTCTCAAACTGAACAAGCAACTTGAATCCAAACTGAGGCTATTTGACCCATTGTGTCCAGGTCGTCTCAAGCATTTATTCTAAGGAGAATGCAATTTAAAATTAGGGACATTTAAACTGCAGCTGTAGAAGTAGTACTGTGTATAAATGTTAGAAGCCATTCAGAGAAAGTGCTGATGAATTCGAAGCCAGAGTATGCCATTTAGCCTCTCGGCTTGCTGTCCGATTCTACAGATCATTACTCCGCATTGCCAATCATTCCTAATAACCTTATCAAAAGTCTATCTATCCCGATCTTTCAAATATTCAACAGCTCTGCTTCCACTGCCTGTTGAGAAATAGAGTTTCAAAGACTCATGACCTGGTGAGAAAATAAATATCTCCCTGTCTTAAATAGATAATCTTTTATTTTTAAACAGTAACCCCATGTTCTAGACTCTCCGACAAGAGGAAATGTCCCCTCTACATTGACCCTGGGAAGAGCCCTTGGAATCTAATCTGTTTCAATCAAGCCATCTCTTACTGTTCTGAACTCCAAGCCCAGCCTGAGCAACATCTCCCCATAAGACAACCATCCATTCCCAGTATTAGTCACAGAGTCATAGAGGCGTACAACACAGAAACAGACCTTTCGGTCCAACTTGTCCATGCCGACCAGATATCCCAACCTAATCTAGTCCCATTTGCCAGCACTTGGGCTATATCCCTCTATACCCTTCCTGTTCATGTACCCATCCAAATGTCTTTTAAACGTTGTGATTGTACCAGCCTCCAACACTTCCTCTGGCAGCTCATCCCATACACATATCACCCTCTGCGTGAAAAAGTTGCCCCTTAGGCCCCTTTTATATCTTTCCCCTCTCACCTTAAACCTATGCCCTTTAATTCTGGACTCCCAGAGAAACGAATTTGTCTATTTATCCTATCCATGCCCCTCATGATTTTATAAACCTCTATAAGGTCACCCCTTATACACCAATGCCCCAGGGAAAACAACCCCAGCCTATTCAGTCTCTCCCTATAGTTCAAATCCTCCATCCCTGGCAACATTCTTGTAAATCTTTTCTGAACCCTTTGTTCAGCATTATGCCTAGGACCTGACCATTAAGTGTATAAGTCCTGCTAAGATTTGCTTTCCCAAAGTGCAGCACGTCGCATTTATCTAAATTAAACTCCATCTGCCACTCCTTGGCCCATTGACCCATCTGACCAAGATCCCGATGCACTCTGAGGTAACCTTCTTCGCTGTCCAACTCTTCACACCTCCAATTTTGGTGTCATCTGCAAACTTCCTAACAATACCTTCCATGTTTACATCCAAATGACGAAAAGTAGAAGACCTAGCACCGATCCTTGTGGCACACCACTGGTCACAGGACCCCAGTCTGAAAAGCAACCTTCCACCACCACCTTCTGCCTTCTACCTTCAAGCCAGTTCTGTATCCAAATGGCTAGTTCTTCCTGTATTCCGTGAGGTCTAACCTAACTAACCAGTCTACCATGGGGAACCCTGTCGAAGGCCTTACTGAAGTCCATATAATCATGTCTACCGCTCTGCCCTCATCAATCCTCTTTGTTACTTCTTCAAAACACTCAATCAAGGTAGTGAGACATGATTTCCCACACACAAAGCCATGTTGACTATCCCTAATCAGTCTTTGCCTTTCCAAATACATATACAACCTGTCCCTCAGGATTCCCTCCAACAACTTGCCCACCACTGACATCAGGCTCACTGGTCTATAGTTCCCTGGCTTGTCCTTATCATCTTTCTTAAATAGTGGCACCACGTTTGCCAATCTCCAGTCTTCCGGCACCTCACCTGTGACTATCAATGATACAAATATCTCAGCAAGGGGCACAGCAATCACTTCCCTAACTTCCCACAGAGGTCTAGGGTACACCTGATCAGGTCCCAGGGATTCATTCATTTTTATGTGTTTTAAGACATCCAGCACTTCCTCCTCTGTAACATGGACTTTTTTCAAGATGTCACCATCTATTTCCCTACACTCCATATCTTCCATGTCCTTCTCCATTGTAAACATTGATGCAAAATACTTGTCTGATATCTCCCCCATCCCCTGCAGCTCCACACATAGGCTGCCTTGCTGATCTTTGAGGGGCCCTATTCTCTCCCTGGTTACGGTTTTTTACTTAATGTATTTGTAAAAACCCTTTGGATTCTCCTTAACTCTATTTGCCAAAGCTATCTCATGTCCCCTTCTTGCCCTCCTGATTTCCTTCTGAAGTATACTCCTACTCCCTCTATACTCTAAGAATTCTCTTGATCTCTCCTGCCTATACGTGACATATGCTTCCTTCTTTTTCTTAAACAAACCCTCAATTTTTTTAGTCATCCAACATTCCCTATACCTACCAGCCTTTCCTTTCACCCTAATAGTCTCTGGACTCTCGTTATCTCATTTGTGAAGACCTCCCATTTGTGAAGGCCGTTCCTCCACCTGCGAACGTCTGCCCCCAATCAACTTTTGCAAGTCCTTGCCTAATATGGGTACACAATCCTTTATCCAAAATTCCAAAATCCGAAAAGCTCCAAAATCCAAAATTTTTCATGGAGTGTGGAGCATCATTTTGGCACGCGACCTGGTGACCCAACTCCACACCCACTTGAACCCACTTAAACTTGATGTGGCGGCGTGGCCTAGCACTAGCAGGCGTTAATTGTGTCTCAGCGCTTGTATTATTCACCTGTGTGTCTGCTGTTAGGCAATCTCTTTTTATTTCTCTGTGAAAATGTCATTTATTCCAAAATCTGAAAAATTTTGAATTCTGAGAAACAACTGGCCCCAAGGATTTTGGATAAAGGATATGGTACTCGTACTGTCAAAATTAGCCTTCCTCAAATTTAGAACTTCAGCTTTTAGATCTGGTCTATCCTTTTCCATCACTGTTTTAAAACTAATAGAATTATGGTCTCTGGTCCCAAACTGCTCCATCAATGACACCTCAGTCACTTGCCCTGCCTTATTTCCTAAGTGTAGGTCAGGTTTTGCACCTTCTCTAGTAGGTACATCCACATTCTGAAGTAAACATTTCCCAAATTGCTTCCGATGCATACACAGCACTCTAGCAGTGGTCACACTCGTGTCCACTGTATAATTGAAGCATAGACTCCCCACTTTTGTAAACATTTTAATCAATGAGTTATAGCGTTGTAGAGTCATACAGCACAGAAACAGACCCTTTGGTTCAACCAGTCCATGATGACCATAATCTCAAACTAAACTAGTCCCACCTGCCTGCACTTTGCCCATATCCCTCCAAACATTTCTTACTCATGTACTTATCCAAATGCCTTTTAAATGTTGCAATGTACCCGCATCCACCACTTCCTCTGCAACTTTGTTCCACTCTCTGTAAAACAAAATTGCCTCTCGTGTCTTCTTTAAATAGAATCATAGACTCATAGAGATGTACAGCACGGAAACAGACACTTCGGTCCAACTTGTCCATGCCGACCAGATATCCCACCCTAATCTAGTCCTACCTGCCAGCACCCGACCCATATCCTTTCAAACCCTTCCTATTCATATACCCATCCAAATGCCTCTTAAATGTTAAAATTGTACCAGCCTCCACCACTTCCTCTGGCAGCTCATTCCATACACGTACCACCCTCTGCGTGAAAAAGTTGCCCCTTAGGTCTCTTTTATATCTTTCCCTTCTCACCCTAAACCTATGCCCTCTAGTTCTGGACTCCCCCACCTCAGGGAAAAGACCTTGTCTATTTACCCTATCCATGACCCTCATGACTTTAAAAACTTCTATAAGGTCATCCCTCATCCTCCGACACTCCAGGGAAAACAGCCCCAACCTGTTTAGCCTCTCCCTCCAGCTCAGATCCTCCAACCCCGGCAACATCCTTGTAAATCTTTTCTGAAACCTTTCAAGTTTCACAACACCTTTCCGATAGGAAGGAGACCAGAATTGCATGCAATATTCCAACAGTGGCCTAACCAATGTCCTGTACAGCTGCAACATGACCTCCCAACTCCTGTACCCAATACTCTAACCAATAAAGGAAAGCATATCAAATGCCTTCTTCACTATCCTATCTACCTGCGACTCCACTTTCAAGAAGCTATGAACCTGCACTCCAAGGTCTCTTTGTTCAGCAAAACTCCCTAGGACCTTACAATTAAGTGTATAAGTCCTGCTAAGATTTGCTTTCCCAAAATGCAGCACCTCGCATTTATTTAAATTAAACTCCATCTGCCACTTTTCATTGGCCTATCTGATCAAGATCCTGTCGTAATCTGAGGTAACCTTCGCTGTCCACTACACCTCAATCTTTCTTCTCTCACTTTAAAAATATGCCCCCTAGTCTTGAAATCCCTCACACTAGGGAAAAATAGCCTGCCATACTCCTCATGAATTTATAAACCTCTTGAAGGTCACCTCTCACCCTCCTATACTCCAGTGAGAAAATTCCCAGCCTATCCAACCTCTCTTTATAACTCAAGCCCTCCATCCCCGGCAATGTTATGAAATATCTCTGAAACAGGTACACGTTGAACCAAGGTATTCTGGCTCAGAGATAGAGACACTACCACTCGTGTCACCACAACAGCCCTCGCCTTATTTTTACATTCAATTCCTCTTGCGATAAATCATAACATTCTGTTAGTTTTCCTAAATACTTGCTGGTCCTGCATTCAAAGCCTTTGCGATTCATACAATAGGCCACCTAGAATCGCTGCATTTCTTGTGTAGACCCACAATGTCCTTAGGGACGGAATTTCAGGAATCTGACCCAGTGACACTGAAGAATTGGTGATATCTTTCCAAGTCAGGATGGTAAGTGACTTGGAGAACTTGCAAGGGTGGTACTCTCATGTATCTGCAGCCCTTGTCCTTCCAGATGAAGTGCTCATGGATTTGGATGGTGCTATTTGAGAAGTTTGTTTGTTATTTCTCTTCCTCAGTGACCAGAGCTCTGTCCTAATCCTAAAACAGCATTGGGTCTCGCCAGGAGCAGAGTCTGGTCTTAGCCTTGCCAATTGGAAGATGCCAATTCCAAGAAGTCAGAGGTGTGCCCCAGATACCCATTTCCAAATACCCTTTCCATTTTGGGAGGGCAGATCAAACCACAGTTCAGCGAGAGCATGAGTCAGAAGTTTATGTGTTAAAGCCCCACTGCAGAAATATGAGCTCAGAATGTAGGCTGTGACACAGCCAGTGCAGCGCTGAATGCTCTTTTTCAGATTAAACATCAAACTGAAACCTTTCTGGTGAGCCCCACTGGACTATCTAAAGAATGTCAGGGAATTTCTCCTGGCTGACTTGTATCTCTCAACCAACAGCACTGCACATTGATCTTATTGCTGTTCACAAGATCCGGCTGTGCCTTGATTGGTTGCAACGTTTCCTACATTATACACATTCCTTCTGACATGCAGGAACAGAAGGACATGGTGGGTGGGTTGGTGGGGGGGGGCGGGGGGAATGTTTACAAATCACTGACAGTAATGGCAGACTGAAAGCGCTGTTAATCAAGTTTGCAGAATCCTGGGTTTATAAACAAGGGCAAAGTGTTATAAGAGCAAGGAAGTTACGATTGAGCTATACTGAGAGACCAGATAGACTTGAATTATTTTGTTTACAGCAGAGGAAACTGAGGCGGTTTGACGTATATAAGATTATGAGGAGTACAGACAGGGTGAATAGAGAGCAACTGTTCCCTTGGTTGTGGGGTCAATCACGAGAGGGCACAGTTTTAGGGAAAGGGGCAGGAGCGTCAGAGGGGATTTGGGGAAAAGAAAAACCTTCTAGTGAGCGGGTGGTGGGAATCTGGAATGTGCTGCCTGGGAAGGAAGTGGAGGCCGGAAACCTTTCAACATTTAAAAAAATATTTGGATTATCACAAGTTCCAGGATATGGGACAAATGCAGGAAATTGGGATTAGGTCACCTTTAGTGGTAGTTACGTCAGTGCGGATTTGATGGGCCAAAGGGTCGTTTCTATGCTGTATGAATCCATGAAAAATACTGGTTCGGCCTCAGGTGCAGCACTGCATCCCATATCAGGCACCACACTTCAGAAGGGACGTGAAGCCATTGGAGGGAGTGCAGAGAAGATTCACAACACTGAGTCCAAGGACTGAGGAAGTTCAGTGACTAAGATAGATTGAGGAGGCTGGGTCCCTCCTTAGAGAGGTGAAACTTGAGAGATTTGAGAGGGACATTCAATATCCTGACTGTTTGAGACTTAGTGGATGGAACAGTAATTGTTCCCATTGGCAGGAATATTGAGAAGCTGACAACACCAATTCACAGTGATTGGCAAAGGGTGCAAAGATATAAGTGGAGAAACATTTTTCCCTGCAGTGAGGGGTTAGGGTGATCTGAAACACAGAGCCTGAGAGTGTACTGGAGGTTCAGTCAGTTGTGGAGTTTAAAAGGGAACTGGACAATTACCTGAAAAGCAAAGAAATTTCAGGGCTAGGAGAAAAAGCGAAGTCGTGGGTCTTAATGAATTGCTTTTTCAGAGAGCTGCCACAGCTTTCCATCTAAACTTTAACCATTCAGTGATCCTCTAATTGTGATTATACTTCAATAGTGCTTTCACATCCTGAGCTTGTAAAAGGTGCCACATAAATGGAAGTCTTTCATAGAATCCCTACGGTGTGGAAACAGGCCATTTGGCCCAACAAGTCCACACCGACCCATCAAAGAGTAACCCATCTAGACCCATTCCCCTATCACTCTACACTTGCCACTGACTAATTCACCTAACCCACATATCTCTGGACACTATGGTCAATCCAGAATGACCAATTCACCTGACCTGCACATTGTTGGACTGTAGGAGGAAACCCACACAGACACAGGGAGAATGTGCTAGCTCCACACAGACAGTCACCCAAGGCTGGAATCGAATCCAGGTCCCAGCACTGTGAGGCAATAGTGCTAACCACTGAGCCACTGTGTCACCCTGCCCTTTCTGGTAGTTCAGTGGTTTCACACGTTTCCATCAGCACCTAACAAAGGGATGGACATTACAGACTGCCAATCACACAGTCCCCTCACTCTGCCAGGCACTGCCACTCCCCTTGCCTCTGCTGGTCTGCCAGCCCAGTTACTGCCAGGCTGTTGTTGTGATTAATGAGTGCACTAACAGGCGGCACAGGTTAGGACCTCAGGAAAACCACAATCTTCATGAAAACAGTCGTCTGTAACAATCTTTCAGACACACAATGGAATGATAGAAACAACGCCACAATTCACTGTTACCTTGTGAAATTGAATTAATACGGCAACTGACTTTCTCTATCCCCAAACAATATCTGCTAAATGCTTTCAGTCAAACCTCTTTCCCTGTAATCAAGGAGTGACAGTTCATTTTTAAATAATATTACCTTCAAAATCCAGGTAGCTGATAATCTGAATCATTCGGAAACAATATGACTGCATTATTAAATCCTTATTAGTAAAACCTTGTTTAATACCACCTCTGGTTAACTCTATTGAACATTTCAAAGTACACTTAACCCACTCTCTTGCAGCAGCCACATGGGAAGAGCATTGCCTGCACAATCTACCATCTCCCTGTAGGTACACTCCACTCTAGCAGTACTTCATTATCACTGGGGCAGAGCACAAACACTGCACTGGAGCTTTGGCACAGCGCTGCCTACTCTGGCCAGGGTTATACAGCGTGGAAACAGAACTATTAGAAGTGCTAGCCTGGTTTGCGATGCCCACATCCTGTACCAGAATAAAACTAAAAGCACCAAAAATCTGAAAGAAGCAACAAAAAGAGATGGACTTTGGTTCCAGGAGACATAAGGGGCAGTCCTCTGGAGAGGGTTGGGAGAGGGGGAAGGGATGGGAGAGAGGGGGAAGGGAGAGGGGGAGAGGGGGAGATTGGGGAGAGAGGAGGGTGAGGGATGGGGAGAGGGGAAGGGATGGGAAGAGGGTTTAAGGGTTGAGGGGGTGGGGTTGAGGGATGAGGGGAAGAGAAAGGGATGGGGAGAGGGCTTGAGGGATGGAGATAGGGCTTGAGGGATGGGGAGAGAGTTTGAGGGATGGGGAGAGGGGCTGAGGGATGGGGAGAGGTGTTGAGGGATGGGGAGAGGGTTTGAGGGATGGGGAGAGTTGTTGAGGGATGGGGAGAGGTGTTGAGGGATGGGGAGAGGGGCTGAGGGATGGGGAGAGGGGCGGAGGGATGGGGAGAGGGGCTGAGGGATGGAGAGTGGGATGGAGGGATAGGAAGAGGGGTTGAGGGATGGGGAGAGGGGCTGAGAAGAAGGATGGGGGAGTGGGATTGAAGGATGGAGATGGCGTTCTGTTAGCGAAGGGCAAACTCTCACCTGCAATGATGGAGCGATCCATGTAGTTCAAGAGGTTAATGAGGAACAGAATGGCCACGACCAGATAAGACCTGCCACGGCTGATGTGAAAGTTGGCAGTGGCTGTCTCGGAGCCCGGGCTGCTCATGGAGCTGTAGCGGACCCCGGGAGGGTTCTCCCGGGCCAGAGAGCCGCTGTCACCGTCCATCATGAGAGAGAGGAGTGACTGCTGCTGAGAATGAAGTCAGCTCCCTCTGCGAAAGTTCTTCTACTTCTGCTAAACTAACGGAAGGAACGCCCTCAGAGACAAATCTAACACTCCCCCTTCCGAGTTTACTCGAGAGTTGTACTGTCTTCCCCAGCGCAGGCCGTTCTGGGGACTACTCCACTTGCACATACTATCCCCCAGAGAGGGAGAGCGCCTTTATAGAACTGAGGGAGACCTTGCAGCTTCTGCAAATCTCAGCCAAAAAATAATCGACAGAGAAACCAGAACAGCCATCCGTGTTCACTCTGGGAAAGTAATGACCACTTTAACGCAATCGCTGCCAACCCCCTCGCGTTTGCCCCGAGCAGTTTGATGGGGAAAAGATGCCGTCCACTCCACAGGTTGCTGGAGGGTTTGGGTCAACAGCGCTGGCTTGCTGTGTGACCTCCTGCTCAACCGCACCCCCACCCAGCTCTCAACCGCACCCCCACCCACCCAGCTCTCAACTGCACCCCCCACCCACCCAGCTCTCAACCGCACCCCCACCCACCACCCAGCTCTCAACCGCACCCCCACTCAGCTCTCAACCGCACCCCCCACCCAGCTCTCAACCGCACCCCCGCCCACCCAGCTCTCAACCGCACCCCCACCCACCACCCAGCTCTCAACCGCACCCCCACTCAGCTCTCAACCGCACCCCCCACCCAGCTCTCAACCGCACCCCCGCCCACTCAGCTCTCAACTGCACCCCCCACCCAGCTCTCATCCGCACCCCCCACCCAGCTCTCAACCGCACCCCCCACCCAGCTCTCAACCGCACCCCCACCCAGCTCTCAACCACACCCACCACCCAGCTCTCAACCGCACCCCCCACCCAGCTCTCAACCGCACCCACCACCCAGCTCTCAACTGCACCCCCCACCCAGCTCTCAACCGCACCCCCCACCCAGCTCTCAACCGCACCCCCACCCACCCAGCTCTCAACCGCACCCCCACCCAGCTCTCAACTGCAGACAGTGGCACATCAAAGGGGCAAGAGCGAGGTCACCCAGGCCGGTGGCACAGTGGTTAGCACTGCTGCCTCACAGCGCCTGAGACCTGGGTTCAATTCCCACCTCGGGCGACTGACTGTGTGGAGTTTGCACGTTCTCCCCGTGTCAGCGTGGGTTTCCTCCGGGTGCTCCGGTTTCCTCCCACAGTCCAAAGATGTGCGGGTCAGGTGAATTGGCCATGCTAAATTGCCCGTAGTGTTAGGTAAGGGGTAAACGTAAGGGTATGGGTGGGTTTCGCTTCGGCGGGTCGGTGTGGACTTGTTGGGCCGAAGGGCCTGTTTCCACACTGTAAGTCTAATCTAAATTTGGAGATGCTGGTGTTGGACTGGGGTGGACAAAGTTAAAAATCACACAACACCAGGTTATAGTCCAACAGGTTTATTTGGAAGATTTCAGGTGACCTGCAAATGAAGCAAGGGTGATGTAGAGAAAGGAAACGTTTCACACAGGGAGTTGTTAGGCTCTGGGAATGGGCTGCCTGAAGGTATTCATGAGGGCACTGGCTTTTTATTTGGAAAGAAACTTCAGCTTTATTTCTTTATTTTCCACTTAAGAAGGTCTGTAATGTGTAAGCTTTAACCCAATAATGTTTTACATTATACTGTAATTACTGCAATGTTTAACTTTTAATTTTGTTACTTCTTTCTACATTGTTTCTCAGGTTCTGTA
This sequence comes from Hemiscyllium ocellatum, assembly GCF_020745735.1. Classification (NCBI taxonomy): domain Eukaryota; kingdom Metazoa; phylum Chordata; class Chondrichthyes; order Orectolobiformes; family Hemiscylliidae; genus Hemiscyllium; species Hemiscyllium ocellatum. Next base: position 49,942,509 of record NC_083431.1, read on the forward strand.
CCTGGATACTTATACCTGTGGTGGCAACATCATACACTTTTGTATGTACTCCTGTCCTTTTGTGCAATAAAAATAAAACAAATGGTGTGCTGGGATAATGGGGGGGGGGGGGGAAAGCAGGAGATTGGCACACAGAGAGTGATGGGGGGAAAGTGAGGACTGCAGATACTGGAGGTCAGAGTCGAGAGTGGTGCTGGAAAAGCACAGCAGGTCAGGCAGCATCCGAGGAGCAGGAGAATCGACGTTTCGGGCCTGATTCCTGATGAAGGGCTTATGCCTAAAACATAGATTCTCCTGCTCCTGGGATGCTGTGCTTTTCCAGCACCACACTCTCGACACAGTAATGATTGCTCACTTGAAGAGCCGATGCAGGCACAGTATGCCGAATGGCCTCCTGTTCCATATCAGTTCTCAGATTCTGTGAGATAAGGCTGATATAATTTATTTTGTTTCTCAACCTTCCTCTGCCTCAGCAGTTTGCCCATCCATTTCAGGTGCACTTCTTGTATGGATGTTTTAGCCATACAGTGCTGCAAGTTTAATATATAACCACACACTAAAAAGTCAATCCTGTCAGTCTGTAATGTCGCCTTGATCTCGGTAAGTCAATACTCAAGAACTTGACCTTACACACGTGTACAATTGCTGTGCCAACTAACAGTGCCATTGGCAATAAATGCAGCCATATGAGGCTGTTGAAGATATAATTAAATGTGACTTAAACTGTTGCATTGCTAATCATGTGTTAAAAGGGCACAGGTTCACGCTCGGAAATGGCAATTTTATACTAAGAGCAAAAAGATCTTCATACAGAGAATGATCAAACTATAGTGTCAATTTTCAGAAACAAAGATAGAAATTACTGGAGAAAAACTGTGGAGAGAAATCAGAGTTAATATTTCAGGTCGAATGATTCTTTTTCAGAACTGTGTAAATTTTCAGTTGGGAGAGGAAACATTTGGAATTATTTAAGGGAAGGATGCTGCACTGAAACGTTAGGGATCTTTATTGATGGGTGAATTAAGATCAGTTGATGAATTTTCTCATCTGTAGCTCTCTTGTGCACAAATAATAACACAACCTAATTCATCAGCCACTGATCGTGTTTTTGCATGCTATATCTTGCGATGCATATTTTACAGCAAAATTTTCACTTTTAAGGTAAAGGTTTTATGTACAGTCATAGACATGTAAAACATGGAAACAGACCCTTTGGTCCAACTTGTCCATGCCGTCCAGATATCCTAATCTAGTCCCATTTGCCAGCATTTGGCCCATATGCCTCTCTCTAAACCTTTCTTATTCATATACCCATCCAGATGCCTTTTAAATGGTGTAATTCTACCAGCCTCCACCAGTTCCTCTGGCAGCTCATTCCATACACACATCACCCTCTGTGTGAAAAAGATGCCCCTTGGGCCGTTTTAAATCTTTCCCCTCTCACCTTCAACCTATGCCCTGTGGTTTTGGACTCCCCTACCCTGGGAAAAGAGACCCTGGCTTTCACCCCATCCATGTCCTCATGATTTTATAAACCTCTATAATGTCATGAAGTACTTCACATTGCTTCTGGGAAATGTTCTTTTGCTATTAAAAGGCTGCATACATGCCCTTGCTGCTGACAAACTCCTGTTCAGTTGTAGGTGATGGTTTAACAATAACTTAATTCAGTTTGTCATATTTTATGTATATGCATGCACTAACCAGTAAAGTGACACTCTTCTATGCTCTGAAAACAAAAAATACTGGAGGTCACATTGGGTCAGGCAACATCTATGGAAAGAAAGCAAGCTAACATTTCAAACCTGGATTACTCTTCATCAGAGCTCCCATTCTTCTATGCTTTCTGTGAAACCTGGGTTCCACTCACCTTTAAACCCACTCTGCAAAGACTCCCTGGGTCTAGAATCCAATTCCTTATTTAGATAAGACTCCTTCATTAGCAGTGCCTAATAGACAGTGTAAATCTATTTGTTTGTTATGGGTCAGCAGTAAAGATGGGACAAACATGAAAAATACTAATGTAACTCAGCAGGTCTGGCAGCATACACGGAGACAGAAAAATAATGTTAAGGTTTCGAGTCTGGTATTACCCTTCAGACTGGAATTTCTCCGGGATTCTTCGTTTGTTGCAGGACCACAACATTCACAGTATTTTCTTTTATAGTAGTGGAGATGAGACTGGCTTATGTTTGATTTTATAAAGCCACTTTATGAATATATATAAATAGAAGATTATATGGTATTTTTAATTAACATCATTAAAGGGCAGGGACAAGAAAATTGTTTCCTCTGGTTAGAAAATGCAGAGAAGAGGGCACCACCTTAAAACAAGAGGGTGCTTCATCAAAGAGGATTCAGAAGTCACGTTTTCACACAGAGTTTGAACACAGAATGTGCAATCGTCCCCAAAATGCTGATGACGCTGAGTCATCTGAACATTTCAAATCAAAATTGAGATTTTCTTTGCTAGTCAAGACTTCTTTAAGCCAATGAATTCAGTTAAGACACAGATCAGTAGTAACCTAGTTGAATAGAGGTTCAGATTCAAGGTCTGTTCCTCTCTGGGAACAGATTCTCAGCTCCTGCTGTGGAGTCTTGCCAGTTAGATGTTAGTATGAGAAAATCATTTCACAGATAAAAACCACATAGACACTTCCTGATTTTTGCTCCTCGATTTGTCCTTTTCTGTTTTAAGGTCAGGTGAATTGACTAAGCTAAAGTGCCCATTGTGTTAGGTGCATTAGTCAGGGGTAAATATAGGGTAGGGGAATGGGTCTGGGTGGGTTACTCTTCAGAGGGTTGTTGTGGACTTATTGGGTCGAAGGGCCTGTTTCCAAACTGTAGGGAATCTGACCTAACCTAATCTAAAGTGAAATCTGGTGTTAATTCAAAGGGCTGAATGGCTTCCTACTGCACTGTAACACTGTGTGGATGTTTAATTGGTACATCAGGTTGCCTTACAGTTCCCAAAAGGGACAGTTGTGTCAGTTCCTGCCTGGTGAAATAGGCCAAAGCTCAGTAGGATCGGGGTAAGCTGCAGGTCAGTGTCGCAGCCTCAATGTACAAATGCAATGCTCCCACTTCCTTTCCAGTGTAAGAAAAAAGAACCACGTAACCAAACCAATGTGCAGATAGTGTTTGAAACTAAGATTGAGAAATAGTTAAGAACCACATTTTATACAACAGAATCACTTATTTAAGTTCTATTTTATATTAAGTTCCGAATTAAACCACAGAATTTCTAATCTCATATATTTATAAAATATATATTTTTATTTTAGTATTTAATATATAAAGAAAAAGGTAATTTAGTTCTATTTTGAGGTGGTGGTTTATCCATCTTGGTCCGTTGAGCTACTAATTATGAATGTAAACTGTGAGCATTAGTCAAGAGGAGCTGATGGACTGGACCTTTAACTGAAATTGAAAGCAAGACCGTTGTTCAGGGAGGTAGGAGATACTCTCGGATCTGTCACCGCCTCTCATGTCATCCCTTTGCTGAATCACAAAGGTCGCACAGCTCAGAAAGAGGCCATCCAACCCAAAATGTCTGCACCAGCTATCCGAATAAGCAATTCACTTCAGGTAATTTCCCCACCTTCTCCCTGGAACATTGCACATTCTTCCTTTTCAGATAATAGATTTTGGATGCCTCAACTGAACCTACCTCTACCACTCACTCGTGCCATTAATATGCATTTAACATTTAATCTTTAATCAGAAAATTCAGATATTTGACTGTGTCACATAGGCATAGACAAGAAGTTAAGCTTTTGGCTGTAATATTACAAAGTTCATACTTCAAATGATGGTAGGTTGTTAGGAATGCAGCAGGTGATGCATTGTAAAAACAGTGATAACACTGATAACACACTAATCCTGCAATGAAAAGTGCAGGAAAGGATGCCAGGAGCAGCATCAAGAACTAGGCATATCTAAAACAGGTGTTGACACCTGATTCCTGAAGAAGGGCTCATGCCCGAAACGTCGATTCTCCTGCTCTTTGGATGCTGCCTGACCTGCAATACATTTTCAGCTCTTGACACCTGATGATACGACTATATTGGATTACTTGAGTGTCAAACAGTGGAAGCAGCATGCAATAGACAGGACTGAGCAATCCCACAACTAACAAATCAGATTTCAGCTTTGCAGTCCTGCAATGGAATAAGGAATTCCAAAGATTAACAACTCTCTCGAGAAGAAATTCCTTTTCATCGCAATCTCAAATGAGAAAACTCTTACAGAACAACGTCGAGTATCCGAACATCAATTATCCAAATTTTGGTTTACCTAAACAGGATCTCAAGGTCCTGTAAAAACACTATCCATTATCTGAACAATTAATTATCCGAACTCTTAGTAATCCGAAGAAAATACTTCCCACCCGTCTCGTTTGGATAATCAAGGTTGTTCTGTATTTTGAAAGTGTTCCCCCAAATTCTAGATACTCTGAGGGAAATATCTTGTCAGCCCCCTGTCAGAATCCTTTATGTTTCAATAAGATTACCTCCAATTTTCTTTGGAGAATCTTCCAAATCTTTTATCATAAGACAACACTTTCATCTAAGCAATCTGTCAAGTGAAACTTCTTTGAATTTCTGGAAGTGCAAATATGTTCCTCTTTGAATAAGAGAGATGGAACAGTACCTAGTTCTGTAGGCGCGCTCTCACCAAAGCCCTGTACAGTTGTAGCAACTAGTTTCTGAAGCTCCTCAGAGAAAGGTGAAATGATTGCAACTTATTCAGGATGTTCAAAAGTACTTCATAATTACATGTGCTGCTGGGAAATGCAGGAATCAACTTGTTCGAAATGACAAGTAGTAATGAAGAAAAATGAGCAATCTGTCCAAATGATATCAGGTAATAAAAATCAAACAAGACCAGGCTATAGTCCAACAGGTTTATTTGAAATTCAAGTTTTTGGAGCTCAGGCATGTTAGGGAAGTATAAGACTATATGTACACCTTATAGTATCATACCACACCTGAGGAAGGAGCAGGGCACTGAAATCTTGCAATTCTGGAATCCCTCCTATTGGAAAGATGTTGTGAAACTTGAAAGGGTTCAGAAAAGATTTACAAGCATATTGCCGGGGTTGGAGGATTTGAGCTACAGGGAGAGGCTGAACAGGCTGGGACTGTTTTCCCTGGAACGTCAGAGACTGAGGGGTGACCTTATAGAGGTTGACAAAATTATGAGGGGCATGGATAGGGTAAATAGGCAAAGTCTTTTCCCTGGCGTCGGGGAGTCCAGAACTAGAAGGCATAGATTTAGGGTGAGAGGGGAAAGAGACCTACGGGGCAACTTTTTCACAAAGAGGGTGGTACGGGTATGGAATGAACTGCCAGAGGAAGTGGTGGAGGCTGGTACAATTGTAACATTTAACAGGCATTTGGATGGGTATATGAATAGGAAGGGTTTGGAGGGATATGGGCCGGGTGCTGGCAGGTGGGACTAGATTGGGTTGGGATATGTGGTCGGCATTGATGGATTGGACCAAAGGGTCTGTTTCCATGCTGTACATCTCTATGACTCTATGACTAATTTCAAATAAACCTGTTGGACTATAACTTGATCTTGTTTGATTTTTGACCTTGTCCACCCCAATCCAATACTGGCATCTCAACATCAAGTGATATCAGTTGAGGAGTAAATATTGGTCAGGTCTCCCCTCCATTTTTTGGAAGAGCCATGGAATCGGTTATATCCAGCTGAGAAGATTGAGCCTCAGCTAAAAGACAGCACTCTAATGGTGTTGCAGTCATTCAGAACTTTACCAATATCAGTCCAGATTGTATGCTCAATACTCTGAAATGGATTATGACTCAGAAATATGAGTGTTATCATTGAACTGTGGCTAGCACTTCAATCTACAGCACAATTTCCTGGTGACTGCAAACTACTACACTCTCTTTCTTGTAATTTTAATGAAGCCTACTCACGCTGAAGGATTAGTCCCGACTAGTAATGAAGCATTAAAAATTGAATAAATCATACTTTTTGTCCAACACAATTGAAAATTGTGAAAAGCACAGAGCGGGTCATTGTGTGGGTTTGTGGAGAGAGGGAAATGTGCAGTTAACATTTCAGGTTGGTGACCTTTCTCCATGAACATCAACCCTATGTTTGTTTTCTCTCTACAGTGCTGCCTGATGGACTGAGTGTGTACGAGCACTTTATGTATTTGGTTATGCGATGGAGCTTTATTGTGATCACAGTGGAACAGTATTGAACATATATTGACTTTTGGGGTCAGAGTGCAAAGATTACAGTGCACAAGAACTCTGGCTGCGATGAAAGGGAGATGTAAGCCTTTGGCTTAGGGTCCCTCTATGGCAACCAAAGGGTTGCCTCATTCCATCTGATGCACCAAGACGTGCACATAAGTGCCCAAGTGTCAACCCAAGATCTTAGAATCTCTACAGGCCATTCAGCTCTACCAACCCTATGAACAGCATCCCACGCAGACCCACCCCTCTACCCTATCTCTCTAACCCTACAGAGATAGGGTAGATTAGCATTTCCCATGGCTAATCTACCCAGCCTGCACATCTTTTGACAGTGGGAGGAAACCCATGCAGACACAGGGAGATCATGCAAACTTCTCAAATTCAGTCACCTGCGGGTGTAATTGATCTCTGGCACTATGAGGCAGCAATGTTAACCGCTGAGCCACCTTATCCTAAGGGGAAATGACAGAGTGATTACTTACTTACAGTGTGGAAACAGGCCCTTCGGCCCAACAAGTCCACACCGACCCGCCGAAGCGCAACCCACCCATACCCCTAACCTAACACTACGGGCAATTTAGCATGGCCAATTCACCTGATCCGCACATCTTTGGACTGTGGGAGGAAACCGGAGCACCCAGAGGAAACCCACGCAGACACGGGGAGAACGTGCAAACTCCACACAGTCAGTCGCCTGAGGCGGGAATTGAACCCAGGTCCCTGGCGCTGTGAGGCAGCAGTGCTAACCACTGTGCCACCGTGCCGCATCTCAGTGGATGCTGAGAGGATGTTTCCCCTTGTGAGACAGACTGGAATTAGAAAACACAGTTTATGGATAGATTGGGCTTGTATTCATTCGCGTTTAGAAGAATGAGAGGCTGCCTTGTTGAAACATACAAGAGTCTTAGTGTGCTTGAGAAGGTAGATGCTGAGAGATTGTTTTTCCTTGTGGGAGAGAATAGGACCAGATGGCATAATCTCCGAGAAAACAAACACCTATTTAAGAGAGAGATAGAGGACGAATTTCTTTCCTCAGAGGGTAGTGATTCTGTGGAATTCTTTAAGCGAGAGGGCTGTGGAGGCTGGGTCATTAAATAGAGGCTGAGGTAGACAAATTAGAATTAGGTTTATTGTCTTATGTCCTCAAGTACAGGAGTACAGTGAAAGGCTTGCAATGTCGCCGGTATAAAGTACTGTACCTAGGTACAAATTTAGACATAAAATAGAGAAATAAAGAAAAAAAAGTTACATTATCTTAGTGATTCCTTATATATATATTAGAAAATAAGAAACAAAGTTAAAAAGAATGAAATCAAGGGTCATGGGAAAAAGATCAGAAAATGAATTTGACGATTATGGGATCTCACCGAATACCAGACCAGACTTGACAGATCTAATGGCACAATTCTGCAACATCTTAGGGTCCTTCTATGGCAAATACGTCCATTCTTAGATAAACGAACCAAAACTGAATTACAATACTCCAGGTGCAATCTCACCTATGTCCTGTACAATTGAAATAAAACATTTTTAATCATGTACTCAAAAGGGTAACTGTGTGAGAATAAGGCCCCTCAAAGAACAGCAAGGCGGCCTTTGCGTGGAGCCACAGGAGTATTTCTTCTAATACTGCATCAGTGTTTACTGTGGAAAAGGACATGAAAGATATAGAATGTAGGAAAATAGATGGTGACAGCTTGAAAATTGTCCATATTACAAAGGAGGAAGTGCTGGATGTCTTGAGATGCATAAAAGTGGATAAATCTCCAGGACCTGATCAGGTGTACCCGAGAACTCTGTGGGAAGTTAGGGAAGTGATTACTGAACCATTGACTGAGACATTAGTAGCATCAATAGTCGCAGGTGAGGTGCTGGAAGACTAGAGGTTGGCTAACGTTGTGCCACTGCTTAAGAAGGGTGGTAAGGACAAGCCAGGGAACTATGAGCAGTGAGCCTGTCCTCGATGGTGGGCAAGTCTTTGGAGGGAATCCTGAGGGACAGGATGTACATGTATTTGGAAAGGCAAGGACTGATTAGGGATAGTCAACATGGCTTTGTGCACGGGAAATCATGTCTGACAAACTTGATTGAGTTTTTTGAATAAGTAACTAAGAGGGTTGATGAGGGCAGAGCAGTAAATGTGATCTATATGGACTTCAGTAAGGCATTCAACAAGGTTCCCCATGGAAGACTGATTAGCAAGGTTAGATCTCATTGAATACAGGGAGAACTAGCCATTTGGATACAGAACTGGCTCAATAGGAGAAGACAGAGGGTGGTGGTGGAGGGTTATTTTTCAGACTGGAGGCCTGTGACTAGTGGAGTCCACAAGGATCGGTGCTGGGTCCACTACTTTTCATCATTTATATAAATGATTTGGATGTGAGCATAAGATGTATAGTTAGTACGTTTGCAGATGACACTAAAATTGGAAGTGTAGTGGACAGTGAAGAAGGTTATCTCAGATTACATTGGGATCTTGATCAGATGGGCCAATGGGCTGGGGAGTGGCAGATGGAGATTAATTCAGATAAATGCAAGTAGCTGCATTTTGGGAAAAAAAATCTTAGCTGGACTTATACATTTAATGATAAGGTCCAAGGGAGTGTTGCTGAACAAAGAGAGCTTGGAGTGCAGGTTCATAGCTCCTTAAAAGTGGAGTTACAGGTAGATAGGATCGTGAAGAAGGCGTTTGGTATGCTTTCCTTTATTGGTCAAAGTATTGAGTACAGGAGTTGGGAGGTCATGTTGCGGTTGTACAGGATATTGGTTAGGCCACTGTTAGAATATTGTGTGCAATTCTGGTCTCCATCCTATTGGAAGAATGTTGTGAAACTTAAAAGGGTTCAGAAAAGATTTACAACAATGTTGCCAGAGTTGAAGGATTTGAGCTATAGGGAGAGGTTGAGTGGGCTGGGGTCATTTTCCCTGGAGTATCAGAGGCAGAGGGGGGACCTTATAGAGGTTTATAAATTCATGAGGGGCATGGATAGGGTAAATAGACAAGGTCTTTTCCCTGGGGTGGGGGAGTCTAGAATTAGAGGTCATAGGTTTAGGGTGGAAGGGGATAGATATAAAACAGACCTGAGGGGCAACTTTTTCACTCAGAGGGTGGTACGTGTATGGAATGAAGTGGTGGAGGTTGGTACAATTACAGCATTTAAAAGGCATCTGGATGGGTATATGAATACAAAGGATTTGGAGGGATATGGGCCGGGTGCTGGCAGGTGGGATTAGATTGGGTTGGGATATCTGGTCCGCATGGACAAGTTGGACCTAAGGGTCTGTTTCCATGCTGTACATCTCGATGACTCTAAATCCTCTTGCAATAAAGGCAACATACCTTTTGTCTTCCTACTTGCCTTTTGCATACACAGGTTGACCAAATGCTTGAAACATTAGCAACCTGTGTTTTAGTAACATTGATTGAGGGGTAAATGTTGAGAAATGTGTTGCTGGAAAAGCGCAGCAGGTCAGGCAGCATCCAAGGAGCAGGAGAATCGACGTTTCGGTCATGACCCCTTCTTCAGGAATGAGGAAAGTGTGTCCAGCAGGCTAAGATAAAAGTTAGGGCGGAGGGACTTGGGGGAGGGGTGTTCGGAATGCGATAGGTAGAAGGAGGTTAAGGTGAGGGTGATAGGCTGGAGCGGGGGTGGGGGCTGAGAGGTCGGGAAGAAGATTGCAGGTCAAGAAGGTGGTGCTGAGTCCAAGACTTGGGACTGAGATAAGGTGGGGGGAGGGGAAATGAGGAAGCTGGAGAAATCTGCATTCATCTCTTGTGGTTGGAGGGTTCCTAGGCGGAAGATGAGGCACTCTTCCTCCAGCTTCCAGCGCCGTATTGCCATTGTCTGGCGATGGAGGAGGCCAAGCACCTGCATGTCCTTGGCGGAGTGGGAGAGGGAGTTAAAGTGTCCAGCCATGGGGCGGTTGGGTTGGTTGGTGCGGGTGTCCCAGAGGTGTTCTCTGAAATGTTCCGCAAGTAGATGGCCTGCCTCCCCAATGTAGACAACGCCACATCGGGTGCAGCAGACGCAGTTAATGATGTGTTTGGAGGTGCAGGTGAATTTGTGACAGATATGGAAGGATCCCTTGGGGCCTTGGAGGGCAGTGAGGGGGAGGTGTGGGTGCAAGTTTTGCATTTCTTGCTGTTGCAGGGGAAGGTGCCGGGAGTGGAGGTTGGGTTGGGTTGGTGGGGGGGTGTGGACTTTACGAGGGAGTCGCAGAGGGAGTGGTCTTTCCGGAATGCTGATAGGGAAGGGGAGGGAAATATATCCCTGGTGGTGGGGTCCGTTTGGAGGTGGCGGAAATGACAAAGGATGATATGATGTATCTGGAGGTTGGTGGGGTGGTAGGTGAGGACCAGTGTGATTCTGTCCTGGTGGTGATTGGAGAGGCGGAGTTCAAGGGCGGAGGAGCAGGAAGTGGAGGACATGCGGCGGAGAGCATTGTCAACCACGTCTGAGGGGAAATTGCGGTCTTTGAAGAAGGAGGGTTGTTCGTTATTGGAATTGATCCTCCTGGGAGCAGATCTGCAAACAGATCCCACCACCAGGGATATATTTCCCTCCCCTCCCCTATCAGCGTTCCGGAAAGACCACTCCCTCCGCAACTCCCTCGTCAGGTCCACACCCCCCACCAACTCAACCTCCACTCCTGGCACCTTCCACTGCAACTGCAAGAAATGCAAAACTTGCGTCCGCACCTCCTCCCTCACTTCCCTCCAAGGCCCCAAGGGATCCTTCCATATCCGTCACAAATTCACCTGCACCTCCAAACACTGCATCTGCTGCACCCGATGTGGCCTCCTCTACATTGGGGAGACAGGCCATCTACTTGTGGAACATTTCAGAAAACACCTCTGGGACACCGGCACCAACCAACCCAACCACTCCGTGGCTGAAAATTTGAACTCCCCCTCCCACTCCACCAAGGACATGCAGGTCCTTGGCCTCCTCCATCGCCAGACCATGGCAACATGACGCCTGGAGGAAGAGCACCTCATCTTCCGCCTAGGAACCCTCCAACCACAAGGGATGAATGCAGATTTCTCCAGCTTCTTCAAGTCCCCTCCCCCCACCTTATCTCAGTTCCAACCCTTGGACTCAGCACCGCCTTCTTGACCTGCAATCTTCTTCCCGACCTCTTCACCCCCACCCCTTCTCCGGCCTATCTTCCTCACCTTAACCTCCTTCCACCTATCGCATTCCCAACGCCCCTCCCCCTTACCTTTTATCTTAGCCTGCTTGGCACACCTTCCTCATTCCTGAAGAAGGGCTAATGCCTGAAACGTTGATTCTCCCACTCCTTGGATGCTGCCTGACCTGCTGCGCCTTTCCACCAACACATTTCTCAGCTCTGATCTCCAGCATCTGCAGTCCTCACTTTCTCCTGAGGGATAAATATTGTCTAGTGCATAGCAGAACACTCCCTTAAGTTTCACCCAAATATTACAAAGGGATCTTTTGCATCCAGCTGATAAGAGAGTGGGCCCTCAGTTTAAATTCTTACCTGGTTAGTGCCAACCTACCCTCAGTACTATCTTAGCATTAGCCTAGATTTTGTACTAAAGTCTCTGAAACACACATTCAAACTCAGAAGTGAGTGTTCCTTCTGATCGACATCTTTTGGTCATTGGGCCTGTAATTGCGTACAGCTGCAACATCTGAATGAAAAGGTGAACTGTTGGAAAGGAAGATGTGTTTTGTTGGGGGGGGGCAATATATCCCTACCCCCGAACCAGCAGGCCCACACTCAAGTCCCATCTGCTCCAGAGGTGCATCATCATGTCTCTGAACAGACTGATTAGACAAAAAAACGAGGTATAAGTAATTTGAGACATGTGATAGGTTTAGTGTCAAGAGGAGCACATATGGGACGGCACGGAGGCAAACACTGCTGCCTCACAGCACCAGGGACCCGGGTTCGATTCCATCCTTGGGTGACTGTCTATGTGGAGCTTGCACATTCTCCCCATGTCTGTGTGGGTTTCCTCTGGGTGGTCCAGTTTCTTCCCACAGTCCAAAGATGTGCAGGTTAGGTGAATTGGCCACGCTAAATTGTCCCATAGTGTTGAGGGATGTGTAGGTTAGGTGCATTAGTCAGAGGTAAATGTAGGGGAATGGATCTGGGTGAGTTACTCTTTGGAGGGTCAGTTTGGGCTGAAGACCCAGTTTCCACACAGTAAGGATTCTATGGTTTTTCTATTCTATGATGTGTATGTACGGTCCCCACACTCTAAGACTGTGATTTTCTTTATGTTATGTTTGAATGTTGTATGCTGATTTATCATTAATCAATTGTTCCATTGTTTCTCTAACACCAGGATGATAGGTCGATTAAATAGATCAAGTTCCCTTTTGCATTGCAGTTCTAATGTCATGTCAGATTCATAATATATGACCCCCTGCCAACTCAGTGAAAGCTGGACATCCTCACTACTGCCACACCCACCAACTGGGTGAAAACAGGACCACTGCCCATTCAGCAGGGACACCTGTACAGTTGGTGACAATTAGATCACTGTACATTTGGTGACAGCTGTACCCCTGCCCTCTCGGTGAAATCAGAACCCTGCCCTCCCAGTGACACAGACCCCTGTTCTCTTGGCGACAGTTAGACTCTGTCTTCTTGGTGATAGTCAGACACCTGCCCACATGGTGACAGTCAGACTCCTGCCCTCAGGGTGACAGACAGACCGCTGCCCAGAGGGTGACAGACAGACCCCTGTCATCTGGGTGACAGACAGTCCGCTGCCCTCAGGGTGTAAGACAGACCCCTGCCCTCAGGGTGACAGTCAGAACCCTGTCGTCAGGGTGACAGTCAGACCCCTGCCCTCAGGGTGACAGACAGACCCAGTCGTCAGGGTGACAGATAAACCCCAGCCCACAGGGTGACAGACAGACCCCTGCCCTCAGGGTGACAGATAGACCCCAGTCGTCAGGGTGACAGACAAACCCCAGCCCACAGGGTGACAGACAATCCCCTGTCGTCAGGGTGACAGACAAACCCCAGCCCACAGTGTGACAGACAGACCCCAGCCCACAGTGTGACAGACAAACCCCTGTCGTCAGGGTGACAGACAGACCCCAGCCCACAGTGTGACAGACAGACCCCAGCCCACAGTGTGACAGACAATCCCCTGTCGTCAGGGTGACAGAGCAGCGGCTGCCTGTGAAGGAGAAGGGGGTGGGGCTGACTGCTACCGAGGGGGCGGCCCCGGGATCGGGCTTTCCGCTCGGGGAGACAGACTCTAACCCCCGGAGCAGGCAGCACAGGACACGCCCAGGCCCAGGCTCAGGCCTGGAGACACCATGAGGCCCCAGCCCAGCGGAAACTAAATGGAGCCGGGTCCGCGTCAGGTGAAGAGGCCGCGGCTGGAGTCCGAGCTCGAGGCCCGGGGGAGCGGGGGGCCGGGCTCCGAGACCCGGGGGAGCGGGGGGCCGGGCGCCGAGGCCCGGGGGAGCGGGGGGCCGGGCGCCGAGGCCCGGGCCCGGCAGGACGGCGCCTATTTCCACTCGTACTCGGACGTGTCGATCCACGAGGAGATGATCGCGGACTCGGCCCGGACCGGCTGTTACCGCCGGGCCCTGCTGGGAGGCCTGCGGCCTGCGTCCGGGCCCGAGCCCCGGGCTCGAGTGAGCCCGCTGCGGGGCCGCACGGTGCTGGATGTGGGCGCGGGCACGGGCATCCTGAGCGTCTTCTGCGCGCAGGCGGGGGCGGCGCGCGTGTACGCGGCGGAGGCGAGCGCGGTGATGGCGGAGCGCGCCCGGGAGGTAGTCGAGGCGAACGGGCTGAGCGGCCGCGTGCTGGTGCTGAGGGGCCGCGTGGAGGAGGCCGAGCTGCCCGAGAGGGTGGATGCCATCGTCAGCGAGTGGATGGGCTACGGCCTGATGTACGAGTCGATGCTCCGCAGCGTGCTGCACGCCCGGGACCGCTGGCTCAAACCGGGCGGCCTGCTCTTCCCGTGCCGGGCCGAGCTCTACATCGCCCCGGTCAGTGACCCGGCCCTGCACGAACGCCTCTCCTTCTGGGCCGGAGTCAAGGAGCAGCACGGCGTCGACATGGCCTGCATGGCCGCCTTCGCCCGCCGCTGCCTCATGAACGACGAGATGGTGGTGACCCCCCTGCACGGCGAGGATGTCCTCACTCGGCCCGCCATGTTCGCCGCCGTCAACCTCTACACGGTCACCGAGCGCCAGCTCGAGGAGCTGGGAGGCCCCTTCTCCGTCTCAGCCTTTGGCATCGCCACCATGCACGCCTTCGCCATCTGGTTTTCTGTTACCTTCCCGACGTCCGCCCCCACAGACCGCACAGGCGATGGGGGCCATGACGACGGTCAACGTTCGACCAGGAGCCATGACGACGGTCAACGTTCGACCAGGAGCCATGACGAAGGTCAGCGTTTGACCAGGAGCCATGACGATGGTCAACATGTGACCAGTGGCCATGACGATGGTCAGTGTTCGACCAGGAGCCATGACGATGGTCAACGTGCAATCAAGAGCCATGACGATGGTCAGTATACGACCAGGGACCCTCACGATGGTCAAAGTGCGACTAGTACTTATGGTGGTCAACGTGTGACCAGGAGCCATAACAATGATCATTGTATGACTAGTAGCCCTGACGATGGTCAACATGCAACCAGGGGCCCTGACGATGGTCAACGTGCAACTAGTGGCCCTTACGGTGGTCAACATGTGACCAGAAGCCATGACAATGGTCAGCGTGCAACCAGTGGCCTTGATGATGGTCAACGTGCGACCAGTGGCCATGACGATGGCTATCAAGCTACCAGTCCCCCTGCCGATAGTGTGTGTACAGCTAATGCCAGCAATGATGCGTCCAGTGCCAAAGCCCATGCTTCCCATGTAACCAGTACACACATCAGCAATGGCACTGTTGAGAGCCAATGTGCAGTCTCAGCCAATGGTGACAATCTCTGTGAATTTAATTTCAATAATGATACTAACCCCGTTACATTTGATCCCAACACTGATGAATGTGAGCCAGTTGTCCTGTCAACCTCGCCTTTCGCAGAGGAAACACATTGGAAACAGACCTTGCTTTATCTGGATGAACCTGTCCAAGTGTTCCAGGACACTGTGATAAAGGGGCAAATAACTTTAACTCCAGCTGTAGATAACCCACGACATCTGCGGGTATCTTTGGTTTATGAGATTGGAGATAGTGGAAAAAAAACGAAAGTATTCAAAATGGGGGAGGATTTCTCTTCGTTTGAGTGACGCTTTATTGGTTTTTGGGCCCAAATGGCCCCATCCGTGCCTGGACTGTTACACTTGATATTTTTTGCTGTTTGCTCTCCAGTTGATTTCCGAACTGATTCAGTTGAATGACTCATTGTGAAAAAGTTGCCTTAACTCCATGAACCCATGCGGAGAGCCAAAGGAAGGAATGGGCAAGCCAGGGAAAATAAATTCAATCCTAAAGAGACGTTGATTTGCTGGATTGATGATTGTGGGACAAAAACAAATTAATCAAAATGATTGCTGCTTTTGAATGAGTTGCTGTTCATGCATGTATCCTTTTTAAACATTTTAATAACTTAATGAACAAACTTAGTTTGGTTTGTCACTCCAATGTAACATGTAGTTTGAACTCTGAGAATTATTGCACTGGAGCTTTTCACAGTAAATTGCTGGCTGCCTGCTCTGACTTAGTGTTCATGCGAAGTAAATTGATTCTCACTTGAAACAGATTCACACAGCTCAAGTAGGAACTAAACTGACTCCTGTTTAGTGTTGCTTTAGCTGATTGATGTCAGTGTTAGCCTCAGTATCCTTGTGAAGGGGAAAAGGGCCATGTTCTGTTTGGAAAAAAAAAGAGACACATGTGACTGTTTCAGAAGATCCCATGTTAGTTGTGACACAGGGATTTTACTTGAAGCATCAGCTTTTGTTTCGAATACTGACTAACTTGTGCATTTGCAGCTTCTTTATTGGTTCATTTCCAAAGTACCATTGCGACATTGTACTTGAAAATATTAATAGATTAATCAATTTTCAGTCACCTACAGTTCAAGCTTTCTGTAACTAATTCATTTCTAAGATTGTTTTATAGAGCTGTGAACACTGTATGTACAATGAGATAAAAATAATAGAAAACCTCTTCTCTCTTACATGCTGTGAAAGTGCTATGATGGGAGAGATTTAAACCCCCACAGCTGTGTTGTTACAGAACATTTACCATATCCAAATGGACATGTAATATCTGTCATATCAAGCAGGTCAAAGAAGTATGTCTCACTGCTGGTATTTTCTATTGTACCAAATTTGATATTTTGTTAAACTCTCTAAATGAACACTATTTATTATAAAACATAACAAATTGCTGTTTATTTTTCTTCATGCATACACGATTCTTTGGCTATGTGAGTGGATGTTGCATTATACAGTGGATTGTGTTTGTTTCACAGTATACAGTTGGCTGTACATAAATATATTACAGTACATAAGACAATAAGATATAGGAGCAGAATTAAACCATTCAACCCATCAGGTTTGTTCCACCATTTGATTACATATATGTGTGTGTGTGTGTATGTATCACAATATATAGTAGGCTGTGTATGTATTACTGTATAGTCGGCTGTCTATTGCAGTGTATAGTTAGCTGTGTACAGTATTGTATATAATTATGTTTTACAGTGTACATTACAGTGTACAGTTGTTATGGACTAGGGCAGACCACTCAAAACATTCTTAAGCAGGCAGCCCAGACCGTAACTTTGCAATCTGTTTTGGTAAGTGTACAGTGAAAATTACCTGGAGTAAGTTAGCTCGGTTGACTACCAGGTTTTAAAACAGACAAATATGTATTCACAAAATTACACAATGAAACACTAAGAACAGAATAAAGAACTCCTACACAACTTAATCAAGCTAAACTAGACTTAATTATGCTGTTCCGAATATACACAGCAGTCCCAATAAGCAAACCCCCTTAAAAAACAGTAAAAATGGATCAAATGCTTACAGGTTGAGGTTAGAAGGGCAGAAGGCGAGAGAGAGCCTGTTACCACACAGCTGAACTCCTAACTAGTTCTGAAATGAACTGCTCAGCTGGAGAGCTGACCACACCCCCCTCATTATACAGGTCACTTCTAAAACATGACCACTTTGGCCTGAAGTCCCATCTGTTAACATATAAACAAAAGGCCTCTGAAAATCCTTTTCACCTCTGTACCAAACCAGTCTAACCGGAACTGGGAGCTGACAATGCCTCTGAAAAAACCAAGGACACTATCCTTGAGAAAAGGAACAGTTTTTAGAAAAAAAGAGACCAGCTTTGTGACACAGTTGCCTGTCCATATGCATCACGCTTACACTTGGCTGTGTGTGTGTATATTATGCTATACTCATGGCTGTGAGTATAGTATATGGTTGGCTTTATTATAGTTGGCTGTGCAGATTACAGCATATGCTGGTTAAATGTGTGCATTACAGTATAGTTAGCTATCTTGTGTAGGTTACAGAATACATGTAGCTGTATGTATTATAGTATACAGTTGTTTCTGTTCTTATATACGGTTGGCTGTGTATATTAGTTTGTGTGCATATTACAGTTTATAGTTCATTGTACTTTATATAGTTGACTATCTGTATGTAGATTACAAAATGTTTTCTTTTATTGGTCAGGCATTGGGAGATCATGTTGCGGCTGTAAAGGGCATTGGTTAGGCCATTGTTGGAATATTGCATGCATTTCTGGTATCCTTCCTATTGGAAAGATGTAGTGAAACTTGAAAGGGTTCAGAAAAGATTTACAAGGATGTTGTCAGAGTTGGAGGATCTGAGCTACAGGGAGAGGCTGAACAGGCTGGGGCTGTTTTCCCTGGAGCGTCAGAGGCTGAGGGGTGACCTTATAGTGGTTTACAAAATTATGAGGGGACGTGGATAGGATAAATAGACAAAGTCTTTTCTCTGGGGTTGGGGAGTCCAGAACTACAGGGCATAGCTTTAGGGTGAGAGAGGAAAGTTGTAAAAGAGACCTAAGAGGCAACTTTTTCACACAGAGTGTGGTACGTGTATGGAATGAGCTGCCAGAGGAAGTGGTGGAGGCTGGTACAATTGCAACATTTAAGAGGCATTTGGATGGGTATATGAATAGGAAGAATTTGGAGGGATATGGGCCAAATGCTGGTAGGTGGGACTAGATTGGGTTGGGATAGCTGGTCGGCATGGACGGGTTGGATCGAAGCTTCTGTTTCCATGCTGTACATCTCTATGCATGTATATTTACGGTATATAGTTGGCTTACAGCATACAGGTTGTGTATTAGAGTATATAGCTGTCAGTGTGTGTGTATTACTGTGTACATTACGGTATACAGTTCATTGTATTGCAGTGTGCATGATTATAAATACATGTATATCATATGAAAAAATCCAGTGTATTATTCAAAAACAAGCAATTTTCTACAACTGTCCAGTGTTCATCCTTGAAACAGTACTAAGAAAAAAAATCACCTCACTCTGTGAGAATTACTGCACATGAATATGGTTCCTAAGTAAGTGATTCCACTTCTAAAGTAATTGTTCACATAGCTCAGTGGTAGCACTCTTGCTGCTCAGTCAGACAGTTGTCAGTTTAGCCCTATTTCAGACAAATGATGTTGACTGATACTTAAATGCTGTACAGCCCACTATTCTTTAAACATTATTACTGAATACAGCTGATCTGTTTTTTTTTAAAGCTGTTTGTGGGACATTACTATACATTGGTTGCTGCAGTTTCCTATGTTACAGCAGTGACTTTGTTTCAGGGTTGTAAAATGCTATGAATTGCGTACAATTCTGCTTACCACATTACAGGAAGGAGTGTACTGTAGATTGCACTGGAGACAATGCAGTGGTGATTTACAAGGATACAGCTGATGTACTACCATTGCAAAATTTGGGAACTTCTGGCTGCTAGTGTATACCAGGGTACAGACACTTGCAGTAGGTGCTGGAGGCTGCAATAACTTGGTTCTAAATTATTAAGCTGTGGACACTATGGCAAGTTAGGGAGAGGAAAATTTACCTGGCGGCAGTCACATCTCATAGGATGGGGACTTATGGTTGGAACAGTCCTCAGGGAATGACTGCAAGTGAAAAAGAAATGGGACCCGGAAAGCAGGAGCTTCAACCTTTACAATTGTCCCAACAGGTTTGAGATTTTCTCAGCCTGTTTGGTTGAGTTGGGGGACTGCAGGGTGGATGAGATAATTGGCCAAGGCAAAGTATGGAATGGTTGAAGGGGACAGTATGATGAGAGGGATTGATACTTCTGTGCAGCAAAGAACAAGTGTCAAAGTGGCTGTGTTGTGTGCTCCGTACCAGAATCCAGGATATCTGCACAAGCTGAAGAACGTGCAATTGGAAAGCCAGGATCCAGTGATCATGATCCATATCAGTATCAAAAACATAGGTAAAACTGCTGAGGGCATGTGATGGTTTAGGTGCTAAACTAAAGAACAAAACTTCAAAGGTCGTAATCTCTGGATTACCAACTGAGCTTGGCTCAAGGCTGGTGTGGCAGAAATAACTTCCAACTCATGGGGCATGCAACAGTCTGGGGAAAGTGGGATTTGTACCATTGCTATGGTCTCTGCCTGTACCATGCTGGGACTTGTATTTCCATAAGCCACATAGCTAGGGAGGGCTTTAAACTAAATCAGGTCAAGCTTTGGTAATTGGAGAATGACAGGAAGAAGAGAGAAAAACAACAAGAATATAGCAGTAGACAAGATTAAATTAAAAAAAAAACTAAATGCTCACGTCATTAGTAGGTGGAAAGTCAATGTTTCGGGTATAACCCTTCTTCACCCGAACCACCTTCTCTAGCTCCTGATGCTGCCTGGCTTGCTGCGTTCTTCCAGCCTGCTGCTTGTCTACCTTGATTTCCAGTATCTGCCGTTTTTTTAAAATCTCTTACTTTACATAGCACTCAAAACAAAGTAAATGAATTGATTGCACACGTTGAATTAAATAAGGATGATCTGATAGCCATTATGAAAATAACTAGGCTTGGGCTCTCAATATTGACAGATATGATTTCAACAAGGATAGGAACCTAGGTAAAGGCTGAGGGCTGTGGATGAATAACATTGTTAATCAAGGATGGTGTAATAGAGATGACATTGGTTCAGGAGATCAGGATGTAGTTAATTTGGAGAAGATGAGGAATGGTAAGGAAATAAGGTCACCTCATTTCACATTGGGGTTAGAGGCAGGAAACAGGAAACGACAGGCCAGGTAGCTTGATGCCTACACAAATATGAGAGTGGTCTACAGACCCTCTTATGGTGCAATGTGGGAGAAAATCTGCAAGAAATATTGATAGCCTGCAATAAGGGGACAGCAATGTGTGACTTTAATGTACATATATGCCGGAAAAATCAGATTGACAGTTGTAGCCTGGATGAGAAGTTCAAAGAATGCTTTCAAAATAATTTCTTAGAGCGATACATACTTTAACAAACAAGGGGGCATGACATTGTGTTTTCTGACGAGATTGACAAATAATGTCAAAGTAAACACACCTGTAGGTAGCAGCAATTATAACGTGATTGAATTTGACATCCAGTTCGAAAGGAAGAAGCATGTGTCTAAGACTAATGTTGTAAACTCAAAAGAAAAAGCTACTATGAGAGCATGAAAGCTGAGTTAGCTGAAGTGACTGGGTATATTAGGTTAGGGAATAGATTGCTAGAAAAGTAGTGGCAGACAATTAATGGGGTGTTTCGGAATACCTGGAATAAATATATTCCTACAGTCAAGATAAAATCCAACTTGAGGACCCAACCTCTGTGGTTCACTTAAAGAGCAGCATTGAACTGAAGGAAAAGGAGATCGGTGCTGGGTCATTGTCATCGAGATGTACAGCACGGAAACAGACTCTTCGGTCCAAACTGTCCAAGCCGACCAGATATCGCAACCCAATCTAGTCCCACCTGCCAGCACCTGGCCCATATCCCTCCAAACCCTTCCTATTCATATACCCATCCAAATGCCTGTTGTAGTTCTGTTTGCCGAGCTGGAAATTTGTGTTGCAGATGTTTCATTCCCTGTCTAGGTGACATCCTCGATGCTTGGGAACCTTCTGTGAAGCACTTCTGTGTTATTTCCTCCGGCATTTATAGTGATTTGTACCTGCCGCTTCTGGTTGTCAGTTCCAGCTGTCCGCTGAAGTGGCCGGTATATATTGGTATATTGGGTCCAGGTCGATGTGTTTGTTGATAGAATCTGTGAATTCCTGCCATGCCAGGAATTCCCTGGCTGTTCTCTGTTTGGCTTGTCCTATGATAGTAATGTTGTCCCAGTCGAACTCAAGTTGCTTGTCATCTGCCTCTTAATGCCTCTTAAATGTTGCAATTGTACCCGCCTCCACTGGTCCTCTTTTGTCTGTCATTTATAAAAGTGTGGAAACAAGCCCTTCAGACCAACAAGTCCACACCAACCCTCCGATGAGTAACCCATCCAGACCTATTTCCCTTTGAATGATACACCTAACACTACGGGCAATTTAGCATGGCCAGCTCACCTGACCACATCTTTGGACTGTGGGAGGAAACCAGAGCACCCAGAGGAAACCCACGCAGATGCAGGGAGAATGTGCAAACTCCACACAGACAGTCACCTGAGGCTGGAATTGAACCTGGGACCCTGGTGCTGTGAGGCAGCAGTGCTGACCACTGGATGTGAATATACAGGGCACAGTTAGTAAGTTTGTGGATGACAACAAAGTAGGTGGCATTGTAGGCAGTGAAGATAATTTTCTAAGATTACAAAGGGATCTTGATCAAATGGGTCAATGGCTGAAAAATGGCAGATTGAGTTCAATTTGGATAAACATAAGATATTGTATTTTGGTACAAAAACAAGAGTAGGGATTATACACCTAATGTATGGCCTTGGGTAATGCTGTAGAACAGACGGACCTAGGTGTCCAGGTACATAATTCTTTGAAGTTTGTGTCACATACAGACAGGGTGGTTAAAAAGGTGTTACGTGCTGCTCAGTATAGGAGTTGGGATGTCATGCTGCGGTTGTACAGGACATTGGTGAGGCCTCTTCTGGAATACTATGTCCATGTTTGGTCACCCTGTTACAGGAAGTATACTAAACTGGAGAGAGTTCAGAAGAGATTTACTGGGATGTTGCCGGGTGCAGAAAGTTTGAGTTATAAAGATAGGCTGAAGAGGTTGGAACTTTTTAAATTGGAGCTTAGGAGTTTGAGAGGTGACCTTATAGAAGTTTATAAAATAATAAGGAGTATAAATAGAGTTAATAGTCGTTATCTTTTCTCTAGAATGGAGAATATCAAGTCTAGGGGGCACATTTTTAAGGAGAGAGGAGAAAGATTTTTTTTAAATGAGCAAATTTTTAACACCAAAGGTGGTTTGTGTGTGGCATGAACTTACCACATCTAAAAGACATTTGGATAAGTTCACGAGTAGGAGAGGTTTGGAGGGATATGGACCAGGAGCAGGCAGGTGGGCCGAGTTTAGTTTGAGTTGATGTTCGGCCTGGACTGGTTAGACTAAAGGGTCTATTTCCGTGCTGTGTGACTTTATGACTCTATGGGAAACTATATGATTGTACAAAGATGAATGGCAGATCATACGATTGATCAGAATACAAAGCATGGCAGAGAACGTCAAAAAGGTTAATCAGGGCAAATAAATTAGAACATGAGAGGAAGCTAGCAAGAAATATAAGAACAGACAGATGTCGGCATCTTATAAAGAAAACATGTAAAGTGAATGTTGGTCCTTCAGAGGGTGAAAATGAGAAGCCAGTTGTAGATATAATGAAATGAATAAAAATTCTTGCATCTTTCTTCACTACAGAACAACCTCAGCTATTCAAATATAACTATCCGAATTTCGGATTGTCTGAACAAGATCTCAAGGTTCCGTAAAAATGTTATCCATTATCTAAACAATCAGTTATAAGATCAAAATACTCCCAGCCTATCTCTTTCGGATAATCGAGGTTGTCCTGTGGAGGGTAAAGGCAGCGTAGTCCTACTGGATATAAAGCTGTTCTTTCATCAGAGACTGGTGATGGTTTAACCTAAAGATCACTACACCCCAAATGAGGGGACCGTCCTTCTTGATTACTTCAGCCAGTGAACTGAACACACGCTAGTGGCATTGCAAACCAGCTGTCCAGCCAACGGAGCTAACAGACCATGGACAATGCGAAAAGCATCCCAGTAATCCTTAAAATCTGGAGATTAAAGGAAAAGAGGAAATTGGTGAAATTATAATTGACAGAGAAGGGAACTGAATAAACTGATGGAGTTGTGAGTAGCTAAGTCTTCAGGCCCAGAGGACTTCACCCTGGAGTATTAAAATAGTCAGATAATGAAGTAGTAGATCATTTAGTCACAGTTTTCCAAAATTCATGATTTGGAGATGCCGGTGTTGGACTGGGGTGTACAAAGTTAAAAGTAACACAACAGGTTATAGTCCAACAGGTTTAATTGGAAGCACACTAGCTTTCGGAGCGACGCTCCTTCACGTGATAGTGGAGGGCTCGATCGTAACACACAGAATTTATAGCAAAAATTTACAGTGTGATGTAACTGAAATTATACATTGAAAAATTGATTGTTAAGCCTTTCATCTGTTAGAATACAGTGATAGTTTCACTTCTTTCATGTGTAAATCAAAAAACCTTTTTTTAAAAAGTTGCATTCTCGGGTTAGCTGTTAACAATGGTGATAGCTAGACAATATGTTGAAGGAGTTGGCCCCCTGTGATTTACACATGAAAGAAGTGAAACGATCACTGTATTCTAACAGATGAAAGGCTTAACAGACAATCAATTTTTCAATATATAATTTCAGTTATACCACACTGTAATTTTTTTGCTATAAATTCTGTGTTACGATCGAGCCCTCCACTATCACCAGATGAAGGAGCGTCGCTCCGAAAGCTAATATGCTTCCATTTAAACTTGTTGGACTATAACCTGGTGTTGTGTGATTTTTAACTTTCCAAAATTCATTAAGTTCTGGAAAGTTTCCATTAGTACTGGAAAGGAGTAAATATATCCCATGTATTCAAGAAAGGAAGGGGGCAAAAGCGGGAAACTAAAAGCCAGTTGGCTGTATGTCCAGGTAAATAAGGTGTTAGAATTGATCATTTAGGAAGTTTTAATTGGGCTCATGGAAAATACAAAGTAACCAGGAAAACTTGGCATTTTTTTTTGAAAGGGTGATAATGTTTAACCAATTTATTGGAATTTTTTGAAGGAATGACATGCAGTGTGAATAACAGGGCGTACATTGATCTACTGCACTTAGATTGCTACAATAAATTTGACAAGGTTCCACATAAAAATTATTGAGCAAAATAGTTTTGGGAATAACGTACCAGAAAGACCAAATGGACTAAGGAATGGCAGACAAAGTATAATGTGGACAAATATGAATTATGGAATTTGGTAGCAAAAGTAGGAAGGGAGATTATTATCTGACTGGTGATAGATTGGAAAAGGAGGAGGTGCAATGAGGTCTGGGTGTCATCGTACACCAGTCGCCGAAACTAAGCATACAGGTACAGCAGACAGTGAAGAAGGCAAATGGTTTGTTGACCTTCATGGCAAGAGGATTCGAGTACAGCAGCAGAGATGTCTTGCTGCCTGCCTGGCACCCTCTCCTCATTCCTGATGAAGGGCTCTGGCCCGAAACGTCGAATTTCCTGTTCCTTGGATGCTGCCTAGCCTGCTGTGCTTTAACCAGCAACACATTTTCAGCTGCAATTGGACAGAGCCTTACAGAGACCACACCTTGGAGTATTGTGTCTCCTTAACTGTGGAAGGATGTAGTGGCTATGCAGGGAGTGTAACAAAGGTTTACTATATTTACTGAAGTTTCGACAAATGTGGGAGTATCTCATAGAAACCTATAAAATGCAGGACTAGACAGGATAAATGCAGGAAGGATGTTCCTGATGACCAGGAAACCAGCATGAGGAATCCCAGTTTATGGATCAGGGTAGGCCATTTAGTACTGAGATGAGGCGAGAAACTTTTACTCAGGGATTTGAACCCATATACACAGAGCATTAGCTGGGACCTTTCTAAAGACTTTTAGAAGATTCCCAGCAAGGCATGCATTATCTGTTCTATAGGAAGGGTGGCACGGTAGCTCAGTGGTTAGCACTGCTGCCTCACAGCGCGGGAGTCTCAATTCGATTCTAGGCTCGAGCAACAGTCTGTGTGGAGTTTGCACATTCTCCCTGTGTCTGTGTGGGTTTGCTTCGGTTTCCTCCCATAATCCAAAGATGTGCAGGTTAGGTGAATTGGCCATGCTAAATTGTCCATAGTGTTAGGTGCATTAGCCAGAAGGGGGTGGGTTACTCTTTGGAGGGTCAGTGTGGACTTGTTGGGCCGAATGGCCTGTCTCCACACTGTAGGTAATCTAAAATTAAACTGGAAAGAGTGCAAAAATAGATTTGTAAGGAGTTATAGAAACTAGAAGGTTTGAATTATATGGATAGGCTGGGATGTCTTTCCCTGGCTTGTAGGAGGCTGAGGGGTGACCTTTTAGAAGTGTGTAAAATACTGAGGGGCATAGATATAGTGTATAGCCAAGGTCTTTTCCCCGGGATGGGAGAATCCAAAACTGGAAGGCATAGGCTTAAGGTGAGAGGGGACCTGAGGGGCAAGTTTTGCACACAAAGGGTGGTGCATGTATGGAATGAGCTGCCAGAGGAAGGGTTGGAGCTGGTATAATGAAGTGTTGGGGCAGCTAAAATTACAACATTTTAAAAGATATTTGGAGAGGTACATGGATAGGAACGGTTTAGAGAGATATGGGTCAAACACAGGCATCTGGGACTTGTTCAGTTTAGGGAACCTGGTCAGCACAGACAAGTTGATCCAAAGGGCCTGTCTCCATGCTGTATGACTCCTAAGGCTGGATGAGCAGGGTGAGCTTGTGGAGTTCTCTGGTATAGACAGTGGTCTACGTTGAATGTTTTCAAGAAGGGAATAGATTTAATTCTTTGGTCTAAAAGGATCAAAAGATATGGGGAACAATATGGGAACAGGGTACTGGCTTGGATGATCAGCTGTCAGCATATTGAATTGTGGAGCAGATTGGAAGGCTGAATGACCTACTCCTGTTTGTATTTTCTATGCTTCTGTGGATAGAAGATAGATGGTTGGCAGGAAAAATAAAAACATGTACAAATAGGTCTTTTTGAGGTTGGCAGGATGTGAGGCCTTGCATGGCATAGATGAGGGGATTGAAGGCATGCTGGATACATTTTCAGATGTAACAAAATAGGTGGGAAAGTACATGATGAAGATGGCATAACAAGGAGGCTGAACAACATACATAGGATGAATGAGTGGGCAAAACTCTGGCGGATGGAGTATAATGTGAGAAAATGTGAAGTTATTCACTTTGGCAAGAAGATTAAAAAAATGATCACTTAAAGAGTGAAGTTGGAGAACTCTGAGGTGCAGAGGGAGCTAGGTATTTTGAGTGTGTGAGTCACAAAAACGTTAGTGTGCAAGTGCAGTATGAAATCAAGAATATTTCGGTTCTTTATTATGAGAGGAATTGAATAAAAAGCAGGATGTTAGGCTTCAGTAGGGCATTGGTGAGACCACATCTCAAACTGTGTGCAGGTTTAGCCTCCTTATCTAAGGAATGATGTAAATGCATTGGAGGTGATTCAGAGGATGTTTAGTAAACTGATACAGGGATGAACAGGTTTTCTTGTAAGGGAAGATTGGACAGGCTGGGTTTGTTTTCGTTGCACTACTCCCCACTTGGCAAGACAATGCTTAGCTTCTAAAAAAGGCTAGAGGCGCTAAGTACAAAATGTATTTTTCTGAATACTACTGATAATGTTAAGAAGGCTGAATAGGCTGGGGCTTTTTTCCCTGGAGTGTCAGAGACTGAGGGTTGACATTTTCAAGGTTTATAAAATCCTGAGGGGGATGAATAAGGTAAGTAGCCAAGGAAAATTTCCCCAGGACAGTGAAGTCCAAAACTAGAGAGTATGATAAGGGGAAGATTTAAAAGGGAGCTGAGGGGCAACATTTTCTCGCAGAGGGTGTGTGTGTGTGTATGGAATGATCTGCTGGTGGAGATGGGGAAAATGATACAATTTAAAAGGTGCCTGGATGGATATATGAATAGGAAGGGTTTAGAAAGATGTGGGGCTTGGTTAGATTGGGATATCTGGTCAGGGCAGACAAGTTAGACCAAAGGGTCTGTTTCTGCGCTGTACAACTCTGACTAGAGTTCCGAAAGTATTGAAATGTTTAAGATGCTGAGACATCTGTGTTTACTGTGGAAAAGGATATGGAAGATATAGAATGTACGGAAATGGATGGTGACACCTTGCAAAATGTCCATATTACAGAGGAGGAAATGCTGGATGTCTTGAAACATATAAAGATGGATAAATCCCAGGACCCTAGAATTCTGTGGGAAGCTGGAGAAGTGATTGCTGGGCCTCTTGCTGAGATATTTGTATCATCGATAGTCACAACTGAGTTGCCAGAAGACTGGAGGTTGGCTAATGTGGTTCCACTGTTTAAAAAGGGTGGTAAAGACAAGCCAGGGAACCTGACATCAGTGGTGGGCAAGTTGTTGGAGGGAATCCTGAGGGACAGGATGTGCATATATTTGGAAAGGCAAGGACTGATTAGGGGGAAATTATGTCTCACAAACTTGATTAAGTTTTTTGAACAAATAACAATGAGGATTGATGAAGGCAGAGCGGTCGATGTGACCTATATGAACTTCAGTAAGGCGTTCAACAACGTTCCCCATGGGAGACTGGTGAGCAAGGTTAGATCTCATGGGGTAGAGGGAGAACTCGCCATTTGGATACAGATCTGGCTCAAAGGTAGAAGAAAGAGGGTGATGGTGGAGGGTTGTTTTTCAGACTGGAGGCCTGTGACCAGTGGAGTGCCACAAGGATCGGTACTGGGTCCTCTACTTTTTGTCATTTACATAATTTACATGATTTGGATGTGAGTATAAGAGGTACAGTTAGTAAGTTTGCAGATGACACCAAAATTGAAGGTGTAGTGGACAGCAATGAAGGTTACCTCCGATTAAAATAGGATCTTGACCAGATGGGACAATGGGCTGAGAAGTGCCAGATGGAGTTTAATTCAGATAAATGCGAGGTGCTGCATTTTGGGAAAGCAAATCTTAGCAGGACTTATACACTTAATGGTCAGGTCCTCGAGAGTGTTGCTGAACAAAGAGACCTTGGAGTGCAGGTTCATTGTTCCTTGAAAGTGGAGTCGCAGGTGGATAGGATAGTGAAGAAGGCGTTTCCTTTATTGGTCAGAGTATTGAGTACAGTAGTTGGGAGGTCATGTTGCGGTTGTACAGGACATTGATCAGGCAACTTTTGGAATATTGCATGCAATTCTGGTCTCCTTCCTATCGGAAGGATGTTGTGAAACTTGAAAGGGTTCAGAAAAGATTTACAAGGATGTTGCCAGGGTTGGAGGATTTGAGCTACAGGGAGAGTCTGAACAGGCTGGGGCTGTTTACCCTGGAACGTCAGATGCTGAGGGGTGACCAGGAAGGGCCAGGTGCTGGCAGGTGGGACTAGATTTGGTTGGGATATCTGGTCGGCATGGACAGGTTGGACTGAGGAGTCTGTTTCCGTGCTGTACACCTGTATGACTGTATATTCTGGAAAAGATTCACATTGAAGGATGTTGAAAGGATGTGGGTGAGTCCAGAACTAGGGGGATCTGTTTTAAAATTATGGGTTGCCGTTTCAGGAGAGAGATAAGGGAAATTTTTTTCTCTTGTGGATTTTGTGATTTTGGAACCTTCCGCCTCAGAAGGCAGTGGCTGCAAAGTCATTAAATATTCTTCAGGGGGATACGGATAGACTATTTGACTCTGATCATACTGAATGGTAGAGCATGCTTGAAGAGATGAATGGCATACTCCTGCTCCTATTTTCTACATTATTAGGCAAGGGAATCAAGTAGAATTCAAAACACAAACTGGTTAGCTGTGATCTTATTGAATGACAGAGCAGGTTTGATGGGCTAATTGGCCTACTCTTGCTCCTGATTCATATCTTTGTATAAGGCTCCTTTGAACTTACCCATGATCACTCTTATCTAGAGGAAGGGCAGCCTGCATATGGGAATGACCCCCCTGCAAGTTCCCCTTCAAGCCACTCACCATCCTGACTTGGAAATACATAATACTGTTTCCGAGTCAAAATCCCTAATTGCACTGTGGATGTGTCCCTACACTAAAGACTGCAGCAGTTCAAGAAGGCAACTGACAACCACCTTCTCAAGTGCAGTAAGGAGTGAGAAATAAATGCTGACCAGGCCAGCAACGCCCACATCCCCTGAATGAAGAGAAAACATTGCCAGGATGTTAACAATGAGAAACAATTGGATAAGCTGGGGTTGTTTTCCTTTGAACACAGGAGATTGAAGGATGACTTATGGTAGTATGTAAATTTGAGGGAAATAGAGGCGTCAAATACCAGGGATCATAGATTCAAATTAATTAGTAGAAAGATTTGGTCAGGGATGAGGATACATTTTGTTAGCCAGTGTG
Organism: Hemiscyllium ocellatum; assembly: GCF_020745735.1. NCBI lineage: Eukaryota > Metazoa > Chordata > Chondrichthyes > Orectolobiformes > Hemiscylliidae > Hemiscyllium > Hemiscyllium ocellatum. Next base: position 49,972,333 of record NC_083431.1, read on the forward strand.
TGGTAAGGACCCAAAACTCACTGCCTGAAAGGGTGGTAGGCAAAAAATATTGACTACCTTAAAATATACTTGGATATCTACTTGATGAGTTGAGTATCTACTCTTCAAGTACTATGCCCTAGCACAAAAATGTGGGATTAACTGGATCCAGTGTTGTAAATTTTCATGGTTTTAATAGTGCCAGTCTTTAAGAATACATTAGATGGGAGATCACAGGAATGGGGTACAAAAGGATATGGGAACATAGGTTTTAAAACAACTGTCCATGTGAAACATTGATAAAATGGACTTCATGGGACAAGCAGGCATTTTTGTGTAAAATTTGCACTTTTCATTCACACAGATTATCATTTTGCTGTACTTCCTGTGATCTCTCTTGGAGGTTATTTGTGGCTGAATCATCGATGTCAATACCAAATTAGAATCTGGAAAGCAAGTGGTTAGCACTTCTAGATAACAGATAACTAGAAGTGAGTTTTAAAAAATAACTTGAGTCTGTAGCACCTTTCACAATCCCACAACATTTCAAAGTTCTTCACCATTTTAATGAAGCCTTTTTAAAATGTTGTAATATGGAAATGCAGTAGTCAATTTATATACAGCATTCTCTCAAAAATAACAACAAGGTAATAACTAAACCTGTCTTAATGATGACTGGGGGATAAATCATGGCCAGGATACTAGGAGGGACTCCCTTGCCCTTCAAATAGTGCGGTAGGATTTTTTTTAATGCTTGCTTCCCAAGCACTTTCCGATTTAGATGCTTGGAATTAGCTGTGACCCCAGACTTGAGTGTACTGCCAGGGTGTAGGGAAATGCTGATGATAATGGGAGTGGAATTGTTTGGTTCCTGAGTTTTTTAGGTTAGGGATACTCAAAAGAATTAAATTTGTAAATGCTGTTTTGCCCCAATGCTTTTATAAAATGAGCTTCTGGCTCTTACAAACACAAGTCATCTTCACAGAATTAAGAGCCAAAACACATTTACCTCTATTTCAGAATCTGCATCTTCAAATAATTATATATTGTATGCTGTCATCACAGTGAGGCACACTGGAGTTATATGATTGATGCCTGCTTGTAGTAACACTGATTGCTAGAACACATCTTTGTTATGCCTGGCATTAGCCACTTTGCCTTATGCAGAACAAAGATGTCTTTTTCCATTTTTCAAATGGACTGGTGTTTCAGTCAAGCACTTTGCTTTTGAGTGGTGGGGTGGTACTGGACCGCAGGTTGGGGGCTACTGGTTACACATACAGTGGATGAGGGGATAAACAGAGGGAAGCTGAATCCAGCTGACGGTGAACATTGAATCTTAGTCGGAATTGTTCAGGGAGTGTTACAATTGACCCATCCTCTTTGGGCTAGCCTGAGGGACAGCTAGAGATGCACGGTGAGAAATCGTGATGGTTTATGCACATCTTTTCAAGGCTTTTGGCACCATTAGAGCCCTAATTTGCAGTGTGGTTGCACAGTTTGGGAACAGTTGGGCCAGACATCGCATCATGTGTAAGCACACACACTGGACCGTGAGCAGTCTGCAAGACTGGTACGTTGCCATTCTAATACTCACACGATTACCCTGCCTTAACCCTGCACAGTTAAACATGCGATCAACAGGAAGAAGGATTCGCTCACCAGTGGGCAGGGAGTGGTTGGCAAGTACTCAAAGATGTTTTGCTGACCACGGGGATTTTGCATAAAGCTGTTGCCAACAGTTGCACTTGTAAGCATTTCCCCTTGGAATACAGCATGACTGAAAGAAGGAATAGAGAGCACACAAAGCAGGACTTACTGCTGGAGCTGGAGTCTTCCTATGACCTCAAGTAGCAATTTTCCCTACTGCACCTCGGGGAGGGACAAAGTATGATTTCAGTGCTTGAATAAGCACATCTTCAGAGGAATCTGCCACCCTTTGGGTTCATGTCACACTACAGGTGTCCCCACTGTACTACTTACACACACACACACACACACACACACTCCTGCAGACCCTCTCTCATACACAAGTTGTCTCTCATCCACTCACATGTACACTGACACACACACCCTCTCACAGACTTATAGCCCTTTACATTCACTCATACACATACACACTCTCACAGACACTCATACCTCCCGGCACACACACAAGTTTTTGGGGTGAATTTGTACTTGCAGAATTACATTTTATTTTGCTCCAAAACTGTATGAATCCATGTAAGATTCTGTAAATCCCTTTTTTAGATTAGAATCAGTCTGAACATTGGGGCACAGACAGCCTCACACAGGGCACCTCACACCTTCAATGCACTATCTGGTCCAACATGGCACCTATTGTTAAAGTTCATTTGAGAATGTAACTTCAAGAATTTACATATGAAAGAACTGAAACCAACATGGTCAATCTAAAAGATGAGAGATTTAACAAACAAGGTCTTTTTCAAGATATAATTTCAGTTACATCATATTGTAAACTTTTGTTATAAGTTCTGGGTCCTACAATCTTATACTCCACAATCACCTGATGAAGGAACATCGCTCTGAAAGTTAGTGTTTCCAAATGAACTTATTGGATTATAACCTGGTGTTGTGTGATTCTTAACTTTGATGATTTAGCTCCTTTCAAGTTGGTATTGAAGATGTTTGTAACATCTCACAAGTTGTTATCTGTTGCTCTATGGTTGGTTGGTTGATAGGTTGGCACGGTGGCTCAGTGGTTAGCACCGCTGCCTCTCAGCGCCAGGGACCTGGGTTCAATTGCAGCCTTGGGCGACTGTGTGGAGATTGCACATTCTCCCTGTATCTATGTGGGTTTCCTTTAGGTGCTCCAGTTTCCTCCGTGCTGGTTCAATGGACACGCCATGCTAAATTGCCCAGTAGTGCCCAGGAATGTGCAGGCTAGGTGGATTAGACATAGAAAATGTGGGGGGAGTTTGGGTCTGCATGGGATGCTCTTCGGAAGATCGATGCCAACACAATAGGCCAAATGGCCCTATCTGTACTGTAGGGAATTTATGAAATCAATGACTCTCTCTCCTCAATGAGAGCTGACAATATTTCATTTTTACTCGCATCAGGGAGTGAGTATATACCTTCAGTGAGATTGCAGATTTCCCTGTTGTGAAGGCTGCAACATGTATGAGATGCCTGAGGATGTGGTGGAGGCTGGTACAATTACAACATTTAAAAGGCATTTGGGTGGGTATATGAACCATGTGCTGGTAAATGGGACTAGATTATTTAGGATAACTCGTTGGCATGGACAAGTTGAATTGACGGGCCTGTTTCCATGCCATATGACCCTGTGACTCTAATGATACACACACCACTTTGACAAATGAATAAAATAAAAATAATGAGAAATCAGCGAGGGCTGTAACACGAGGACAACACAAAAAGTCATGGAGTGGTACAGACAAACCTTTAAATATTTAAACAGAGAAAGACTACAGAAAGTCACAGCACAGAAGGATTTAAGAGTCTTTGTGCATTAATCACAAAAGGTTGGCATCGAGGTCCTGCAGGTACTACAGAAGGCAAATAGAATGTTGGCTTTTGTTTCAATGGGAATGGAGTACAAAAATAGGGAGGTTTTGCTCCCATTATACAAGATGCTAGTTAGATCACAGTTAAAATATGTGAACAGTTTTAGCCCCTTTATCTAAGGAGAGAGAAATTAGTATTGGAAGCAGTCCAGCTAAAATTCATTAGTTTGATCCTTGGTATGGAGGGACTGTATTATGAGGAAAGATTGAGTAGGTTAAGTGTGTACTCATTGAAGTATAAAAGAATGAGGGGCGACCTTATTGAAACATATAAGATTCTTAGACGACCTGACAGAGTTGGTGGTTGTTTTCCCCTTGTGGGAGTGTCCTGGACCAGAGGGCATAGTTTCAAAATAAGGAGTTGCACATTTAAAACTAAGATGAGGAATTTCTTAGAAGATTGTGAATCGGTGGACTTCTTTATTGCAAAGGGCTACAGTGGCTAGGTCATTAAGTACATTCCAGGATGAGATAGATAATCAGGAAGGGAGACAACGATTATGGTTAAATGGCAGGAAAATGGAGGTCAGGATTACCAGAGCAGCCATGTTCTCATTGAATGGTAGAGTAAATTTGATAGGATGAATGGCCTACTTCTGCTGCTACACTGTCTGATTGTTGCACATGTTACGTTATTGCTCAGTCACCAAAGCAAGACAGAAAAAACCTCAAGCTAAGCAGCAAAAACCCAGTGATGGGGGGATATTTTAAAGACATGAAATTTTGGAGAAAATATTTCTCTTCATTTATATTCCATTCCTCTTGCAATAAATAACAATCTGTTTGTCTTCCTAATTATTTGTTGTGCCAGCAGGTTAAATTCCTGTGTTTCATGTACCAGGACACCCAGATTCTTTTATACCTCAGAGTTTCACAGTCTTTTTTCCATTTAAATAATACAGAAAATAGGAGCAGGAGTAGGCCGTTCGAACCCTTCATGCCTGCTCTTGTCATTCAGTATAATCGTGGCTCATCATGCTATCCAGTACCCTGTTCACATTTTCTCCTCATATTTCTGATCCTTTTAACTCTAAACCATATCTATCCCCTTCTTGAAAACATTTAGTGTTTTGGCCTCAATCACTTTTTGTGGCAGAGAATTCCACAGTCTGACCATACTCTGGGTGAAGAAGTATCACCTCTTTTAGTCCTAAAAAAACTTACCCTATGCCTTTCAACTGTGATCCCTCATTCTCAAATTCCTGGTCATTGGGAACATGCTTTCTGCATTTATACTGTCTAGTCCTGATTTTTATGTGTTTTTCTATGAGTTGCACCCTCATTCATCTCAACTCAAGTGAATATAGTCCTAATCGATCCAGTCTCTTTTTTTCTTTAAGTCAGTCCTGCCCATCCTAGGCATCAGTTGGGTAAACCTTGTTTATCTCCCTCCATAGCCAGACATCTCTCCCCAGATAAGGAGACCAAAACTGCACACAATACTCCAGTGCAGTCTCTCCAAAGCCCTGTAAACTTGCAGCAAGACATCCCTGCTCCTGTATTCAAATCCTCTTGCTATGAAGGCCAACACATATTTGCCTTCTTCATTGTCTGCTGAACCTGCAATGCTTACTTTGAACAACTGGTGTACAAGGACACCTAGGTCTCATTGCATCTCACTCTTCCCCCAACCTATTACTATTCAGATAATAATCTGTCTTCCTGTTTTTGCTAACAGAGTAGATAAACTCATTTTATCTCTTTTATACTGCATCTACTGTGGCTTTGTCCACTCATTCAAATTGTCCAAATCACACTGAAGCATCTCTGCATTCTCCTCACAGCTCACCCTCCCACCAAACTTTGTTTTTTGCAAACATGGAGATTTGTTTTCCTTGTTAAATCATGAATATATATTGTGTAGAGCTGGGGTCCATGTACTTGTTCCTTGCGATACTCTACTGGTCAATGCCTATACTCAGAAAAAGTCCTGTTTATTGCTATGCTTTGTTTCCTGTCTGCCAGCCATTTCTATATCCACCTCAATACACTGCCTCCAATCTCATGAGCTTTCATTTTACATGCTAATTTCTTCTGTGGAAACTTGTCGAAAGTCTTCTGAAATTCCAGAGAAACCACGTCCACTGGTTCCCCTTTATTAACTCTACTTGTTACATCCTTGAAAGATTCCAATAGTTCTGTCAAGCATGATTTCCTTTGTGTTTATCCATACCGACTTTGTCCAATCCTGTCACTGTTTTCCAAGTGCTCTGTTATTAAATCTTTTATAATGGACTTGAATATTTTTCTTACTACTGATGTTGAGCTAATGGTCCACAACTCCCTGATATCTCTCTACCTCTTTTTTTTTAAGCGTATGCTGCCTTTCTATTCCTCCTGCTAAGGCCGACGAGTCTGCATTTTCCCACATTATATCTGTGGTTTATGACTACATGCCAGGGGACCAGAGGGATCTGGATCCATGGTGGAACTATTACCCAGCAACAGTCAACGTTTTCAGAAAAGCTGTGAAAAAAATTGCTTCCACAAACAAATTATCAATAGATGTCCAGAAGCCGATGATCTTAGCTGACATTAAGTGCATAGCAATGGGAACAATGAAAAGAAAGTTGAAAAAAGTTGGCATGACTGAAACTGTTTGTGTAACCTGGCATTATTACAGCAGACAGATGCTGGGTGAGAACGGCATTAATTGCTTCTGTCAAAGTAAGAATCTACATTAGTGGGCGGCACGGTGGCACAGTGGTTAGCATTGCTGCTTCACAGCACCAGAGACCCGGGTTCAATTCCTGCTTCAGGCGACTGACTGTGTGGAGTTTGTACATTCTCCCCGTGTCTGTGTGGGTTTCCTGCGGGTGCTCCGGTTTCCTCCCACAGTCACAAAGATGTGCGGGTCAGGTGAATTGGCCATGCTAAATTGCCCATAGTGTTAGGTGAAGGGGTAAGTGTAGGGGTATGGGTGGGTTGCACTTCCGCGAGTCAGTGTGGACTTGTTGGGCCGAAGGGCCTGTTTCCACACTGTAAGTAATCTAATCTAATTTCGTGAAGTTAGGGCAATTCGATATTCTGTTGCTGTCAGATTTTAAACAGTTTTTGGAAGAGTTATACTTTCTTCTTTAACTAATGCTGGGCTGCAGTGCAAGCTGACAGAAATAATTATAAGATTTCTGTGTAGGCACTTCTCTATATTATAATCTTACATCGATATAGAGCGAGAACTTAAACCACAGTGACTTGTCCCTCCAGCAGTGTCAAGCTCTCTAGTGTCATTGCAATAGTAACACATGTCGCATAAAGAATGTGAGAGATTTTGCATTTATTAAGCACCCTTTTGCAACTTCACAATGTTCCAAAGAACTTCACAGTCACTGTAGTACTTTTGAAATATAAGCATTGTTGTAATATTAGCAATGTGGTGTCCATTTTGCACACTGTAAGCACCCACAAAAAACAGCATCTTAGTGACCAGCTAATCTGTCTTAGTCGTGGTGTTTGGGATGAATAATGACCAGGATACCTGAGATAATTCTGTCTTCCTTCAAGTAGTGAAGCATTGAAATGTCATCCTAACCTGAATTTATTCTTGTATCTCTATTGGGGAGCTTCAAACCACAGGCAAATGACTCTGAGGCAAGTGAATTATCAACTAAATCATGACTGACACCTTAAATATATAGTTAGCAGGAGGACAATACAGATAATATTACCATTCAAGGGTCTTGCTGCCACTGACCAGAACAAAGGATTCACACGGAGTCAAACAGAAGAGCAAAATACTTTTTAAAAGGCATGAAAATTGTATTCTTCTCCTTTATCCATACTACAACAAATAATGTACCAATGTGTACAGAGGAACCAGGGAGAAAGAACAGCTTTTTTAAAACCTCTGGCACTGCCCACTACCACCCACTCAGCCCTGGCTAGTGCTTGTAGCAGTGTCCAGGAAATGGCGTTTTCAATTCTGGGAAATCCAGGCGAATTGACAACTCAAATCCATTATGATGAGAGATGGGTTAATGTTGGGAAGAGTGCTGTTGAAATCTTGCCAATGTTGAACGGAATGTAATGGTGAGGAAGAAGTTTGAAAATTGCTGGATCAGAAGCAAGTGACACCATGACTCAAAAAAGGAGCAACATTCTCACATGTCCTACCGGTTCAAGCACAAGTAGCTGATGTTTGATTTACTAATTAACTAATTCTAATGTCTGCCTTAAACAAAACTCTACTGTTTCCTAGCAGCTCAAGTAATTTAATGAATCAGTAACTGAATCATGATGTCCCAGGCAGGTTTCAGTATGTGACATTGTCATTGTCAGCTTTCTGTCTAAAATGAGATTTCCACAGTCCCTAACTGTCCATTCCACCTTAGAGCTGAAAATGTGTTGCTGGAAAGGAGCAGCAGGTCAGGCAGCATCCAAGGAGCAGGAGAATCGACATATCGGGCATGAGCCCTTCAGGAATGAAGAAGATTCCAACAGCACTCTCCCCAACATTAACCCATCTCTCATCATAATGACTTTGAGTTGTCAACTCGCATGGATTTCCCAAAATTGAAAACACCATTTCCTGGACACTGCTACAAGCACTAGCAGGGCTGAGTGGGTGGTAGTGGGCAGTCCCAGAGGTTTTAAAAAGCTGTTCTTTCTCCCTAGTTCCTCTGTACACATCGGTACATTAATTATAGTAGTATGGATAAAGGAGAAAAATACAATTTTCATGCAATTTCCTGAAGAAGGGCTCATGCCCGAAATGTCGATTCTCCTGTTCCTTGGATGCTGCCTGACCTGCTGCGCCTTGCCAACAACACATTTTCAGCTCTGATCTCCAGCATCTGCAGTCCTCACTTTCTCCATTCCACTTTAGATACAAGAGTGGTGCCAGATGTCATATTGAGGTTGTTGGTGAGGCCTCCTTTGGAGGATTGTGTCCAGTTCTGGTCGCCCTGCTATCGAAAGAATATTATTCAGCTGGAGAGGGTTCAAAAGAGATTTACCAGGATGTTGCCGGAAATGGACAGTTTGAGTTACATGGAGAGGCTGGATAAGCTGGGACTTTTTTAACTGGGAGGTTGAGAGATGACCTTATAAGAGTTTAGCAAATAATGAAGGGTCTAGATAAGGTGAATGGCAGGTGTCTTTTCCCTATGGTAGGGGATTTCAAGAGAAGGGGGCATATTTTTAAGGTGAGAACAGAAAGATTTTAAAAAGACACGAGAGGCAACTTTTTTACACATAGTGTGTTTCTTGTGTGGAATGAACTTTCAGAGAAAGTGGTGGATGTGGGTACAGTTACAATGTTTCAAAGACTTTTAGGGAAGTACGTGAAGAGGAAAGGTTTGGACGGATATGGGCCAGGAGCAGGCAGATGGGACTAGTTTAGTTTGGGATTATGTTCGGCACAGACTAGTTGGACGAAAGGGTCTGTTTCCATGCTGTATGACTCTATGACTGGAGAAAAGCAGCTGTTATGTTGTTTTTCAAGGTAAAGTGTGAGGATTAACCAGCAGTGAATTTAACCTCAGTGGTGGGAAAGCTTTGAGAGATATTACACTGTGATAAAATTGGGGGTCACTTGGACAAATATGGTCTATTGGAGGTCAGCCACCACGGATTAAGGACAAATCATTTCCTCTAATATGATTGAGTTTTTGCGGAGTACAGCACTTGACGTGTTGTACATGGGCTTCTCAAGGATAGATTACCTGTTTGTGTCCCGAACGCTCTCAGTCACATCCACCAACGTCAAGCCGGTGTTCTTCTCTGACCACTGCCTCCTGCTGGCCGACTGTCACCTACAGGACGAGCAGCAGGCTGGTAAGGGAACATGGAAGCTGAACACAAAGCTGTTGACCCCGGGAAACATTGAGGAGCTCAAGAGGGACTACGCAGGTTGGAGAACCGTGAAGCCCCTCTTTGAGTCCCCAGCGGACTGGTGGGAAACAGTAAAAGGGAACATCAAGAGGTTCTTCATCCTCAAAGGTGTTCAGGAGGCGAGAGAGAGGCGGGGAAAACTGTCCCAACTCCAGGAAAGTACGCAGAACCTGCTCCTGCTGCAGACGATGGGGGTCGATGTCACGGAGGACCTTGAGGAGGTGAAGGGCCAGCAAGCCTCGCTCTTTGCCTCGGAGGCTTCCAAGATAATCTTCCGGTCCAGGGTCCGCTCGGTGGAGCAGGACGAGACGTGCTCGCGTTTCTTCTTCCAGAAGGTGCACAAAGAGAGCTCTGTGCTCAGCAGCCTGAAGGAAGAAGACGGCTCGATAATGTCATCTCAGGCTGACGTCATGAGGATCAGTAAATCCTTCTATGCCAGCCTGTATGACGCGAAGCCGACCGACAGCACGGCCTCCCAGTCGTTCCTGTCCTCTATCATGGAGGTCTTAGAACATGCGAGAGGCTGGACCAGCCGCTATCTCTGAACGAGCTGACCAAGGCCCTCGAGTCCATCGAAAAGAATAAAACTCCCGGAAGCGACGGCTTACCGGTCGAGCTCTATTCCGCTCTGTGGGACTTGATTGGCCAGGACCTGCTGGAGGTGTATGTCAGTATGCTTCGGGCAGGTACCATGAGTGAATCCATGAGGAAAGGCATCATCACCCTCATCTACAAGCGGAAGGGGGAGAGTGAGGAACTCAAAAATTGGAGACCAATCTCACTGTTGAATGCGGATTACAAAATTCTGTCAAAGGTAATCGCCAACCGGGTCAGGTCTGCTCTGGGATCACTGATTCACCCTGACCAAACCTGTGCTGTACCGGGCAGAAAGATCGCTGAGAGTCTCACACTCCTCAGGGATACGATCGCCTACGTGCAGGACAGAGGGTTGGACATCTGCCTGATCAGCCTGGACCAGGAGAAAGCCTTTGACAGGATATCACACAGGTATATGAGTGATGTTCTCTCCAAAATGGGCTTTGGGGAGGGAATCTGCAATTGGATCAGACTGCTCTACACCAACATTGTCAGTGCAGTCTCAATCAATGGGTGGGAATCAGATAGCTTCCCAGTCAGATCTGGAGTCAGGCAGGGCTGCCCTCTCTCTCTCCTGTCTTGTTTGTGTGCTGCATAGAGCCATTTGCCGAGTCCATCGGGAAGGATGCGAGCCTGAGAGGGGTGACTATTCCTGGCAGCGGGGGCCTACAGGTTAAGGCTTCCCTGCACATGGATGACATCGCCGTTTTCTGCTCGGATCCACTGTCCGTGCGCAGACTCATGTGCATATGTGACCAGTTCGAACGGGCCTCGGGGGCCAAGGTAAACCGAGGCAAGAGCGAGGCCATGCTCTTCGGGAACTGGGCCGACCAATCCTCGATCCCCTTCACCGTCAGGACCAATCACCTGAAGATGCTGGGTATTTGGTTCGGGGGGAGCTGGGGTGTGCGCCAAGTCTTGGGAGGAGCGTATCAGCAAAGTGAGGCAGAAACTGGGCAGATGGAAGCTACGGTCGCTCTCCATCGCGGGAAAAAACCTGGCCATCAGGTGTGAGGCACTGTCATTGCTGTTATACGTGGCACAGGTCTGGCCTATTCCCAGAACCTGCGCCGCTGCAGTCACCCGGGCCATCTTCCAGTTTATATGGAGGTCAAAGATGGACCAGGTACGAAGGGACTCGCTGTACAAAGATCTGGGAAACGGGGGAAAAAATACACCCAATGCCACCCTCACCCTGATGGCCACCTTTGTGTGTGGTTGCATCAAGCTGTGTGTGGATCCCCGGTACGCAAACACCAAGTGTCACTACGTACTGAGGTTCTACCTGTCCCCGGTGTTGTGAAGGATGGGCCTGGCCTCGCTGCCGCGGAACGCTCCGAGTAGTTGGACCATTCCGTATCACCTGTCCTTCGTGGAGAGGTTTATGAAGAAAAACACCATCAGGAAGTGGTCAGCACGTTGTGTCCTTGAGACACTTTGGGGAAAGGAGAGGGCGGATCCTATCGAGCGGTTCCCTGAGCAGACTGTCAAAACCATTTGACAGAATGCCTCATCGCCAGAACATTCCAACGAGCACCAAGACATGGCTTGGCTGGTGGTGAGAAGGGCTCTGCCTGTGAGATCGTTTATGCACGCCCGGACTCTCACCACACCGCACGCTGCCCTCGAAGTGGCTGTGGGGGGGGGGGGGAACGAGACTGTCACACACCTCCTTCTGGAATGTGCCTATGCAGAGGAAGTCTGGAGAGGAATGCAGTGGTGTTTGTCAAGGTTCGTCCCGAGCAGCGCCGTGATGCGGGACTCCGTGCTCTACGGCCTGTTCCCCAGGACGCACACCGTGACGAACATCAACTGTGCCTGGAGGATCATCAACTCGCTCTCTGGGCAGTCCAAAACCTGTTGGTCTTCCAGCTGAAGGAGTTGACCCCGACTGAGTGTTGCAGACTGGCACATTCCAAGGTCCAGGACTATGTGTTGAGGGATGCGGTGAAGCTTGGGGCAGCTGCCGCCAAGGCGCGGTGGGGAAAGACCACCGTGTAACATCTGCCTGTCTAAAGAAGAACAGGGGGCCCACCCAGCCATTTGGGCTCTGCTGGCACCTCAGCTAAATATATGGGCATCTGATTGAAAAATGTATAGACCTGTATATAACAATGATAAATTCCGATCCCTGTATGTAAATGTTTACATATGTATGGCGCGACCAACTGTACAGACCATCAAATTATTTTATGAATAAAGTATATTTTTGAAATAAAAAAAAGTGTTGTACATGGGCTTCCAAACCAATTTGATGCAATGTCACATAAGAGGCTTCAACATTTGAAGCTGAAGCCTTTGGAATTAAAAACAGCAGCAAAGGTGGCTGAGAGACAGGAAACAGAGAGTCGTGGTGAACAGCTGACTTTCAGACTGAAGGATGGTAAGTATAACATTCCCTCGGAGTCAGTGCTAGCATCACAACTGCTCATGATCTGTATTAAAGGCCGATCGCTGTGTATGCACGGCACAATCTCAAAATGTGACAGTGACATAAAACTTGGAAGTGTTGTGAGGAGAATAGCAATAGACTTCAAAAGGACCTAGAACAGGTTTAGAAAGTGATTAAAAAGGCCTACAAGATAGAGGTGACCAGAGTGCAAAAGTGAGCGAGGTGTATGAATGTTTATAAATGCCACTTTGGCCTCAACCAGAGCATTGTGTCTAATTCTGACACCACACCTTCGGGAAAATATGCAGAAATTGGAGAGAGTGTGAAAAAGATTAACAAGAATAGTTCCAGGAAAGATTTCAAGTCACAAGGGTAGATTGGAAAAGCTGGAACTGTTCTCCTTGAGAAGAGGTTTGAGTGAGAATCATTATCGAGGTTTTCAAAATCCTCGGGGTCTGGGCAGTGTAAATGGATCGTGGAGAGAAACCATTCCCATTGGTGGGAGGATCGAGAACCAGAGGACACCCATTTAAAGTAGATGGCAAAAGACCAAAATTGATGACCATAAAAGCTTTGGTCACACTGAGTGTGGCAATGGCAGAGAGTGAGGGAGAGGCAGATTCATTGCGGCTTCCAACGGTAATGGTTTAATTATCCAAAGGGAAAAGATTTGCAGGATTTTGGGGAATGAGACTATCTGAGTTACTTTTCATAGAGAGTGATCACTGACTCTACAGGCCTGATAGCTGCCTCCTTTGCTTTAATCATTCCATAATTCTATTCTAGAAGTAAGTGAGCAAATGCTGGCGATCAGAGTTGAGAGTGTGGTGCTGGAAAAGCACAGCAGGTCAGACAGCATCCGAGAGGCAGGAGAATCGACATTTTGAACATAAGCCCTTCAATCCTGATGGAGGGCTTATGCCCGAAACATCGATTCTCCTGTCTCTCGGATGTTGCCTGACCTGCTGTGCTTTTCCAGCACCACATTCTCGACTACAGTTCTATACTGCCACAAAACAAGGAAGTGATCTCCTGCCTCTATACTCTGCAAAGGTGTGAACGTCCTGGTTGGTGGTTAGTGTGTTTCCAATGCCACCTTTCCAGGTTAACATAGATATATTGCTCCTTCCCCTCTCTTTCATAACACTCCCATTCTGAACAATGCCCGGTGGTAACTCGAAATGCCCTTGGATACTGATGGGGGTAAGTGGTTGCTCAGAACAAATGACACAAGATGGAAATAAATTGGATACATAAACTAAAAATTTCAAACAACAGAAATAATCTTTAAAGCCTCTAGAATGAATGTAGATGTTAGGCTTTTTTTTCTCTCTCTTTTGCGTTTTTTTCCCTATCTTCATGGTGACTTCCTGAATGCCCAGCCTCAGCATAGACTCAGACTATCGGCCTCAGTGTTGATCTGGCGTGGCTTCTGCCCAGCCTAGCATGGTGATCTCTCAGCACCTCAACGCGGTGATCTCTCAGCACCTCAACGTGGTGATCTCTCAGCACCTCAACGTGGTGATCTCTCAGCACCTCAACGTGGTGGTCTCTCAGCACCTCAACGTGGTGATCTCTCAGCACCTCAACGTGGTGATCTCTCAGCACCTCAATGTGGTGTCTCTCAGCACCTCAACGTGGTGGTCTCTCAGCACCTCAACGCGGCGATCTCTCAGCACCTCAATGTGGTGGTCTCTCAGCACCTCAACGTGGTGATCTCTCAGCACCTCAATGTGGTGGTCTCTCAGCACCTCAACGTGGTAATCTCTCAGCCCGGCGTAGTGGCCTCTCAGTGGCCCGTGGTGATCTCCTAGCCAAGTGTGGCAGTCTCTCGGCCTGGCATAGCCTTCAGGTGATTCCAGGCTTGGCGCAGACTTGAGGCTAGGTGCCGAGGTGGACTGGGTTGGAAGGACTTTTATTATGAACTTTTTATTTCTCCAATTTTCCCAATGTATTCCCATTATCTGTAATGCTGGGCTTCTTATTTCTTTATTTTTCTGAATTTTTTTTTCTCTCAGAACTTGTAGTGAAGAATCTGTACCTAGGAATCTTGTATCTCCAATGGTGCCATAAACAGGGACTTGTAAAGTTTTCGCTGTACTCATTTGAGTATATGTGACAATAAAGTTAATTCATCAATGTCTTTCTGTGTTCTCCACACCATCTAACAGTCTTGGCTATCTATTGTGTATTGGCAGGAAGAGAAAATAAGACTGAAATGTTGGAAAATAGGGATATGAATTAAAGATATAATTTCATCTCATTGGCGTAGAATAACCTAAAATTGGTTAGAATAATTCTTGCAGCTTCTAGAAATGATAGTGGGAACTATAAGCAAAATTGAATAATGATCTAATTAAATGGATCTCCACATGGTGTTGTAAAACTTGAAAGGGTTCAGAAAAGATTTACAAGGATGTTGCCAGGGTTGGAGGATCTGAGCTACAGGGAGAGACTGAACAGGCTGGGGCTGTTTTCCCTGGAGTGTCGGAGGCTGAGGGGTGACCTTATAGAGGTTTACAAAATTATGAGGGGCATGGATAGGATAAATAGACAAAGTCTATGGGATAGGGGAGTCCAGAACTAGAGGGCATAGGTTTAGGGTGAGAGGGGAAAGATATAAAAGAGACCTAAGGGGCAACGTTTTCACGCAGAGGGTGGTAAGTATGTGGAATGAGCCGCCAGAGGATGTGGTGGAGGCTGGTACAATTGCAACATTTAAGAGGCATTTGGATGGGTATATGAATAGGAAGGGTTTGGAGGGATATGGGCCGGGTGCTGGCAGGTGGGACTGGATTGGGTTGGGATATCTGGTCGGCATGGACAGGTTGGACTGAAGGGTCTGTTTCCATGCTGTACATCTCCATGACTCTGTGGTCTCCCAAGCAGGGATCCTCAGGAGTCAGATGACCAAATATTCTAAAATCAGCGGTTCTCAATCTTTTGCATCTTATGTGCCGCTAACCATTTTGTCAAAAAAAAACCTTAGTCACACTATGATAAAAACAAATCCTTTCCTTCTCAAATACATATAACTAGTAAAAAAAAAGAGTTAAAGAAGGAATGGGTGGATCAGAGGTGGTAATCTGATACTTTATACCTGTCTTTACAAAAGAGGAGGATGTTGTTCAGGCTATGATGATAGCGGAGGAAACTCTGCCGTTAGAAGGGTGCAAAATTAATCTGAGCAGGAAGTCTCAGATAGACTGTTGGCACTTAAAGTTGGCAAGGCTCTGGGACAGGAAGAGATACATCTGAGGATATTGAGGAAGTGAGGGGGCACAGGCCACAGTCTTTCAGTCTTCCCTGACCTTGAGGGAGGTGCCAAAAGACTGGAGAATTACAAGCTTTGTTCTAGAAAGATTCTAAGGCTGATCCAGTATTTACAGTCCATTCAGTTTAACTTCAATGGTAGAAAACTAATGGAAACAATTATTCAGGATAGAATTAATAGTCTCGTGGACAAAGTTGGGCTGATTAGGAGCAGTCAGCTTGGATTTCAAAAGTGGATATTGTGTTTCCTGAACGTGCTGGAGTTTTTTGAAGAAGTAACAAAAAGAACCAATGATGGTAATGCTGTTGATGTGATATACCTGGATTTCTGGAAGGTGTTTGATACAGTGACACACAACATACTTGTGAGGAAAGTTCAAGGTCATAGTATGAAAGGACAAAGTTAACCTTTGTCCATCCCATGCCAACACTGGCACCTCCAAATCATTACTACCAAGGGACAGTAGCAATGTGGATAAAAATTGGCTGAATGATAAGAAACAGAGAGTAACAGTCAATGGATATTTTCCAAGCTGGTGGGAGGTTAGTCATGAAGTTTCCCAGGGATCGGTATGGAATCTGCGCTTAGGATTTGGTAATAATTATGCAGTGATTCTTGACTCCTATGAACAACCATTTCAAGGTGACCTTCACTGGCTCCAATGATCACTTTGAAATACAGGATCAATTTAAATGGGGAGCAGTAACTTGTAAAAATGATATATATATTTGTCATGAAGCAAATCTAATAGAATCTTGCCCCCCTCTCCACACTCCACAAGTGTACTTGAGCAAGAAACCAATGAAGACAATTGCAGTTCTTTTTATTGCCAATGGATGGAGTTTGAACCCTTTGAGTTTGTAACATTTCAAACCGATCCTGCTCCAACGTTTCCATTTATGAATAGAACTGCAGAGCCAACAAAATTAACTTTAAAAAAAACTGCAAGAACTGTGGATGCTGGAAATCTGAAACAAAACAGACATTGCTGAAATATCTAAACGACATCTGTGGAGAGAAATCAGAGTTAGCAAATTACTGATCCCAAAATGGTCATTCTGATTTCTCCGTACAGAAGCTGCCGAACCTGTAGAGAGTTACCAGTAATTTCTGTTTCAGCATAGAAATGAGTTTTTGTCCAAGTGTGGAAATTGGGCACTACCACAGACATCAGGGCTCTGTGATGGCACAACTCAATGAGTTTTAAAATGCAGAAACCTTTAAAGAAGTCCTCCCCAAGATGGTCTCATAGTGAGGTCAGTAGAGAAAGGTGCACGTACAACCCTGATTGGCATCGATTTCAATGGGTTTGGATCAGGGTTCCTTACTTAGTGGTAATATAACAAACCAAAAAGAGAAACAAGCACACTGATCACTGTCTAATTTTAAGTGATGATGTGGAGGTGCTGGTTTTGGACTGGGGTGGACAAAGTTAAAAGTCACTAAACACCAGGTTATAGTCCAACCTGGAAGCACTGGCTTTTGGAGCACTGCTCCTTCATCAGGTAGTTGTGGAATGGGATCCTAAGACACGAAATTTAAAGCAAAAGATCACTGTGTCATGCAACTGAAATGATGTATTGAACAAACCTAGATTACTGTTAAGTCTTTCATCTTTTAGAATGGGTTGCAGGTTTCGGTTCATTAATATGTAAATCTCAGGACTTCTTTTAAGTCACATTCTCGAGATAACTTAAGGTTTTATTAAAAAAAGTAACACCTCAGCTCAGAAAATGCATTAAAGGTATCAGGTTAGGGTCTGTCTGTATTCCAATCTTGAATCAGACTGATTCTATTTCAAAAATGGTAATTTATAAAATGTTAAATGGATTGACTGCCTGCAGATTGTGTACTTTTTGAGCAAAATAGAATGTATCTGCAATTACAATTCTGCAAATGCAAATTCACCACCATGGATTTATATGTGTGTGTGCACACACGAGGGAGGGAGTGAGTGCATGCATTTGAGTGTGAGTGTGTGCGACTTCAGCAGTCAGGGACATTCGGCCTCGGATCTTCGGGTGACCATTCTCCAAGGCAGACTTCGAGATACACAACAACGCAGAGTGGCCAAGCAGAGGCTAGTAGCCAAGTTCGGAACCCATGAGGATGGCCTCAACTAGGACCTTGGTTTCATGTCACACTACAGGTGACCCCCCACGACACTACATGTTCTCTCTCTCGCTCTCTCCCTCTCACTGACACACACACACACACACACACATACACTCTTACATACACACGCAGACCCTCATACACATGCTCTCTCATATAGACACACATACACCCACGCATGCACCCTCTCACAGGCTTATACTCGCACACTCAGACACACACTCTGCCAAGCATGCACATATGAAACACACACTCACACTCAGCACAAACTCACACTCTTCCTCTCTCATGCATGCATGCACACACATGTGCAAGTCTATGGGGTGAATGTGCATTTCCAGAATTATATTTGCAGATACATTCTATTTTGCTCAAAAAAGCACACAATCTGCAGGCAGTCAATCCATATAACAATTTATAAATTTCTACTTTGGAAATAGAACCAGTCTGACTCAAGATTGGGATACAGACAGACTCTAACCTCACACCTTAAATGTATCATCTGAGCAGAGATGTCACTTTTTCTTATAAGACCTTAAATTATCTCAAGAATGTGATTTAAAAGAAGTTCCGGGTATTTACGTATTAATGAACTGAAACTCGTAACCCATTTTAAAAGATGAAAGACTTAACAGCAATCTAGATTTGTTCAATATATCATTTCAGTTGCACAACACTGTAACCTTTTACTATAAATTCCGTGTCTTATGATCCTGTTCCACAACCACCTGATGAAGGAGCAGTGCTCTGAAACTAGTGCTTCCAAATAAGCCTGTTGGACTATAGCCTGGCATTGTGTGAGTTTTAACTTTGAATGTTACAATAATGAATAGAGACAAAGTTACCTTTTTACATGAAGTGTATGCCAATGTAAATGCAATGTATCATCACTTATATGATATGCAAACTTTGTTGACAATGTAACTTTATTTGTAAATGGAAAATTTAGAACAGAACTTCTGATTTCTTTTTCTAGATATTACAAACTCAAAAGGTTCTAACTCCATCCATTGGCTATGAGGGGAACTACAATTCACATGAAAATCCCCTTCTTGGAGTAAATATTGCAGAGATATTTCTGTTAATTCTGCTCCCTTGACCGAAGCATGCATCGAATGACAAAACAAAATGTTCTTCATTCAAAGTGATACATTATTTTGGTTTTGTACATCAGTTTGCAGATCAAAAGTGGTTAGTTACCAGCAGGTCTATTAACAAATGTTGTTTAGGATTCACCTAGGATTACTGCCAACAGCCATGAAAGGCTCAGGGGATTTCTGCATGTTATAACAAGCCTGAGTGCCAATTTTGAACCTTTGTATACAAGGTTTGAGGCAATTGTGTTAACTGGGTGGAAGCTACGCAGGCAGAAGAGAATTGGAGTTAATTTAAATTGTTTACCCCCATCACTGGGGCAGGCGGGACAATGAATTAAAAACAGACTCAATGACTGGTCAAAATTTGCAATTTGGGTTATTTTAGCAGTCAGCTTCATCCGGACTCACTCAGTCAGCTGCTGCCAGGAGGCACATTTTGGACATCAGAAGCAGGCCAAGGGAAACCTCCTCGATAAACAGGCTGAAGGATTTCAGAAGGTCAAATAACTTTTGGGTGGACATTTTCTGAAGGTTTCACTGCATGACCTCCCACGTCTAATTCTGCCAATGCTGCCAAATCACTCCTTTACTGCGTTTCTCATATCTCCATCACCCGTGGACTCAACTTTTAATAATCTTTCTGGCACAGTCAGCAGATTAATTTCGAACCCCTGAGAATGCTGGGACATTCCTGGAAGGTTAGCATCCTAACTTGCAGGAGGGAAAATGGGGTGGTGGGTTGGGGGGAGGAGGAGGTCAGCCTGGAATGGGGAAACTAGGCCTCTCCTGCTTTTGAGCTCAGAGAAGGGACATGCCTACTCTGCCAGGCTTTTCTGATACCCTTTAGACTTCTTCAGCCTGGTTGTTGTCAGGCATCTTTGACCTGACATGAAACATGCGGTGGCTTCATTTATCTCTGAGGCTCCAGTCCAGGTCCAGAAAAGGCCAGTCGCTTAGAAAACGAAAATGCAAAGAAAAGTGGGAATGAAGGCAGGAATTTGAACCGTTTATCCCTAACAGATTGAGTTAAAATTGCCCCAAACTGTTATTGTTGGTAATCAAGTTTTTTTTATAAATTGCTCACATTCCTGATGGTACTGATCATGTCAACGGTGGCTCAGTGGTTAGCACTGCAACCTCATAGCGCCAGGAACCTGCGTTCGATTCCAGCCTCGGCTGATTGGCTGTGTGGAGTTTGCACATTCTCCCTGTATCTCCAGGTACTCCAGTTTCCTCCCTTGTTTAGGTGAGGTGGATTGGCTGTGATAAATTGCCCATAGTGTCCAAGGATATATAAGATTATTAAAGGATTGGACACTCTGGAGGCAGGAAGCATGTTTCCGCTGATGGGTGAGTCCCGAACTAGAAGACACAGTTTAAAAATAAGTGGTAGGCCATTTAGAACAGAGTTGAGGAGAAACTTCTTCACCCAGAGTGTGGTGGGTGTGTGGAATGCTCTGCCCCAGAAGGCTGTGGAGGCCAAGTCTCTGGATACTTTCAAGAGAGAGTTGGATAGTGCTCTTAAGGATAGTGGAATCAAGGGTTATGGGGATAAGGCAGGAACAGGATACTGATTGAGGAATGATCAGCTATGATCATAATGAATGGTGATGGTGGCTCGAAGGGCAGAATGGCCTACTCCTGCACCTATTGTCTATTGATGTGCAGGCTAGATGGATTAGCCATGGGAAGTGCAGAATTTCAAGGATAGAGTGGGATGGAGTTGGCGGTGTTGGTCTGGGTGGAATGCTTTCAGAAGGTGGTGTGGACTCACTTGGCAGAAAGGCCTGCTCTGCTTTGTAAGGATTTTGTGTTGAGATTTATCTCCTGGTCCCTCAATCCTATTCCCACTGAGCCATTGGCCTTTCTGGCTCTTTTTGTCCTTCCAAAATTTCCACCTCATCAATGTAAGATGCAGACATGGTCAGTATCTGCCTGTCCTTTGAAGAGCTTGACTCGTGTGTACAATATTCAAACCCTTGAGCAGATGTCCCACCTGTGATCATCCTCTGAGAGAAAATGAAGGAGAAGGTTGTTAGCCTCAGAGAGATTGCCAACATCTGTGGAACTTTCCAAATACATGTTAATATAAGAAATAGGAGCAGGAGTAGGCCATCTGGCCCATTGAACCTGCATAAGATCATGGCTGATCCTAGAGTGGACTCAGCTCCACTTACCTGCCCTCTCACTTAATTCCTTTACTGTTCAGAAATCTATCTTTGCCTTAAAACATTCAATGAGGAAGTCTAAACTCCTTCCCTGAGCAGGGAATTCCACAGCCCTTTTGGTGAAGAAGTTCTTCCTCATCTCAGTCCTGAACCTGTTACCCCTTATTTTGAGGCGATTTGCCCTAGTTCTAGTTTCACCCCCCAGTGAAAACTACCTCCTGGCTTCTATCTTATTTATTCCCTTCATCACTTTTACATGTTTCTACAAGATCCCCCCTCATTCTTCTAAATTCCAATGAGTACAGTACTGCATTATACACGATACTTTGATATGGCACCGAGTTATGTGTGACACCTACCACCATGCAGTCTGGATCCTCAAAAAAAACTTACATTGATGTATTGAGAGATTGGGCTGTTTCATCTCACTGACTCAGAGGGGCCCTTGGAACTAGCCCTTTGCAAGAAAAGGTCTCATCAGGTTGAAGTCATCCTGCTCGCTTCAGCCTGAAGTAAACGCCTCCTGCCATCATCCCCGTCCTCTCAACTTGTGGGAAGGACAGCCAGTACAGGGATACCCTACTGAGGCAGAGCTTAGTTTCTGCTCCCACCATAACAGATGGGGAATCACTTCAAGAAGGTGTGCCTAGCTATAGGCAGGGAACCCAGGACCCCATGAAATGAGCACTGAAATAGCTAGCTCAGTGGGCAGTTACCCGATGAAACTGTGTAGCAGATATTTCTTTAAAGGCTAGGATTCATTGTAGCTGCTTGAATATCTGAGGCCGTTGCATATAAACTATGAGGCACGGTACTTTGTCCATATAAGACTTTAGCGTATCCATGTTTTGAGTTGGAGTGTGTTGTCTTAGTTTTAAGCTGTACAACTGACCGGGAATACCGAGACTCCGGAGAAGGCAAACAGGAGATCTCTGAGCTCTCAGCTGATGGGTGTGTCACCGAAAGGGACTCCCGCTACAGAGAAATGAGGTAGGTAGAAGCGAGGTTATTGGTGCCTTTAGTGAGGAAGATACTCGATTCAGTCAGGGCATGCTAGCTGTGGTTGTTATGCCTGCTTGGCTGTGTTCCAAACGTTGTTAGGGTAGTCAGGTCCAATGAAACAACTGCTCAGGTCAGCATTGACAGTTTTAGGAGGTTGTAAGAATATACTCTGCTTTAGAAGTTGTCAGCTCTTTGAAATTGATAGGCCAGGCAGACCCAGAGGACGTGATGATGAAACATTTAGCTAAACTATTGGCTTGTACTACAGCATTTAGTTTCTAGAAGTGTCAACTCTCCCTAAATGGAGGTGGGTCATGGAACATTGAACTTAGTATTTGCATTGCTGGAGAAATAATGTTTTGTTTACCTGCTTGACTCCAGGTCATTTCCATGGATCACAATAGACCTTGAGCGTGAAAGATAGTTTGACGCACTGACCTCTACAACATTGAATCCATGAGCCAATTCACCGACACCTCCTCATACTGCCTCCTCGACCACAACCTCACCTACCATCACCAAACCATCTCCCAGACCATTCACAACCTCATCACCTCAGAGGATCTCTCATCCACAGCCTCCAACCTCATAAACCCGGAACCCTGCACCGCCCGGTTCTACCTCCTCCCCAAAATTCACAATCCCTACTGCCCTAGTCGACATATTGTCTCCGCCTGCTCCTGCCCCATCGAACTTATCCCCTCATATCTCGACACCGTCCTGTCCAACTTGGTCCAGGATCCCCCCACATACATTCAGGACCCCACCACACCCTCCACCTCCTTTATGACTTTTGTTTCCCCGGGTCCCAATGCCTCATCTTCACCATGGACATCCAGTCCCTATACACGCCCATCCGCCATAGTGAAGGCCTCCAAGCTCCCCATCTCTTCTTCTCACGCCAACCCAACCAGTACTCTTCCACCAAAACACTCATTCGATTGGCTGAACTGGTCTTCACTTTCAACAACTTCCCCTTCCAAACTTCCCACTTTCTTCAGACCAAATAGGTAGTCATGTGCACCCACAGGGGCCCCAGCTATGCTTGCCTCTTCGTCGGGTACGTGGAACAGTCCACCCTACATAGTCACATTGGCACTATTCCTCACCTTTTCCTCCACTACACTGATGACTGTATCAGGACCACCTCTTGTTCCCATGAGAAGGTTGAACAGCTCATCAACTTCGCTAACACCTTCTACCCAGACCTTAAGTACATTTGGACCATCTTGGACACCTCCCTCCCCTTCCTGGACCTCTTTGTCTCCATTTCTGGCGATCGACTCAACACGGACATCTACTTCAAACCCACTGACTCCCACAGCTACCTGGACTACACCTCCTCCCACCCACACCCCCTCCTGTAAAAACGTTATCCCTTAATCCCAATTCCTCCGCCTCCACCATATCTGCTCCTAGGAGGAGCAATTCCATTTAGGACACCCCAGATAGCCTCCTGTTTCAAGGACCACAATTTCCCTTCCCATGTGGTTGACGATGCTCTCCAACACATCTCCTCCACTTACCGCACCTCTGCCCTTGAACCCCACCCCTCCAACTGCAACAAGGACAAAACCCCCCTGGTGCTCACCTTCCACCCCACCAATCTCCACATACAACTCATCATCCTCGCCATTTCTGCCACCAACAGTCAGGCCCCGCCACCAGAGATATATTTCTTCATTCCACAGAGACCATTCCCTCTGTGGGTCCCTCATTACGTCCATGCCCCCCCCCCCCCCCACCAACCCACCATCCACTCCCGGCACCTTCCCCTGCCACTGCACGATGTGTAAAACCTGCACCCACACCTCCCTCCTCACCTCCATCCAAGGCCCCAAAGGATTCTTCCACATCTGGCAGAGATTTTCCATCCACCACCCTACTGTATTCATTGCTCCCGATGTGGTCTCCTCTACATCAGGGAGACAGGATGCCAACTCGCGGACCGTTTCAGGGAACATCTCTGGGACACACACACCAAACAACCCCACCACCCTGCCGCCGAACACTTCAACTCTCCCTCTCACTCCGCTAAGGACATGCAAGTCCTGGGCATCCTCCACTGCCAAATCCTAGCCACCCAATGCCTGGAGGAAGAATGCCTCATCTTCCGCATTGGGACCCTCCAACCCACACGGCACAGACGTCAATTTCACCAGTTTCGTTATCTCCCCTCCCCCCACCTCATCCCAGATCCAACCGTCCAACTCGGTACTGCCCCCTTGAACTGTCCTACCTGTCCATCTTCCTTCCCATCTACCCACTCCACCCTCTACTCTGACCTATCACCATCACCCCCCCACCTGTATCTACCTATCGCCTTCCCAGCCATCTTCCCTCCAGTCCCACTCCCCTCCTATTTACCTCTCAGCCCCCTTCTCCACACCCCACCCTCCTGCTGTGCGTTTCCAATGCCACACTTTTTGACCTTGAGTGTAAACAGCACACAGACCTCTTTTGAAGTCGGGGTCACTATTAGGAAGATGGGAGAACATTTGAATTTCCTTTCCCATACCACTTTCATACACAGGTGTCAGTTTTGTCACCCCATTAAAGAAATCTCTTTGCAGAGCTAATGACCCCTGGAGGAAGTTTGCAGGGAATCCGGAATATTCTAACAGGTTTAAGTGTATGGTGTTTTGACTTTCATTATTAGATGCTTTGTTGTAATGGAGATGCATCTTAAGGGCAGTGAGTGATGAGAGGGCTTTGTCCAGCAGTACATTTTGCAGAGAAAGCACGAGAGATGTGCTGAAAAACTCCCCAGTTAATTTTAATTGAGATTCAAATATCCAGATACCTGTTATACTGTATTTAAATAAACAGGCCTCTTCTACTGAGTGTAAAAGAACTACAGTCTGTTCTGATGTAATGCAATGGTTCTGTTCCTGTGCGATCTTGCATTATAAGAAAATCACATAATAGCAGCACCATTTAAACCAATGGGACTGGAATCGCGTTATAGCCAATACAGCTAAGGAAAGTTTGCATTCTGCAAATAATGATCTAAACTCTTCGATCACGTTAAAGCTAATTTGCGTTGAAAAAATGCGCATTATAGCAGAACCAATGGTATAGCTAACTGCTCTCCTGTACTAGTACAGTCATAGAGTCATACAGCACAGAAACAGGCCCTTCGGTCCAACCAGTCCATGCTGAACATAATCCCAGACTGAACTGGTCCCACCTGCCTGCCCCTGGCCCATGTCACTCCAAACCTTTGCTGTTCATGTATCTATCCAAAATGTCTTCTAAA
Source organism: Hemiscyllium ocellatum (assembly GCF_020745735.1). Taxonomy (NCBI): domain Eukaryota; kingdom Metazoa; phylum Chordata; class Chondrichthyes; order Orectolobiformes; family Hemiscylliidae; genus Hemiscyllium; species Hemiscyllium ocellatum. The sequence continues at coordinate 49,997,599 of NC_083431.1, forward strand.
TTTTGTAATTGTGTCCTGGCAGATAATCTGTTTTAAAATGGAATTGTAATCCTTTTTGGTTTAGTTTCAGGGATTCTGGAGCTGCAAGTTCATGTTTTGAAAGCTGTGGCTGTTATGCATACTTGGCTGAGTCCCAAAGGTTGTTCGAGTAGTGACGTCTACAGAAACAACTGCTCAGGAAAGTGACTGACCGTTTTCAGGGTTGTAAGAATCTAGTTTGCTTTTGATGTGGCTCCCTGATTCATGGTTGCTTATTTACACTTCTTAATGGCTAATTAAATGACTAACGTTTTTTTGATGCACCAAAGTATTTTTCTTTGCAGTATGAATTACAAACTTTTGAATGGGAATTTTATTGAATTGGTACAGGTTTAAATGTTTTGACTGGCACTCATTGCTTTACTGTGGCTTCAGTGAATACCGTGCAATTGGCTATGGAGGTAAATCATAGAATCACAGAATCCTTACAGTGTGGAAGCAGGCCATTTGGCCCATCGAGTCCACACTGACCCCCAAAGAGCATCTCATCCAGAATCACCCCCATATTTATCCCTGAAACCCTGCATTTCCTGTGGCTAATCCACCTAGCCTGCACATCACTGGACACTATGGGCAATTGAGCATGGACAATCACCTAATGTATGGGAGATACTGGAGGGGAAGTGTGAATTCAAGGGCTCATGGCAAGTACAGAGAAGTATGAGGGGTGTGTACGGTGCTGAGAGTTGAGGTTTAGGAGTGAGGTTGAGAGAAGATTTACCCAGGCAAGTCTTCTAACCATCCTGACCTCACAGCAACGCTCCTTCTACACGACACAGTGGCTCACAAACTACTCATTGAACACAAATCTTCCTTCAAATCCGAGGCAACATCAGTCATGAGTCGGTGAGCATTTCAGAAACCACATCATCAGATTATCAAACCGGGTCTCGGGAATACTGGTACCCAAGTGTTCAAATCGCTCCTGGACTCTCCTCTATTAATTTCTCTAACTCCCTGCAGCTTTACTACCTACATTCCATCTGTTTTCTTTTTCTCTGGGAGTCTGCAGGTAATGGAGATGAAGTTTAATTGCATGGCCACCTATGTCTGATCCTTTAAAGGAACCTAGTCATGAATATCCTGTGGATGGACCACGTGACCATGAGACTTAGAGTCATAGAGATAGACAGCATGGAAACAAACCCTTTGGTCCAACATCCTAAATACATTTACTCCCATTTGTCAGCATGTGGCCCACATCCCTCTTCCTATTCATATACCCATCCAGGTGCCTTTAAAGTGTTGCAATTGTACCAGCCTCCACCACTTCCTCTGGCAGCCCATTCCACACACCTACCACCCTCTGCATGAAAAGGTTGCCCCTCAAGGCCCTTTTAAATCTTTCCCCTCTCAGCTATGCCCTCTAGTTCTGGACTCCCCCACCCCAGGGGGAAAAAACCTTGTCTAATTATTCTATCAATGCCCTTCATGATTGTATAAACCTCCAAAAGGTCACCCCTCAGCCTCTGACACTCCAGGGAAAATAGCCCCAGCCTATTCAACCTCTCCCTATCTCTCAACCTCTCCAAACCTGGCAAAATCCTTGTAAATTTTTTCTGAGCCCTTTCAAGTTTTACAAAATCTTTCCTGGAGCAGGGAGACCAGAATTGCATGCAATGTTCAAAAAGTGGCCGAACCAATGTCGTGTACAACTGTAACATGACGTCTCAACTTCTATACTCAAAACACTGACCAATAAAGGAAAGCATACCAAACACCTTCTTCACTATCCTATCTACATGTGACTGCACTTTCAAGGAGCTATGAACCTGCACCTCAAGGTCTCTTTGTACAACAATACTCCCTAGGACTTTACCATTAAGTGTAATCGGAAAATTGCCTACAGCCCTCTGAGTTGGTTGTGTTCATCCAGTTCTGGATTCCTGTGCAGCATAGTCTCTACCCAGAAATCAATTTTAGAAAGAAATTTATATTTCAGCACCAGTTTGAGTATAAGGCTGGGGCTATCTTCCCTGGAGCATTGAAGGCTGAGGGGTGTATTTATAGAAATTTATAAAATCATGAGGGGCATGTATAGGGCAATAGTTGAGAGTGTGTTGCTGGAAAAGCACAGAAGGTCAGGCAGCATCCGAGAAGCAGGAAAATAAATGTTTCGGGCCATAGCCCTTCATCACGAATGAGGAATCCTCATTCCTGATGAAGGGCTCCTGCCTGAAGCATTGATTTTTCTGCTCCTCGCATGCTGCCTGACCTGCTGTGCTTTTCCACCAACACACTCTCAACTCTGATCCCCAGCATCTGCAGACTTCACTGTCTCCAGGGATAGGGTAATAGTCAGGGTCTTTGCGCTAAGGTAGGGGGAGTCCAAATTAGGTTTAGGATGAGAGGGGAAAGATTTAAAAGGGACCTATGGGGCAGCTTTTTCATACAGAGGGTGTTGCGAGTATGAAATGAGCTGCCAGAGGAGGTGGTGGAGGCTGGTACAATTACAGCATTTGAAAGGCACCTGGATAGGTAGATGAATAGGAAGGGTTTGAAGGGATATGGGCAAAGTGCTGGGAAATGGGACTAGATTAGGTTAGGATATCTGTTTGGCATGGACGAGTTGAACTGAGGGGTCGGTTTCCATCCTGTACATCTCTATAACTCTATGACTCAGTAAAGGATATGACTGTCAATTAATAGGTCATCCTCAGCCATCAGATCAGGTCACACAGTTTGAGCTATGAGAAATCTCGGTGGTGTTTGTGACTGAACTAATATAGGACACACTAACACAAGGGGTTGGCTGGAAAGAAGTTGTTGACTGCTTTCAACATATATGAATCAAGGTTTCCTTTCAATCCCCAGTTTCAGGATAAATTCAATTAAATTTTTAAACGGCATCAATGTCATTTGAAACATCACCAAAGTAGGAAATGTGAGCGGAAGTTCAGGTCAGATCAACAACTCTGCACTGTACCAAGCAACAACCATCAAATATATCTGGAAACATTAGCTGTGCTGAAAGGGATTGTCAATACTGTCCTTTCATCCCTGTCAGTCAGAGCTGAGTGCTTCTGGAAACATTCTGAAGAAAATACTTTCCAGTCGGGGTGACCTTGAATTAGATGGAGGAACTTTTGATAGGTCAATGTGCTCTGGTTGTTGAGCAAGAGGGGAACTACACATGCAGTTCAAGACAAAGTATTAAGGAGATTGAAGCTTTGTTGAGGATGTTTCCCGCAATTCATGACTGACGATGTTCTATTGGTGTAACCGTTTTAGAAGGTACTGATTCTGAAAGGATGAATTCTGAAAGCTGCTCCACCCAATCTGATGGGATTTGGGTGGGGACAGACAGAACAATTCTGATTCTCAGAGGTGAAAGGTCTAACATTCAGGGCTCTATCATAACCGTGGTAATAATGGATGGAGGATCCTGAATGCTCTGGGCTATGACGAGAAATCTGAGAGGATTGCATTTGAATCCCAGTGAGGCTTTCCAAATTTTGGGAGCAACAAGACGTGTTTTCCAACAGAGATCTAGACATGGAGCCAAAATTCTTGCTAGTGAGAGGCCTATTAATGAGGATTATCACTCACTTATTATTACCTAATCTCATCTCGTTAATATGCAGGCTCCCATTCTCCCACCTTCCAGATAGAAATTACAGGACGAGAATTCTCAAAATGAATGTCTGGGCAGGTACCTGGTGACTTCAACCACACCACTTGCTCCACTTGGACACCCAACTCCAAAGTGAGGGGAGGTGATGTCCTAGTGGTATTATCACTGGACTGTTAATCCACAGACACAGGTAATGTTCTGGGGACCTGGGTTCAAATCCCACCAAGGCAGATGGTGGAATTTGAGTTTGATAAAGAATCTGGAATTAAGACTCTAATAATGATTATGAAACCATTGTTGATTGTTGTAAAAACCCATCTGGCTCACAATCTGCCATCCTTACCTAGTCTGGCCTACATGTGACTCCAGACCCACAGCACACCCCAGGTACTGGCTGCATACTGCTCACATTCACAACCCAGGCACTTTAGATTAGATTAGATTACTTACAGTGTGGAAACAGGCCCTTCTGCCCAACAAGTCCACACCGACCCACCGAAGCGCAACCCACCCATACCCCTTGCCTAACACTACGGGCAATTTAGCATGGCCAATTCACCTGGCCCGCACATCTTTGGACTGTGGGAGGAAACCGGAGCACCTGGAGGAAACCCACGCAGACGCGGGGAGAATGTGCAAACTCCACACAGTGAGTCACCTGAGGCGGGAATTGAACCTGGGTCTCTGGCGCTGTGAGGCAGCAGTGCTAACCACTGCGCCACTGTGCCGCCCACTTGATGATACATGCCAGCTTCTCTGCGCCACCAGGGTACATCTCCACTCTGCAATTGCTACTGCAAAGCTGCTGCAAGGACACAAAATGTGCAAGGAAAGGTAACCAGCTCATGGATTCGACTGGGCTGCATTTCAGGGCTGCTCGCTCTCCAAATGCTCATTTACTTAGCGCCTACTTGGATTCTTGCCTTGCCTTTCGATGCTTTGGCCCCCTCAGCCTGAGCTAACAAGTGCCCAGTACCTCTGTCTACCTCTGTCTGTCTTTCAGCACAGACATAAAGGCAAGAAACTTGGCCTGGTTATCAGCTGTCAAGGGGGTGGTCATGTTTCTGCTATATCAGTCTCACATCTGAGGTATATCCGGTAAACACACTGCATGTGCTTCAACCAAATGGTTTACTATAAAAACCCAAAAAGTTTTGGGTATTGGAAATCAGAAACAAAAACAGGAATTGTTGGGAATTTCTCAGCAGGTCTGGCAACATCTGTGGAGAGGAATCAGAGTTAATGTTTCAGTTCCTGTGACCCTTGCTTGGAACTGGTCTGAATGTCAGACATGCTGCCAATTTTTTGGCTCTTTCTGTCCTGCTGTGGGCTGTTTCCTTCCTGGCATGAAAGTAATGGAAGGGGTGGCACAGTAGACAGCGTTGGCGCAGGTGGGCAGAAACTGGAGGGTGGATGAAGTGTGTCGAGGGAGTGATAGGCTATGTAGGAATCAGTTAGGTGAGGAAGAGCCAGACATAATATTGAGATTGTGCAGGACATTGGTGAGGCCTCTCTTTAGTAATACTGTGTCCAATTCTGGATGCGTTGTTATTGGAAATATATTATTAAGCTGGTGAGGATTCAGAAGAGATTTACCAGGATGTTTCTAGGAATACAGGATTTGAGTTATAGGGAGAAGCTGGGTAGGCTGAGACAGTTTTCTCTGGAGCGTAGGAAGTTGAGGAGTGACCTTCTAGAGTTTTATAAAATTATGAGGAATATAGTTAAGGTGAATGGTAGGTGGCTTTTCCCAAGGATGCGGAATTTTATAATAAGGGGACATATTTTTAAGGTGAAAGACGAAAGATTTAAAGTTAGTGTGAGTTGAGCATCATACTTAATTCTTATGAGGGCACCCTGAGTACATCCAGGTGCCTGTCACTTTCCTCCCATCCAGGTCTTTTTCAGGATATAATTTCAGTTATATCACACCATAAACTTTTGCCATAAATCTGTGTCTTACAATCTTACACTCCACAACCACTTGATGAAGGAACAGCTAGTGCTTCCACATAAACCTGTTGGACTATAACCTGGATTGTGTGATTTTTAACTTTGAAAGATTTAAAAGGAAAAGGGATATTTTTTTTTACAGAGAGTGGGTGGAATGAACTTCCAGAGGAAGTGGTGATTGCGGGTACAGCTACGATGTTTAAAAGACATTTGGATAAGTACATGAATAGGAAATGTTTGGGGGGATATGGGCTAAGTGCAGGCCGGCAAACGGATCTAGTTTACGGTCAGCATGGTCTGGTTGGACCGAATGGTCTGTTTCTGTGTTGCATAGTGAGTGTGGAAAAGCACAGCAGATCAGGCAGCATCCTGATGAAGGGCTTTTGCCCAAAATGTTGATTTTCCTGCTCCTCGGATGCTGCCTGACCTGCTGTGCTTTTCCAGCACCACATTCTCAACTCTAATCTCCAGCATCTGCGGTGCTCACTTTCGCCTGAGGTAGGGAATAGCCAGCCTTGAAGGTGATCTGTAGGACTCTCTGCAACTCCATAGGGCCCTTTATGCTAGATGTCAGTGACAGAGCTATCTGGAGAGAACTGAATCCAGGTCTGAACACTTAATAATTGGGCAGCCAGACAGTTACACACTCTTCAAATCTATTCAGCACTTAGCATATCCCTAAGGGCATTAAATCCCATGCAATACCTTTGAAGAATAGTTACTGCTTTACCGCAGGGAAACACAACAGCATAAGATGCTGGATTCCTACTGTTCTTCCATCGCCAGATCTAGGTTCAAGTCTCACTCTCAGGCTTCAGTACAAAAATCAAGGCCGATGTGCCCGCTCAGTAACAAGGAAACATTACACTCTCGGAAGTGCAGATCTTTGGAACAAGAGGTTAATACCCAACTATTTGCTTGGCTTGCTGTGAAATATTCCATGGCATTATTTCATAAAGAGCTGAGGAGTTATCCTTGTACCCAGTAGCATCTGCATGGGCGAGGTCCAGAGAGGACTCAATGGTAAGGGCTTTGGTGTAGGTGAGATGGCACCAAAGAATGGCAACTTTCATTCCAGCGGCACAACCAAAGGACCCGTGCCTGGCCACCACGCCAGTGGCGAAGCATTAACATGTAAACTCGAACACTTTTTATTTATTTGTTTTTCTGCCTTTATATTCTATGTTTTGATTTATTTTTATGCGTTTTAATACGGTGCCAGAGAGTGGGGACACTATATAATACTTTTCACCGTATTTTACAACAAAATACACGTGACAATAAATAAATCAAATCCAATAAATCACAGCAAAAGTAAGTGGGCTAAAAGCTGGCAAATGGAGTTTGTGGGAAAGTGCAAAGTTGTTCATTTTGGAAGGGAGAAAAAACTGGGAGAAGCTGCAGAAAGGTAACACATGAGAGGACTTGGGAGGGGGGACTTGTGAACAAAACTCAGAAAGCTAGCACATAGGTGCAGCAGGTAATCAGGCAGGTTAATGGAATATTGGCATTATTTCAAGGGGGTTGGACAGTATAAGAGTAGGGAGTTCTTACTGTGACTGTACAAGGTGTTGGTGAGATCACTTCTGGAGTACTGTGAGCAATCCTGGACCTCTTATTTAAGGAGAAGGTTCACTAGGAATATCCCTGGTATTGGAGAGATTGTCTTAGCAGCGAAAGGCTAAACAGATTGGATCTCTACTCACCAGAATTTAAAAGGATGAGGTGATCTCATTGAAATAAGATTCATTAGGGGCTTGACATATGAAATATTGAGAGACTGTTTCTCCTCATGGGAGAGTCTAGGACCAGATGGTATCAGAATAAAAAGGTGCTAATTTGAAACTGAGATAAGGAGGAATTTCTTCTCACAGAGGATTGAGTCTTTGGACCTCCTCGCCATAGACAGCTATGACCGTGCAGAAGTCCATGCGACTTAGGAGCAAAATTAAGCCATTCAGTTATTGAATGTATTCCTCCATTCGATCATGGCTGATACGTTTCTCAACCCCATTCTCATGCCTTCTCCAGGTAACACTTGATCCTCTTACTAATCAAGAATCATAACTCTTTGCTGCAGAAAGCTGTGGAGGCCAAGCCACTGAGTGTATTCAAGACAGAGATAGATAGGTTCTTAATTAGTAGGAGTCAAAGGTTAATGGTGGAACAGGCTTGATAGACCAAATGGCCTACTCCTGCTCCTATTTCTTATGATCTTATGTCCGTATGGTCCTGGTCAATATTTATCCCCCAATCAATATCATAGAGATAGGTTATCTGTTCATTGCCACATTGCTGTTTGTGGGAGTTTGTGATCACCTTGGTTGCTACATTTCCTACATTATAACAATGATTATATTTTGAAAGCATGTTTTTGGCTGTAAAGTGCTTTGAAAGGTCTGGTGGTTGCAAAAAGCATAACAACAATGCATTTTTAAAGATGTGTTTCTGGGCTTTGCCAGACTCTAGTTAAAAACTGCCAAAGCCACCCCATCCCCATTCAAATTCAGGCTTACGAGTTCAGGAAATGTTGCAAACCAGCGTGAGTGTTCATTTAAAAGAGAAATTAGTAAAAGCTGGAGGAAAATGGCCTGAGATTCCAGTCAGGACTCAGATGCTGCACCATCGTTGATAAAGGCTGCAATTAAGGCTCAAGCAGAGTTTTCACAACTCCACTCCAATTAAAGCGGGTCTCTCACATTCTGTTTGGTGGGGTAGCAAATGACAGCCATGCCACCTGCTCTTCCTAAGTTCAGGGGCTGTGTCTGTGAAGAACACGCAATACCCAGGAAATTAGTCTCAGAGTTCTTTCAGAGAGCTCTCTTTCTCTCTCTGAGAGCTGGCTAGTGTTCTGCGAAAGCCTTTGAGAAGGCCCCAGGGACCCCAGAGATAGGAAACACAACCCGAAGGGTGTTGATTAGCTTGGTAATGCTGACAGATGGCCTCTCTAGCAGCTGATGATTGTAAAATAAAGGCACGGTGGCTCAGCGGTTAGCACTGCTGCTTTACGGGTTTGATTCCAGCCTCAGGCTGGATACCCTTGCTAGGTTGACTGTGCTTGGGGAATGCCACTCAGGACATATCCTGATCAGAGGGACTCTAGGTTGGCCCACAGCAAAACCCCAAAACACAAGCCAAGCCTTAGCCAAATGGTTAAAATTTTCTTCAGGATCCACGCCAGCAAGCCATTGTAATTGCTGTTGGCACGCAGACTCGAGACTGTGAAAGAGTCCTCCTAGCCCTAAATTGAGTAAGAGAACCCATGGGCCTGTATCCAGAAAAATATACACCATGGAAAGTCCACCCACATCTGGTTGGGAACAGTGACATTGCTTAGCAACATCCAAATCAGAACCAATCAAAATAAACTTCTGGTTAAATGGTCACCCAGTTCTAATGGAGGTTGATACTGGCACAACTGTATTAGTGACCACAGAGCCAGATTTTAACAATGTTCCTGCTGGACTCCAGCCCCGAGGTTTGTGAAAGACCTCGGCTAGGCTGAGAACCTGTACTGGGGGAACTTTCATAGATTAAGGTACAACTTTGGTTCCGGTCTCTAACTGGTTCAGTTCACAGTGACTGTAGTAAAAGGCTCAGGGCCAAGTTAGACGGGGTGAAATTGGCTGCGAGGGATTCACCTAGCTATCTGGAGAGCTATCTGGAGAGCTAAATGGCTCAACATTTTTCAATCAGAAAATGGCTGCTTGATTGGAATCTTCATTAAATATCCCTAAGTCTAGGGATTATCAGAGGAACCAAGGTCGCCTTACATGTTGACCAGGAAGCATTTCCACAGTTCTGTAAGGCTCACACTGTACCGTTTAGTCCAGACAGTTACACCCATAGGAAGATGAGGGCGATCAAAGGTGCCCCGGTTCCCATGTCTGTCTAGGAGCTTATGTTGTTCCCTGGGCTGGTAAATTATTACGGAAACTTCATACGTAGCCTAATCCTGGTACCTTTGCGCCAACTGCTAAAAAAAGACTTAGCCTTGGAACTGATCGCATCGAAACGTCCTAGTTTTCAACAAAGTAAAGAAACAGCTATCATCCTCAAAGCTATTGATGCAGTATGATGCCACTCTGATCACCAATGAGATACTCCACAGGGGTCGGTATCCTGTCACCAGTCCTTGATTCTGATGGCTGACTCTGAAGAAGCAGTAATAAGGTCAAGGACTGTTCATGTGTAAACAAAGGTTGGCTTAGCGATGGGATAGCAATCTGTGTAGAGTTTTTGAAAAAAGATAAGGGAGTTATTATATGTCAAATGGATCTGAAACACACTGTCTGATAAGATGATAGATACAGATTTAACATATTTGGGCCCTTCTGAATATTTTTGCGTGAAATAAGAGGCTTCAACAGTGTTTGCCTGCAAATGCACTACCTGCTGGAGACATTGAGATTGCAGGTAATGTCAACACTGGGAAGATCTTGTGGGGCAGTGGGCAATGTCAACTGTTGAATCAACAATTTATCAGTGCATAGTTTCCTGTCTGTTCAACAATTCTCAGTCCAGATCAGCACATCACCTCCAAGTCCATGTGCTCCAATTTTGCTTATTCGCCTCTTTGGTTGGAACTTGTCGAAAGGCTTCTGAAAATTAAAATAAGCCATTTCCTCTTCTCAGCACTCTGCTCCCCAGTCTTATCTAGCCTATTTCTGTATAAATGTACTCTTCTATGGTTAATGGAAGTGCAGCAGATCTCAGGTTCCATCCGCAAATCCACAGCAGCATGTATCCACTGATTCTAAATAATGAAGGTATAAATTTATCCCAGACAGTGTAACAGTTGTCCATTTATAGCCCGGTTTTATTTGTGAATTTTACTGTTTTATATTACTGCCCAAGGTAAATGTCTATCCCACAGTGTAAAAAGCTGTGTTTTCATAAAAATGTGACTCATATAAAGAAAACAAGACACTGTAGCCTTTTAAATTTGGAAGGTATTAAAGATACATTTATAATAAAACCAGTTTCAATGACTGCATACACAAAATGTGTGGGTGACTGAGCACATTGCAGCACGACCATGCTATGTCTTAGAAAACTTCAAATCCAATTTATATCATAGACGTAAACCATTTTTCTGAATGCTTGAAAGAGGCGTGGGGTGTTGACATTGCCTTCCTTTCCCTTACAGCTGAGGGCACAGGATTCACAATATCCTCAGAGGAGCAACAGTTTTTTTTACTGCTATGGATGTGTGCGTATACATCAATGTATTTATGTCTGAGTTTGTATATACCTGAGCATGTTTCTGTATGTTCAGTGTGTATGTGCATTTGTACCATGTTTATTTGTGTGTGGGTGTTAGTAAATCTGTATTTGTCTGTGTGTATACTTTCACTCCCTCTGATGCTCAGCAGTGTGTACCAACTACAAGATGCACTGAGGCTCCTTAGACAGCACCATCCAAACTCAGGACCACTCCCATCTAGAAGGACAAGGGCAGCAGTTATATGGGAACACCATCACCTTCAGGTTCCCTTCCAGGCCGCTCACCATCCTGATTTGGAAATATTCCTTCACTGTCGCTGGGTTAACATCCTAGAATTCCCTCCATAAAGGTCTACCTATAGCACCTTGCAGTGGTTCAAGAGGGCAGTTTACCACCACTTTCTGAAAGGGCAATTAGGAATGACCAATAAATGTTGCTTCAGCCAGTTACTCCCACTTTCTATGGAAGAATAAAACAAATTCTTATTTGTGTCTGTATGTGTATTTGAATGCACAAATTTTCTGGCAAGAGAAAGGGCTAATGAGAACTTGTTTTTGAAAGCGTACGCTGACTCATCAAATGTACTTCTTTTTCTGTTTGAAAGTGTGCAGTCTTGCTTGGTATAAAAATAGGATTCCCAATACTATCGCTCAGGTTAGGAATGTGTAACCTGATCCCCTTTGTCAAATTCCCTACAGAACCGATGTTTCAGCTAATGAGGGAACTCATTTGTGTCGGGGGAAGGGAGTGGTGTGAGTAGGGTAAATGGAGAAGTGAGGGGGTAAATGGATGGAGGAGAAGTGGTAGGACGAGAGATGGGAAATGAGGAGGAATAGGAGAAGAGAGAGGCGGATGGAGGAGGATTAATGTGGGAAGGGGGAGGGGAGGATGGAGAATGCCGAGGGTGTATGAAGGCTTTGGAGAGGGTGCAGAAGGCATTTGTAGGGAGAATTGCAAAGCAGCATGGCCGTGGTTACCAGATAGAAAAGCTGTGTCTCTACGCTTGACAGCTGACGACAGGAATCTTTGGGCATATTTGATCATTAATATCTGTATATCGAAAGGACTGTTTATTTTGTATCGAAGCATACAGAAAAAAAGCATGTTTCTCTTTTTTTCCTAAGTGTGATGATTCCAAGCTGACATAAGTTACCCTTTGGCATCTTGCCCAATTGTTCCTTATTCAGTGAACACTGGCAGAATCACTGATCACAGACAGAACCTTTATCCAGAGCTTCTGAGCAAGTGAGTATGAGGAAAATGCACTGAGGTTATCAGACTCTCTCGGTGTCAACGTCATCAGCTCCTGCCATCAACAATAAGACTATTGATGCAATTATTTTTGACCAATTACATCTGTGATGGAACGTTTACGGTAGTGCATGCAGCAGGGTGTGTGAGAGATGCAACAAACATACAGTATGTTGGATTTGTATTCCAATGGTGTTGTAGGCTGTTACATGAGGGATGTCAAGCAGGACTCCACAGCCACAAAAGAATGGGATTTATGTTATAGCTATGCAGAGCTCTGGTTAGACCCCATTTAGAGTACTGCACTGAATTAGACACATTATCCCTCAGGATGAATATATTGGTGATAGAGGTATGCAGCAGAGATTTACCTACACAATAATACAGGGGCTAAAAGAATTAAATTATGAAAATAAATTATGATAAAATTAAATTTAAATTTAAATTGTTAGAAGATTAAGGGAGGGCTTTTATGTCCCTAACACTGGGCCAGAAGGTCAGAGTTCAAGTCTCACCTACTCTGGAGGAGTGTCATGATCTCTCCGAACAGGTTGATTAGAAAATATTCAAACTTGATTATTTAGGTGGTGGTTGCAAAGGATTAGAAGAGTAAAGGGGCATCTAATTAACTTATTTAAATGTTAAAGGAAAATCCAAAGCAGTTCTACAAATGTGTAAAAATCAAGACATTGACTCAGGATCAATTACAGATCAAAAGGATAATTTGAAAGTGGAGGCAGAACATGAGTTTTGTTTTATTCATTCATGGAAAATGGGTGTTGTTGCCTCTGCCAGCATTTATTGTGCATCTCTAGATGTCCTTGAGAAAGTGATAGGGAGCTGTCTTCTTAAACCGCTGCCATCCATTTGGTGTAGGTGCTGTTTGGTACAGTGCTGTTAAGAAGGGGCTTCCAGGAGTTTGACCCAGTGACCCTGAAGGAGCAGTGATATCTCTCCAAGTCAGGATGGTGAGTGGCTTGGAGTGGGACTTGCAGGTGGTGGTGTTCCCATGTATCTGCTTCCCTTGTCCTTCTAGATGGAAGTGGTGGTAGGTTTGGAAGGTGCTGACTAGGGATTTTTGGTGAATTTCTGCAGTTCAACTTATAGATGTACACACTTCTGCTACTGAGTGTCAGTGATGGAGGCAGTGAATGTTTATGGATGTAGAGCAAATCCAGTAGGCTGCTTTGTCCTCGGTGGTGTCAAGCTTCTTGTATTGTTGGACTGATGCCCGAAACGTCGATTCTCCTGCTCCTCGGATGCTGCCTGACAGGTTGTGCTTTTCCAGTGCCACATGTATTGACTGTGATCTCCAGCATCTGCAGTCTTCACTTTCTCCTAGTCCCTGTACCCACTCAGGCAAGTGGGGATCTTTCTGTCACATTCCTGACTTGTGCCTTATAGATGGTGGACAGGCTTTGGGGAGTCAGGAGGTGAGACACTTACCACAGTATTCCTAGCCTCTGACTTGCTTTTGTAGCCACTGTATTTACATGCCAAGCCCAGGTCAGTCTCTGGTCAATGATAAATCCCAAGGTATGTTGATAATGGATAATTCAGCAGTGCTTTTGCCATTGAATGCCATGGAACAATGGTTCAATTCTATCTAGTTGAAGATTGTCATTGCATAACTCTTATGTGGTACAAATGTTGCCTGCCTCTAGTCAACCCAAACCTGGACATTGTCCAGATCTTGTGTGTTTTTGGGCATGGACTGATTCAGATGAGTTTTGAATGGTGCTGAACATTGAGCAATCATCAGCGAACATCTTCACTTCTGACCTTATTAGGGAAGATCATTGATCTTATCATGGTTGGGCTTAGGGTACTACCCTAAGGAACTCCTGAATTAAACAAATTGCAGAATTGCTGAACAAATAAGAGGAGCAATTTTGTTGTCAAAGCTGTGGGGAGAATGCGACATGCTATTTTCACCATAGGTTTCACTGAGAAGCTGAACAGTCAGAATTGAGAAATTTTGAAGGTCTTGAAGATACATGTAAAAGAAAGCCTTGTGTCCATAAAACACCGTCCACTAACTAGGGACCTTTTAAATTGCCAATTAAGTACTTTTAAGATGTAATCATTGATGTAATGTAGGAAACATAGCAGAATAAAACATGCACAGATAGTTCCACAAACAGCAGTGACATGAATAACCAAGTAAATCTGTTTTAGATTCATCTTGAATCTACTTTAGGTTTCAGTTCAAGAATAAATGTTGACAAGATCATGGGAAAGACTCCACAATGTCTTGCTATGGAATATTCTTGTCGGCATGTGAGGGCAATACCAACTTAGAAATAGGGGTGGCTCAGTGGTTTGCACTGCTGCCTCACAGCGCCAGGGACCTGAGTTTGATTCCATCCTTGGGCAAATGTCTGCGTGGAGTTTGTACATTCTCCCCATAACTGCATGGGTTTCCTTCAGGAGCTCCAGTTCCTCCCACAGTGTAAAGATGTGAAGGTTAGGTGGATTGGTCATGCTAATTTGCCCATAGCATTCAGGGATCAGCACATAGGTGGATTAGCTATGAGAAATGGAGGGTTGTGGGTTGGGATGGGATGCTCCTTGGAAGGGTAGTGTGCACTCGATGGGCCAAATGGCCTGCTTCCACACTGTAGGGATTCTATGTTTCTACATTATGTGCTTGAGCCCCTAAAGCGGCATTTGAGTGTGTAAGTTTCTTACTTAGAGGGTGACTGTGCTACCAGTGAACAAAGGCTGAGATAATAAGTGAGACTTCATTGAAGAGACACAGCACATAGGAAGCTAGTCTCATAGTCTCGGGGCATGTTAGGGCTGATTTTGTGCTCCTGAACCACTGCATGAGTAGGCACTGGCAGAGTGATCAGCTAGTCTTGCCAAATGCTGCAAGGTCAGCTCAAAATAGAGTTTATACTTCACTTATGGTTTGAATCTTACACAGGGAGCATGATCAAGAGAACCTCATAGAATGTCAAACGTAAATCATTAAATGACCATTTGACCACAAAAACTACTTCTCAAAATTAAGGGAATACAACAAATCATCTTTTTAACAACAATACTTTTAGTGTATTTAACATAATAATCCATTCCAAGGCAGGAGCCGTATGAAAAAAATGAAACACCAAGCCAGATAACCAAAAGAGATCTGAAATAAAAAGAAAAAGTGCTGAAGAATAAAACAAGAAAACCGTGGATACTGTAGACCTGCAACACCGAGGATGCTGGAGAAACTCAGTGGGTCTGACAGCAACTACGGAAAGTCAAAAACAGAGTTCCTTTTTCATTGCAATGACTTCTTCAACACTGGAAATCTCTGACCGATAGGTCAGTTTTAAGGACGGTCCTAAAGGAGGAAAGAGTGGTGCAAAAAGATACAGCAGAGAATCCCAGAGTGACCGTAAGATGATATGGTGCAGGAGCAGAAGTAGGCCATTTAGCCCATCGAGTCTGTTCTGTTATTCAACCTGATCATTAATGCCCAGTCATTGTCATTCATGTTTAAAATTGAGGATGCTCAAAGGCCTCAATTGAAAGAGCACATAGATCGAGGAATGTTGTGCAATTGAAGATTAGAGACAGCAAGAGCCAAAGTCCAGATGAATTTAAAAACAAGGATCAGAATTTCAAATCAAGTCTTTGACTAAGCAGGAGCTAATGTAGCTCAGTAGCTTAGGGAAAACATATGATGTGATTGGCATGAGCTCGGACACAGGATTTTTTGATTATCTCACGTTTACAGAGAGTAGAATGAAAGAGGCAAGTCAGGTTGTGTTGGAATAGTCCAGAGGTAACAAAAGCCTGAATCCAGACAATTAAGCACAAGTGTTTGTACATAGGAGCTTGAGGGATGAATTTCATTCCAGCTGCATTGGTATAATTTTCCACCGTAAAAATACCTGGGGCCCACCCCCTAATTCCCGTAACAACTGTGAGGCTCACATTATACCTGTTGGACTATAGCCTGATGTTGTGTGATTTTTAACTTTCTTCACCCCCCCCCCCCCCCCCCCCCCCCCCCATCCAACACCGGCTCCTCCAAATCACATTATTTTTGTTTGATTATTCAGAAGATGACTGGCTGGGCCACTATTTATCACTCACCCCTAATTGTCCAGGAAAAGCAAATAGTGAGCTACCTCCTTGAACTGCTGCAGACCATTAGGTGTAGGTAGACCCATAGTGCTGTGGGAAGTGAATTCCAGAATTTTGACCTAACAACAGTAAAAGAAAAGCGATGCATTTCCAAGTCGGGATGGTGAATGGCTCGGAGATGTACATGCGGCTGGTGATTTTCCTTTGTATCTTCTGCTCTTGTCCTTCTACATGGTAGTGGATATGGGTTTGGAAGGTATTAGGTGAATTTCTGTGGTGCATCTTGAAGATTGTACATACTGCTGCTACGTAGGTGGTGGATGGAGTTGAGGATTGTGGATGTGGTACCAATCAAGCAGACTGCTTTGTCCTGAAGGCTGTCAAGTTTCTTGAGCGTTATTGGAACTGCACCCATCCAGGCAAATGGGGAGTCAGGGACCCTTAGGGTAGGTATTCCCAGAAGGTTGTGAAGGAGCACTATTCTAGCATTACACAGCTTAATTCAGTTGAAGAAAGCTGCATAAAAATGGTTCCATGATACTAGTCTTGACAGTATTACTTCAGTATATTGGAGGATGTTCTCTAATGAAGCCTCCAAGTCTACCCGTGGGTCATCTAATACATCAACCCTCACAGCACCCCAACATTTGAAAGCCAATGGGCCCTTCATTATCAGCTTGCATGATTCATCTCCCTTGGCTTTCCTTTATCTCATCTTCAGTCTCTGGATAATGAATGAATGGAAATTCAAGGATTTCCTCATGAATTATAAACTATCTCCTAGATCTCTTGCAGCAGTGTCCACATCCTCCACCCTTCAGGAGACTCTTGTACCATCTGCAGACTTTACAATTGCAAGCATCAGCAAGGCCAGATTCCACCTGAACTGGGCTGGGACCAGTGTCCTGGCAAATGAATATTCAGGGCTATTGAGGGGGAGGATTTGGGAAATGTAGGTTTCTAACACAAGAGGACATAGCAGCACTACAGGGCAGCTATTTAGATAACGATAGCCAGAGTTGGACTGGAAGGGACATTGTGTACAAATGTAGAAAAAACAGCTGGAAGTAGGATCCAAGGGGGCAAAAATAGTAAAAAGGCAAACTTAATGGTGCTTTATTTGAAAACACATAGTACACAAAATAAATGAGTTAATGGTCTAAATAGAGTTTAATGTTTATGGTCTCATAGCCCCTTACAGAGACTTGGTTAAAAAGAGATCAAAGGTGAAATGGGAACAAAATGTTGAAGGGTATGTGACTTTTCAAAACAACAGCCAGGAAGGAAAGGATGCTGGGATAGCTTGGTATAGAATGGAATAAATATGAAAGCAAGAAATAGTTTTGGGTGGGAAGACATAGAATCCATATGGGTGGAGGAAAGAAATAAAAAAGGACTCATCGCAACCCCCTACCCTGCCACTGTAGCTATACTGTGTTTACAGAATGCTCAGGAGATGGTGAGGGCCGGTAAAAAAGGCAATATATTAATCTCCAAGTAGACTGGGAAAGTCAGATTGACAAAAGTAGTCATGAAAAGAATACATTGAGTGTATTTTGGGACCATTTTCTAGAACACTACACTGTGGGTCCAACCAGGCATCAAGCTACTTTGGATCTGGTGATGTGTAATGAGGCAGCTTTAATACATTATGTTCCAGTAAAAGATCCCCTAGGAAACAGTGACCATGATATGGCAGAATTTGATATTCAGCTTGAAAGGGAGGGACTTGAGTCAGAACCAAGTGTGCTAAACTTAAATTAGAATAATTACAAAGGAATGAATGTAGAACTAGCTGGAGTGGACTGGGAAAGGGGTTTAGCAGCAAAGATGCTTGAGGAACAATAGCAGATGTTTAAAAAAGATTCACGGCACAGAGCAAAGATATATTCCAGTCAGAAAGAAGAATCTTAAGGGGATAAGCCAATGATGGTGAATCAGGAAAGTTGAGGATAGCATCAAATTGAGAGTAAAAACATACAATGTGGCAAAGATTAGTGGTAATCAAGAGGATTGGAAAAGATTTTAAAACCAATAAAAGACAACCAAAATAAAAAGAGGGAGAAGATGAACTTGGAGCAGAAACTTGCAAGGGAGCTCAAGACAACAGAAAGAACTTCTTTAAAAATATAAAAAGAAAGAGACACAGCCAAATTGAGCATAGGGCTCTTACAGAACAAGGCTGGGGAAATAATAATGAGGAATCAGGAAATGGCAGAGGAGTTGAATAAATACTTTGCATCAGTCTTCTTGTAGATGATATTATTGGCATTCCAGAATAACTAAATAATCAAGAGGCAAAAGACAGAAAGGAAATAAGTGCAATAACTATCATTTGAGAACAGATGCTTGGAAAAATAATGAGGTCAAAGAACAAAAATGTTCCTGGACATGATGGGATGCATCCTCAGACATTAAAGGTATATACTGAGATAGTAGATGCACTGGAAGTAATCTTCCAAGAATCATTAAATTCTGGAAACGTTACAGTGGACAGCAAAACTGTCAGTGTAACACATTTACTGAAGAAGGAAGGAGACAAAACAGTAGTATCTATAGGCCGTTAGCTTAAGTTCTACTATTGGGGAAATAGTAAAAACTATATAAAGGATGTAATAGCAAAGCATTTAGAAGTAATATGATGAAGCAGAATTAGCTGGCTTCACAAAGGGAAAACCATGTCTGACAAATTTATTAGAATTCTCGAAGGAGATAACAAATAGGATCGGTGAACAGCAACTGGCGGATGTAACATGTTTGGATTTTGAGGATGCATTTGATAAGGCACCACATGTTAGCCTACTTAATATGAGTGTTGGAGGTGTAAGGATAGACACAAGGAGTTAGAATAAGACAGATATTTTCAGGATGGTAATCTGTAACTAGTGGAGTGCCACGGGAATCCATGCTGGGGCTACAGTTATTGGATGGGGAAGGCACTATTGCCAAGTTTGTGAATGACCCAAAAATAGTGAGTAGTGAAAGATGTCTCAGTCTGCAGAGAGAGAGATATGGACAGGTTAGGGAGTGGACAAAAGCTTGGCAGATGCTATATGATATGGGAAAATGTGAGGCTATGCATTTTGGCAGAAAGAATAGAGGAGCTGAATAATTATTTAATAGAGAAAGACTACAGACTACAACGATAGCACGGAGGAATGTGTGCTCAAATCCAAAAAAAACTAATATCTAAGTTCAGCAGGTAATAGAGAAGTCAAATGGAATCATCGATTCCTGATGAAGGGCTTATGCCCGAAACGTCGAATTTCCTATTCCTTGGATGCTGCCTGACCTGCTGTGCTTTAACCAGCAACACATTTTCAACTGTGATCTCCAGCATCTGCAGACCTCATTTTTTACCCCAAGTCAAATGGAATGCAGAGAATTGCATATTTCAAAGAGAATAGAGTATAAAAGTAGGGAGGTCTTGTTAAAACTGTAAAAGGATCTAGTCAGACCACAGCTAGAAAACTGTGAATAACTTTGGACAGACTGGCATAGGAGGCAGTCCAGAGAAGGTTCACTCAGCTCAACTCAGGCATGGAGAACTTTTCTTCTGAGGAGTTGACTTGGTTGGGTCTGTATTTATTGGAGTTTGGAAGAATGAACGGTGACCTTATTGAAGCATGCAAGATTCTTGGGTGACTTGACAGGGTACATGTGGAAAGGTTGTTTTCCCTTATGGGAGAACCTAGGACAGAAGGACATAATCTCAGAATAAGGGGTCCCCTTTAAGAGAGAGAGAGAGAGGGACGAGGAATTATTCTTTCAGACAGTGGTAAATCTGTGGAATTCCTTCCTGCAAAGGGCTGTGAGGCTGGGTCATTGAGTACATTTAAGGCTGTGATAAACAGATTTTTGATAAGGAAGGGAATCAAGGGTTGTGGGGACAAAGCAGGAAATTGAGTTGAGAACTACCAGATCAGACATGATCTCATTAAATAGCAAAGCAAACTCAATGGACTGAATGGCATCAGAGGTGCAGGAGAATCAGGGCTTATGCCTGAAACTACGATTCTCCTGCTCCCAGGATGCTGCCTGACCTGTAGTGCTTTTCCAGCACCACACTCTTGGACTGATCTCCACTCCTCACTTTCTCCTCAATGGACTGAATGGCATAAGTCTGCTCCTACCAGGTTGAAGGGGGCATTGTGCAGTAAAGTATTTTTTTGGAACTAAAAAAAATATGCTGGAAATCCTCAGCAAGTGGTGCAGCAATTGCCTAGAGAAATAGGACTTAACGTTACAGCCATATGACCTTTCATCAAGAGCAGGGTTTATTTGGCACAGGTTACTCCCCTCACTGGGTAAGATGCCAACATTCCTGATCAACACTTTCCAGGGTGTTGCTCCCGTACGAAAGGCGCATACAGTATAATGTATGAAACTGAAGTAAATAATGTCACTCTACCAGCCTGACAAGCTCTCTCTGCTTTATATAGGAGACAACGTGGGAAGATTTTCAGCTGTTTTTATTTGCATTAACAGCCATAATATGTCAACAACCAGGCGCTTCCCAATGCATATTAAACAGAGTCAGATCGTATTTCATCAGCAGCAGCGCAAAAAAAAATTCGCTGCTGCACTTGGCAATTAATTTAGGAAACAAAGTGCGCGACCAATCTGCAGAGCGCTGTGCATTTCCGACCAAATTTGGGGAGCAGTAGGGGGATGGGGAAGGGAGGACCGCCTCAACCACCCTTGACGCACTCACACCCCGGGAGGGCGTGGCATCTAACTGATTAACGGAACGAGTAGCCAATCGGATCCTTGGAGTTCTCACCTAACCCTCGCCAATGGGGATTGACGGTGGGGGCGGGTTGAAGCTGCACGACGCGTCGTTATGATTTACACAGGGTTTAGCCAATTGAATGCAGGGATCCTTGCACGCAGTTCACGCAATCCCGCCAACGG
This sequence comes from Hemiscyllium ocellatum, assembly GCF_020745735.1. NCBI lineage: Eukaryota > Metazoa > Chordata > Chondrichthyes > Orectolobiformes > Hemiscylliidae > Hemiscyllium > Hemiscyllium ocellatum. Next base: position 50,018,640 of record NC_083431.1, read on the forward strand.
GGGCGGGTCGACAGGACCTTGCGCGACAGTCTGATTGATAAGTCGGCCTAGCCAATAGCATGATGGGAACTGGGACCCGCCGGCTCCCCACATCCACCAATAGCGACTGATGATGGAGGCGGGCTAATCGGGTAGCCCGCCCCTTCCACACAAGGATCGGTCGCACAGTGAAATGGGCGGGGAGGTGCCCTGCGCATGCGTGGAGCAGGCCGGCGAGCCTCAAACTTGAAGAGAAAGCGAGTGGGGAGCGGGTCGGTGCCGATAACAGAGGGACATAGAGTGTGAGTGTGTGAGGGAAGACACAGAGAGAGGGAGAAGAATAAAAACAGCAGCCAAACGGCTTCTCTGTGCTTCACGGCCAGCTAACCATGACAGAGCCGCAGTCGGCACTCTTACTCCGAAGGCAGCTGGCAGGTAAAGGAATCTTATCGGGAGCCGCGGTATCTACTGCACCATTTCTACACACGGTCTTCTCACGAATATGGAGCGAGCAGCGCCGCAGCAACTCTTGTCCCTTTCTCCCCCCAAATCGCGGCCGCTGACCGTTGATTTGAAACGATTCCCGGGCCCCCCTTCAAAGCGACGAGTGTCCCTGGAGGGGATTTAGTTCTTACCGCCGAGTGAACCAAGAGAGCCGCTCCTTTGTCCTGCTCGAGGTTGCAATTCACCCCCCTCCTTTTCTCTTCTACCCCCCCCATCGCCTGCCCTCAGTTCCCTTCTTTACCCCCCCAAAAAAATTGACTCTCCCATTCACCCCCGCCAAGTCGAACATGGACTGGCTTGCGCATGCGCACTGCACCATGAGTGTCATGGAAGAGGCAATGCTGTTGTGTGCTTCTATTGTTGGATTTGAGTTGGACAGAGCGCCAACCACCCCCTTTCTCCTCCAGTCCACGCTCAGCTTCTTTCCCCCTCAGCTTTCTCTCTCTCAAATGAACCGCAGGAGTGTGGTGATGCATTTTTTTTAACCCCCTACCCCACCCCACAGTCTGTAGTGAACAGAAACAGATTAAGTCTGTTGATTAGGAATTCATGCAGTCTGGTATTATACTAATGATGGGAAAGGTTCATTGGATATTTTGCACCAATAAGATCCGTTATATCTTTACATTTTTTTTTGTTTTAATAAATCACTTCAAAACAAGTCGTCTTTTTGCTGGATTGTAAATCCAGGGCCATGTAATGTTTTGGGGACCTGGGTTTGAAAGCTGCCACCAGCAGATGATGGAATTTGAATACAATAAAAGTCTGGAATTTGAGTCTAATGATGATCATTCATTGTCAGTTGTTGGAAAAACCCATTTGGTTCACTAATGTCCTGTAGGGAAGGAATCTGCTATTCTTACCTGGTCTGGCCTAAATGTGATTCCAGACCCACAGAAATGTGGTTGACCTTTAGCTGTCCCCTGGGCAATTAGGGATGGGGAATAAATGCTCTCCTGGTCAGTGCCACCGTATTCCTGTGAATGAATAAAATAAATTCCCCTCAATGCTCAGCAAGGTTGTTTTTCTTTTGAATCTTCACATGAAGTAAGTTTTTGCATTTGTATTGTGCACATAATGAATAACATTATTCTCAGTATGTTGAAGACCTGCTGTGGTTGTTGAATATGAGGTTCTGATCTGAAATTCTGGGACCAGATACTGTGACAGGATACTGTTGTTTAAATAGTGCCTCATTAGGTGCTTAAGTCTTTGTTGTATCTAACATGTCATTGCAGAATTTCCTCAATTATGCTCCAGATCTGGGCTGGGATAGTTGTGACATTATATACCTGCTTTACAAACAGTAACAAAAGTGTCAAGAAAGATAAGGACTGGATGTGAACCAAAAGGGTATAATCTTTCAAGCTTTAGTACTTGATAAATATTTTGTATTTGGGGGAAAAAAAAATATTGCTGGCTTTGTAAATGATGTGCTTAAAATCATGTGGATATGGCAGGCTTGAGCAATAGTGAATACCGTCTTTAGGTTGTCAAAAGAACCAACTGTGACATGAGTTTTATTGTTTGGAGGCTGGTTTACTTTTGCCTTCAAAAGGAAATTGGGAGGAAGTGGTGAGGTTTTGTGTGGGGCTAACTCAAATCTTGTGCAGGGAGTTGTATGCAAGTAGGCCAACTAGGTTCTTTCTGTAACCACTCTGATTCAGTGGTAATAAGTTGTTTAGCTGTTTGCCCGTTTTGTGCTTGTGTTATGGCAGCTTTTCTTTTGGCCTTGGAATGTGTGAAAGGGATTCCCAACCAATAAATTCACTTTCAAAGTGTAGTTACTATTTGAGAGAATGCGGCAGCTAATTTATACAGCATGTTGTGACAGATGGAAAATTTTAATGAATAATTTTTTTTTCTTTCGACAAAGCTAGACTGAGAACAGATTCGCCAGTATAATGGCAATATAAGACTTGTACTGTTACTATCCATGTGCATAGAGCACAGTCTTATATTCTTTCCAAAATTGCACATATTCATCTTGGTTACACTATGGGTGAACGCTTCATCCACAGCTGTTTATTTTTATGTGAATTTATGAATGAACAGAATATTGTGACTTTTTTTAAAAAATATTTTTCATCTGGCTTAACATTAATTTGTCTAATCATCAACTGCAAATCATTATTGAAAGAAAGAGGAACCTGGCTCTCAAATTTAGGGGTTTATTTTCTGTTGAATCCAGAAATCGTGCAGAAATGATTTTCTGGCCCCAAGTGATCTTCACCTAGGTATGAGCAAACTCAGGCTCCTTTTAAATTTCATAAGTTTACTGCATCTCTACCTTTTGCAGTGTCAACAAAAGCTGAAATCTTATGGATCAACGCAGTGGTAAAGGTTGAGACAATATGAGGAAGTACTTGAATATCTAGAACAATACTGAGAGATGCAGTCTAATATTTTCAGGACCCTGCTGAACCAGAACTTGTTTTGGTGGCCAAGGGTTGAAAGTTAATGGAACTAGGGTAAATTTAAGTCCTAAATCACTGAAGATTGAATTGAATGATAAAAGACTAAAGATGCTGTATGGCAACATATGTTTGTTCTCCTGTCACTTAACTTGGGTGACTTTGAAGAGGTTAAAATGGTCTCGGATAAATTAACTGACCTTTGCCAAGACAGTGAGAGGGTGTTATGTATGGTTTCACCAGTAGTCTTAAGTTAAGTGGATGTCAACTTGTGACTGCACAACCACCTGATAAAGGAGCAGTGCTCTGAAAGCTAATACTTCCAAATAAACCTGTTGGACTATAACCTGGTGATGAGTGGTTCTTGACTTTTTTGTACCCCCCCCCATCCCCGTCCGTCCGTCCAACACCAGCCTCTCCAAAGTGTGACTACACAGATTTTCTTGATACAGCTCAAGGCTGAATAGCTTGCTAGTCCAGCTCATAGTTTTGTAAATAGGCATTTGGCAGAGATGTTGGGGCGTTCTTGCAGGACTGAAATATGGTATATTTGGAGCAATATTAAAATTGCTGTAGTCAGATTCTAATGTTTCCAGTGAAGTTGTTTAGTTCTAAGTCATCAGTCCAGTAAATAAACCTGACCCTGAGCCAAACAGCAATAATGTCTTAAAGATTGACTTTTGTTATATTTGGACTTGTTTAAGCCATGGCAGTACGGGACGCTGCAGTTTCCTATTTTGAGCTGCCAAGCCTGGGTGGGCGTAACTTTGATCAAAGTTTGCTGTGCTAGCTAGATAATGATGCACAGTTGAGTCATGTGAGTTGGTTATTAGTGTAGTTGGCATTAGTTCAGCAATATTTGTGGATATGTCTGCTCTACAGGGGCAACACTTCTCGAGTTTTAATGCTATTACATATCGTGAGCATTTTGCGCTTTACACATTTATGGCAAAAATTAGTATGCTGGTCTTGAATCTTTTACAAAGAATGTTTGATTTACTCTAACTTGGTGATAGGAGTCCACTGCGTTAAAACTGTCCAGTATTTGCAGTGGTTTTAAATTGCTTTGACTGCAAGCTGCTTTTAGCATTTGTTAGCTCTTAAAGATTGCATCATGTAGTGCTTTGTAAAGTTGTGGGCTGAAAATGTTTAAATTGTAACTTTACTCTTTATAAATTACAATATTAATCCCAGTGGCTCAGAGTCCTGATGTCAGTTCTCTCAGAATTTACACACGCAAATCGGAAATTCAGCCCAGCCACTCTGTCAGCATTGTTACTCCCATATAGCTCTTTTGTACCTTTTTGTTTTCAGGTCATTTGACTGTCTACTCCCTTGCTTTAAATTATGAAACTTCATCAGTTATTCACCTCACTACTCCATGATTAAAGCAAATGCATCCACACACTGGCTAATCCTCTCCTAGATTCCATTCTGAATTTATTGGTGCTTACCTTATTTATGGACCCTAATCTTGCATTCACCTGGAATATGCACCATACTATTAAGGTCCTTCATTTTAAAGATCTTTTATCATGTTTCTTGATGGGCTATAATTTGTCAGTTCCGGTATCAGATTAGATTTCCTGCTAGGCTTTGCCAGGCTTCCCTTTCTTGCCACATCTTTGACTGACTGTATAAAAGAACAATATTGAAGAAAAGTTGATCTCTCCTAATGTGGAGGAGGTTAGTTAGCTGACTTGATTCTGCTCTGTGCAGCACCACATGTGACTAGCACTGGAAATCTTTGCATGCTGCTTTAAGTCTGGCCTGGCATTTTAATGCTTCAACTACTGTGCTGTTGTTTGCAAATTCAGCTGAGATGTTTTTCAAGGATACACAGTGCACGTTCACTTCTGGAATACTGAGGAAAGCAGCTGTATAGTAAGATTATTACTACAGTACCACAGCTGTAGAATGGCCTTGGGCCAAATAAAATTAATCTGCTCGAATAAGCAGCTGTAATGGGGAACAATTGTACAATAGGAAGGTTAAACTTGGTTAGCAGTGTCTCGTGAAAATGAGGCACAGTAAAACTGCAACTGTTCGTTACATTTGAAACTAACAAATACAATACTAATATCTAACACACAGTGGAAGAGATGTACAGTGGTTACTGTTGAATTGATTTTCAGAATTGAGCATTTCCCTATGCACGCATAACAGTAGGTACTGTTCTCGTGTTTAGAAGGCACGAGTATTTTTAAAATACTATTGCAAAGCAACTTGTTTCTCCTTTTTTGTATGAAGCAGTAGCGTTGGAAAAATGTTTTTAAAATTTGATTTTTGCATTACAAGGTTGTATTAATGATGGGGAAGGAAGAGCATGTCATTTTCTAATCCTTTGAACACCATTTTGTATATTTAATTCATAAATTGTATGTATTATGCAATAGTGTTATACTATGGCACTTCGGAACATGTTTACAAAATTAAGTACAAACAGAAGCCAGTACAATACTGAAGCTATTAAGAGTAATTGTGGTGTAGTCATATCTTTTTGAGGAATTTTCTTTAATGTAAATAAACTGCATAGCAAAATATTACTGTTAAATGGCATTTACAGTATTCACTTCAGTTTCTGCGTCAGGCCTTGAATCACTGAAATCTTTCTGGCAATATAGTTCTTACTGTGGTATTCTGGGGAAAACCAGAGGGATGCAACTTGTATTTTTGCACAATATCTTGTGAACATTAGGAGTCACTTTACAATAGGGCGGCACGGTGGCACAGTGGTTAGCACTGCTGCCTCACAGCGCCTGAGACCCGGGTTCAATTCCCGACTCAGGCGACTGACTGTGTGGAGTTTGCACATTCTCCCCGTGTCTGCGTGGGTTTCCTCCGGGTGCTCCGGTTTCCTCCCACAGTCCAAAGATGTGCGAGTCAGGTGAATTGGCCATGCTAAATTGCCCGTAGTGTTAGGTAAGGGGTAAATGTAGGGGTATGGGTGGGTTGCGCTTCGGCGGGTCGGTGTGGACTTGTTGGGCCGAAGGGCCTGTTTCCACACTGTAAGTCTAATCTAAAAATACAATCTGGTGTTGTTGCTACTCTTTTTCTGCCCTGCTTGTGTTGTGAAGCAGGCAAAGCAACAAAGCCACTAATCTGGCAATTACCATCTAGAGTGTGGTGAATTATAACTGTGTCCAATTCTGAGCAGTACATTTTAGGAAAGATGCAATGACACAAATGCTGAGTGGTTTTGAATGTTCCCAGGATAGTGTGATAGTGTGACTTCTACTCAGTGGATAGATTGGAGAAGCTGAGGCTGTTATGTTTGGAGAGAATTTGATGAAGATGCTCAGAATAGTGAGTGTGAAAAAAGCAAAGCTGTTGCTGTTGATTTGAAGGGTTGAGAGCTAGAGGACATGATATAAGAATGGCATGGGTGTCATGATTTGGAAGTGCCATGACATGGGTGGGGTGTGATGGTATAGAAACAAAGTAAGCACTAATTGGCAGGTATTAGGGATGTTCTGCCTTCGTGAAGACTGATTCAACTGTGGCTTTTTAAATGGGGATTGGATAAATACCTGAAGAAAGAACACTTGCATGACTAGAGATGCAGTGCAGGGAGATGGGTCTAGCCTAAAGCAAAAACTCATGGATATGACTGATCTCATGGCTCCTTCCTACCGTTCTGAGATACTAGATGAATGGGTTCATGATTTTTGTCACATTAACTGAAATCACCACCTTGCACATTAAGTTGTTGTAGAGGCTAATTCTGAGGCCAGGTTGCTTGCGCCATTTAAAAACTGAAAGAACTCCAGACGCTGTAAATCAAACACCAACAGAAGTTGCTGGAAAGATTCAGGTCTGGCAGCGTTTATAAAGAGAAATCAAAGTTAACATTTCTGGTCTGGTGACCCCTCCTCAGAACTGATGGTTGCTCTGAAAATGTTGATTTTTATATGCAGAAAACAAGGTGTGGTGGGGGAAAAGAGGGGAGAGGGGTAAAACGAAAGGTGGTGATACAGCCCAAACAGAGGAGCAGGTGGACAGACAAGAGTAGATAATGAGCTGGCTAGGATGGTGAATAGCTATTCCTGGAAACTGTGTGGCTAACAGAGTGTAATGGCAGACTGATCAAATCTGGTGTGGTGGGGTAGGGGACTAGGACAAGAGAGTTCAGATCCTAACTTTAGGGCCTGAATATACCTTCCAAGTGAAGCAGCACTTCGCGCAATCTAGTTTGCTGCATTCACTGTTTCACAGTGTAGTCTCATCGACATTGACCAAATGAAGTGTGGACTGGTTGACCACTTTGCAGGACATCTATGTTCTGCCTGCGGAGAACACCCCTGAGTTTTCAGTTGCCTGCCCCTTTAACCCACCACTATGTTCCCTGGTCAACATCTTTTTTTCTTAGACCTGCTGCAGTGTTCTAGTAAAGCTCAGCTCAAACTGGAAGAACACCTAATTTTCCTCTTGGGTATCTTTTCAGCCTTCTGGACTCCGTATCAAGTTCAATAATTTTAGAGCCAAAACACTCCCATGCACGAGTCCCCTTCCCCAACACCAGGCCTTGTTATCACAGTCTACCATTACTCACTACCTATTGGCTATTAACAGCTACAGGTATTCACCCTCCTAGCCTAGGCTGTATATCCACCTACCGTTTACACCCCCACCCCACCACTTTCCTGGGTATCATTAGTTCTGGGGAAGGGTCTCTAGACCTGAAGCATTAACTCTGATTTCTCTTCACAGATGCTACCAGACCTACTGAGCTTTTCCAGCAACTTCTGTTTTTGTGCCTGGACCATTTCACTGTTTTGGCAAGAATTACATTTCTAGCAGACTCCAGGTGCATGTTCAGCATTTGAAAAGCTGTGACTCATCTGGGAGGCACCAAAATGTGTAATAGCTAAACCAATTCAAATTAGTGCTCAATCTGGGGACAAAACCAGAAAACGTTTGTGGTAAGTTTTTAAAAATAGTATATATTTAAAATTGGAATTTTTAATTGCCATTAAATTAATTTAGTTCTGGGATTGATTCCCAGAGAATCCAATTAGATGGCTCGAAACAAATACGTTTCCTTCTGGTCATATTTGGTACAAATGTTATAACATACTGTATGCATGAATGTTTTAGGTGCCTATTCAAGATTTAGGTGACTGGTCTGTAGTGTTGAAACCTGTTTGGCATGCTTCTGTCTCATCTGGAGGCATGGTTTTTATTGCTGCATTAATTTTGCAATACAAAAAATACCAGTTGGCTCCTGTCCCTTCATTTGTCATGTTGCTATTAAATATATAATTAAAAGTTGCATAGATCAGAAATAATGTATCAGTGAAAATTGTATTTTGCTTTGAAACCTAAAGACAATTGTATGAAAGTAGCCAGAGCTTTGAGCAATTTGATTAGTAGATGTAGTTTGATAATTTCTTATCGACCTTCATTAGCAACTTGCAGAGTACTTTCAAGGTCTACTAATAGTGTTGAGAAAAAATAAAAATCAATAAATGCTCATGCTGTGTGCAGCTTATCATCTATTTTTACATCCCAAGTTTCTGATTTCTCCACAACCTTGAGAGTTTCAACATGATTCCCAAAGCCTGCTGTGTGTTATTTGAATACAGTATTTTTTAGATTAGACTTAGTGTGGAAACAGGCCCTTTGGCCCAACAAGTCCACACCGACCCGCCGAAGCGAAACCCACCCATACCCCTACATTACCCCTTACCTAACACTACGGGCAATTTAGCATGGCCAATTCACCTGACCCGCACATCTTTGGACTGTGGGAGGAAACCGGAGCACCCGGAGGAAACCCACGCAGACACGGGGAGAACGTGCAAACTCCACACAGTCAGTCGCCTGAGTCGGGAATTGAACCCGGGTCTTCAGGCGCTGTGAGGCAGCAGTGCTAACCACTGTGCCACCGTGCCGCCCACTAATTCTATTTTGAATTTTCTTTTTCACTCTCTCTCTTTCCTGTTTGTAAGGTGGAACCTCAAGACATGAAGTTCCATCTTGGAAAGGTGGTGTAGTCTGCATGCGACTAATGCAGAAGTTAGGCTAATGCTCACGGGACACTGGCTTAAATTGCACTATAGCAGCTTGTGGAATTTAAATTCAATAACTGAAACCTGGAATATTAAGCATCTTGTGACCATATCTTTTAGAACCCATCTGGTTACCCTTTAGAGAAGGCAATCTGCCCTCCTTCCCTGGTCTAGCCGATGTGCTCTACGATTCACAAAAATATGGTTGAATCTTAACTGTCATGTGACCCCAGTGGCCACTCCATTCAAGGGCAAGAATGGATAGCAAATATTTAGGCTGTTAGTGACTCTCTCCTTCCATGAAATTTTTTTTAAAAAATGGACCCTTTAATAAAGCACTTTTTTTTTGTCTCTTTAACGACTTCTAGGATTTCTGGCTCACTTGTAAATATGAAGGGACGTTTTTTGGCTATGTTTTGAACAGCATAGCATCTTAATATCTGAAATTTCCTATAAATTAATACAGTATGGAAGCTTGTGGATTTTGATCTTTTAAAGGCTGGTCGAATTTATATAACTCTGCCAGATAACAACAGGTGTCTTAGGTCAGTGGTTATTAATCTTTTCAGCATCAAGGCATACTTTAATGAGACAGAATTCTATGGCACGCCCACTTTTTTCAATGATGTGGGAAATCTACGCATGATTTTGGAGGCTTGTACATTGTAGGTGCCCTGTCAGTTATTAATAGACAATAAGGTTCTGGAGGAGATTAGAAGCACAGACGTGGCCTTAGCATTGTTTCCTGAAATTTTCATGGCACCACTGGTTGAAAAACATTACGCAGGTTGAGACGAATAGGTGTACTGGCATTTAAGACTATCATTATTTTGAAAGTATGAATGCTTAGATCTGTGTTGACAATACCTGGTTGCGACAGGTTCTGTTCTGGAACCAATTTGCAAGTTGACTTTTACACGAATTGGAACATTACAGGACAACATAAAGGAGTTGTTGCTGGGTGCAGGAAATGTTTGTATGTAAGTCTTTAAAATTACACACTTGTATGATTGTAAATGAATGTTTGTTTGTAAATTGGGTACTTGATACATCAACTCTGCACAGATTTTTTTAACTAATATATTCAAGGCGATGCTTTGAGTCAGCCTCCATTTCAGTTCAAAAATGCAAGGTTAGGTTGCATTTATTCATCTCCAGTTGATTTGGAGTCAAACAGGCAATATGGGTGGTTTAAGTTACTTGCATTGAAACTCCATCTTTTACATTTCAAAATGGCAGACACCTATATCAACTTTTATACTGTAAAGTGTAAAATGCAAACATTTGTTCAATTGTTAAAAAAGAACTTGCTGTTTTTATTGAGGATGCAACAGTTTAATTGTAAAATCATTTGTATAAAATTGTAGCAATAGTTTGCATACAAAACTGGCATCTTTCACAACAGGATGTCCTACAAATATTAATATATTTAAGCAATTAAAGATATCTTTAATCTGTTTTCAGGGATGTTATGACACTCTGAAGTAGGCGAGATTTGAATGTGAGCCTTCTGGCTCAGAGGCTGAGACAGTACTGCTGCCAAGAAGACCCTCTTAAGCAGTTAAGGATATTTTCTAATCAGCCTGTTCAGACCTGTCATCATTAAACCAGGACCAGGCGAGACTTCAACTCAGGCATTCTGGGGGTCTGTAGTATGGATCGCTGGTTTGTAGTGTGGAGTAATGCCAACAGCATATGTTCAGTTCCTGTACTTAAGTTACTTTGAAGGTCCTGCTGCTTTTATCTTGCCTGAGACATGGTGACCCTTAGGCTAAACTAATTGCCAGTTAAGAGGAGGTGATCGCCCAGTAATATTGATATTAATGCAGAAACCCAGGCAATGAGCTGGGGTCCTGGGTTCAAATCCTACCATGGCAGATAGTGGAATTTGGATTCAGTTAAAACAAAAAATCTTAAATTAAGAGTATACTCGTAACAAAACTTTTGTCAATTGCTGGAAAAATTTATCCAGTTTGCTAATGTCCTTTTAAGGGAAGGAAATTGCCATCCTTATCTGTTCTGGCCCACAGACTTCAAACCCACAGTGATGTTGACACTCAGCTGCCTCTGAGCAATTAGGACTTGGCAATAAATGGTGGCCTCGCCAGTGACTCCACATCCTGAGTAATTTTTTTTTAAGTCTGAGAACAGCACTATGGTGCTCTGAGATTATGGTGAGTTTCATCACAGTTATGTCGAAAATATGGCAACCAATATACATCAAGCTCCCACAAATAATAGTAAACATACTTGAAGAATGAAATTTCTCTTCAGGGAAAGCCATAAAGGAAATTCGGAAACAGTTTGTCCCTTGTGTCTTGATGTCCTTGTTTTCAATGCTGTACCCATTTTATATCTTGATCATATCAAACGTTCAACAAACCATTCTTGTGCTTGAATTTGCACTGGTAAAACTTACATTTACTTGCGATATTTTCATTTGAAAACATGTGAGCTGTAGTTGGTAATTGACATTTAATTCACAGTTTACTCAGTTATGCAATGAGCCTTTTCCAGTAAGTAGTTATTTTCTTCAGCTGTTTTTACATGCAGACTCCTTGTGGAAATGCAGCTCAAAATATTTTTTCTCTAGCTTTTTATTAAAATTCTTTATTCAATGCGAAGGATTGAACTGAGGTATATTTGCTTTGAGAGCGGTTTGTTGTTAAGATTGCACACAGCACTAGATTCAATAGAATTCCGCCTGTGGCATATCAGTGCACTGTTTATGCTGTGTCGTGTGTTTTTTGATTTCTTGATCCAGCTAACCTAAAACACTCCTGAAGATGTGCAAGGCTTTGCACCTAGGTCAGGGAACTAACTGTGTTGGTGAAAAGATGTCACAGCATGGTGGCTCAGTGGTTAGCGCTGCTACCTCTCAGGAACAGGGACCTGAGTTCATTTTCAATCTCAGGTGAAGGTCTGTGCAGTTTGATCTGGACATGCCGGTGTACAAAGTTTAAAAATCTCTCAACAGCATGCTATAGTTCAACAGGTTTAATTGGAAGCACACTAGCTTTCGGAGTGCCGCTCCTTTTGGTGGGGGGGTGGAGAATGAGTCAAGGTGGGATGCTCTTCAGAGAGTCAATGTGGATCTTGTTGGGCCAAATGGCGTTTCCACACTATAGAGATTCTATGATGACTGGTAATTTTCTTGCTTGTATTGAGTTGTGACGTTACAGTTGTGAAAGACTAATGTTGAACCTTTGTAATTAATAACTGAGGCAGACCCTCTTCACACTGCACAACCTGCATTATACTATTTAACATGTGTTTGTCTAGCAATTTCTTTCAATGGTACTTGTAAACTTCCAGGTTTTGCCTGAGAGAAAAATGGCAGGAATTAAGTATTCCATCTAGAGATGGACAAATATCTTAAATTGTGCTGTTCTTTGCTGCAGCAATCTGCACTTTTTACTGTCCATATGTTTGTGGGAATCATGGTGTTCTGGGTTGAGGGGTTGCAGTTTAACAAACCTTGACATCCTGTCAGATTAAGTACTGCTGGTTTGAAGTGGTTACTGCCAAAAATTGAGACTGCAGTTTCTATTATGACGCAGAGTTTTGGAAAAAACTGAGCTGTCTGATTCTGTTTGACCTAAATATCCACTGCAACCTGGGAAAGGTGTGAGCTCTTACGAAAATAACACTTAAAGTCAATCAGTATTAGAATTATACTCTTTAGTGCTTACTATTTGTAGTTGGGCCAAGTAAAAAAAGACCCCAAAAACAATTATGCATACAGTAATTGAATTTTTGGAACTTTCATATTTTTGACCACCTTTTTAGTATGAAATTCACACTTCGTTTTCCTCACTTTTTAATATCTCTTTTTTTTTTCCCCCATCATGCTTGAATATGGATTCCTGTTTCACAGTACCTTGTTGATGCACTCACCTGGGCAAATGTATTGAAGAACAAAACCAATTACAATGCAGGGAACTGGCCAGTTGGTCCTCCAAGCCTGCGCGGATCCAGATCCTCTATCTAAACCTGTCGCCTATTTTCTAAGGATCTGTATCCCTCTGCTCCCTGTACATCCATGTATCTGTCTACGTAACCTTTAAATGATGTTGTCCTGCCCACCTCTGCCATCTCTGCTAGCAACGCATTCCAGGCAGTGTAAAGAACTTTCCACACATCTCCCTTTAAACTTCCCCCCTCTCCTTGAATTCATGACTCCTAGTAATCGAGTCCCTCAATTTGGGAGGGCAAAAAGATTCTTACTATCCATCCTGTCTATACCTCTATCTATTTTGAATACAGATTCAAATACAACACTTGGGTGGCACAGTGGCTCAGTGATTAGCACTGCTGCCTCACCACATTAGGGTCCCAGGTTGATTCCAGCCTTTAGTGACTGCAAACTCCACACAGACATTCTCCTGGGTGCTCCGGTTTCCTCCCACGGTCCAAAGATGTGCTAAATTGCCCATAGTGTTAGGTGCAGTAGTCAGAGGGAAATGGGTCTAGGTTACTCTTCAGAGGGTTGATGTGGACTGGCTGGGCAAAAGGGCCTGTTTCCACAATGTAGGGAATCTCATCTAATCAAATCAGATAAGAACAAGAGTAGATCATTTGATCTTTATTTCTGCTGTGCCACTCAGTAAGGTTGTGGCCATTATGGACGCTTCTGATGGACCTGATCAAAAAGTTAATTCGGCTTTGAATATGTTCAATGACCCAGCCTCCACTGCTTGTTGTGGAAGAGAATTCCAAATGTAATGACTGTTCAGGAGAAATGATTTCTCCTAATGTCTTCAATGGAAGTGTTTTGAATTATTTACCCTAGTCCTAGGTTCCTGAGTTGGAAGCAGCCTCTCGGCATCCTGCATGCTTTCTTGTTCTTCTAAGTTCCAAGATTTGGAGGTGCTAGTGTTGCACTGGGTTGGTCAATGTCAGAAGTCACATGATACTGGGTTCTAGTCTAACAGATTTATTTGAAATCACAAGCTTTGAGTGCTGTTCCTTTGTCAGGTGTTTAACCTTCTTAAAACAAAGCCCTCATCCACAGGGGAATCCTCTCTAATGTGCTTCCAGTGTATCCCTCTTTTATTTCTCCCTCTGATGCTATATCCTCCAAACTCAAATTTACTAAATACAATTTCCTTTCTCAACCATGTTGACTCTACCTGACTATTATGATTTTCTAAATTTTACTTGTAATCTTTTTAATCTCATTTTACTCTTTTTTTTGTTAATTTTGGGACACATTTTTGTACAGAATTTTGGGATATTACAATCTTTGCATCCACTTTTTAAGATCCTGGAAAGTAGGCCATCATTTTTGTCACTTGAAAAATGATTTGGGTGTGAACATAGGAGGTATAGTTAATGAGTTTCCAGATGACACCAAACTTGGAAGTTTAGTGGACAGTGAAGAAGGTACCTTGAAGTACAACAGAATCTTGATCAGATGGAATTTAATTTGGATAAATGTGAGGCACTGCATTTTGGAAAAGCAAATCAGAGCAGGACTTATATACTTAATTGTAAGGTCCTAGGGAGTGTTACTGAACAAAGAGACCTTGAAGTGGAGATTCACAGTGAAGAAGTTTGTTGATTATGCTTTCCTTGATTGGTCAGAGCATTGAGTACAGGAGTTGGGAGGTCATTTTGTGGCTGTACAGGACATTGGTTAGGCCATGTTTGGAATATGCTTGCAATTCTCGTCTCCTTCCTATTGGAAGGATGTTGTGAAACTTGAAAAGGGTTCAGAAAAGTTTTACAAGGATGTTGCTCTGGTTGGAGTATTAGAGCTATAGGGAGAGGTTGGGACTGTTTTTCTCTGGAGCATTGGAGGCTGAGGAGTGATCTTTATAGAAGTTTATAAAATCATGAGGAGCATGGATAGGATAATAGACTGTCTTTTCCTGGGGTAGGGGAATCCACAACTAGAGGGCGTAGGTTTAGGGTGAGAGGAGAAAGATATGAGACCCCAGGGGGCAACTTTTTAATGCAGAGGGTGGTGCATGTATGAAAATGAGCTGCCAGAGGGAGTGGTGGAGGTGGCAAATACCTTATTGGAGCTGGTTGCTATCAATCACTCAACAGCTGTCCAAATGCTACAGTTTTCCTATCTACTGTATATTTTATTTTACTTGGTTTAGAAATGTCACTCAATTATTTTGTATTTCCATCAAGCTGATTAGCTGTACACTAGAGTATTTATAATTCTTCAGAATCTATTTAAAAGTATCTGTTTAGAGGAAAGAAACAAACTGATCTACCCACTCGCCTCTCATGCTTTGGGACTTCCCACTCATCCTACTGCTGTTTGGAGAAATTTGTTTCGACTATAGAAATAACTAACTTTGTCTCCAACAGAGCTTTGCTTATCCTAATACTGAGAGTCTAGGTGAATTGCAGTTGTTTACAAACTTGACTGAACCTTCACACATCAACCCCAAATGTTTGAGTCATCAATTCGAAAGTATACATTCTTGTCTTAAGCTGCAATAAGTCACCAGCTACTATCGTCATACTTGCTTAACTTATACGTATGCATAATTTTGGAAAGCATTGCAGCACACCTGCCCAGGCATATTTGTGCCTTGTAATATTGGTATTGTTGTTGTGGTTCTGTTTGCCGAGCTGGGAATTTGTGTTGCAGATGTTTTGTCCCCTGTCTAGGTGACATCCTCAGTGCTTGGGAGCCTCCTGTGAAGCGCTTCTGTGATCCTTCCTCTGGCATTTATAGTGGTTTGAATCTGCCGCTTCCGGTTGTCGGTTCCAGCTGTGTGTTGCAGTGGTCAGTATATTGGGTCCAGGTCGATGTGCTTATTGATCGACCTGGACCCAATATACTGACCACTGCAACGGACAGCTGGAACCGACAACCGGAAGCGGCAGATTCAAACCACTATAAATGCCAGAGGAAGGATCACAGAAGCGCTTCACAGGAGGCTCCCAAGCACTGAGGATGTCACCTAGACAGGGGACAAAACGTCTGCAACACAAATTCCCAGCTCGGCAAACAGAACCACAACAACGAGCACCCGAGCTACAAATCTTCTCACAAACTTTGAATTGGTATTGTTGCCCAATTGCTGTATTTGTCCTTCCATTCACTAGGCCCTACACATTGAGTAATACCTTTGCTTAACAAAGAAACTAAAGTATCTATGCCAATGGTATGTACATAGGTTAAGGCCACAGACCAGCCATGATGGAACAGCTTGAGGGACTAAATGGTCTACTCCAAGATAGACTAATTAGTAATAGATCACATGGGATCCAGGGGGAGTTCCCAGTTATCTGCAAAAGTGACTTGACAGTCGAAGATGGTGGGTGGTGGTAGAGGGTTGTTTTTCAGACTGGAGGCTTGTGACCTGCCACTCAGCTCATTGGCCCTGATCAAGATCCCGTTGTAATCTGAGGTAACCTTCTTCACTGTCCACTGTACCTCCAATTTTGCGAGTTGGACTGAAGGGTCTTTTTTTTTCCGTGCTTTTTTCTTTCAGTCTCTATGACCAGCCCAGCAGCATTCCACTGGACTTGGTGCTGGATCCACTGTTTGTAATTTTATATAAAATGGTTTGGATGAGTGTCTAGGAGGCATAGTTAGTTTGTGGATGACACCAAAATTGGTGGTATAGTTGACTGTGAAGGAGATTATCTTGGAATACATAGGGATTTTGATCAATTGGCTCAATAGGCTGAGGAGTGGCTGGTGAAGTTTAAATTTAGCTAAAAGTGAGGTTTAAAAAACACGCAGGGTAGGCCTTATACAGCTAATGGAAGGGCACTGGGTAATATTGAGCAGAAGCACCCAAATGTGCAGGTGCAGTGGTTCTTTGAAATTTGCGTTGCAGGTAGGATGGATCAGAAGACATTGACACACTTGCCTTCATTGCTCAGACCACTGCGTTTTGGAGATGGGGTGTCAAGTTGAGGTTGTACAGGATGTCGGTGAGGCCTCTTCTGGAGTACTGTTCATTTTTTGGTTGCCATGTTATAGGAAGGATATTAAATTGAAGGTTCAGAAAAGATTTACCAGGATTTTGCTGGGAATGGAAAGATTAAGGAGGCTGGATGAGCTGGGAACTTTTACTAGAGTGTAGGAAGTTGAGAGGTGAGCTTTAAAGTCTTATAAAATTACGAGAGGCATAGATGAGGCAAATAGCAAAGGCCTTTTCCTTGGGATGTGGGAGTTCAGAACTAGGAGGCATAATTGAAAGGATGGACCTGAGGGGCAAGTTTTTCCCGCAGAGTGGTTTGTAAGTGGGACGAACTGTCAGAAATGGTAGATGCAGGTACATTTACGACTGAAGTCATTTGGAGAGGTACATGAATAGGAAAGGCTCAGCGGGATATGGGCCAAGCACAGGCAAGTGGGACTAGTTTTAGTTTGGGAAACTTGGTTGGCATGGACTAGTTGGATAGAAGCACTGCTTCCGTGCTGTATGACTCTTCCTGTTTAAAGATGTTGAGGTCCGTGAGATTCCCTTTTTACTATTGAGTGATTAGTTAACTTGGTCTCTATTCTTCCAGGTTTATGTGGGTCTTTTGGGCCTGATGTGTGAGCAACCACTTCAGCTATAGTAATGTTGTGTGTCAGCACTATATCCAAAATAACATTTGGTTTTTCTAATAACATGTTTGAGCTTAAATGTTGAAGAACAAAGCTGTAATGCAAGACTGGGTGACTGAAATAGCAGTCCAAATGTTCTGTCCCTGAACTGCCTTTTCAGTAATGTGTATATAAATTGTCCAGTGCTTATTGTTTTTCGAGACACTAATGACACAGATGAATGAGAAATGAGCTATAACACTTTTGAAGCAAGTAAACCTCTGATTTGGTGTAAAAAGTATTTTTAAAAACAAGCAAAGCTTTTTTGCCTTGGAATAGGTGCAGATGTGACAGCTACATTGCTACAACAGCAAAATATTTTCATATGGTACTACTTGGTGGTGAGTCAATTACTCTCCTCTTGGAAAGAAAATAGCATAAATACAAATTTAGAAAGTTTGTAAAAGTTTGGGGTTTTTAACTGACACGTGGAAAATAGTTTTCCTTGCTGCCAAACAATGTAATCTAGGGGATTCGAGCCACAATCTGATGTTTTTATTTGTTGATGCTTTTATTTTGCAGCGAGTCTAAATGGTTAAGCATCTAGTGCATGATAAATTGTTGGCCTGTGATATTTGAAAGTATTGACTTCTATTTGAGTTAATTTAGAGTTTTTCACTTATCTCCTAGGCTGTTAACTGTCAGATGATCCAAGGCAATACTGCAGATTCTGGAAATCTGGCATGACAAGTGCCTTTTTCCATAGGGTGGGGAAATTCAGAACTAGGGGGCATATTTTTAAGGTGAGAAGAGAAAGATTTAATAAGGACATAAGGGACAACTTTATTGCACAGAGGGTAGTTCCTATGTGGAGTAAATGCCACTAAGTGCTGGATGTTTAAAAGGCATTTAGATAAGTACATGAATAGAAAAGGCTTGGAGAGATATAGGCTAAACACTAGCAGGTGGGGCGAGCCTAGTTTGGGAATGTGACTAGCATGGAGTAGTTGGACTGTATGACTAATGACATTTAAATCAGCAAATGCTTGATTCTCGGGTCAGGTGCCATCTGTGGAGAGGGTACCATCAACCTGAAATTCAGTCAGGCTGGAAAACATTGAAATGTAAGTTGTTTTAAGGAAGTCACAAGTGGGATTGGGGTAGGAGGTTGGATTGACTGGCTTTAAAGCTGTATGGCCAAAGGGCCTAGTAATGAAATAAGAAACAAAAGTTATCTCTCCAGGAGATGTGGTGTTGAATCCTGAACAGCTGTCAAAAACAAGAGGAAAGTCAAAACTAATTAAGTGAAAGGAAACAGTGGACAGTGGTTGTGCTATGAAATTAATTTTGAGGGGGCTCTAAATAAACAATTGAAAGTGCTGTTCCTGGAATGTGTTTTCATTGGAACACAGCAAGAGGCTTGGGTTAAAACAGAGAATTTTCCAGATTGAATTTAACTTTTTTGTGAACAAAATACAGTAAACCCCGGCAAGCTTCCACATTGACAGGTAAATGCCAGTGCTGTGGTTATACTGGAAATGTTTATCTAGATTTACAACTAATTGTGGAGCAGGGGAATTCACTAGATCCAGGATGTTTCCTATTCAAAAACCTTTCATTTGTTTTAATATCATTACTTTTGGAGATTTCAGGCAGATGGATCTCCATTCAGCACTTCTGATTGAAGATAGGTGCAAATATTTCAGCCTTGTCTTTTGTGATGGTGTGTTAGGTTCTGACACCATCAGAATGGGGGATGTTCATGGGCCGCTGCTCTCTTTGTTTTGTTATCCACCTAAGTTTGGCTCAACATGTCAGGGCTATTGCCATAATGTAATGAATATAGTTTCCAGCTCAAATAGCCCAATGTCAAGGTGGTGGAATTTGCAATTGAGAAAGCTCAAAAAAAAAATCGAGTCTTTAGCACCAAAAAAGGGCCAAATGGTCCTTAGAGTCTGTGGTCAAAAACAACCATCTAATCTCCCTTTCAGCACTTGACCCATACTCTTGCATTCCTGACTTTGTAAGTGTGAATCTAAGTACTAAAATTTTATGAAGGTTACTAACAGACAATTCCAGATTACCAACACCCTTTGCATATATAAGTTTTTCTCTCATATCCTCGAAACCTCCTGCCCCTTACCTTTAAATCCATGTCCCCTTGCTTATTTATCTCCTCTTGAAGGAGAAAAGTTTCATCTCATTGACCCCCATCTATGCCCCTTGTAATTTTTATAAATCTCAATCGCCACCTATTGCCCTTGCTCCCAAGACGTCTTTAGTCTTTCCAATCTCTCTTTGCTACTTTAAAAAAAACCCTTCAGTACAATCATAGAACAGCACAGCACAGTACAGCCCCTCGATGATGTGCTGACCTCTTATCCTACTCTAACATCAAACTAACCTACATAGCCTTCATTTTGCTATCACCCATGTGCCTACCCAAGGGTTGCTTAAATGTCCCTAATGTCTCTCATTCTACCACCACCACTGGCAGTGCATTCCACATACCCACCACTGTGTAAAGAACTGACCTCTGACATCTCCTTTAAACCCTCAATTACCTTAAAATTATGCCCCCCCCCCCCCCCCGCCGTGATAACCATTTCCTTATCAAATGCCTTGCTAAATTCATGTCCACCACATCCACTGCTCTTAATCATCTTGTTTTTCACATCCTCAAAGATTTCAATAAGGTTTGAGGCATGACCTGCCCCCCTCCAAAGTCATGCTGACTATCTCTAAACTATGGTTTTCCATGTAAACATAAATACTGTTGTCAGAATTCTCTCCAATAATTTGTTCCAACAATGTTCTTGCGATGGCCCAACCAATATTTTATACAGTTGTAATGACATCTCTAGGCATTTAAAGTGAATAAAGTATCCCAGTGACTGCCTCAACCACTTTATCTACCTGACCCTCTACGTTTAAGGGACCAGTGGATGTGAACACACTGATCTTTTGCTTCCAGGTTTGCATCATTTCTTATTTATCCAGATTGAATTCCACTTGTCACTGATCAAGCCATCTGACCTGCCTGTCTATACCTTTCTGTAGTCTAAGACGGTGTCTGTCTTCCTCACCGTTTACCACTGCATCGGTTTTTATCCACCAGCTTACAATTCAACCCTGTTATGTTCAAGTCTAAATTGTTTATATCTACCACTAACAGCAAGGGCCCAACACTGGTCCCCACACAACCACTTGCTTCTGGATACTTGGTCATAAAAACATCCCTGAAACAATTTCCCCCTGTGCCCTGCCTGCTCCCAATTCTGCATCCAATTAGCCAAATTTCCTTGGATCCCAAAAGCTCTTAGATTTTATTTATCAGGCTCCCAGGTGGACCTGATTTAAAAATGTTACTAAAGGATGACACAGTGGTTAACACTGTTATCTGTCAGGGACCAAGGCTTGATTCCAGCCTTGGGTGACTGCTTGTACAATTGCCCCATGTCTGTATGCATTTTTGCTGATGCTCTGGTTTCCTTCCACAGTGTTAAGATGTGCAGATTAGGTGGATTGGCCATGGTAAATGCAGAATTACAGAATGGACGGGTCTGAGTGGAATGTTCTTTGAAGGGTGGATGCAAACTCAATGGTCTGAACAGCCTCTTGCTCCACCTTCATGATTCTATTCGGTGCTCTGAAGTCTGCGTTGACTACATAAATGCATTGGCCTTGTCTTTGTACATAGTTACCGCTTCAAAATATTCAGTCAAGTTGAACATCTGTCCTTAAACCATGCTGGTTGTTCTTGATTAATCCATGCCTCTTTTTAAATTGATTAATTCTGTCCCTTAGAATTGCTTCCAATAGCTTCCCCACAACTGAGATTTTTTGTCTGACAGGCCTGTAGTTTCCTGGTTCATTCCTTGCTCCCTTGTTGAATAACAGTCCACATTGACTTTCTGCCAATCTCTGGCAATTCTCCTGTACCAAGGAGGAATTGAAAATGATTACCAATGTTGCTGCTATTTTCTTCCTTGCCTCACTCGATACCCTGGAATGTATTTTATCCAGCCCTGGAGATGTATCTACCAGACCACTCGACCATCTATATCTATGCTAACTTCTAAGTATATCACAGTCCTTCTCCCTGATTTTTCTTTGTCCCAAATCATCCCCTCACTTGTGATCACTCGCAAAAGGTAGTCATTTAGAACCCCACTGTATTCTCTGGCACCATGTGCAAATTGATCCTCAGGTCTTTAATGGGCTGTGCTCTTTCCCTAATTATCATTAATGTAATTGCAAAATGATGACGGGCTTTGCTTCATTTTACCAGCCATTCTTCTTTCATGCTCCTTTTTTTTCTCTCCTGGTTTCTTTCTTTACACATGCTAGGGCTTAATGGCCAGTGATCGTTTGTTGTTTTAAGCACTTGGTACCTTCTGTAGGCCTCTGTTTTTCTCTTTAACCACTCCTGTATGTCCTGTTAATCTCCAGAGTTCATAGAATCTGCTGGTCCCAACTCTTTATTTTGGACCATGTTGGCTCTGTACTCAGTTTGTTCCTTGAATGCTGTTACCAAAAAGTGTCAGCTCCTGATCACTGTGGCCAAATTTGACTTAGCATTGTCCTTTGGCATGTGCCCTACTTTGTTGTATGTTTTGCCTTGTTTTGTGCACTTCGTAAAATACTACTTCACTTTGTTAATCTACCTGACTCCTTGTGTTCTTCCTTGTTTTTAGGAATATAAATGCAGAAGCAGACCATTGAGCTCACTCTGAGGCTTATAATATGGTCATGAATGGTTTCTGCGATGGTAATCAATAAACCATGATATTCTTTTCACTTCAGTAGCAACTTATTAAATTCTAAATGCCTTTTTACTTTTGGGCTTTATTCAGCCAGTTTGGAGCATTGTTATTTGACAGGGATGCTTCAGGTCAGTAGACTGAGACCAAGTGATGTTTAATGTTGGTTAAGGAGACTTGGGAGGACTAGATGTTTATATTTAGGGTGCAAGTACAGTAGAACGTGCATATTCGCGGATTTGGTTTCTGCGGTTTGAGTTCTTCATGGTTTACTGGTTTACGTGGAACTTTCCAAAAATAATTCCAGAGGCTGCCGAGGAAGTAAGCTTTTCCATTTAAATGATACAATCCGCAGTTTCGTGTATCCATGATATGTCTTGGAATGCAGCCCCTGCGGATATTGGGGGGGGGGGGGGGGGGAGACACCTGTAATTGTATTGAAATTAAACTTTGATCAGAAAAGCACATGCCTAGACCCTGTCTAAACAATATTTAAAATTGCTGATTACACGTCATTAAATAGACATGCACTCCATCCGAATTTCCAAGAGAACTTAGAGGTGGGCCCAAGTCCCCGTTAACATGTATCTGTTGACATTATTTGCAAGAAGGTCATTGACTGTGATCGTGAACTCAGTTGAAATGAGCTTTTGGATGCATTTTGAATATTGGAAGAATAAACTTGCTCTGACTGTATACTTGAGCATTAAAAATCCCAGTTGAGTTTGAGAGTCTGTTACAGCTAAACGTAACTGATTCCCAGCTAGTTAGGTTAGCCTAGTTGACTCGGTTGCTGGTTTTTCATGCAATTTCAACGGCATTGGTCCCTTTCCCACATCAGCCGAAGTTACCACAAACTACTCTCCTTTCCCTGAGCTGTGATGGTCTTCAGGTTAAACTACCACTGACTGTCGGTATGTCTCTAAGAAGAGTCAACCCGATGATTGATAGATTACCATGAAAAGGTAAACTTAACTTATTTACGCATGCAGTGCACATGTAAACCTAAATCTGCCTATAATACCTAGGCTTATTCTTTTCATTTTTGCATAAGGTTGTAACTTCTTAGTTCTTTATCAAAACTTGGTTTAATGGAATTGTTTCTTTTAAAATCTCTTGAGTGCTACTGATTTTGTTTTTTCTAACCTCCTGTCATCTTGGATGCATAGTCTCCAGTATTGCCAGTTTTTTTAATCTTGTGAAATGAAACAGCTAAGTTGAAACACTTGAGTCTTTTTAGAAAATAAGAAAATGGAGCAGGTGTAGACCTAAATGTTCCTTTGTGTCTGCTCTGCTCTGGGAATCATTGTGGCTCAGTGGTTAGCACTGCTACTTTACTGCACCAGGGACCTGGGTTTGATTCCAGCCTTTGGTGACTGTGTGGAGTTTACACTTTCTCAGTGTCTGTATGGGTTTCCTCCCCCAATCCAAAGATATTAGGTGAATTGGCAATGCTAAACTGCCCATAGTGCCTGGGGATGTGCGAGCTAGGTGGATTACCATGGAGAAGGCAGGGTTACAAGAGTAGGCTAGGGGGTTGGTCTGGGTGGGGTGCCATTCGGAGGGTCTGTATGGACTTGATGGCCTATTTCCACACTGTAGGGATTCTGATATGTGGTTGATCTGGTATAGCAATGTAAGTGGACTGTTGGCCTTTAAGTGGGCCTAAATGAATATGGTCTGTTGCCTACTGTGGTTTTTTTTCACACAAGACCATTTGTTTCCCCATGCGATGTGAAGGCAAAATTAAAATGTGAAATAAGGAAGTTTGATTTCAGAAGTTAAATGCCATATATCCTATAATTGTACTGGTAAAGGTTAAAAAAAAGTCAACATTTATGTCTGGTCAAGGAGGGACCTCATTGTCATGTTCCTGCAGAGCGGCCGGTAAGACATTGCAATATTTGCACTTAGGTTGTTGGGTATTGATACTTTGCAACTGAGATTTTGAACTGAGCCTTGAAACATGACTTGTATTTTACAAGTTGATGTTGGCTCCATCTCTGGTTACTTAGGAGCTTCTTTCAAGCCTGGTGCTCCTCTGCTTTTTCCAAAAGCCAAGTTTCCCATCCAAAAGTATTTTGCACAGTCGAGGGTTTCCTGACACATACTATTCACACCCTTTGGCAGAACATACTGTCCTAGGAAAGTATAAACTCATTTGACCTATTTGAAATATTCCAACATTTTACAGTTGTACTTGTTTGCGACTTTGGAAAACAAATGACTACTGTAGCTTTCAGATGTCTTCCTTTCTAGTTCATTTCCCATTGTATTGCCTTTATTTCCTGTGAAGGTTTTTAGTTATTACTGCTCTGACATTAATGTTTTTCTCCCTGCTATCAGCTGTGGAGTGGTTCCAGAGTTTTTATTTTTCTGGCTTTTTAAAATCAAAACGTTAATGGTGAAAGGGAACCTGGATCCCAATGAGTATTTGTGCTATTTCTTGCAAATGCAAGGTTAGATCTAACAAAACTTTCATGCGGTAAGGTTTGGACTCTTGCCTGTACTTTTGTTTGATATTTTCTGGCATGAAGTAAAGCCAGCTAGGAATGGTGCAGAATCTGGGCTGCATCTCTTCTTTTTTTTCTCTCTATTCTGATTGAGTTCTGCAAGCAGATCAGCTGGAGGGAGGGCAGAATTGTTACTAATTGAGTTGAAATAATTTCTAGTGAGCTGTTGAATATCTTGACATAAAGCTAAGATTGGCGCTATCTGTGCTCTAACTTTGGACCATTAATTGGTTTTGAGTAGCACTTGTTTGCATTTTGATTTGTGTACCATTTAATTGGAAAACCTCTTGCATTGATCCTTGACAATGAAGTTGTAAACTTACCAAAATGTGTTCAGTTGATCTACATAAGGCTGTCTTCAGTGTATTTCGATCTCTTCAGTATTATAGCATTTCACTCTGGTGTGCAATGTTTTAGCCAGCTTAACTTCCTAATCTTTCACCATTTTTTTTATAGTAGTCTTATGCTTTGTGAAATATATTAATATCTGCAGTTGCTGCATTTGTACTTGTCTGACAGAATTACTATGTTCAACTGCTGTCCCACTGTTTGTTACCTGCTAATTCTGAATTCATCTGCATGTGGACAAATGCTGGAGGTAAAACCCAAATGTCAGCCTTTGGTTATAATCTCACTCAGGATGAACTGAACAGATTTTGTTTAGTCCTCTGTAGGAGAAATTAACATCAACAAATTCTGAAATATTGCTTATTACAGATTCAGCCAGGAGATCTTTTTGTATCCACCCTGGTGTGATTTCAAGACTGCAGAGCCGTGACACCTGCCTTAGATATGATTTGAATTTTGAATTCAAGGGCACTTGACAGTGAAATGTTAAAATTGATTGGAATTTCAAATGATTGCTGCGATATGCTGCTTGTTTCTCCTCTCTGACACCTATAGGTCTATTGTTTGAGTTCCTTAGCTGAATCTAGTTTCATATCTCTCGAATTGCACTCCACAATACCGTGAAATTGTGGTTGGTTGAGAGACTGTACTGCTAACAATCCTTCACAAGCCACGTCCAACACTGTCCAAATTATATAGCTCCCTGTGATTACTCTATTCTGCAGTTTGAGGATTGTGCCCTTTTTCACGTTATGACATCTGAACTGGTAAATTGCTTTCTCATCTCTCCCAGGTGGTAGTAAATATGATCTATGGATTTCAACTGGTACCTCCTGTAGTTGATTGAATGGAGTGGCATGGTCACTCAGTGGCTAGCACTGCTGCTTCACTGTGTCAGGGACCTGGGTTCAGTTCCACTCTCTGCTCACCGTGGAGCTTGCACACACTCCGTGTCTGCGTGGGTTTTATTTGGTTTCCTCCCACAGTCTAAAGGTATGCAGGTTATGTAGATTAGCCATGCTAAATTATACCATGGTGTCTAGGGATGTGCAGGCTAGGTAGGTTAACCAGGGGAAATGCAGATTTATAGGAATAGGGTAGGTCTGACTGGGATGATCTTTGGGGGTCATTGTGGACTTGTTAGTGCAGAAGCAGGTCATTTGGCCTGTGGGGATTCTATGGAGCATTCAATAGGTACTTCACTTGAAGTATTGTCACTTGGCAATTTTCTTTGACTCCATCAAAGCCTCTAACAATTGTACTTGCAAATTTATCGCTAACTCAAATGAAACAAATGCAATGCTGGAGCAAATCTGATCTGACATCTGTGAAAGAAGAGAGTTAATGTATTGCGTCCTGTGTGACTCTTATGGCACTTAAGGTTCTGAAGAAAAATTAAACTCTTTTTTTTCTCTCACGCTGTCAGGCTGCCTCCTGAGGTTCTCCAGCTTTCTGCATTTGTTTCAAATTTGCAACATCTGCAGTATTTTGCTTTTACTGATTGGCCATTTAGCATGTGCCAGAGACTTTCTCTTTTTCTTTATTATTCACTGCATATGATTGCCTATCCATTACTTAAGCCTTTTGTCCCTAAGCTATCCAAATCAAGCAAAGATTTCCTTCAGTTCCATT
Source organism: Hemiscyllium ocellatum (assembly GCF_020745735.1). Classification (NCBI taxonomy): domain Eukaryota; kingdom Metazoa; phylum Chordata; class Chondrichthyes; order Orectolobiformes; family Hemiscylliidae; genus Hemiscyllium; species Hemiscyllium ocellatum. The sequence continues at coordinate 50,045,316 of NC_083431.1, forward strand.
TGCTTGGCAATGATTTTTTTCCCCCCATAACAACTGCATGTGAAATTTGTACTGAAGCCTGTAGGATTCCTGTGCTTGGTTACTGCTGTAATTAAATCACTAACAGGGAGTAACTCAATATAGATTTTAGTGACATCATTCAGATGGGAGTCCTTGGCTGTATTTAGAAATTTCAGAATTGACCTAGCTAACCAGCATGCAGATACCTATCTGACTCATCTTTTATTTTACAATATAATCATAAAGAACCTGTTTCCACACTGTAGGGGTTCTTCAGCCCAAAAGGTCCCCACCGACCTTCCAAAGAGTTACCCATCCAGGCCCGTTTCCCTACATTTTATTCCTGACTAATACACCTAAAATACACATCCCCTGAATACTATGGACAATTTAACATGGCCAGTGAGTTTTGATAAGATTTGTAATCTTAATGTGGCCAATTCACCTAACCCCAGAATCCAAAGATGCGCGGAGGAAACGCACGCAGACGTGGGGAGAATGTGCAAACTCCACATCGTTGCCTGAGGCTGAAATCTAACCCGGATCCCTGGCGCTGAGGCAGCAGTGCTAACCACTGAGCACTTGGCTTGAGGGAGCTGAATGGCCACCTCCTAATTCATATGTATGCTTGACTGGGTACAGTCCCTGCATAAGTGTTCACAAGTCTGCTTCTAGTATGATGTGACAGGACCTAATCCAAGTTACAAATTGGTAGTTGCATTGATGCATCGCCTGTATCAGAAATTCTCTCAATATTTAGACTTTGTGGTCTGATGTAATTGCTTTTGCTTTAACGGCTATTGATTTAAATAGGTTGTTTGGACATTAACACCATGATCACACAATGTGTTGTCCTTAACTTGCAGAACAAAATTTCATATTTATAAATCCAAGTATAATAGCTTATTTTACCCCTCCAGTAGCAGACAGTAAGCTGGTGCAGGCTTAGAGTATGTCATTGTCATTTTTGGAGGCTGATTCAGGGTGCCTGGAATCCAGTATTCTTCTTTCCACCCACGTGGCCCCAGTCACCGAATATTTGTTTGTTTCATCTCCAATTTTGTGCTTGGGCTAAGGGTCTCCTTTCACCTGAGTCAGACTGCATGCATCAGTACTTGAACTTAGGACGTTTGATTCTGCTCTTTGTGACTAAGTGGTGTTTGTGTTTAGAACAAATAAATCAGTGTTTTGAAAGTGAAAGCTATCCCTCAAAAATTGCACTTGAATTGAAGATTCTGGGTTTCCTGTTGAAGCTGAGTCATTAAGCATATCTCTAAGGCTGAGAGATATTTTAACCAGTAAGGGAATCCAGGTGGTGGAGCAGGGTGCGTGGGCAGGAAAGTGGAGTTGTGAATTATTGAATCGGTGAAGATCTGTGAATGGTAGGGCAGACTCTGGCTGAATAGCCTACTTCTATGTCTTATGGTCTATCTTGATTTTTGACAAGAAACTCTAACCCATCTGCAGACACTAGCAAATAGTGATTGGTGGCTCAGGTGGTAAATTTGTTTGCAGCTGGAAGGTTTGTTCTCAGACATTTGTCACCATGCTAGGTAACGTGATCAGTGAGCCTTTGGTGAAATGCTGGTGTTCATCCCACTTTATATTTGTCTTGGTTTGTTAAGGTGCTTGATATCATTTCAGATTATTTTTCTGAGGTTGGTAAGTGGAGTCCAAATTGATGTTTACTGATGGAGTTCAGCTTTGAATGCAAGGCCATCTGACTGAGCGTCACCTGCTAACAACTATACTTTCCACATGAATGCTTCAGGCAACCCGTATTACCAAAATGTCTCCAGTACAAACCGCTGCTCGATACCCCACAAGTCAAAAGAATATCAGCAGAGTGGGTGCAGAATGCTGAGAGAAATGATAAATGATGCCCACAATAGATTCCACGAACAATCAGGAAATTTTGTGCTACAAACCTTTGTACACTAATATGACACACCAGGAATGGACAAGCACACAATGAGCCATCAGCATCAAACAACAGACCAAGAAAAATAAAACATCCCCATAAGAAAACTGGACAAGCACTCAAAACAACAACACAAGCTTGGATCAATAACCTATTGGATCAACCACTTACAGGAAAAAAGCCATCCTAGTAAGAAGGATGAACTACAAATAGAGAGACCTGGACAAAAAGGACTACTTAGCAGCATTAGAATCAACCCTGAAAGGCATTGGATTCTCAGAAGAAACACAGCAGACCGTCAGACAGTTGCACTAACACAAAGCAGGAAAAAGAAAGGGAACACCCTCAACACAGGAAAGGAAAGCCCTTGAAGGACTCGGACAGAAACATTGTAATCCCACCTGCAGACAAAGGGCGCATGACTGCTATTCTAAACCGAACACAGTACGTTGACAAGGTGAACTCACTGTTCGCAGAAACTGACACTTACCAACAGGTGGTGATAGACCTGACTCCACAGCTAGAAAACAGCATCGCAGCTACATTGAAGCTACATGAATCAGGTGAAATTAACAAGATAGGTCTTCAGAATCTGAAAACTGATGGATCCCCTCAGACTCATTGTCTCACTCTCCAGCACACCAACATATAGACTACCAAAGGAACTCCACTGAAAACTGAACTACCTAGAAGAAGATTCATGCCATACCATTCACTTCACCTAATAATTCTTGGACATCAAAGACACCAAAATGGAGGATGAAATAGACAATAGGTGCAGGAGAAGGCCATTCAGCCCTTCGAGCCTGCACCGCCATTCAATATGATCATGGCTGATCATTCCTAATCAGTATCCGCTTCCTGCCTTATCTCCATAACCCTTGATTCCACTATCCTTGAGAGCTCTATCCAACTCTTTCTTAAATGAATCCAGAGACTGGGTCTCCACTGCCCTCTGGGGCAGAGCATTCCACACAGCCATCACTCTCTGGGTGAAGAAGTTTCTCCTCATCTCTGTCCTAAATGGTCTACCCTGTATTTTTAAGCTGTGTCCTCTGGTTTGGCACTCACCCATCAGCGGAAACATGTTTCCTGCTGCCAGAGTGTCCAATCCTTTCATAATCTTATATGTCTCAATCATATCCCCTCTCAGTCTTCTAAACTCAAGGGTATACAAGCCCAGTCGCTTCAGTCTTTCAGTGTAAGGTAATCCCTCCATTCCAGGAATTGACCTTGTGAACCTACGCTGCACTCCCTCAATAGCCAGATGTCTTTCCTCAAATTTGGCGACCAGAATTGCACACAGTACTCCAGGTGTGGTCTCACCAGGGCCCTGTACAGCTGCAGAAGAACCTCTTTGCTTCTATACTCAATCCCTCTTGTTATGAAGGCCAGCATGTTATTAGCCTTCCTCACTACCTGCTGTACCTGCATGCTTGCCTTCATTGACTGGTGTACAAGAACACCCAGATCTCTCTGTACTGCCCCTTTACCTCAATGGAATTAATTTAGGTAGTAATCTGCCTTCCTGTTTTTGCCACCAAAGTGGATAACCATACATTTACCCACATTAAACTGCATCTGCCCACTCACCCAACTTGTCCAGGTCACCCTGTAATCTCCTAATATCCTCATCACATTTCACCCTGCCACCCAGCTTTGTATCATCAGCAAATTTGCTAATGTTATTGCTGATACCATCTTCTATATCATTAACATATACTGTAAAAAGCTGCGGTCCCAGCACTGATCCCTGCAGTACCCCACTGGTCACTCCATTCCGAAATGGAGCCGTTTATCACTACCCTTTGTTTCCTATCAGCCAACCAATTTTCAATCCAATCTAGTATTTTGCCCCCAATATCATGCGCCGTAAGTTTACTCACTAACCTCCTATGTGGGACTTTATCAAAAGTTTTCTGAAAGTCCAGGTACACTACATCCACTGGATCTCCCTCGTCCATCTTCAGAGTTATATCCTCAAAAAAGTCCAGAAGATTAGTCAAGCACGATTTCCCCTTCATAAATCCATGCTGACTCTGACCTATCCTGTTACTACTATCCAGATGTGCCGTAATCTCATCCTTTATAATAGACTCCAGCATCTTTCCCACCACTGAGGTCAGACTAACTGGTCTATAATTTCCTGCTTTCTCTCTCCCACCTTCCTCAAAAAGTGGTATAACATTAGCCACTCTCCAATCCTCAGGTACTGATCCCGAATCTATCGAATTCTGAAAAATAATCACCAACGCATCCATGATTTCCCGAGCCATCTCCTTCAGTACCCTCGGATGTAGACCATCAGGCCCTGGGGACTTATCAACCTTCAGACCTAACAGTCTCTCCAACACCAAATCCTGGCAAATACAGATTCCCTTCAGTCACTGTTACCTCAGGGAGATTGCTTGTGTCTTCCCCAGTGAACACAGATCTGAAGTACCCATTTAATTCTTCTGCCATTTCTTTGTTCCCTGTAATATATTCCCCTGTTTCTGTCTTCAAGGGTAATGGTTTCATTTGACGTAACTGCTTTATTCCCATCAATTAACAGCAGCTTAGCCAAAGAAACACTGACCACGCTACTAGAAGAACCAAGAACATAGCACCAACTTCACCAACAAGGACAACACCCTGACATTAGTAGACTTGTGCCTCACATCCCACTTCACCGTCAAGGATGAGACCTACAAACAAATCAAGGAGCACCCATGAGATCACTAGAATTGAGCTTCTTAGCAGAAGCAGTAATGCAGAGAAACAAACAGCCCTGTCCACAATCCAACCTAAACTTTGGGTCTGCTACATGGATGACACCTTTGTCATAAAACAGAACAAATTTAGAGGAAACCTACAACATCAACAATATCCTTACTGGCATAAATTTCACTAAACAGAAGAGAGCAACCGACTCCCCTTTCTAGATGTTACCAGTGGAATGAAGTTAATGGAGAACTGCAGACCAGTGTCTACAAGTAACACAGACCAGATATTTACCGACAGAAGCTACCATTCCCAACACCCACAAATTGAGCTGCATTAGGAATTATTTAAATGGGCCACAGCACACTGCAGCACCCAGGAACTACAAGCAGAAGAAAAATATGTATACCGTATTCAAGAACGGGTACAAAATAAACAGTCTGCCAATTCTTAAACAACAAACCCAAACAAGTAGACAAAACACTCAAACTTGAGCCACACTACTATGCAAAGACATCTTGGAGATGACTACCAAACTACTTCAACCCCTTGGTAATCCACAAACCTACCAACACACTGAACCTAAAAGACCCTAATACCAACAACCAGCAAAACGAATGTCATATACAAAATACTATGCAAGGACTGCAACAAACACTGCAATGACCAACTGGCAGAAAATGAGCCACCAGGATACATTAACACCAACTAGGCACCAAAAGACATGACCCACTATCACAAGTATCCTTACTTACAGGTGAAAGATACCACTTTGGGACAGCACATCTATCCTAGGATAGGCTAAATAGACATGCATGGGAATTCCTAGGGACCTGGCATTCAAACCAGAACTCCATCAATAAACCCATTGATTTGGACCCCATTTATCAACCTCTGAGAAAAAGCCGGAAATGATATCACCCACCGTAACATGCCAAAAGACACAAATAGAAAGTGGGACAGAGGAGGCTCACTGTTAGCTAGCATGGTGATCTGAAAACAAACTTTACAACCTAGCAAATAGTGTTTTTTTAAAAATTCTCCTCTCTACTCTCAAAACAAGTTCTCACACCAGATCTGTATTTGGCTACACTTCCTGATTTGCTTGCACAGAACCTCCAAACTATATAATTTAGGCCCCTCTGGTATCTGTCATCCTAGGCCATTCAATTGCCAATGCTGATATATGGTGTGTGTGTGTGCGTGCGCACTCATCAAGCACATTGATACCAATGACATTGGGACTAGAAGGGGTAATGAGAACAAGAAGAGCCAAAGTATTAAAAACTTTTTTTTTAAACAAAAAGCAACAAAGCCAAAAGGTGGGAAAAAAAATGAATTGCTTTCCTTAAATATGGGTAGTATTTGGGACAAATTGAATTAGCAGCACAAATATAGATTGATTAATAGGTGTGATTTTACAGAACATAATCAAGGAAGCTAATGGAATACTGGCCTTTTTATATTTAGAGTGATGGAATATTGGGATGTAGAAGTTGTACTGTAGTTATACAACAGGGAGAAAGTGAGGACTACAGATGCTGGAGATCAGAGTCGGAGTATGGAAAAACCCAGCAGGTCAGGCAGTAGCCGAGGAGCAGAAGGATCGACATTTTGGGCATAAACCCTTCATCAGTAGTTATAAACTGTGATATGTAACTTTTATATAACACCCTGGTTAAACCCCACTTAGTAAACAAAGAGCAGCTCTGGGTACCACACTTTAGGAAGATTGTATTAACTATGTTCAAATTTAATGTTTCCTTGAGAAAGGAAACAGTTGATGTTAGATGAATGTTTAAATCTGAGGAACTTTGTAAAGCAAAGGTGTTAAGGGATCTGGGTCAAGGGCAGGTGTATGGGGTTTAAATAACAGGTCAGGTATGATCTCATTGAAAGGCTGAATGGGCTCAAGTGGCTGAATGGTGTACTTTTGCTTCTGTTATGATTTTGTAACGTGGAGTTGCCGGTGATGCACTGGGGTGGACAAATTTTTAAAATCTCAACACCAGGTTATAGTCAACAGGTTTGTTATATGGTAATCCAATAAAATTTATATAACAGAAGATCAGTCATGCATGCAACGGAGACGATATATTGAACAAACCTAGACTGCTAGATAACCGAACAGCAATTTAGGTTTGTTCAATATATCGTCTCAGTTGCATGCATGACACTGATCTTTTGCTATAAATTGTCTTGATCCTGCAGCACAGCTACCTGATGAAGGAGCACACTCTGAAAGCTAGTACTTCCAAAAAGCCTGCTGGACTATAACCTGGAGTTGTGATTTTTAACTGATTTTATAGCCATCAATGAAGACATGGTTGCATAGGAATCAAAGTGGGGAGCTAGATGTTAGTGTTTCCTTTTTGAAAGGAGAGGAAGCAAGGAATGAGTGGTGGGTTAGCATTTTTATGTGGGTTGGAATAAATATGATGAGAAATTATCTTGAATCTGAAGACTTAGAATCCATGTAGTGGAGTAAGAAATAAAGGAAAGAAGCAATAGCAGTAAGAGTCTGTAGGCCCTGTAACTGTAGCTATACAGTGCACAGAATAAATTAGATAATTATGGATGTAACAAAGGCAAGACCACCTTGAATGGCTTCAATCTTGTAGATTGGGATAGTCACGTGATCAATTAACAGGCTTCCCCTGCTAGAAGAAATTGATGTTCTACGAAAGTGTCCCAAATACAATGTATGATCCCATCTAGGGATCATGCTATTTTGAATTTGCTGGTGTGTAATGAAACAGATTTAACAAATGTCGAAGATTCCCCTCTGATGCAGTGACTGTAACATGGTTGGATTTAACATTTGAGAGGGAGGGAGGAACTTGGGCCAGAAACAACTGAGTTTAGATAAGGATAGTCACAAATGAATTGGGGGCAAAAACCTGGCTGTAGTGCACTAGGAAAGGAATTTAGCAAAAAGACATTTGGCAGATGCTATATAAAAAAGTTTGTGCTTCACATTCCATCCAGTGAGGAAGGATGATTCTAGAAAGGGGCCAAGTCACCTGTTTACCCAGGGAAGTTCAGGATAGCACCCAGTTGAAAGGAAAAAAATACAATCACAAATAAATAGTAAGTCAGAGAAATGTTTTTAAAAACAAAAAATGTTTAAAAACTGAGGGTAATTTCCAAGCTGCAGTCTCTTTTAATTGCTTTCTGGCTGCTCAGGCCTCTTTGATTCAGAATCAAAATTCACTGCCGTCTGTTGGGAAACTCAGTGGCTGTGCATGCACGTGGCTTAGAGAAAACGTGTTTGCGAGTAATATCAATAATAACAAGAGCTTTGTTTAAAAATATGAAAAGGAATGGGAGCTAAAGTGCACGTAAATACCTTGGCGAATGAGACTTGGGAAGTAATAGGGAATCACGATGGCAGAAGAGTTGAATAAATACTGTGCATCTGTTTTTACAATAGAAGGCATTACTAGATATTCAAAGGCTTAAACGAGAGAAGTAGTAAACACTATCACTCTGAAAAGGTGAATGAAACAAATGGGGCGAAAGGCTAATTAGACCCCTGAACTGCTAATGTAATCTTTTCCCTTATTTGAAAAAGAAAGGAAATCAACCAGTATGTAGGCTAGTTAGCTTAATTGGAATAATTTTAGTCTATTTATAAATGAACAAAATTTTATAAAGAGTAGAGCGTTTAGAAATGATTAAGCAGAGTCCATGTGGCTTCATTAAGGAGAAATCTTGCCTAACAAATTTGAGCATGCCTTTGGAGATGGTAACCAGCAGGATAGATAAAGGGGAAGTAGGGGATGTACTATACAGCAAACGTTGTTTTAACTGGCAGTTAATAATCTGGTGCTGGGGAAAAATACTTCAAATATGGTACGGCTTAACATATTATCGTGAGTTCCATGTCTGAGTAGTCATTTGAAGACGCAAGTAACAAGTCTGTCTGCTGGTAAGTTTTATTTAAGGCAAAGGTGCATTATTCAAGTGATTTATTTAAAAATGGGGGCATAGGACAATGTTTGGGAAACACTATACAATATTTACACTCTTCCTCTCACACCAAAAGCAGCCTTTTGTGGTCACCTTTGCTAACTTAACCCTGTATCCTGCTTTTTGTTTTCAGTTCTGTGATCTTTGATTTTTTTTTTTAAAAATTCTTCCAATCCTCAGACTTGTTGTTAAAGAGGATACCAAGTCTGAGGATTGGAAGGATTTTCTAAAAAAAAAATCAAAGGCAACAGGATTGAAAGCAAGAGAAAGCAGGATACAGGGTTAAGTTAGCAAAAGCAACCACAAAAGGCTTATTTCGGTGTAAGAGGAAGAGTGTAAATATTGTATAGTTTCCCAAACATTGTCCTATGCCCCCATTTTTAAATGAGATCACGTGAATGATGCACCTTTGCCTTAAATAAAACTTACCAGCTGACAGACTTGTTACTTGCGCCTCCAAATGACTACTCAGACATGGAGATCATGATAATACGTTAAGCCATGCCGTGTTTGAAGTACCTGATATATAAATTTTCCCCAGCACCAGATTATAAACTGCCAGTTAAAACAACGTTTGCTGTATAGTACATCCCCTACTTCCCCTTTATCTATCCTGCTGGTTACCACCTCCAAAGGCATGCTCATAAATTTGTTAGGCAAGATTTCTCCTTAATGAAGCCACATGGACTCTGCTTAATCATTTCTAAACGCTCTACTCTTTATAAAATTTTGTTCATTTATAATAGCTTAATTGGAATATTTTTAGTCTAACTTGCCTACAAACTGGTTGATTTCCTTTCCTTTTCAAATAAGGGAAAAGATTTACATTAGCAGTTCAGGGGTCTAATTAGCCTTTCGCCCCATTTGTTTCACTCACCTTTTCACAGTGATAGTGTTTACTACTTCTCTCGTTTTAAGCCTTTGAATATCTAGTAATTTGGCAATGCTAATGTCTTCTAATGTAAAAACAGATGCACAGTAACTATTCACAGTATTTCTTCTGCCATCGTGATTCCCTATTACTTCCCAAGTCTCATTCGCCAAGGTATTTATGTGCACTTTAGCTGCTCTTCCTTTTCATATTTTTAACAAAGCTCTTGCTATCTGTATTGATATTACTTGCAAACACATTTCCTCTAAGCCACGTGCATGCACAGCCACTCCCAAGATTCCACAGAGGGCAGTGAATTTTGATTCTGAATCAGAGGCCTGAGCAGCCAGAAAGCAATTAGAGACTGCAGCTTGGAAATTGCCCTCCGTTTATTATCAACTAGTTCTGCTTTCCCTATGCTACATGTGATATTCTCAAACTCAAAACACAATGTACTCTGCCCTCCCAACAGCCCAAACCTTCCAAGGTTTACCAACAAATTTATGTTAACTAAAATGTGTGACATACTTCTGAGTTGCTCAGGATATAAGTCCTATATGTAATTATACATGCAGTGCTGTAATCCAGGTTACACAAATAAAATTTTTCTAGAGTTTATAAGGATGTTTTGTTTCAACATCTTAGAATTAACTTGCTTCAGATGATTTGACTGAAGTGGAGTCGATAATTAAACAGTTTTGTTCTAAAAGTACATCACTGCCAGTCAAATGTTTTATTAAAATTAGGTTAGTCTGCCAGCATAACTTTGTACAAGTGTACTAACTTTCCCCAAGGTCCCTCTTGCAATGTTCATTCTCAATGAGGCAGTCTAATGCTTGTGCACTTCTTGTGCACATGCTGTCTCTGAAAGAATTTAGTGATATTTTGCAAGTTGTGGGAATGAGCGACTACTTTTTCCAAGAATAATAATAACCAGATGTAAGGTTAACTTTTTTGGGCATGTATCCAAGCTTTGTTTTCCTGCCTGAATTTCTTGGCATAAGTACGTATTGGGTGGAGCCTCTACGGTAACTAGTTTTCAATCATGAAAAGTCATTCACTTTTCCTAGTTAAGGATTATAATTTTTCACTAACCAATTGAAAGAGTTTTTAAATCAATCTTCTTTGGATAGACGCATTTTGCTCAACATAACATCATCAAAGATTACCTCAACAGGCCAATTTAATTATGACTTTGGATATTTTATATACCTATAGGGTAGCAAAGATTTGAACATTGAACTTCTCACCCATGGAGAGACACTGCGTCACAAGACTCCTTGGTAAAAGTTATATATGCTGTGCAATCTTATTTTGTTAATTATTGTAGGGAACAAGCTGACGTTGTACACAAACCATATGAGAAAACTTGAAGGCAAATAGAGTTTCAGGTTGTTTTTCTAGGTCTATCTAATCTCCTACCAATAGGACTGGTTAAAACTTGTATTGGGAAAGCATTATCTAATAGGATTATTAATCTCATCAAATTTTTGTAGATCAGTTTGCCATATTTGTGGCTTGTTACAAAATGAAGTTGTAAGCATTATAAAGAAGTAAAAGTAGTGTTGACGTTATGTACAGTCCTAAGACCATCTCTTGGGTCCAGAAAAGTGTCCAACCTTCAAGTTGTTCTGGCTAAACACGATCGATGAACAGTGGATGCTTGGATAATGTGAACTTTGTACTGAACGGAAATAATGAGTTTCTACGGCAATCTTGTACAGCATGATTTTCTAGCTGTTTCCATAGTGCAATTTTCTATAGCATGGGGTTGCAGAGGAACACAACTGGCGCATTATCATAGAACGACCTGTACCAAGGTTATCTTGGAGCAATGTGATCTCAAGGTTTTGATTGACAGGTAAAGCTAGGTACATGTTGCAACAATGCAGCAGCAGTGGCCCTCTTGTGGCGTAGTGGTGTCCCACCCCTTTGGAAAGCCCAGGTTAAAGTCCCATTCTCCAGTGCTGTGCAATAATATCTCTGAACAGGTTAATTATAAAGTTTATATTTTAAAAAATTATACACTGGCAATACTAGTGATGTTTGCTGCTAAAACATCCAGCCACCAAAACATTTTGTCTGCATCTCAAATTAATAATATGATACGTGAGTTTCAATGTCTGAGCGTTGCCAGATGTGTACTGCAAATTCCAAAAATTGGAAGATTATATCAAGTGTCACATTGCATCAGTTCTTCTAATGCACAAGGTCTTGACCATGTTTCCTTTTAGCCCCAAGATTCCAGGCGTGTGGTCTGTGTTAGCATTCTGATCACGACGTTGACTTTTGGTTCCAGAAATTGCTCCCATGCGCAAGCTTTGGAGGCTTAGAGCAAGAAATGAACTTGGAGGGGATGCTGGTACCACTCATCCAGCTCGTGTTTGCAAAGCTTTTAGTACTGTTTACAACGTGATTCTACATTTGGACAGCATTTGCTTTGTGAACTTGTGCAAAAAAATTATGCTGACAACTGATTTTAGGATTCAGTCAGGCATGCAGTTTGGTGCACTTGCACTGAAGTTCTCTATTAAATGTGACCTGAGAAATGAACCAGTGCCTTGACCAATCAAGTTAACTTTTTTCTTTAATTTTTGAGTTTGCCAGTCATTATGAAGAGGTATATGCCAATGTCTTGATGTTTCAGAATTTACTTATTAATGATTCAACACTCCAGTCAGTAGGTTTTTTTTCCCTTAACTGTGGTATTCCTTGTGAATGGCCTTGAATACTGAATAAGAAGCTTTTGACAAAATGTTTTTCAGCAATATGCATTCTGTAGTAACTGACTTCCTAATAAAATAGGATTGAAGTTTTAAGCTAACAGCGTTTAAGATGCATACAATTACTCCTACATCTAGGAGAATAGTTTTGAAAAGGTTGCAAAGGGTGGTGACATTTTCTTAGCTAATCTTTTTCTGACTACATTCTTCAGTTTGTTTTTAAAACTTTAGGATATGCTGTCTACATTTAACAATTGGTATATTGGACTTAGAGGGAAAACAATCTACAAATCTCGATTTGGCTTTTGTACCCTGATTCTTCTCTTGTTTGCACTCCATTGCCTGCCATTTCAGATTTTTAACAGGCCTTTTGTTCATGGACTGTCGCCAGTAATCCTGCTCCTTTTTACACCAAAACATCTGATGTTTTAGTGTAAAACAACCAAACAACTACTCATCTTGACAGATGTTAGGACTTTGCTACACAGGCATATTTGGCATTTTTTTTAGATTATATTACTTACAATGTGGAAACAGGCCCTTCGGTCCCGCAAATCCACACTGACCCTCCGAAGAGCCTCCCATCCAGACTCATTTCCCTACACCTAACACTACAGGCAATTTTAGCATGGCCAATTCACCTAACCTGCCCATCTTTGGACTGTGGGAGGAAACTGGAGCACCCTGAGGAAACCTACACAGACATTGTGCAGACTCCACACACAGTTGCCCAAGGTGGGAATTGAACCTGCGTCTCTGACGCTGTGAGGCAGCAGTGCTAAACACTGCCACCATGCTACCCTCATTTGCAATGACTAATATAATCCAAAACCTGCACAAATGTTTGACAACTAAGCAAAGTTAAAATCAAGTTATTCAATTAGCATTGCCTGTGTTACTGGATTCACCTCGAGTAACTTTTACAGCACTTCATCGAACAGTCCTGCAGAATCTAAATGCATTGTCATTTAGAAGCAGATGGAGCAGAAGTAGAGAAAGCAGATGTTTTTCTTAGTGGCCCTTCAACTTGTGGTTCATTAGAAACCTGACAATTTTATTTTGATAAATGTTATCAAGATCTGACTGTGTGGTTGCTGTTTAAGAGCAATGTGGGTGGTTAGTTCTTGATTAGGGGCTGATAATAAGTAGTGGTCTATTAGTGAACATGCTGAGCAACATGGCATTAGAGTTTTGATTTTGACCCATGCAGATGAAAACTTCCTTGCATTGATATGACAACCAACTTGACAAGGGTTTTTAAGTTAATCAATTTGCTGTTAATTTATGCTGACTTAGCCAGTTTTATTATTTGCATGCATCGCCTTAATCTTATAACCAGCTGAGACTGTGTATTTACACTTTGAGGCTGCAAAACCGTTTTCTTTCTGATTTAAAGAGCTTTAACATTTGAACCAAGTTAGTTTCCTTCTGGAGACTAACTCCTGAAATGTGGTTGTGGATTTTCTGCAGAGAACTTGACAAATCTTTTGAAGAGGACAATTCCCATGAGAGAATAGATTATTTCATTGGGGTTGGAAGGAGTGTTTAAACTAGTTTGGCAGTGGGTGGGAACCAGAGCAGTAGGTCAGCAAGTGAAATGACCGAGGAGTGAGAAACTGAGGCCAGTAAGGCTAAGAGGAAGTAACAGGAAGCGCTTACCGAACACACTGTAGGATTGACTCTGTCTGAGGTGTATTAGCTTTAATACAAGAAATATGACTGGTAAGGCAGAGACTTAGTTGAGAGAGCAACAAGACTGGCAGTTTAATGTTCTGGTATTTGGATATTTCAGGCAATATAGAGGGGGAAATAAAAAAGGGGTGTTACATGACTGAATAGGGAGATAATCACAGCTGTACTAAGGGATGATTCCTGGGAGGGCTCATCCAGCAACTCTGACCGTATTAGGCAGGAACTGGGGAGGTAGATTTGGGGTGACTGAGGGCAAGTCCATATCTGACAATGTTGGATTCTTTTAAAGGCTAGTTGATTATGGTTGAGGACAGGAATATTCCAGTGAAAACAAAGGATAAGGATGACGAGAAATTGAGCTCTTTCAAAAAGGAAAAGGAGGCGTGCTTAAGGTGTAGGAACTGAAGACCGGGCCCTTGAATATAAAAAAAGCAGGAAACCACTTTAAATAAGGAGTCAGGGCTAAAAGGTGGTGTCCTTGGAACTCAACATCCTTTTATACTTATACAAGGTGAAAGAGAATAGCTAGCCAAAGAAGTAGGTCCACTGAAGGACAAAGGAAGGAATTTGTGTGTGGAGCCAGAGGACATGGGTGAGGTCCTTAACAAATTCTTACTTTTTGGTGTTCACAGAGGAGACTGGCATGCTGGATAGTGAGTGCAGAAAGGAGTAGATTTAATATTCTAGGGCATGTTGATTTTTAAAAGGTGGTATTGGGTGTTTTGAACGGCATTAAGGTAGACCAGTCCCCCAGGACCTGATGGGATCTATCCCAAGTACTTCCTTTAAGAAGGGCAGCAAGGTCAATCTGGGAAATTACAAGCTGATGAGCCTTGCATCAATCGTAGGGAAATTATTGGAGAAAATTCTTGTGGACAGGATTTATTCAGATCACTCATGCCAGACTTTTACGGAAGGTGGAGTCACATGGGATCCACAGAGAGCTGGTAAGTGGATATCGAGCTGACTTGGTCGAAGAAAAACACCCTCGCCACTTTCTAACTGCAGACCTATGACCAGTGGTGAGTTGCAGGGATCTGAATCGATGCGATATCGTTGTTGTTGTCGTCACAAAGACTTTGGGAGCTGTACATAATGAGGAGGACTTCCAGAGGATACAACAGTATAGATAAGTTGGAGTTTTGGGTGGAGAAATGTAGATGGAATTTAAACCGGGCAAATCCAAGATGATTCATTTTGGAAGTTTTAATGCTGGAGGGAAGTATGCAGTAAATGGTAAATGCAGTAAACCCTTAGAAGTATTAACATACAAAGAAATCTTGATTATTGGTCCACAATTCCTTGAAAGTGCATAGAGTATTAAAAATTAGCAAGTCATGTTACAGCTGTAAAGCACTTCAATGAGGGCATATTGCATACAGTTCTAGTTGCTATACTACCAGAAGGATGTGGAGGCTTTGGAGAGGGGACTGAAACAGTTTACCAGGATGTGGCCCAGTTTGGAGGGTATTAACTAACTATATGAGGAAAAAAATTGGATAAATATGAATGTTGGAGAATTAGGTGCAACATGATAGACATTTACAAGATCTGAGGGCATGGGTAGTTTTCCGAGAGTAGAAATGTCAATTACTAGGGTATAGAGGTTTAAAGTAAAAGGGGATAAGTTTTAAAGGAGATGTGGCAAGTATTTTGAGTGGTAAATGCCTGGAATGTACTTCCTAGAGGAATTGGTAGAAACAGATACAATAGTAATGTGTGAGGTACTTTGACAGATTTGTAGTCAGATATATAGCACAAAAACAGATCCTTCGGTCCAACTCGTCCATGCCAACCAGATAACCTAAATTAATCTAGTCCCATTTGCTAGCACTTGGTTCATTATCCCTCTAAATCTTTCCTATTTGTATACCCATCCTGATTCCTTTTTAAATGTTGTAATTGTCCCAGCTTTCCCCACTTCCTCTGGCAGCTCATTCCATACATATAGCGCCCTTTTGTGTGGAAAAAATTGCCTTTTGGTCCCTTTTTTTTAAAAATCCTTCCCCTCACCTGAATAGGCAGGAAATGGAGGGACTACAAACTGCATAGAAGCAAAAGAATTTTACTTCAGAAAGGTGCCGTGTTAGTACAGTCTTGGGTCTGTTCCTGTCCTGTACAGTTTTTTTTTTATCTTTGCATGTTGAGGTCTTCAGTCTCCAATGATTTTTGCCATGAAGTTGGGAGTATGCCTGAACATGTTGCCCTCATAATGGCTTATGGTTGGAGGATGTGTCAATGCTGTAAATACAGGGTAGTTGCTGCATGTCCAAAGTGAGTGACTTGTTCCAGTATTGTTTGCACGCATTTGGGAGACTCATTGTAGGCATTTTCTAATCAGCCTGCTAGGACCTGTTATCTTGCACATCTGGGTTCAAGACCTACCTGCCCCAGCCTCTGGCTCTGGTAGGGACCGTACCAGTGCACCACAAGAGCCTTTGCAGTTTGTGTAGATGTGGGCTTAAACATATGTAGAACCTTATTCATGCTTGCCTTGGCCATTAAAATGTATTTTACTTAAGCTGGTCTGTCAAATGCTGCATTCATTATCAATGCAATTTAAAAATTGTGTTCTTAACTTCTGAATAACAGATTGTGTTTTCACAACGGTCTTTGACTTTTGTCTGCAGGACTGACTAAAGGTCTAACTTGTGTTTAGTTTTGAATGATGCTCTGTCATGATGTGTGAAATATTAGAACTTGCTAGAAATTTAACCTTTGTCCATCCTTATCATTTCTAGAGCTGAACAAGAATCCTGTTGATGGCTTTTCAGCAGGATTGATCGATGATAATGACCTATACAGATGGGAAGTACTTATCATAGGCCCTCCTGATACGCTATTGTAAGTATTGAATCCATAGGCCTATTCTTAGGATTGTGCTTTGTTTGCCCTTTCAGGAGTCCAGTATGCACCATGTAGTGATTTACAATATTATCCATGGGCATACTGATAACCTGCTCCCTTTTGCAGAAGGGAGTAAAAAAGCTTTGCAATTGTATTAACGTGAAACATTTTAATACACTTTTTTTTTAAAGCTGTTTTAAATGTTTTTTTTCAGTTTATAATTGAGGAATAACAAATGAGTAACTCAAACTTTTCCGGTTTTGAAAAGACCCTTCTAACAAATTGCTCCTCTTCAGTTATAACCAAACCAGATACTCAGCACTTCATACACTACTCCAGTCAAGACTTTTATTGGATGAAACTAACAAGTTGCATGAAATGACTTAAACCACTCATTTTAGTCTGCTTGACGTATGAATCTGCTGTATGAAAAATATTGTCTTTCGTGACTAATGTGGAAAGCATCTTTTGGGTATGAAGTGAAGAAAAATTAAAGCCTTTTCTGATTTGTACTCTTAAATACAGAGGACAGACTTGATGTAGCAATGTGTGCTGGTTTCTTCAAGGCAAATAGCTTTCACAGTTTATCTGGTGCCATGCATGAAATCATACCATGCAAAATTTTAGATTAAATCATCCTGAAATTGTGGAGGGGGCTGAGTTGTGGTCCCTCCAACTCTGAAGGGAGTAATTGAGTGTCTATAAAGCAACTTTCTGTAGAAGTTAACAGCATATGCATATAGTATTAATTCATAAATGTAATGCATTTAAACATAACTTTCACCATATGATTTTGCTGTTTGGTGAATCTTGTATTAAAGCTGTAGTGACAGTGTCCAAACAGACTTCAGAATGAGGTTCTAGTGCTGTAGAACCAAATGAAATGCTGTTCTCCCCTTAAATGACTTTTTTAAAACTCCTGCCCCCCCCCCCCCCCCCCCCCCGGTCCAGATCTTGTCGCTGCTGAAGTTGGGTGAAGTGAAATATTTGCTTTCCCATCTTTCTGTAAATTAGCCTTACTCGAAGTGTATTCTAGTGGGGTTCTTGAACTTGTATTTATCTGGCACTTGAATGCAATATGATGTAAACCTTGCCATTGTGCTAAAAGAGATGCTTGTTTATATCATTGACCAGAGCTACCTTAGTGAAACTGGTTAGTGATATAAAACAACAAAGGCAGTATGGGGTGAGAATAGGAGATGTTAATTTCTCAGCCCTGGATCCAATTATCTAGAGAAGCAATACAGTTTTTTTTTGAAAATGGAAAATTTAAGGATTATTGTTGTGGTTCTGTTCACCGAGCTGGGAATTTGTGTTGCAAACGTTCCGTCCCCTGTCTAGGTGACATCCTCAGTGCTTGGGAGCCTCCTGTGAAGCACTTCTGTGTTATTTCCTCCGGCATTTATAGTGGTTTCTCTCTGCCGCTTCCGGTTGTCAGTTCCAGCTGTCCGCTGCAGTGGTCGGTATATTGGATCCAGGTCGATGTGTTTGTTGATGTATCCAATTGAATTGAAGGTAGGAGACAGGGTCATGGTAGAGAGTTGTTTTTCAAACTTGACTAGTTTTTGTGTCCAGTGTTGTGTCGCAGGGATTGTTGCTGGGTCCAATGTTTTTTGCCATTTTTATATAAATAGTTTTGGATGTGAATAGAAGAGTTATGTTTGCAGATGATATCAAAATTGCTGGTGTACTGAACAATAAAGAAGGTTACTTCTGAGTACAACGGGACCTTGATTAGATGAGCCAATGGGCCGAGGAGTGGCAGATGGAGTTTAGTTTGGGTAAATGAGTTCTTGCATTTACCCAAACCAGGACTTGTACACTTTAAAGAAGGGTGTTGCTGAACAAAGATACGGAGGGATGCAGGTGCATAATTCCTTGAATGTGGAGTCGCAAGTAACCAGATTGTTGAGGGCATTTGACATACTTCCCTGCATTTGTCAGAATATTGAGTGCAGGAGTTGAGTCATGTTGCGGTTATGCAGGACATTGAAGCCAATTTTTAGAATTCTGCATTCCATTCTGGTCTCACTTTTTGCTATAGGAAAGGGGCTAACCTTGAAAAGGTTTTTAATACTTTACAAGGATGGTATATAGTCATTGATATACAGCAGGGAAACAGACCCTCTGGTCTAACTTGTCCATGCTGACCAGATATCCTAAATAAATCCAGTTGCGTTGGCCAGCATTTGGCCCAAATCCCTCTTAAACCCATTCTATTCATATACCCATCCAGATGCCATTTTAGTGTTGTAATTGTACCACCCAGCCCCATTTCCTCTGGGAGCTCATTCCATACATGCACCACCCTCTGGTTTAAGGTGAGGGGAGAAAGATATAAAACGGACCTAAGGGGCAACTTTTTCGCAATGTCCTGTAAGTCTGAACTCTCCCACCCCCAGAGAAAGACCCTTGTCTATTTATCCTATCCATGCCCTTCATGATTTTATAAACCTCTAAGGTCACCCCTCAGCCTCTGCTCCAAGGAAAACAGCCGCAAGTTATTCAGCCTCCTCTTATAGCTGTCATCCTCCAACTCTGGCAACATTCTTTGTAAATCTTTTTCTGAACCCTTTCAAGGTTTGCAACATCCTTTGTATAGCAGGGAGACCAGAATTGCATCAGTATTCCAACAGTGGTCTAACCAATGACCTGCACGTGACCTCCCAACTCCTATACTCAATGCACTGGCCAATAAAGGCAAGCATACCAAAGGTTGCTGTCACTATCTTCTCTAGCTGTGACTCCACTTTCAAGGAACTATGAACCTACACTCTAAGGACCTTTATCATCAAGTAAATAAGCCCTGCCCTGATTTGCCTTTCCAAAACAGTACCTCACATTTATCTAAATTAAACTCCATCTGACATTCCTTGCCCATTAGATCATCTCATCAAGATCCTGTTGTGCCCTGAGGTCCACTATACCTTCAACTTCGGTGTCATCTGCAAACTTATTGACCATATCTTTGTTCACATTCAAATCATTTATACAAATGACAAAGCAGTGGACCCGGCACCAGTCCTTGTGACACACCACTTGTCACAGGCCTCCAGTCTGAAAAGCAACCCTCTACCACTGTCCTTTACCTTTTTAAGCCAGTTCTTTGCACAAATTACTAGTTCTCCCTCTTCCATGTAATCTAACCACGCTAACCAGTCTTCCGTGCGGAACTTGGCAAACCTATTGTGGTCCATATAGAACACCACCACTGCTCTGCCCTCATCCTTTTTGTTACTTCAAAAAACTCCAATCGAGTTTGACACACTTTTCCACACAAAACCATTGCTGGGATTGGAGTGTTTGAGCTTTATGGAAAGACTGAATAGATTGGGGCTTTTTTTGAACCCTGGAGCATTGGAGGCTGAGGGCTGACTTTAGAGGCGCTTAAAGTCATGATGGGCATGGATAGGGTGAATTTCCTTGGGTAGAGTCATCCAAAACTAGAAAGCAAAGGTTTAAGGGGCAATTTTTTTCACACGGGGGGGGGGGGTGTGTGTGTGTGTCACAGATGGTGTTGGAGGTGGCTACAATTGCAACACTTGAAAAGGCATTTGAATGGGTACGTGAATAGGAAAGGTTTAGCAGGATATTGGCCAAATTGCTACTAAAGGTGACTACATAAGTTTTGGGATATCTGGTTGGTGTGGGCAAGTTGGATCAAAGGATCTCTCCATGCTGTATAACACTCTAGAAAGTAGAAATATAAATCATCAGAATGATGGAGAATCCATGCAGTTCTACACCGTAATGGGATTGTCCCCATGAGACTTGGCTATTTCAGAATGAGGTTCAATAATGCACTGAATTTACACTCTATAGAATGATCAGCCTTCTCCCTAGAGAATTTGTTGAGTTGCGTTGAGTCCAGAGCACTGAGCTTGGAGTCAACAGGTGCCCTTTTTCCTCAAAGGTAGGAATGCATATGTGTTTAGTCTGGGAGAATGCTAAATGGAAGAGCTAACAGATCAAAACAAGGGCTGATTGCAGTGGTTAATTTATACTGAGGAAACGGCCCAGAAAGTGGGGTTCATTCATCTAGTGCTGTCTGTGTTTTTGGGGAAACAAAGACGTGGCTTAATTGTCCAACACAAGCAAAATACCGTCTAAACTGGAAATGCCAAAAACAAATTGCGTAATACTGAGCCGATCAGGCAGCATCTGTCATGAACAAAGAATCCTTTTTTGTTTTGAGAGGGAGCCATCTAGTGAAAAATCCTCAATCTCTCCTCTTACCCCCCCCCCCCCAATTTAGTCTACCATCTTCACTACTCTAACTGCTCGATGTTGGGGAGACACCTACACTCGATCCATGAAGTGACCCTGAGCTTTCAGTTGCCTGCCACTTCGAACCACTGTGTTCCTATGCCAGTGTTTGTCTCAGGCCTGCTATAGTGCTCAAGTGAAGTTCACTGCAAGCCTGGAGGAGCAACACTTCATCTTCCATCTAGTACCTTAGAGCCTTCAGGAGAAAGTGAGGACTGCAGATGCTGGAGATCAGAGCTGGAAAAGCGCAGCAGGTCAGGCAACATCCAAGGAGCAGGAGACATTCCTGAAGGGTTCATGCCCGAAACGTCGATTCTCCTGCTCCTTGGATGCTGCCTAACCTGCTACGCTTTTCCAGCAACACATTTTCAGCCTTCAGGGCTCAACATTTGAGTTTAATAGTTTCAGACTGCGAACAGTCTTCTCTATGTTCATTACCCAGCCCCACACCCCTAGTCCAGTTTTAGTACTGCTTGTGGTCACTATATTGTGATGGTAATAAGAAAGAACAATACACTGCATGGAATTGGAAGGAAAAGTAATTACATGTAGTCTATAATGGAAATGAGCAATTATAACAACCTATTACAAGTAGAAATTATGCCAGTGGAGAACTGATAAATGTGTATACATTGGATGAAGGAATGACAGCTTGACTAGAATTGTTTCACGAAAGTTGGCATTTTCCTTCAAGTGTGAATTTTACTGGCTACTCCTTGGAAGATACTATATATAGTGAATAGATCAAACTAGAGGGAACATTAAGGTAACAGATTTAAAGACATGAGGGACAGATTTTTTTTTAAGCCGGGTGGTTCATGTGTATAGAATGAACTTTGTGAGGAAATTGTGGATGTGGGTAAATTAGTCTTTAAAAGACATTTGGATAAGTACATGAATAGGAGGGCTATGGCCCAGGCACAGGCAGGTGGGACTTCTAGTTTGGGCATTTGGTTGGCATAGACTGGTTGGACCGAAGGGTCTGTTTCCATGCTGTATGATTCTTACTCTGTTGTTTGTTACCTGTAATGTGAATATGGTGGAAAATTTCAGATACATTGAGGTACAGATGAGCAATGCTGGAAGTTGGGATAGACAGTTTGGATGTAGTGTGGATGTGTGGTCAGAGGCTTATTCAATTAAATGGCACTGTGGTTAAAAATTATTTTTTACTAGTTCAGTTTCAGTAGTTACCAGGTAGATGAATGAAATCACTCTAGGAGTAGAGTGAAGACACTACATTGTTTAGAAGAAATGTCTGTTCCACCAGTACTGGATGTTGGGCAAATATAAATCATACAGTAAAGGAGTTGAGCTCTGTCTATATGTAGGTGCAATCTGACATGGTTTTGAAAGCTGATAATGTGCATTGTTGATGTAAGTTCTTGATGATTAGTCAAGAAATATGGAGGTGGGGGCTCAAAAAATGGACATTGCACTAGAGATTATGGGATTCCTCAATTGCAAACTTGAATTTGCAGTGATGCCTGTACTGAATAGGTGGAGCCTTTATAAGGCATTACTTTTATCAACCTTTAATTTAATAAGTTCGACTACTAGTCCATCTTTCAGAAGAAGTTTTGAAGGCATTAATAGTGAGGATGCTGGGGAAGAGGTCTGGATAGAAAACCGAAATACACATTTCCAACTGAAATTATTTATAGATCCCTGCCTGGAAGTGAAGCTTATAAAGAAGGGTGCGAAAGTATCTTATCAGTAATTTTCAAAAGGAAGTTGGATAGGAGCTTACAGGACTACAAAGATAAATGTGAATGGGGCTGACTGATTTGATCAACATTATGCAGGCATAGACTCAATGGACTGAATGGTCTCCTTCTGTACCTCCTCCGACTTGGTGAAAGATCAGAGGAGGTTGTGTCAAAGGAAGGATTATGGGAATCAAACAATGAGGGGAGGAAAGCCAGTTGTTTTCAGAGGAAAGACTGCAGTCATCCTGGCCTGCAAGCATGTTCAATTGAATTCACACTAGTTTTTTGATCTATCTCGGAAACTTCAGCTTAAGAAAATGAGTGAAATGGGCAGCACAGTGGCTCAGCAGTTAGCACTGCTGCCTCAGTGCCAGGGACTCAGGTTTGATTCCAGTCATGGGCGACTGTGTGGAGTTTGCACATTCTCTTTGTCTGCATAGGCTTCCTCTGGGTGCTCCGGTTTCCTCCCACAATCAAAAGATGTGCAGATCAGGTGAATTGGTCATGCTAAATTACCCATTGTGTTTAGGTGCATATATAATATAGGGTAAAGAAATGGGTCTGGGTGGGTCCTTCTTCGGAGAGTTGGTGTTGACTTGTTTGACCAAATGGCCTGTTTCCATACTGTAGGGAATCTTATCTAATCATCGAGCTTTTACCAACTACCAGATTCTCTGAATGTGGATGGATTACCCAGCCTATCTGTTTTGAACTTGAAATGATTTGGCTTTAATTTCCGTTTTAACTATTTACCTAACTTCAGTAGCTCATTCAGATGGTTAAAATTGCACAGTGCATTATTTGCATTTGTTTCAAATTGCGCTAATCCTCACAGCACAACACTCAAATGTGTCATGGGCCAGAAGCAAAGGAACCGTTATCAAAGGTTGCATTCCAGATCTGTCAATTTCAGACTGCACCTTAGTGAAAAAACCAAGATAGTCAAAATTATTTTTGAAAAAACGTGATTGAATTTGTTTCCCTCTGTTTGTCATACTCCTAGCTCATAATGTTTTGCTCTTGCTTCACATTTTCCTTTAAGTTTCTCATTGTTTCCATGCTATCAAATTCCAGGAAACTTGTTTAAAGCGGTCCATCTTGTTTACTGATGCTCTAGAAATTGCAAGAGAGCCAAGACTGGTTGTGATACTTCTGTACAACTGTCTTTAAAAAGCATATTCTTCACCATCTGTAATAGTGCAGGTGATCTGTTAGTATATCGTGAAAACTGCATTTCTGAATTCTGAATATTTTCACTACTTTGTTTTCTGAACATGGAATTGCATTGGTGTAACTGGAAAACCACCTCTTCCATTTAAATAAATCAGCTGGAGGGGCTGTCATTACTTTACAAATCATCCATCCCTCAACTGTGAGTGTCCAGTTGGTCATGATATCTGTGCCTTTACTCCTATTTTAGTGAACCCCACCAAATGGAGTTTATCTCCCGGTTGCTGTGGATGTTGCCATGAAGAATTAACACTTGAGAAGTTAGGCTGTTGGTGAATCCGGACCCATAGATCCAAATGAACAGTTTTGATGGGCAAACATCTGTGAATTAAGAAATACAATTGGATGGTTTCAGAAGTCACCTAAGTGCATTCAAATAGTTGAGGTGACAACAGTGTGAACTTTAGCCCAGATGAGATGAGGCTGGGACAGCCACCGGT
Source organism: Hemiscyllium ocellatum (assembly GCF_020745735.1). Classification (NCBI taxonomy): domain Eukaryota; kingdom Metazoa; phylum Chordata; class Chondrichthyes; order Orectolobiformes; family Hemiscylliidae; genus Hemiscyllium; species Hemiscyllium ocellatum. The sequence goes on from NC_083431.1 coordinate 50,069,690, forward strand.
AATATTAGAATGGAAGCAAATAGTATTTGTGATGGAGAAGATATTCTTGGTCAAAAGGGGCATTGGGATTGAAAGCAATCTGGTTTTAGCCACTGTCCAGGGAGAGGGGCTTTAATAGAGATGAGCTACAGTGGTTTTGATCTTTTGATGTTTAATCAATGTGGGAGCAAGAATAGAAGTCACTAGCATATTCTGATTTAGGTAGGTGCGAATGGAATCTGACCAGGACAGTGCAACTCAGCAAGGCAGGCATTGATGAATGAGTTGAAGTGATTTGCTTTGAAAGCAGCAGAGCCAACACAAGGTTGAAGACCATGGATCATGATCAGTCATTGAGCCTTGGGGACATTCGTTACAACCATTTTTGTGCAAATTTCAGTGCAGACTACAAATGGCACAAGACTTTTACACTGGAATGATTTTCAACTTGTCATGTTTACTTCAGCTTTTATTAGTCTGCACTGTAAAAACTTAGTGAGAAATTGAACATAACTGATTATCTTGTATTTAACATTTTCTTCGAGGCAGTCTGGTTTAGACTAGATTCCCATAGTGTGGAAACAGGCCCTTTGGCCCAACAAGTCCACACTGACCCTCCGAGTAACCCACCCAGACTCTTTTCTCTCTGGAATTGGGATTGGGATTGAGGATGATATGTTGGTACTGAGATGCTTGGAAGTCCACAATCTGCAAACTCTGCATTCTAAATTTGAAACTTCACAGGACATTTAGTCAGATAGCCTGGTTATTGGGTTTTTGGCCTCCCTTTGTGAAGTCTTTTTGAGTTCAGTGCCTTCCTGCCTTCCCTGTTTTGGTGTGTCTCGAGCTAAAAGCTCCCTTGAGTCAACTGGAATTTTTAAAATATTCTTTATAACGTCTTTCTAACGTGGACAGCAAGTTTCCTTCCATGGTCTGTGAATGTGCCGGTTAGAAGGATTAGGAATGTTTTTTCAAAAAAAAACCCACGCAGGGCTATGGGGGCGGTGTGGAATGGGGATGAGATCCTCTTCAGATTCAATAGGCTAAATGGCCACCTTTTATAAAACATAGGGATTCTATGGTCCTTCATTTTATTCTTCAGGGTCATTCCTAAAGCATTTCTGTTGTACCCCTGATGGCCTCTAGCCTTGACTATGATCTGATAAGACTCCCAATTGCTGTGGGAGTCTGGCATTGGGCCCTTATATTCTCCACTGCTTTGAAATACCTTCTTAGCTTGTCCAAGTCTCTAAAATACATGGGAGAATAGGAATTACTGGTAAACCATGACCTTAGCTTGGGTTTGAGATCTTGGTACAGAGTACAGGGGGTCCCCAATTTACAACCGCGATGCCATAGCAGTACAAAAAAATCCAACATATGAAAGTTTCCTCATACTATACTGTATTTCAAACTAATCAGCCATGTTTTGATGCAGCTATGGAGCAGGTGGGACTTGAGGTCTCGCTTTTTGGCCCAGAATTAGGGCTGTTACCACTGTGCCATCACCCTTGGGTGGCTGTCTCTTGCATTGTTTTCCAATTTGAGTATAAATTGATTTGAATGGACTCCCTGTACTATTTTATCCCCCAATATTTGTATTTAGCAACTATGTAGAATCCTGTCACAACAATAAAGAATAATAATCTTCTAATGAAACTGTAATTGAGTTTTACTCTACCCAATTTGGAGAGCTAGCAAGTAGTCTGCTTTGTAATCCTGTGTTTTCAGAAATAAGGTCGACCCTTGTGTGTGTTGGGCAAATTGCTTGTTTTCTACAGTGCCATCTGTTAACATGTATCTTCCAAACTATCCTGTTTAGAATGAAAGAGATATTTCAAAAGGAAGACAGGTTTTTTGTTTGATGCTATAAAACTTTTTAGTTTTATGCCTGTCTATTCAGCTGTATTGCAGGGCCATATAGATTTAATGAGCCAGATTTGGTTTATGGCCTAATGGTTAATGTTACATATACCTTGAATTGTGATCTTAATTTAATCCTATTAAAGTGTTTGAAGGAGAAAAGTGCAAAATGGGCAATGTTAATGGCATCTGTCAAAGGTGAATGGATGAAGGCTAGCATGCATGGGAGCAAAGACCCTATTTTCAGGGTCACGAAACCTAGACGGCTGAAATACTACAAGCAGTTCGAGCTACAATTTTAGGAAGGGTGTTTTTGGCCTTGGAGGCAGTACATGAAGAATACATAATACCTGGGCTCCAAATGTGAAGCTGGGGTAATATTAAACAAGCTAGGGTCAAATTATTTGGATTTTAGAAGACTAAGGGTTGATTTGGTTGCAGTTTCAAGGTGTTAAAAGAAAGCAAAAAATATTGGGAAAATTGTATTCACCAGTTGAGGAATCTTGGACTAAATGACCAAAAACTGGCTTAAAATCCAAATTACAGCTTTTGGAAGTGAAATTAAAACTCCTTTTCAGAGGTTGGTAAATGACTAGAACTTCCTGTTGCAGATGGTAATAATTTTAAAATTTGAAGTTGATAGATATTTTGTTACTGTATTCAGGAATATGGGGCAGACCAGTCTGTAGAATTGACTGTCGGAACAGGTGATTTTGTTGAATGGTGGAGAGGATTGACAGGCCAAGTAGCCTATTGTGCATCTATACAAGATTTTAAACATGATGCACGTTTACGTTCAAGCAGTTCCTGTGTGAACTGTAAAGCATGTGTTTTTGACTGCAACTGTGCTCAGACAATGCTCCAGATAACATGGTCATTATTTTCAGATGTATTTATGGCAAAAAGTGTGTGCACAATTTATCAAAAAATGAGTCAACTGGAAGACTTAAAAATTGGTGCTGTGTGAATTTAGAGTCTTAGCTAATGGTTGCTTTGGACATAGAACATAGAACAATACAGCACAGAACAGGCCCTTCGGCCCACGATGTTGTGTCGAACATCTATCCTAGATTAAGCACCCATCCATGTACCTATCCAATTGCTGCTTAAAGGTCGCCAATGATTCTGACTCTACCACTCCCATGGGCAGCGCATTCCATGCCCCCACCACTCTCTGGGTAAAGAACCCACCCCTGACATCTCCCCTATACCTTCCACCCTTCACCTTAAATTTATGTCCCCTTGTAACACTCTGTTATACCCGGGGAAAAAGTTTCTGACTGTCTACTCTATCTATTCCTCTGATCATCTTTATAAACCCCTATCAAGTCACCCCTCATCCTTCGCCGTTCCAACAAGAGAAGGCCGAGAACTCTCAACCTATCCTCGTACGACATATTCTCCATTCCAGGCAACATCCTGGTAAATCTTCTCTGCACCCTCTCCAAAGCTTCCACATCTTTCCTAAAGTGAGGCGACCAGAACTGCACACAGTACTCCAAATGTGGCCTAACCAAAGTCCTGTACAGCTGCAACATCACTTCACGACTCTTGAATTCAATCCCTCTGCTAATGAACGCTAATACACCATAGGCCTTCTTACAAGCTCTATCCACCTGAGTGGCAACTTTCAAAGATCTATGTACATAGACCCCAAGATCCCTCTGTTCCTCCACCTGACTAAGAACCCTACCGTTAACCCTGTATTCCGCATTCTTATTTGTTCTTCCAAAATGGACAACCTCACACTTGGCAGGGTTGAACTCCATCTGCCACTCCTCAGCCCAGCTCTGCATCATATCTAAGTCCCTTTGCAGCCGACAACAGCCCTCCTCACTGTCCACAACTCCACCAATCTTCGTATCATCTGCAAATTTACTGACCCACCCTTCGACTCCCTCATCCAAGTCATTAATAAAAATTACAAACAGCATAGGACCCAGAACTGATCCCTGCAGAACTCCACTTGTAACTGGGCTCCAGGCTGAATATTTACCATCTACCACCACTCTGACTTCGACCGGTTAGCCAGTTTTCTATCCAATTGGCCAAATTTCCCTCTATCCCATGCCTCCTGACTTTCCGCATAAGCCTACCATGGGGAACCTTATCAAATGCCTTACTAAAATCCATGTACACTACATCCACTGCTCTACCCTCATCCACATGCTTGGTCACCTCCTCAAAGAATTCAATAAGACTTGTAAGGCAAGACCTACCCTTCACAAATCCGTGCTGGCTGTCCCTAATCAAGCAGTGTCTTTCCAGATACTCATAAATCCTATCCCTCAGTACCCTTTCCATTACTTTGCCTACCACAGAAGTAAGACTAACTGGCCTGTAATTCCCGGGGTTATCCCTATTCCCTTTTTTGAACAGAGGCACAGCATTCGCTACTCTCCAGTCCCCTGGTACCACCCCCGTTGACAGTGAAGACGAAAAGATCATTGCCAACGGTACTGCAATTTCCTCTCTTGCTTCCCACATAATCCTAGGATATATCCCGTCAGGCCTGGGGGACTTGTCTATCCTCGAGTTGTTCAAAATGTCCAACACCTCTTCCTTCCTAACAAGTATCTCTTCTAGCTTACCAGTCCGTTTCACACTCTCCTCTTCAACAATACCGTCCCTCTCGTTTGTAAATACTGAAGAAAAGTACTCATTCAAGACCTCTCCTATCTCTTCCGACTCAATACACAATCTCCCACTACTGTCCTTGATCGGACCTACCCTCGTTCTCGTCATTCTCATGTTTCTCACATATGCAAAAAATGCCTTGGGGTTATCCTTGATCCTATCCGCCAAGGATTTTTCATGCCCTCTCTTAGCTCTCCTAATCCCTTTCTTCAGGTCCCTTCTGGCTATCCTGTATCCCTCCACAGCTCTGTCTGAACCCTTTTTCCTCAACCTTATGTAAGCCGCCTCCTTCCTCTTTACTAGACATTCAACCTCCCTCGTCAACCAAGGCTCCCTCACACGACCATTTCTTTCCTGCCTGATAGGTACGTACATATCAAGGACACGTCGTATCTGCTCCTTGAAAAAGTTCCACATTTCCCCCACATCCTTCCCTGACAGCCTATGCTCCCAACTTATGCTCCTCAAATCCTGTCTTACAGCATCGTAATTTCCCTTCCCCCAATTGTAAAATCTACCCTGTTGTGCGCACCTATCTCTCTCCATAACCAAGGTGAAAGTCACAGAATTATGGTCACCATCACCAAAATGTTCACCCACTAACAAGCCCATCACTTGTCCCGGTTCATTACCGAGTACCAAATCCAATATGGCCTCCCCTCTGGTTGGACAATCTACATACTGAGTTAGAAAAGCTTCCTGGGCACACTGCACAAACACCACCCCATCCAATCTACTTGATCTAAAGAGCTTCCAATCAATATTTGGGAAGTTGAAGTCGCCCATGACTACGACCCTGTGGCTTCTGCACCTTTCCAAAATCTGTTTCCCAATCTGTTTCTCCACATCTCTGCTGTTATTGGGGGGCCTATAGTAAACACCCAACAAGGTGACTGCACCTTTCCTATTTCTGACTTCAGCCCATACTACCTCCAAAGGTGGATCCCCCTCAAACTTCCTTTCTGCAGCCGTTATACCATTTCTAATTAGCAATGCCACCCCCTCTCCTTTTTTACCACCCTCCCTAATCTTACTGAAATATCTGTAACCAGGAACCTCCAACAACCATTCCTGTCCCTCATCTATCCACGTTTCCGTGATGGCCACAACATCGTAGTCCCAGGTACCGATCCACGCCTTAAGTTCACCCACCTTATTTCTGATACTCCTTACGTTGAAGTATACGCACTTGAGCCCATCTCTGTGTCCGCAAGTATTCCCTGTCAGTGCTACCTTCTCCACAGCCTCCCTATATTCTTGGACATCCTGACAAACAGCTAGCTTACTTGCTGGACTACAAGTCCGGATCCCATTCCCCTGCCAAATTAGACATCTCTCATTTTGATTTTTCTGTCTTGCTTCCTTTTTTCTTTTCCCATTTGTTAAAATAAAACCAAAGACACAAAAAAAAGACACAAATACTGAGGCAATCAACCATTCAGAGTTGTGCATGACGTCCATCCTTGGATTATGGTTTACTTGATGGTAGCCTCAACTCTACTTTTCTGCGTGATTCATATAAATAAGCTTTCAATACATGTAATGATCAAGCTTGTCTCATGGGGTAGAGTTTATTTGAAGTATCAGAGGATGAGGGCAGAGCAGATGAGGTGATCTATGTGGACTTATTCCAGAAACCCTCTGAAATTTTTCCTCCTGTCTGCAACATTTGGGAGATCCTTCATTCTGCAACTGTGCTCCCTAGTTTGAAATTCACCTGAGTGGATACAGCCTCTCAACATGTACCCTTTCAAATCCCCTCAAATATTTTAAGTCACCTCTGAGCATATCAACCTAATGAACCTCGAATGCAAGCATACCCCTCCTTCTGTAAGGAGACCATCTAGAATCCTCTAGTTGTGTTCTCACCAATGTGCTACATTGGTAGCAAATCTTATCTACTTTATATTGCTTCCCTCATCTTTTAAAAAAAAATCTTGTTTCTGATTTTTTTTATATACCTGCTTGTTAACCTTTTTGTGATACGTGAATGTTGCTGGGTATGGAGGGTTTGAGTTATAAAGAGAGCCTGGATCGCCTGGGTTTTTTTCTTTGGAATGTAGGAGGAGGTTAGAGGTTTATATAATAATGAGGGGCATAGATAGGGTTAATGATAGGTATCTTCCCTTAGGATGGGGGAATACGAAGATTGGGGGCATACTTTTAAGGTGAGAAGCAAGAAATTTTAAAGACCGGGGGGGTTAAGTTTTTAAGAGTGATTAGAGTGTGGAATGAACTGAGGAAGTGGTGCATGCAGGCATTGTCTGGGACTGTAGTTCCGTCCGGAGTTGTCTCCTGGCGTGTTTGATGGCTTTGCGATGATCCAGTCACACCTGCATCCAACATCTCAGCTCTTAGTTTGTTTGGCCTTTTACGTAAAGCTCTGTAAAATCAGTTGGTCATCAAATGATCCTTTTCCCTTAGCTTAACTTTGTGCTTATCCAGTTTGATATTTTCTGTGAAGTAAATGTATTTGCTATATTGTGTAAATATTGTATCTTTATTTACAGTGAAGGTGGTGTTTTCAAAGCTCATCTTACATTCCCCAAGGACTATCCTCTCAGGCCGCCGAAGATGAAATTCATCACAGAAATCTGGCATCCAAATGGTGAGAATCAACTCATCAGTATTGGAAATATTTACCGTAGATTGGGGCATTGTTGATTGAGAAATGGGAGAATTAAGAGGAGAAAGCATAAACTTGAGTTTTGACAAGATCTGCGAGCTTCCAGTGCCAGTAATTTTAATGTTTTTTTTGTGGGGTGTGTTTGGCACATAAAGGGTGTGCTGAATATTGTCAAGTTATAGCCTGCAGCAGACTGCTGTTGAAATATAAAACTTGAGAAAGGATGTACTGGCACTGGAGGGGGTGCAGGGGAGGTTCACGAGGTTGATTCCGGAGTTGATGGGATTGGCTTATGAGGAGAGACTGAGTAGACTGGGATTATATTCATTCGAATTCAGAAGAATGAGGGGGAAATCCATATCTATTCCTTTTCATCATTTTATATCTTTTTATAAGAAAGTGGAGAGGATGCTTCCACTGGCAGATGGAACTAGGACAAGAGGGCATAGCCTCCAGATTAGAAGGAGTAGATTTAGGACTGAATTGAGAATGGTCATGAATCTATGAAGTTCCCTTGCCCAGTGAAGTAGTTGATGCTATTTCACTACCTTTTTTTTTAAAGCAAATTAGATTTTTTTTGAACCAAGGAATTGAGGGATAGGGGGAGTGTGGGTAAGTGGAGCTGAGTCCGTGAAAAGATGAACCATGATCTTATTGAATGGTGGAGCAAGCTTGACCAGCCAGACTGCCTTCTCCTGCTCCTAGTTCTTATGTTCTCCTAAACCATGTACTACTTAGAAATTCTGAGAAATCAGTAAAAATAACAAGCACCAATGAAAGTAAAGCCTATAATCCAGTGGTATACTCAGATCATTTCCTATCCGGAATAAAAAGCAAAATGTTGCAGGCACAGGTCCCACCTGCCTCCGTATCCGCGGGCAATATTTCCAAAACTGCAGATAGTATCAAACCCTCCCATTTAAATGGCAAACCTAACTCTCCAGAAGCCCCCCAAGAGTTGTTTCTGCAATGTTCCATGTAATACTTTTGGGTTGCGGTAAATTGTGGATAATTGAAACCGTGGAAACCGAATCCGAGGAACAGGAGTTCTAATGGACTGGAAATTTGAAATAGAAACAAACGCTGGAAATCAGATCACGCAGAATTTGTGGAGAAAAAAATTAACACTTCAAGTTTGTGACCTTCAGGGCTGGAAAATGTTTAATGTAATTGGTTTTAGCAAGTATAGTGTGGGGAAAATAAAAGTGGGGGTGGAAGGAAAAGAAACTTCTACCATAGGATGGAAGGCAGGAGAGATTAAATTATGAAATACATGACAAATTTTATTTAACTTTCATGCAGTGGCTGCATATGCTTGTAAATGATGCTGCAATTATGGGGTTTTTTTGTGAAAGCATAGAACATTTCCTGCAGTTTTGATTTGATTTTATTATTGTCACATGTACAGTGGTACAGTGAAAAGTGTACTGTTAGTGCTTAGTATCAGGGTTTCAGAATAGAGTGCAGGATACAATGTTACAGCTGCTGAGAAGATGCAGAAAGATTAACGTTAGAGGTTCATTCGAAAGTCTGGGAACACAGTTTAACTTTGTTTTCTACAACTGATTGTTTGTTTGAAAGTCATGGACGCAAACTGTTCTTCTACTCAAATATATAATGAAATATCACTGTCAGTGTTAATTGCTAGTGAGTCACTTTCTGTGCTATTTCCAAATTCTAAAAGTGGTGAGGGAGGAATATGAAGTGTTTATAGTCTTACATTTGAAGTTCTTAATTTAGCTATTCTTTTAATCGTCTGTGGTTGAAAGAAAATAAATCATACTTCAAACTATAACGGCCTTTTTTGTTTGCGTTGACATTCCTTTTATTTATACATGTCAACAATTCAGGTGGTGTTTATAGATTCAGATGCATAACTTTCCCATTTGCATTTAACTTGGCAGTTTTTATTTTTAAAATGATGCCTTCTGATGCCAGGTTCATCAATTTTCCTCCAATCATTTTCCCAAAGTTAATGATTTATGTTTCTACTAGATGGGTCAATTAGCTCAGATGGTTGGACAGCTAATTTGTGATAGTGACGCCAATTGTATGGGTTCAGTTCCCATGACGGCTGAGGTTATGTGAAAGACACTCTTCCTCGACTTCTCCACTCCCCTGACGTGTAGTGACCCTTGGGTTAAACCACCACCAGTTGTCTCCTCGAGAAGGTAGTCCTGTGGTCTGGTACAACTGTGGCAACTTCACCTTGCATTCTAAATCTCATGTTGTATTCTGCACCATAACAAACTTTACAATCTATCTTCCATTATCAGGATGTAATGTCTGCTTCATATTCATATTGTAACTTTCCAAAAATATATAGTTTATTCAAAACTTTTGTAAAGGTAAATTTCAAAACCTCTCAATTTGCACATAAAGTGCAGCATAGAAAAGTTGACGTTTATTGCATTTTGAGATGCGTCAATACAGTTGCAGTGTAAGTATTTGTTAGATATACATCTTAAGGAGTTTGACCATTTCCAGCCTGTCAATGTGCTATGGCTGAAAGGGCTTTGTCAGTGGTCTTTCTCCCCCTTTTGTAACGTCTGCTCTACGCTTTACTGACCCCTTGGCATGTAGCTTTCGAGCTTGGATTGTACCACTTTGCAACAATGTGTGGTGGGCAATTCCTTTCATTGGAAGATGAGCAAGTTTCAGTTAGACTGAAGAGCATCTTTCACCAAACCGATGATCCCTGGCAAAAGTTGATGTTTTGGATAGTGGATGTTCCTAAGAGCAGCTCTCGACCTGCTCGTGGTGCAAATTTAAACATTCTGATTGAGATATTCTGCCAAATGACTTTGATCTGCTCAGGGAACAATCCGACTGGATCTACCAGGTCTTTCTGCAGGGCTTCGGCACCAACATCTGATGGACTTGTGGTCAGCGTTGGTTTTCTGCACAAACTTCTTAATGAGTAACATGTATGTACATTTGGTCCCAACTGCTTGGAACATTTCACAACAGCATGGCCAAACACCAGGGAAAGGTAGAATCTGATTACATAGTGATGCTTAGAGTTTGCATACTGCGGGTCTAAGCACAGCTCGATGCAGCTAAACACAGCTGACTGTCATGAGGGTGGCCTTGGCTTGGGTCCCTGCTGTACATCTCTTGATAGGATCTCTGACCTCCAGACAAGGTTTATTATAAAAACGTTGCTTCACCTGTGCAGAAATACTATTCCACCCTTTGATGAAAAATCTACTGGAGCTGTTTGGAATATAATGGAGCTGAAAGCTGATGTCACTGTATATGCACTTTGAGCTTTACAAAATCTGAAGGCTATCAGATGTAATTTGACCATCTTTCTGTCTAAGATTGAATACCAGGACAGAAGAAATGCAGCCAATAATGAATGAATGTAAATCATGAATTAAACCTTGAATTCCAGGTGTCTGTTTTAATGATTTACTCAGCAGTGAACTTGGACTTTACTGAAACATGAGCAACAGGGTCCTTTTTCAATTTGTTTCCCTCCATGAGGAATTTGTCTGTCCTTAAATATTTGGCCATTGGATTTATTATTTACTCTCCTTCAAACTCCGCCTGTAGGCTGTCTTGTCTCGCTGCAAGTCGCTGTCAGGCAGCAGAACCTGTCTCAGCAGCTGCTTATTTCTGTTGCTTAATCTTGTTTGGAATTCTGTGGATTTGGCCAGACTGGTTTACAGTATCGAATCCCAACTGTACTAGTTTTCATGCACCCACCAGATAGTTGGTCAGTTATTTTGTGCCATCTCCCCATGTAGACACACTGGCTGAGCCCCTCAGTAAAGAAAATGATTTAAGCCATCTCTTGAGCCTGCACACCCTGTCCCTGGCCACTCAGTGTCGGGACCCTGGGCAAGTTGATAATTGTAGTTCTCTTCTTCAAAAGGTGAATTTAAAAATACAAATTCCTGCTATCACGTCACCCTACCCACCTTTTTGTTTTGTGGAATTTGGAGTATTGCAGTTAGAGGGATGATGGCATTGAATGGTCTTTGGAGCAATTCTCCCTGGAAATGTGCCCAATAAACCTAGGAAGATCTGTTTGTTTACATCGCTGTCATTGTATTCAATAGTACAGTGCCACTTCCAGTAAAGGCATGTTGTATTTGTAACTTCAAGCATGGGGACACTTCCTGTGGAACTGGCTTTTCAAATGAATGCAGGCAGGCTAACTGAGGGAGCTGCCAAGTGTCATGTGACCTCTTCAGAATCTCTCTCCTTTGCAAAGAAATTGAATCCCTTGGGTGGGCGTGTACTGTTGGAATGAGCACACCAAAACTAATGTCATCTGTGGAGTTTGCAGCTGCAAGTGTGAATGGCTGCCATCCAATCGCTATCTTTTTAGGTGCACAGAGGCTATTGATCATGTAACAGATTCTGGCCTCTGGTACTGAAATCTTTTTTCTCCAGACCCAGGAAAAGGCTGATCGAGTCTAGAGAAGCCACCTGAAGAGACAACAGCTGCAGAAAAATGTTCTATATTTGTCTTGGAGACCCTGGAGATTGTAAAACATTTAAAGTCACCCAGTTCAATTGATAAATCCAAGTCCATCGAATATCCTGATATGAAAGCCACAAGTACCTGACTTCATGACCTGTTAAATGTTCTTTTTCTTTTTGAGAGATTCGGCAATAAATTTGATATAACTTTGTTTGTTTGAATTCAAACAAACTATACAATTCTATAGTGGAAAAGTCTTCTGCCTTCACTTGACTGAGCTAAACATGCATTCCTTTTAATGGTTGAATGTGGTGTGTGGATGATAATGTGGTTAGATTTTTAGGGTGAGAGAATACGTATTTATTTATTTTTAAACCCACTCTTTAATATAACCAGATGCTAAAGGAGGCTTATAACCACATGCCTACCTTTCCGAAACAACCAGGCTGGTTGCAAGTGGTAAGGGATTTCAGTTTTATCTCTCCTTCCATGGCCAATACAAGAATCTTGGTTTTTTTTTTGCACTGTTTCTTGGTCACTGCATCAGTATGATTTTGGTTTCAGTTTGTGTGGTTGTGTTCAAGTTAACATATTATACTTCAGCTAAATGGGTAAGATTTTACAATATTTACAGAACTTGAGTGCTTGTCATAACTGTTCATTACGTGCGGTACTCATGTCTATCTTTGGAAATTGAGTTTTTTTCTTTTGTTCTCTGGCTCCAGTTGAAAATAGAAAAATAAGTAGCACAAACATAACCCTTTTCAAATGTTTTGGATAACAAGTGTGGGTTTGTTGATTGTCCTGTAGAAAAATGAACTTTTAACTAGTGTAGAAAAGCTGATTTTGTTTTAAATATATGCTATCTGTTCAGCTGAATTAATTTCATATACACTTAGCAGTACGGTATGTATACAGCTGTCAAAGTGCAAGGATTTTCTATAACCAACTGCGAGGATTATTTGTCTGCTCAGGTTCCTCAATATGCTTTATTCCTAAGGTTTGCTTAATGGGCAAATGCACTAATGAAGTGTAATGGTTTACTGGCTGGTTGTGACATAATACCGCAAAAGTATACAAAATAGGAGCAGAAGCCGTCTATTTGACCTGTTGAGCTTACTCCGCCATTCAGTAAGATCATGGTTGATCTGTTTGTTCCAATTTTCACATTTCCATCTCCTGATGTAAGACAAATAGCGACCAGCTGTCATGCAGTCAGACTTTGGAGTTTTAGAAAGCAATATTGAAACTTAAAGGCTGTAAAATATGTAAACCAGAAATGAGGTAGTGTTCCTTGAGCTTGTATTGTTCTTCATTAGAAAATTACAGCAGGTCCACAATAGAACTGTTCACATGAAAGCAAGGGCATTTCTCCTTATTTATCTTGATCATCTGTAAATTTAGCTATGTGCCTTTTTGCTCCTGTCATATTGGTCATTGATATAATTGTAAAATGTTGAGGCTGCAGTTTTTTGCATGTAACTCATTGTAAATCAAAATAAGACTCATTTGTGTGTATTATGTTTACTGCAAGCCAGTCAGCCTTCTATCTGATTTTTTTCTCCCATACCATGAACTCCTGTTTTCCAGCAATCGTGTGGCATCATGTTAAGTGCCTTTTGAAATCCAAATACAGTTCATGTAATGGCTTCCCTTTATTCACTCTGCACATTACTACTTCAAAGAACTCCTTTTAAAAAATGTGGTTTCTCATTCATAAAACCATGCTGGTTCTTCCCAATTCATCCTTGAGTTGTAACTTTCTTAATCAATTCATTCCCACAATTGATATTAAGCTAAATGGCCTGTAGTTTCCTTTTTGTCTCCTTCCTTTTCCCTAGAGGATTTATTTGCTGCTTTCTAGTTTGATAGTATAGCAATATAAAACACATAGCAATATATTGACTGTTTTGAATATTTTTCTAAAGAACCTGTGCACTACTCTCTAAGTGAAATGCTCTAACTGGAGTTAAGGATATCTTTTTTTTTGTTTTCTTACAGTTGATAAGAATGGTGAGGTGTGCATCTCAATCCTTCATGAGCCTGGGGAGGATAAATATGGATATGAAAAACCTGAAGAGCGCTGGCTGCCAATTCACACTGTAGAGACAATTCTTATTAGTGTGATTTCAATGTTGGCAGATCCAAATGGAGACTCGCCAGCCAATGTAGATGCAGCAGTAAGATCTTTTGTTTTGAGTTGGGACTTCAGCACTAACATTACTTCTCGTGGCCAGGTTTTCTCAAACAAAATTAGTCTGAGGCTATAATGGTGTTCTTAATAACATTGGTTTCCGTTATAAGTAACAGCAAGACCAAGATTGTCATCTGGGGAGTCTGATCAGAGGTCAGATTAAATCCAACAGGTTGTGAAATTCTAAGACCAGAACAAATGAAATACTTTTTTATTTTCATAATATTAAAAATTATAAGTGGGACGAAGTGAGTTTCTAAATTGATAACTACTTTTTTTTATATTATATGATGTTTCTTTGTAATTTAGATTATCCTTTTTATTGATCCTCAATGGGGTCGCATTAAATTTTCCAATCGTGTATTTTGTAAAATTTAAAGTTTTGGAAGTGGCATCTTTATTAATAAGTAGCAACTTCATTGGACACAGTTCTAGTCAGCATGTTGTCTTTTTAATAGATCTTTGGGGAAAAGTTAAATTTATCATTTTGGCTGCTATTGTCTTGCTGTATGAAAACCTGGGAACCGGAATATGCTGTTGCTGTTCAAGTAGATCAAGATTGACATTTTCTTTATTTTAATAATACCTTGGAATGCCCACTTCAGAGACCTAGTTACTTCAGTTGCCATTTGGGAAATGCTGGTAGAGAATTCTTGTTGCAGTGTTCTTCATGTCACTCCCACAGTCAGTGTTAACTTGTCAAATACACCAGTAGGTACTGCAGATGCTGGAGGTTAGAGTCAAGATTAGAGTGGTGCTGTTTCTGATAAAATCAGCGTTTCAGGCAAAAGCCCTTTTTTTTTCCCCTTGCTCCTCCAATACTGCCTGACCTGCTGTGCTTCCAGCACCAGTCTAATCTAAAATACACCAGTATGCCTTGGAAACTCAATACTATCAGATGGCATCTATGATGAAGTTTGCTTTGGACTTTAGACCAACTGTACTTAAATTTGCTTCTAATATATTCATGGAATATGGGCATCACTACAAATCCAGCATTTAATGTTAAACAAAAACTGCAGATGCTGGAGTCCAAAGTAGACAAACAGGAGTTTAGAAGAATGGAGCAAGTCAGGCAGCATCAGGATGTGGAGAAGTCAATGTTGTGGGTACTAACCCTTCAGGACTAGATGAGGAGGTAGGGGAGCTACAGATAAAGGGGGTGGGGTTGTGGTGAGGTATGGAGTGATAGGTAGACAAAGGTAGTGGCTATGACCTGGTTGGTGGTTGGGAGTGATGAGTCTGGTTGTTAGCTGGTAAGAAAAGTTGGTAGTGGAATGGAAGAGAGGAGGCAGGGTGGAAAGGAGATGGGATAGGTGTGAAGGATATTGAAACTCTGTTAAATCCCTTGGGCTGTAGGCTGCCCAGGTGAAAGATAAGGTGGTGTTCCTCAAAGCTGCAGTCTGATTCACTGCAGCAATGGCGGAGGCCAAGGATGAATATGTTGGAGGGGGAGTTGAAACGGGCAGTGACTGGGAGGTCAGGCTGGCTGTTTTGGGCCAGGTGCGGATGCTTGGTGAAACTGTGTCAACTAGTCTACATTTGATCTCACTGATGTAGAGAAGACCCAATTGGGAGCACTGGATGCAGTAGACTAGGTTGGAGGAGATGAAGGTGAACTTCCATCTCACCTGGATGTAGGTGAGCGAGATGGTGTAAGGCAGATGTTGCATTGTTTTCAGTTACGGGGAACGTACGGGAGGGGTTGGTGGAGAGTGGCACAAACCAAGAAGTGGTGTAGAGCATGAGTCCTTGCAGAAGGCAGGGAGGGGTGGAGAGAGGCAAGATGTTCTGGGTGGTAGGGTCAGATTGAAGTTGGTGAGAGTGTTCGAAGTTGCGTTAGATGTGGAGGCTGGTCGGGTGGAAAGTGAGGACAAGGGGGGATCCTATCTTTGTTTTTGGGGGGGTAGGTTTAGAGTAGTGGAGCGGAGAATGGGGGTGTGGTGGAGGGCTGTCTGGATGATTGGGCTGGGGGGGGAGGGGGGAAGAATCATTGTTTGAAATAGGACATCTGGGATACTTGGAAGTGGAACTTCTTATCAGAGCAGATGTGATGGACGAATTGGAAGATGGGCTGGACTACTTGCAGGATGCAGGTTGGGAGGAGGCGGAGTCTGGGTAGTTATGGGAGTCTGGGTTTATAGTACATTTTTATGGTAAATAGCAAATGTTAATTGGTTTAATGCTTTTCTATTTCACAAAAAACTCAAGTTTTTGACAGGATTGTACATTACAGATACTGGCAATTATTTTTCTGCCCCCTTTGTTTGCCTTCAGTATTGATTGAAGTCTTGGTTTTGGCCACTTTTTTTCACCTTGAGAAAACATGAAGAATGTACTTAGTAATTCAGCACGAGCTGAGGTGCACCCGAGCAAAGGTTGGCGCTTAGCCAGCTTTGTTGCAGCCCACTGGAGTTGTCTTGTAATGGTTGCATACTTTCATCCATTCTGTTTGGAGAGAAATAGTCCTTGGCTTAGTTATTTTTAATGAGCCACCTCCGATATGTTGCTAGATGCCTCCAGGACTCTTAACTCAACTCCTGACTCGTGGCAGCAAAACCATTGCACCACAGGAGACCCAGTCCGAGAGTTACGATAGTTACTAATTGGCCTGTTTCAATATGTTATTACACACCTCTAGAGCAGGTAGGATTTGAACCTAGGCTTCCTGAACAAAAGGTGGGGGCACTACCACTCTGCCACAAACCCTTCGACATATATTTAGAAAGAAGGCAGAACTTTGATATTGATCCCAATGTCTCAGCATAAAAATATTCAACCCATGAAAGTTTGTACAGTACAGCCTTTGAGTTAGCCTGAAATGCAGCCATTGTGTATACTTGCCATTGCCAGCCTTGATGGATCTGCAGTTACTTCCTGGTCACTCAGCCCTCCTTTTGCTATTGCGTATTGTCGTTTAACATACTTTGTTAGAGGAATGAGTAACATCTAACTAGTTTTGGATACTTTCAGACTAATGTGGAAATTTAACATGCTGGTGATCATGGTTTTGTTGGATTTCTTATGACACCCTCCCATGCTGTCTTGCCTTGTGTATATCTTTTGTGAAAACCATACTAAAATTTACAGCTTCTGATTTCTGTTGTAAATTACACATCTCTCCACTTCTTTTAACTTGTATAGTGAGATTACCCTCTCCTGTTGGCTTATAATTGGCTCCTTAATTAGTATTTGAAATTTGTAATGTCCTGCAACTGCCGAGTGGTTACATTTTTTGACAGTATTGGTGGATATTTAGTCAAAAGAATACTTGCGCAAAACTGTTGCAAAATGAAATTTTGGCACCTTTTTTACTCTGCATGTTAACAGAACTGAGAAAGCAGGATTCGGGCATTGTGTACAGTTCATCAGTTAATTCTGTCGAAGCTCTGCCTGAATGCTTGTGGAGCTGACTTCAAAATGGACTCCAGCATTTATTAAAACCTCCTGTTGAACGTGGAATTTCTCAGCACTCTTGTGTATCACTGTACAGTTCAGGTCTCACCCTGCCTGCCTGACATTTATCAGTTTTATGATCTTCATATCCTGACCAATACTTAAAATTATCTCGTTGCTTTCACTACAGTTTTGACTTTGCAGTGTACTAATTGCTTTCCTATGCTGGCTGTAATTGCCACCAAACTAGAACCTCTGTTTGTACTGTTTGTTTTTGGGCACCCTGAGGGAACACATTATGCTGCAACTTGTATTTCTTGATTGGAAAATAAGTTTGTGTTACATATTAGAGTTTATGATTATCTTGGTATTTTGCCATGTGATTTGTATTCACCCTCTTGCAACTCCCAAATTTTTAATATTTGGGCAACAGATGAATGTACTCTGATTTTGTTCATTTTTTTTCCTCTGGCTTACAATTGTAGAAAGAATGGAGGGAAGACCGTAATGGGGAATTCAAAAGAAAAGTTGCGCGCTGTGTAAGAAAAAGTCAAGAAACTGCATTTGAGTGATGTTTCGTTCACCAGGAAGCTTCACTTTCTGGTAAGGAAGATAGTGAACTTTCAGTCGAGTGCAAAATTGGCTAAATAGGATCTTTCCACTATCGGACTGTTTTGCCATGTTGATTGATTGGAGAGAATTAAACAGTAATAATATAGTTTACTGTCAAGCCTTATAAACAGCAAAATGCACAGTTTGGATTATAGCACCACCTCACTGGCCTCCCGATGCTATTGTTTTAACCTTAGATTTGATTCCCTGCAGTATGGCAACAGGCCCTTCACCCCAACAAGTCCACTCCGTCCCTTTGAAGAGTAACCCACCCAGACCTATTCCCCTACCCTATATTTACCCTGACTAATGCACCTTACACTATGGCCAGTTTACCTAACCTGTACACTTTTGGATTGTGGAGGAAACCGGAGCACCCGGAGGAAACCCACACAGACACTGGGAGAATTTGCAAACTCCACACAACAGTCGCCCGAGGTGGGACTCTAACCCAGCTACCTGGCACTGTGAGGCAGCCGTGCTAACCACTGAGCTGCTGCGCCATCCCAAGTCCAGCAAGTATGAACAGTTGAAGCCTTTAAGTTCAATAGTATGACTTAATCTACTGCACGTGCCAAAGCAAAACATTATCAACGCTTAACTCTTATTTCACATTGACTTTCAGGATGAGACCATAGTCAGATTTAGCATCGTTTGAATTGTATTCCAGTCTCTGAAGTTTGTGCTATAGTTTGAGAGCTATGCTTATCGTTGTAAAATTCTTTCCTGTGTGGTACAGGTCAACTGAAGTACCCAAGTCCATTAAGCTCCAGATTTGCTTTACTGTCTCATCTGATCTTTTGTCACATAGTTGCTAGCATCAATATGCTGTAAATGTCACAAGTCATATGAAATGGCAGGAGTAAGCTATTCTGCCCCATAAGGCTGTTCTAATTGTTCAGCCTATAATGTATGCCTGGCATTTTGGATTAATTTTTTTTCTTTAATTCATGTTGAAGGTGAATTTACTGAGGCTTGGCGTCTTCAAAGGTAAAACTCTTTGTAAACTAACCAGTGATACATGAATTGATAATTGGCACTGTAAAGCAAGAACCATCTTAAGTGAAGGTGCTTCCTTTTTTAAAAATACCAATGAGTTTCCTAACTAATGTTTGCTACTGGGAGCAAGTATAATGAGATTGAAAGGTGCCCTGAACATTTCCTCCCACAGTTTGTAGTCCTGTGGATTAAGCCAACTGGTGTGCATGTTGTCAAAGACAGCAGCATCTCCTGCAGATTCCACCAAGAATGGCTAATTATTTAGTCTTTTTATTCAATAACAAAATAGTTTTGATTGTCCATCTGCCCTTCAAGGTAATGGTGAGCTGCTTTTTTTTTTGAACAAAGAATAGGTTTTAAATCATTTGACAGCCACATTGAGAGAGTACCACACATAAAGTAAATCTCATTGTTTTTGGTATTGGAGTCCAATTAGACATGGAAAGGACAACAGGTTTCCTTCAAAAAGAAAAGCAAAAATGAACAAGTTAGGGTCTTGCAATATGTAATTTCACAATTGCCTTTACTCATACAAACATTGGAATTAGATGCAGGAGTAGACCACTTACTGCTGAGGCTCCTCCACCGTTCACTAAGCTCACAGTTCGTAAGCCAAGTCAATTTTAGCTCCTGCTAGTGAAAAGCCTTAAATGTCACTTAAAATTAATAATGTTTCTTCTCTACTGGCAGCTACGCTGTGTTACCAAAAATGTAGGTGATATCCAATCATTTTCAATGCATGTATTTTCTTCAAGTTTACACTATTTCCATATTAAGCCCCACCAATCAGCATTTTTTTCCTCCCATATTATTTTCAATAGTGCTGGGGAAAATACAACAGACTTCGCTTCAGTGGCCTTTGAGCATACAACTCTTAAAAAGGTTGCTTAGATCAGTGAGAATGGAGGGATAGAGTAGTATGAACGTGGTGATAGGGAATAATATTAATCACCAATTAAATAAAACACAAGTGAAACAGTCAGGGAGAGCTTGCTAAGTATGGAAATTTGGAAGTTAGCAGTTGCCTGATTGAAGCTCCCAGTTGTAAATCCTTTACCCTTAATCTTCCAGTTAATATGAAATACAGGAAAATTGGAGCCACTTGGTTTCTTTACATTTTGTAGAATGCTAATGAATCAAATTATTTGTAGAATGCTAATGAATCCAACTATAAAGAAATCAAGTGGCTCCAATTTACCTGCATTTCACATATATTGTGGCACAGTCCCCAGTAGCGTATAATTAATCAGTTACTGTTTGAAAGGAAGCTAAATTGATATGTTTTACACTGGGAAAATAGATTTTCCAGAGTTTTAAGAAATCTATTTAAAAAATGCTTTTGAGACCTCCACAAGAGACTTGTAGCCCATGTGTGAGGCTGCATCTGGTGTACTGGTAGGATATGCTTGCTTTTAAACTATGGTGTTAAAGCTTGTTTTTAAGAACTTGCACTAAATTGAAGCAATAACTAATGGGAAATTTGAGTTGCAGGTCTCCAATTAAGAACCAACATGGCACTGTTGACTTTCTGCACTCAACCCACCAATTGTTGGACCTCTTCAAACTGGTAACAAGTTGGAAATCCTGGATAGGCATTATGGAGCTGCGAGTGAATTATGCCATCCTCATTGTTGAGTAAAACCTATCGTGCCAACTTGGGGAGGGGGGGGACAAAATGATGCATCAGGATTCCTGTGAACTGCTTTGATCTTCAGGAGAAATTGTAAAGACGTGTACATAGCACAACATTATCTGGATATTCTATATACTGTACTTAGACACCCACAATATGCATTGTACCAAATTATAGCTTGCTTGTAGTTAGAGAATCGTGTAAATTCTGAAAGATTTTAGCAAGGGGGCTTTGTGCATTCAATTTTCTTAAGTTTACTATTAAAGCGAAACAAGTCTTGTAAAAGGTATCTTGCACTGTCAAACTGAAAGTTGCATTTATCAATGTTTTAAAATGGATTCCATTGTGAGAATGTTTTGCCAGATATTCTGATGCATTAACACTTGGCCTAAAATATTTTGGGCATGAATAATTTGCAGATGTTCAAATTTAATATGCAGATACTTTTGGTTCTACAGCAAGGGGTTAAAGTTTATACCTGAATTTGAAAATTAGCCAAGGTGACCTCATTAGTCTTCACTGCCCAACTGCTGAAACAATGTTTTGAGCTCGACTTGTGGGGAGTGTTTGAAGTAGGTTTCACATGTTTAGGTGTAGGCTTTCACCCTTCTCAGTGGGAGTTTGAGGACTTTTTTGGTATTAAAATGCTGTTTGTGTGTGTGTGTTTTCTTTCCTTTCTAGCTATAATGCAGATTTTCTGCTGGAGTGTACAAAGAGAAATGGTGATGTATATTTTCATGTAATTTGATTTTTGGAATTCTGTCACCTGTAGTGAAAGTTCTTCCAAAATATAATTGTTTTCCAGTATGAGTTGTCAGTTTCAGTTGTGTAAAACCTCTCAATTGCACTTTTGTTTCATATGGAAATTATTAAAATTTGAACTCAAACACAAAATAGGGATCCAATGGATTGAACTCTATGCAACTAATTGTACTTTAGTACAATAACTTACATTCTGCTTACAGTGTACTTGAATGCAATCTTAAGACTTGAGCTCCTGTTAATATTAAATATTTTAAATACGCTGCACACTTTAATTTTTATACTTTTTGGGGGGTTGGTGCTAGCATAAATCTAGGAAAGAGAATGGGGAGATTAGTTCTTACACTTCACTAGTGAGTACTGTCTTACAGAACATAGAACATATAGTACAGTACAGTGACAGGTCCTTCTGCATTGTTTAATTTCACTCTTCATGGGTGAGACCTCCTTTGGGATCCAGTACAGTTTTGGATTGAGGGGCACTGGGCTGTTAGTATTGACATCACAATGCACAGTAATTTTAAATCATATATTCAAATGTGGATAATTTGCTTTGACTTGTCAAGCCCCCTGAACAAGTAGAACACTTGTAAGATTTATTGGATTTTTAAATTGTCTTTTGGATGGACGGACAGACTGTAGCTGAGATGTGGGAGGCAGTGTTAGGTCAGAAACTCCCTTGATAGTCAGTGCTTGTGGTGTGCCTGAGAGTGAATATTGGAGCTGCAGGTTCTCAATTTCAGTATTAATGAGATGCTGTTATGCAAAAAAAAGTCCATCTGGTATAAATAGCAGAAATGGCATTTTAACTTTAAAAACAAGGTGATTTTAAGGTCAGGGGAATATCATCTAAATGAGATGCAAAATTGGAGAAAATATTAAAACTATTTTAGGGTTGTTGGTACACCAACTAAATCAGATGAAACTATTATCAAAGCAAAGATTAAACTTTACCAATTAAAAACAAAGTTGTAACCTCAGTTTTATTCCTGACTAATAAGATTTTTAAGGTACTCCTAATGGAAGTGTGCTGAATTTAAGCTCTGGGAAATTTACAATAAGGGCTATAATGCTGATATTGAGCTTAAGTGGTTTAAAAGTATATCCAAGAAAACCCCATGCTGAGAACATGGATTAAAGCCATAGAAAATGCAGTGACATGTTTAGTGAAAAGTCTTTCAGGGGTATTATGGGAAAAACCACAAATCAGTGGTGAGACCGATGTCCTTGCTAATGAACTAATACAACAAGGAGGAGTCTGAACTGCCTGGATTCTGAAACTGTGCAACTCACTTGACGTTTAAAATTTGAAGATCCAAAATTAGTTTAGCCCAGTGCTAACTATAGATACTAATCATGTCTGCAATTTCTGAGGTTGAATTACTTTGCAAAGTAACTGAGCCAGTCAATAATATTTCCTGAAAGAACAATGCAGGTGTCAAGTGATCCGAAACATCAGGACCTCTTTTAGCCAGGAATGTACTGTTCCTATGTTGTCAGTCATTATGCATTAAGTGCAATATGCCTGTTTAAAGGTGTATATTAAAGCTTTGGCTGCAAAATTTACTCCTGATATTTATTTTTATTAAGGTGCTACGTTTATTTAAATTCAATGCTAGAAATCACAGCAGCATTTTCATGTTAATGTTGCTAGACAACATTAATTGCATTTTAGCATGCAAATAGAGAAATGTCCAGCAACGTAGTGAACTGCTACCCTAGGCACAGTCAATGACTTGCATTTATTACAGTGCCATTTAATGTCATGACATCACTTTACAAACATTATCGAACAAAACTTGTCATTGAGCTACATTGGGTGAGGACAGGTGGAATTTAAGGCCTGTGGGTTTCAGAGAATGGATAAGACTTTAAGATGGAAATATTGTATACCCAGGATATAATGTAGATCAGCAAGCCTAGAGGTGAGGGAGTAGAACTTAATGTGAATTGGCACATGAAAAGCCAGAGTTTTGGATGGCCTCCTTTGTCAGGAGGTAAACCTTCAAATGTCAACAAAGAGATGCATTTGAAAAACAACAAAAGCATTGCAACGAAACCAAAATACTACACGTAGCTTCCCTACAGTGTGGAAGTGGGCCAAATGGCCCATTGAGTCCACACCAAGCCTCTGAAGATCCTCCTTATCCCTACCCCCTACCCCTGCATTTACCATGGCTAATCTGCCTAATATATTTTGTGTAACTGCAAAGCATGTAGCAAAGTTGTTTTAATGGAGAACTGTAACTATCTTATACTTTGGGAGAGGTAGGTGAGTGCACTCTGGACACCAGATGGGCAAATAGCATGGCCAATCCACCTAACCTGCACAGTTCGGACTGTGGGAGGAAACCCACACAGACATTGGAAGAATGTGGAAACTCAACTGCAGACAGTTACCTGAGGCTAGAATCGAACCTGGGCTCCTGTTCTGTGCCATATTGAGGATCTGAAATAAAAACACTACTTGAGAAATTAAGGAGGTCTGGTAGCATGTGTGGAGAGAAACAGATATGTTTAGAGTCTAATGTTTATATTCCACTTGAGCATTTTCCAACTTTTTTATTGCCATCTTTTACTTTCGTATCTAATTCTAATTCTTTAATTTCTCATCCAATTCTCCTCCTAACCATCTAATTTGTTCTCCCTGCTTTTGCCGGTGATAATGGAGTTCCATTTTCTGACTGTTTTGGAGATGGGTTTCTTCTGAATTTTTCACTGGATTTCTTAGTGACTACCATCTCACCAATACCTAGATGTGCTGGTTCCCACAAGAGGAAACAGCTCCTCGGTGTGACCAGCCCCTGTTAGATTATGCTTAGGCCACACCAGGTTGGAACTGGATTGGTTTAATTGTATTAGTTGCTTAAGGAAGGGTATAGGATGAGGGACTGAAAGCAAAGGCTTCAGTCTTGATGTTCAGTTGCAGGGAATTTCTGGTCATCCAGTCCTTGCTACCAGAGAAGCAGTCTGATAATTTATTGCCATTCAAATGCTTTTTTTAAAAAAAAACGCTTGATAGCAATTTCCTTTTACATAGTTAGAGCTTGGGTTACTTGTTAATGGGAGAGGTTAGGGCTGAAACAGTCTTTTTGAAGGAAGAGATGTGGGTTTAGCTCTACTTTGGGGAAGGAGACCTGTGATTACTTCTGTGT
Source organism: Hemiscyllium ocellatum (assembly GCF_020745735.1). NCBI lineage: Eukaryota > Metazoa > Chordata > Chondrichthyes > Orectolobiformes > Hemiscylliidae > Hemiscyllium > Hemiscyllium ocellatum. The sequence continues at coordinate 50,093,981 of NC_083431.1, forward strand.
TACTGTGGCTGACCTTTTTGGATTTTTAAATTTTCTTTATAAACTTAGACATATTCCAAGATGTTGACTCCTTGCTGGCCACTGTTCATGAAGCTGGCTGTCTTCAGGTACATGGCAATCACTAATTCATCATATGCCTGTCTGGGTGTTGAACACAGCCTTGATGGGCCGTTTTTCCATGGGAGATCTAAGTGGAGTTCAGTCCTATTGTGATCGGCTTTCCCTATCATCATCCTCCTGCTGCAGAACTGTCACCAATTCTCTCTTTCCAAAAAAGTTCCTTCCTGTGCTGTATCCATTCTGTCCACTGTCCCAAAAGCACTCCTAAGCAAGCACTTCGCTGTTCTCTAAGCCCTGCAAATCTTTTCAGATAATTGGCCAATTCCCTTATGAAAGTAATGTAGATTTCAGTATTGTGTAGCCCTATTCAGATCCTAACCTTTTGTAATTTTATTTAAAAGAAAAAAACTTTTATTCCTTTCCTGATCAGGGATTGGTAAAGTGACACTGCCATCATTATCTCAATGCTTTTATCAATCATCAAATAACTAACTCTTCCATTTGAGCCTCTGGTATAGGAAGAGAAAGAGAATTATAAGATTTGGCACTTGTACAGATAGGGTAATTTTAAGTTTCTGGAGCAGATGATCACTGGTACATTGGCTGCTAACAATTCAGTACCCTTTTAACATGAGGCTTCCCAGCAGTATGCATTGTTGTGACCATAGTCTGAACTGTGCACTGGAAATCAACCTCTGGCCTTCACATGTGAAACATGATCAATTTGATCAGGATGGTTAATGCTTGACTGTCACCACAATCTGAGCAGATTTAAGAAGGATTTGTTTTCTTATTCTTTCATAATAAAGAGCCTGTCCTTTGAGAAAGAAATAATAGTAATTACAATTGCAAACCTAAACACCCACCCTACATACTCGTGCACATTCATAAACTGGGTAGAGACAGAGGAGGCAGTCTTAGAAATGTCACAGGTGGAAGATTTAGACAAAAAGGCGTGACATCTTTCTATCCAAGCCCAACTGCAAATGGAGTGGCCTAAGGTGACTTTATTCTTTTCAGCTCTTGGTAACAATATCACTGTGGTGGTGGTCCTCAATCTGGTAATTGGTCACTTGGACCTAGGTCTTGGTTTTGGTTTAGAATTGTTCATTCTTTTTCAAACACTTTTTTTTGTTGTTTTGCCAACTAAGAGGGAGAGCAATTCTCCGCTTGCTTATGAGTATTTGTTGAAGGAGCAGCACTCTGAAAGCTTGTGCTTCCAATTAAACCTGTTGGGCTATAACCAGGTATTTTGGGGGTCCTTGTCTGATCTGACTGCTGTCACCTCTGTTGAATGTCAAGCTGCTACTTTAAGCCTGTCCAAACCCTGGAGCTGGCATGTCCCTGAAGTATCCAGCTTCCAGCAAAATCATTGTCTTCTGTAGCCATTAACTGACCTCGCAATTGCACCTCAATTTTTTTTATATCTAGAAAATTGCTTCTCTGTAATCGAAGCTTTCATTCTTTCAATTTTATATTTGCAAATAAACTATCTGTAATTCTTTAGAACTTGTAGAGCCAGAGTCCTGCATGATCTTGCTACTAAGAGGAACTGGAAACCATATTTGATTTTTTTTTGAAAAATATTAGTTTTTAATCCTGGTCACTTCATGTAAGATTGCCCATGCTGCAGTGAAATGATTTTCCTGTTGCAACATCGCATTTCTCATTCAGCTGGTTCACTAAACTGGCTGAGCATTGTTGTCTCTGGAGAGTCTGCACAGCAATGCTTTTTTTTTGGCTTAATGCAACTCCATGTCTTGTGAAATAAGGAATTAGTTACCTTTTAAATGCTTAACTTGGCACAGTTAAAATGTCCGTAGTGAACATCAGAATTGTAATTGACCACACTTTGGCTTTTCCAATTTTGTAGAATGTATTGCTTACAGTAGACAAGATTATGGGTCGAAAGTTTCCCAAACTATACTAGTTCCATTTGCCTGCATTTGGCTTATGTCCCTCTTAATCTTTCCTATTTGTACCTGTCCAGATGTCTTTTAAATCTTTATAACTGTATCTTCCACTTGTACTTCATTCCGTATATGAACCATTCTGAAAGTGTTGTCTCTCGGGTCCCTCCACTTCTTTCCCTCTCTCCTTAAGTTTGCGCCCTCTTGTTTTGGACTCCTGAGGAAAAAGGACCATGGCTGTTCACCCTATTTACACCAATGTGTGTGTGGAATGAGTTGCCAGAGAAAGTGGTGGAAATGGATACTATTACAGCACTTAAGTGGCTGGATAGGTTTAGAAAACTATTTGCTAAATACCAGCACTTGGGGCTCATCAGTTTCTGATATCTGCTTGGCACAGTACTCTATTTCCATATACCAAAGTTGGTCCCAATCACTGAGATAAAAGGGAGGCGAGGAAATGGTGGAATTTTACCCTGTAATTCCTCTATCTGCCAACAATAGCAGAAGGCTAGAGGAGCGGTTTAACTGTCTGTCAGTATGGCTATATTAACCTAGGGTGAGGAAAAGACCTTGAGGAAGAAAGCATCCTTCTGGAAAAGACCTGAGCTGTTCTACATACAATTTGTATGCACTAACATGTTATTGTTCTGTAAAAGATATTTCAGTGAATAATTAATGGCAGCAAGATGGATAATGAGTTTTTTGTTCAAAATATTAAAGCACTGATATGTCCATTTACTTCACAAATTGGAGTCCTTTCTTAAGCAATCGCTTGTAATTTTTTTTGATTCTGCACATAAACCTCTTAACTGAGAGGCAAGTGAGAGATCCTGCTCCCAAGTCTCTAATGCTGCCATTGTAGTCCCTCCTAGAAGCTAGTAGCCCTTTGAACCTGCTTTACTGTTCAATATGACCATGGCTGATCCTTTTTCTTGCTGCCACATTCCTACTTTGTACCCATTTAAGACTGAAAAATTCATCTCTCTCGAATATATTCAGTGGTAGAGAATTCAGCAAGTTCGCCACCCTCTGGCTGATTATTGTATTGCATTCCATTGATGAATGTCACCCTTTAGATTCAGGCATCGTTAATGCACCAGATTGATTCTGGCTATAAATTTTGAAGAGAGGCTGTATGCATTTGGTTTGAATTTCCCTTTCTATGAGAAAACACAGAATCTTTGTAAAATCTGGATGATTAAGGGTTCAAGTCTCTGATATGGGGTGGAGAACTGGCCCTGCAATCGTCTATTGATTGCAACTGCATGCTAATTTCTGCAGCTCATTGTCTTTCTACGGTTTATTCATGGTGCTTTCCCATTACAATCTGGAACAAAGCACTTGGCATGTGTCATGCTTTGTGGGTAGCGTATTATGGCTGCAGCGTTTACCGTCTACAGGGTGCACAGCATCAACTTTCCAAGGTTCCTTCGTCTGAAACTCCCAACTTCCATTGCAGGACATGGGCAACATTGGCTTGGAAGCATCATGTTCACTTTCCTTAATGTTTCGCACATTATGACTCAATCACATGCCTTCAATTTTTTTTCCAGTAGTGCGGGATCAAAAATCGCGGAAATTCCTACGCAATGCTCCGTTTACTACGGCTGTTGAAGAAAGCTGCTGCTATCATTTCACAATGCCATGAAGGCTGACATCCCATCACAAATTCATCTTCATTTACACATGAACTGTGCTTGATTATAGTACTGCTTCATAATGGAGTCAAATATTATTATGTCAGTCTCTTACACTGATCCTTTTTTTTGACATTCCTGTTTTGTTTAAATACCCCAACACTCCCGCCTAATTGCGGTAGTGCTTATTTTTTCCCCAGTACCCATGGTGTGTGTGTGTGTGCAGGTGTGAGACACAGTGAGACACAAGGTGCATGAATCTTTATTCAAATTTCCACCACCAGGAAGAAAGGAAACACCCAAGTGGCCAGTGACAAGCAGTGCCCTTCACATCAAAGGGCAATGTTGTGTGATCCCCTTGTGTGAAGGGGAGGGCAGGGATTAAATCAAAATAGAGTTGGAGGGGGAAATAATACTCTCCACTCGCTGCAGTGCCCACCTCTCCCTGAACAACTCCAGGGTGTTGGTGGACACTGCGTGCTCCTTCTCCAGAGACACCCAGGCTCGAATGTACTAATTTTTTTAGGAGAATCCTTACAGACACACGCATACACTAGTCCAGCTCCCGCCAGAGCCAGCTCTCAGAGTGAACAGAACGTCTGACACTCCTGTTTTTTTTTCTCTGAGTGAACTGATTTTCCTGTTTTTTTTTATTTTTTGTTGCCCCCACACTACCGCCTAACTGCGGTAGTGCTTATTTTTTCCCCAGCACCCATGAGTGTGTGCGCAGGTGTGAGATGCAGTGAAAGGTGCACGAATCTTTATTCAAATTTCCACCACCTGGAAGATTCCACATGTATTCCTAACACATTTCTCTTCCCTTGAGGTTCGATGGTTGTCAAAGTCATGTATGATATGTTACGTGACTGCGACAAGAGCAAAGCATCCCTCCTGATCCTTCTCAAAATGTCTGCAGCCTTTGATAAGGTTGGTCTCACCATTCTCCTCCAACACCCCTCCACTAGGGCTACATCTCCCCATTTGTACAAAAATGAGACATTTCCACTTCTGACTTTTTCTTAATTGTGGCATTCCACACTTCAAAAAGGCTTCTGCTTCTGTGAACATGATATGGTTTCACAGATCGGCACAACATGGAGGGCTGAAGGGCCTGTACTGCGCTGTAATGTTCTATCAATCTTTGTTCCAAAACAGTCTGACCCATGCTCATTTCTGATTCTCAGCTATCTAATCACAGCCAAGAGATCGCCTGCATTAGCTTCATCTCCTGCTCCCACATTGTAACCGCTTTCCTATTCATCATCTGCATTTAGAAAGGTGGCAGAACATGTCCAGGGAATTAGAGTTTGACATTAGTGGTAAGAAAAACAATGGAATCATTACTAAGGGATTACTAAACAATCAGGAGGGATGTCAAAAGAGAAAATCTTGTTTAACCAATCATCGAAATCTTAAGGAGGTAACAGCAGATAACAGTAATGAATCTCCTCTGCTTTTGGTTGCACTTCAGTCCCACGCTCCTGATCTTCGGGCACCTGGTACGGAGGAGGGAGGGCAGGTCTGAAGACCTCCTCGTGGGTCTGCTCCTGGGCCTGGCCAAACTGGCCATAAACAGGTTCCAGGCAGCGGGCCGTAGAAGGGGTCGTGAGGGCCGACTGCCTGCCCCTCTTCCGCGGTTATGTTAGGGCCCTGGTGTCCTTGGAGAAGGAGCACGCGGTGTCCACCAACACCCTGGAGTTGTTCAGGGAGAGGTGGGTGCCGCAGGGAGTGGAGTGCATCATTTCCCCCTCCACCTCAATTTTGATTTAGTCCCTGCCCTCCCCTTCACTGTTTGATCACACAGCATTGCCCTTTGATGTGAAGGGCACTGCTTGTCACTGGACCACTCGGGTGTTTTTTCCAATCTTCCTGGTGGTGGAAATTGAATAAAGATTTGTACACTTTGTGTCTTTCACTGTGTCTCACACCTGCGCACACACACACACACACACCATGGGTTAAAAATAACAGTAATGAAGTTCCTATCTTCCTGGTGGTGGAAATTGAATAAAGATTCGTACACCTTGTGTCTCTCACTGTGTCTCACAGCTGCACAAAGAAAAAAAAATAGTAATGAAGTAGCTGCAATTTACCTGGAATTTCTAAAGACCATTGTTGGGTGCCCCACAATCGAGAGATGAATTAGGTTAGCCAGTGTGGATTGGAAGGACAAGAAGTTGAATCGTTTGCAGTTGCCTTTAAAACAAAAAGCAGCAAGTGAGAGTAAATTATTCAGAGTGGCAGAAGGTGGGGACATGTTTGATATGGATCACTGCAGTTAATGTTTTATCTTTAGCATTTTGGAATCAAAACTGTTGTTCTAACTTTGTGAATTGTAGCCAATTAGGAGCATAGTCAATATTGAGGGAGATGGCAACAAATGACAAGTGGGCACAATAAGCTTATGGTTGAGAGTGTGGTGCTGGAAAAGCACAGCAAGTCAGGCAGCATCCAAGAAGCAGGAGAATGGATGTTTCAGGCATGATGAAGGGCTTATACCCAAAACGTTGATTCCCCTGCTCCTCGGATGCTGCCTGACTGGCTGTGCTTTTTTTTCCAGCATCACACTCTCGACTCTGATGTCCAATAAATTTGTAGAATGGGCAAATAATTGGCAAATGCAGTTTAACACATAACATGGAACATAGAAAAATACAGCACAGTACAGGCCCTTCGGCCCTCAATGTTGCGCCGATCCAAGCCCACCTAACCTACACTAGCCCACTTTCCTCCATATGCCTATCCAATGCCCGTTTAAATGCCCATAAAGAGGGAGAGTCCACCACATCAATATGGGAAAGCACACATTTTCAAAGGAAGAAGGTAAGAGTCTAGGTGGGTGTAGAGAAACAAAGGGATCTTGGGTGTACATGAGCTAATACAGGACATGGATGAGGCCTCTTCTGGAATACTGTGTTTGGTAGGGGATTTCAAGAGTAGTGGGCATATTTTTAAAGCAAAAGTGGGTAGTGCAGATGCTGGAGAGTAGAGTCAAGATTAGGATGGTGCTGGAAAAGCACAGCAGGTCAGGCAGCATCCGAGGAGCAGGAAAAGCCCTTCATCAGGAAATTTGTTTTTAAAATGAGAGGAGAAAGATTTTTAAAAGACACAAGGGGCAATGTTTTTACACAGAGAGTGAGGCATGTGTGGAATGAACTTTCAGAGGATGTGGATGTGGATACAGTTACAATGTTTATAAGACATTTGGATAAGTACATGAATAGGAATTGTTTGGAGGGATATGGGCCAAGCGCAGACAGGTGGGACTAGTTTACTTTGGGATTATGCTCAGCACGGACTGGTTGGACCGAAGGTCTGTTTCCATGCTGTATGACTTGATTAGAGCCAGGCTACGTAAGGGTGAAGTCACAAAGCACTTGATTTCCAAAGAGAAAACAAACCCATTTTGCCCCACGAGAAGCTGTGGATGTTGAGGATCAAACTGGATCAATCCCAAGGGTTTCTTTGGTCATGTTTATCAAGAGAGAGCTTTGTGGCACTGTGGGTAGCGTCCCTTACCTCTGAGCAAGCGGATGCAAGTTCGAGTTGTACTCCAGGCTTTGATGTGTTATTAATGAGGCCAAACAGGTTAGTAATCAACTTGTAAATCCTTCCAGCAGATTTAGATTTGGATTTTAATGTCATGTGTACTCGAGTACAGGAATATGGTGAAAAGTGTGCGTTGTCACCGTTCTCTGGTGGCATCTTAGTGCACAAAAGACAGGATTAAAAACAGAAATAAAAGAAACAGCCAAAAGAAAAGGAAACATTTCGAACACTCTCCCTCCTCCGCCATAAGCCCTCACTCCCAGGAAAACAAAGTCCATCCTTCAGTCTGCAAACACTCAGGTGTCCCGAGACCCCAGCACCGTTTCCACCATCAGGTACCTGGGCTTAGCCAAGTCTTGGAGCCACACCATCACCGCTGGAATCATGTTGCCAATCCTCAGCGCCATCTTACCCCCACTTTGGGGTGGGGGAAAGCAGAGGCATTGCAAGTGTTATACAAATGCAAGTCTGTCTTTCCAGCAGAAGGTAATCTTGAAATTTGCAAAGGCTGTTGGGTGTTTGGCAGTTCACTCCCAGAACAAGTTGAGACATCCCCTCGGGAGGGGAGACTTGTAGAGGGAGGGGAGGCTTCAAGAGGAATTCACCTCAGCTGCTCTCTGCTAGTGGTCAGAGCAGAGAATGCAGCTCCACCATCTGCAGAAACCAACAGCCCATTGCCAAGCAAAGCCACAGACCCACACAGGAAATCCACGGGTCACCAGTAACCTCTCACAATCTCAGGGCAAGGGAATAAAGAGCAAGAGAGAATAGCATCAAAGGATATGAAGCAAAGGCAGGTAAATGGATTTGATTTACAGACTAACTGTGATAAATGGCTAATCAGGCTCAGGGGACTTACTGCATTTTGGACACATTTCTTTAGCATGCCAGGCAATGTATGGACATGTACAATTACATAACAAAAAGCTAAACAAAGAGAGCAGGCAATTAGAATAATTTCAGGCAGCCTTTTGGAGTTCTGGGATAATATTCTCTCCTCTCCCCAGAGATCAGAAAGTAGAATGCAGAATCTGAACAGAATTAAAACATTCAGCCCTTTGAGTCTGCTCCACCACTCGATCATGTTTGATATGTTTTTCAAGCCCATTCTCTGTCTTCTCTCTGTAATCTTTGATCCCCTTACGAATCAATAACCTATCCATCTCTCTCTCTTAAGTACTCTCAATGACTTGGTCTCCACAGCCCTCTGCAACAATGGGTTCCACAGATCCATCATCGTCTCTCCAAAGGAATTCCTCTTCACCCTAGTTCTAAAGGGTAGTCCGTTCACTCAGAGGCTGTCTCTTCGGGTCCTAGTCTCTCCTACTCGTGGAAGCATCTCCTCCACATCCACTCTATCCAGAACTCTCAGTATTCTGTACTCCCTCTCATCCTTCTAAACTCTGAGTACACACCTCTTCAGATGCACTGATGCCCTTGCCCATATGGGTCCTTGCTGGATGTCGCCAATGCAGACACCACTGGGGACTGCACCAGCCCAAACTTGACACCGCCATTACCATCAGTCCACTTCGGGCCCACCTTGTTGATGCAGCCACTGCCAATATCACTGGGGTCTCGTATTGGGCCCAAACTCTCCCCCACGCCACCGGCCATGAGTGTGTGCTGCTGGTGCCAACCTCATCGCCATGAATGTATAACATGAATAGCTGTGGTCCCAATACTGACCCCTGTGGAACTCCACTTGTCACTGGCTACCATCCTGAAAGAAACCACCTTTATCCCCACTCTCTGCCAGTCAGCCAATCATCTATCTACACCAATACCTTGTCCCTAACACTATAGGCTCTTATCTTATTTAGCAGCCTCCAGCGCGGTACCTTGTCAAAAGCCTTCTGAAACAGGTAATGCCCGCTGGCAGTCATTTGTCTAACATGCTCATTACCTCCTCAAAGAATTCTAACAGATTTGTCAGGCATGACCTCCCCCTGCTGAAGTTGTACTGCCTCAGCTCTGCATGCACTGTCATTATATGGGCGGCATGGTGGCTCAGTGGTTAGCAATGCAGCCTCACAGTGCCAGGGACATGGGTTCACTTCTCACCTCTGTGTGGAGTTTGCACATTCTCCCCGTGTCTGCGTGGGTTTCCTCCGGGTGCTCCGGTTTCCTCCCACTGTCCAAAGATGTGCATGTCAGGTGAATTCTCCATTCTAAATTGCTCGTATTGTTAGGTGGATTAGTCAGGGGTAAATGTGGGGGAATGGGTCTGGGTGGGTTGCTCTTCGGTGGGTCGGTGTGGACTTGTTGGACCAAGGGGCCTGTTTCCACACTGTAGGGAATCTAATCTAATCTAATCTATCATACCATGTGCTTCCAAGTATTCCTCAATCTCATCCTTAATAATGGACTTTACCAACAACTGACGTCAGGCTAACTGGCCCATAATTTCCTGTCTTATGCTGTTCTTCCTTCTTAAACAAGGATGTTACATTGGCCATTTTCCAGTCTTCTAATTAAACAGAGTTGTTACATTAACCAGGAGTTTGAGGCTTGTAGAGGCTTATAAAATCATGAAGGGCATTGGTAAGCTTAATGACAAGAGTCTTATTCCCTAGGATGGGGGAGTTTAAAACTAGAGGGCATATTTTAATGGTGAGAGGTGAAAGTTTAAAAAAAACATGAGCAACTTTTTTCCAGAGAATGGTTTATGTATGGAATGATCTTCCAGAGGAAGTGGTGGATGCGGGTACAGTTACAACATTTAAAAGATATTTGGATAAACATGTGAACAGAAAAGGTTTGGAGGGATATAGGACAAGCGGTGGGACTAGTTCAGTTTGGGATTATGGTCAGTTGGACTGAAGTGTCCGTTTCCGTGCTGTATGACTCCAATGATTCCTGAAAGATCACCATCAACGCCGCCACAATCTCCTCAGCTATCTCCTTCAGAACTCCAGGTGACTAATCCACCTTCAGACCTTTCAGCTTCCCCAGCACCTTCTCCCTCATGGTGGCTACTACCCTCACATCTGCCCCGACTCTCTTGAAGTTCTGGTTTGCTGCTGGCATGAAGTTGGTAGTCATAGCAAATGGGGATGGCTGCTTTCTTCGATGTGTTTGTGATAGGCAGTGCCAGAATTTGATCATGTCATTGGGATATTTGCAAGTACTCTCTTATGGCAGACCACGATTGCAAGTTTATCAATTTTCCCATCAGGGTGAAGAATCCATTTCTTTCATCCTACCAAATGAAATTTGCTGAAGCAATCTAAACAATGGCTCGGAGCAACTAGAATCCCTCCAGTGCAGAGAGAGGCCATTCGGCCCATTAGCTCTGCACTGACCCTCTCAAGAACATCCCACCAAACCCTGTAACTCTGCATTTCCCATGGTGAATCCCCCTAGCCTGCACGCTATGGGCAATTTACCATGACCAATCCACCTAAACTTGTACATCTTTGGACTGTGGGAGGAAACCAGAGCACCTGGAGGAAACCCACACAGACACAGGTGGACCGTGCAAACTCCACACAGACAATCGCCCAAGGGTGGAATTGAACCTGGGTCCCTGGTGCTGTGAGGCAGCAGTGCTAACCACAGTGCCACCCACTCCAGATTGAAGGGCTCTTAATGTGAGAAAAATAGTGAAACTGTAAAATCTCTGTATTTTGGTCAGACTTCACTCTTACTCCCCCTGTCCTCCCTAATGTATTTAACGACTTGTGTTCAAATTGCTCTACAATCTCTTCTGTCTTGTCTCTGCAATCTTTTCAAACCTTAGGTCTTCTTGCAACATCTTCACTCCTCTTATCCTGGCCCTCGAAGCATTCTCCTTTAATGTTAGCAGGGGTTTCAGATGCACTGACCACCATGATTTGCTTCCCTAAACTCCTTCAGATCAGTTTTTAACCTTCTACAAGACCTGTCTGCTTGATGAAGATTCCTGGATCTCTTTCACTGCAAGTTGAGTGTCTGTCTTTAACCCTCCTGATGTCACAAAAACTCTGGAAAAGCTGAAATTTTGTTTAAATCAGACACAGTGTTTTCTGTGGACTATCGATCAGCTGAGTTTGTGAGGGCCACGGAATTGACAGTAAGACCATGTTTTATGGGAGGTGTATAAACTTAAAGTGAAATTGCACCTATGTCTGAGTTAGCAGACTGTCAATTCAAGTCCCAGTCTAGAGTCTTGAGCACCAACTCCAGGCTGATATTGCAGTGTAAGTCCCAGAGTGCGGTTTGTGAACAACAACAGCAGGACTGATACACAAGATCTCATTGTGAAAGAGAGCTGGGCCAATATTTATCCATTAGCCAGTTTCTCCAGAACCCGTGATCTTGACTTATATCTCACTCAGGACTGAGATGAGAGGAAAATTCTTCAGAGTTCTGAAACTCGAGAAGGCTTTGGATGGTCATGGGCAAGATATATTCAAGACCGTAATCGATACTGAGGGATGTTGTGGGGAGGTAGATCATCCATCTTATTGAATGGCAGAGCAGGTTTGATGGGCTAAATGGCCTACTCCTGTGTCTATTTTTTCTACTTTATGTCCTGTTTGTGGCTACATTCCAACACTGACTACACTTCCATAGTATTTCAGTCACTAGAAAACACAGGACCATCCTGTGGTTGCAAAATACACTATAGAAGTGCAAGTTCTTTCTTTACAAAAGTTTTTTTTTATTTGCTCATGGGAATTGGAATTGGACAGCTGACCAGCATTTATTATCCATCCCTAGTTGCCCTTGAGAAGGTGGTTATGGGGCAACTTCTTGAACCACTGCAGTCCATGCACTGTAGGTAGACCCAAAATGTCCTCAAGGAGGGAATTCCAGAATTTTGACCCAGCGACAGTGAGGAAACGGCGATATTTTCCAAGGCAGGATGGTGAGTGGCTTGAAGGGGAACTTGCAAGTGGTGGTGTTCCCATGTAGTTGCTTTTGTCTTTCTAGATGGAAATGGTTGTGGTTTTAGAAGGTGCTGTGTGAAGATCTTTGGAGAATTTCTGCAGTGCACCTTGTAAATAATACACAATGCTGCTACTGAGTGTCAGTGGTGAAGGGAGTGGACATCTGTGGCTGTGGCGCCAATCAAACCAGTTGCATTGTTCCGGATGGTGTCAAGCTCCTTGAGTGTTGTTGGAGCTGCACCCATCCAGGCAAGTGGGGAGTATTCCATCACGCTGCTGACTTGTGCCTTAATATTGGTGGGTAGACTTTGGGGAGTCAGGAGATGAGTCACTTTCTACAGTATTCCCAGCCTCTGACCTGCTCTTGTAGCCATTGTGTTTATGTGATGAGTCCAGATAAGTTTCTGGTCAATGGTGACCCCCAGGATGTTGATAGTGGGGGATTCAGTGATGGTATGTCAGGGGGGCAGTGGATGGCTTGTCTCATATTGAAGATGGTCTCACATAACCTGGCATTTGTGTGGCACGAATGTTACTTGCCACTTGTCAGCCCAAGCCTGGATAGTGTCCGGATCTTGTTACATTTAAATATGGGGATTACTTCAGTATTTGAGGAGCCATAAATGGTGCTGAACACTGTGCAAACATCAGCGAACATCGCAACTTCTGACCTTGTGATAGAGGGACGATTAAAAAATGGTATCAGATTCAGTCTTGGTTTGTTTGCTGTCACTTTTAAATGGGGCGGGGTGGAGGGTGCGGAGGTGGGGGAGGGAGAGAGGTGGGGGTGCCGGTGGTAGGTGGATGTGGAATGGAGGTCTCTCTCCGAAGCAGGAAGTCATTGCATGCATTGTGAGGTCCTGAAGGAAAAGTAATGCTGAAACACAGTGAAATTGAATAATCGGATGGCATGAATAACACAGAGCAAGCAGCAAGCACTCAAGATCAAGACCTCATCACTCTGAGATTGACTGACAGGCCCAGCTGGTGACAGTGCCGGACAGAACTTGCTGAGTCAAGGTTCAATTAAAAATAATTTGTTTCATGTTCCAGAACTGGTACCAGTGTGCAACTCACATATAACTTGGTCATCGTAAACAAAATAACATGTTTACTCTGGAATAATCCTGTCATTTTGCAGCTTTTGTTCTGTCCCAGTTCCTCCAAAATGCACCCCTTACTTTTCATCAATGTGACCCAGTGCTGTCATCACGACTTCTAAATTAAATAAATTGTCAGATTATCCTTCATCCTTGATGAACTATCTAAACGTCTGTGGTCTGTTGGATCCTAGCGCGCAGCTCAGTCACCCTTATTGGTTCCCAGTCAAGCAACACATCAATCTTTTAAAATTCGTATCTCAGATCGAACAGTCTCAAACCTTTCCATGGTCTCTCCCCTCAGTATCTTGGTAACATGCCTGGGAATTCCTGTTCTTTCATCTCTAGTCTCTTCGGCATTAACCATTTCCTTGACACAACCTTAAATGGCTTGAGCTATTGTTACCCCAATCACTGGAAATTCATCCTCAAATCTCTCTGTCACTCTCTGCTTCTTGTAGTCACTCTTTAAGTCATTTCTCATTGAGTCCAAGTGCTTGGCCGACTGTCCTACTTATTTCCTTAATTAAAAACAGAAAGTGTTGGAGAAACTCAACAGGTCTGGCGTCTGTGGAGAAGGAGAAGCAAATAAATGTTAACTTTTGGAAGGCATTCTGCTGTGAGTCCATTCTAATCTGGTCCTGCCCAGCACTGTAAACACTACACAGCATTCCTGTACATGTAGGTAAGAACATAAAAACTAGGAGCAGGAATAGGCCATTCAGCCCCTTGAGCCTGGTCCACCATTCAAGGTGATCATGGCTGAACCATCTCGGCCTTAACTTTACTTTATTAACTGCTCTCCAAAACTTATTAGCCCATTACTAATTAAAAATCTTCTCTTCAAATTTATTCAGTAATGTGGCTTCCACTGCACTCGAGGGAAGTGTATTCCATAGATTCACAACTCTTTGAGTGAAGTACAACAGTTTTAAATCTGCTCCCCTTATCCCATCTGAAAATGTGTTGCTGGTTAAAGCGCAGCAGGTCAGGCAGCATCCAAGGAACAGGAAATTCGATGTTTCGGGCACAAGACCTTCATCACATCCCCTTATCCCATGACTATGATGTCTCATTCTAGATTGTCCCACAAGGTGAAACATTCTCTCTACATCTACTTGGTCATTTAGCAACTTATAAACCTCAATTAGATCTCCTCAGTCTTCTAAACTCTGGAGAGTATTGCCCTGAACTGCTCAACCTCTCTTCATAAGACAAACCCCTCAGCTCTGAATCAATCTAGTGAACCTCCTCTGAACTGCCTCCCAGGTAATTACACCCTGACACTGAATAAAATAGATTCACACACATTTCAATGCTCAGACTTCTGTAAAGGTAACTGGTGTCAGATGTGTTACTCAAACCACAAGGAACACCAATTCTGCTAACATAGAAACAGGCAAACATAGAAACAAAGAAGATAGGAGCAGGAGCAGGCCATTCAGCCCTTCAGGCCTACTCCACCATTTATCACCATCATGGCTGATCATCCAACACAACAGCCTAATCCTACTTTCTCCCCGTAACCTTTGATCCCATTCGCCCCAAGTGCTATACCTAGCTGCCCCTTGAATGCCTTCAATATTTTGGCATCAACTCCTTCCTGTGGTAATGAATTCCACAGGCTCACCACTCTTTGGAACATTCTCCCTGCATCTGATCTGTCTAATCCTGTTAGGATTTTATACGTCTCTACGAGATTCTCCCCCTCACTCATCTGAACTCCAGTGAAAACAATCCTAACCCAGTCAATCTCTCCTCATACCTCAGTCCTGCCATCCCTAGGATCAGCCTGGGAAACCTTCCCTACACTTTCTCGAGAGCAAGAGCATCCTTCCTCAGAAAAGTAGACCAAAACTGCACACAATGTTCTAAGTGTGGCCTCACCAAGGCCCTGTATAACTGCATCAACACATCCCTGCTCCCGTACTCAAAACCTCTCACAGTGAAACCCAACATACCATTTGCCTTTGTTATTGCCTGCTGCACCTGCACGCTTACCTTCAGTGACTGGTGCACAAGGACACCCAGGTCCCACTGCACACTCCCCAGTCCCAATGTACAGCCATCCAGAGTAACCTGCCTTCTTGTTTTTGCTTCCAAAGTGAATAACCTCTCTTTTATCCAAATTATACTACATCTGCCATCGACTTGCCCACTCACCCAACCTGTCCAGATGATGCTGAAGGATCCCTCCATCCTCATCACAGCTGACCCTCCCACCCAACTTGGTATCTTGTGCAAACTTTGACATGTTACATTTTGTTCCCCCATCCAAATCATTATATATTGTGAATAGCTGAGGTACCAGCAGCAATCCCTATGACACCCCACTAGTTACTGCTTGCAATTTGAAAAGGACCCATTAATTCCTATGCTGTTTCCCCTTTGACAACTGATTTTCAATCCATCTCAATACATTTCCCTCCAAATACCACCACGTGGTTCCTGAACATTTTAGACCACTGCTCCACCACTGTGAAGGATGCCTACCACTCCATCCCCCACCCTCATTTCGGGAACTCCGACCACAATGCCGTGTTTCTTCTCCCGGCTTACAGGCAAAAGCTCAAGCAGGAAACCCCTCGCGGATACAGGCCCAGTGCTGGTTGTGAGAGGCAGTGGATCAACTCCGGTGCTGTCTGGAATCAGCTGATTGGGCCAGGTTCAAACGGTCCACAGGTCCCTTGGACAAGTACACCACCACTGTCACAGACTTTATCAGTAAGTGTGTGGAGGACTGCATACCGATGAAGTCAATCCGGCGTTCCCCCACAGGAAACCCAGAATGAATCAGGACATACAGAACCTGCTCAAAACAAGGCGTGAGGCCTTCAGATCAGGAGACCCACTAAAATATAAGGAATCCATGTATGACCTTCACAGAGCCATTAGGACAACCAAGGACCAATACCGATCCAAACTAGAGACCCAGACAGACACCCGGCAACTACGGCAAGGACTGAATGACATCACAGGTTCTAAAAAGAGACATTGCAAGGTAGCAGGCGATGACACATCCCTCCCAGATCGTCTCAACGCCTTCTATGCTCGCTTTGAGCAGTATTTCGGTGGAGAGGTAACACTTATTCCAACAAGTCCTGATGAACCTATCCCAACATTCACTGCATCAGAGCTCAGATCAGTTTTCATTCGTGTGAGTCCAAGGAAAGCGATGGAGCCAGACAGAGTACCAGGCCGTGCACTCAGAGCACATGCAGATCGACTGGCAAGGTCTTCTCAGACATCTTCAACCTGTCCCTGCAGCAGGCCACTGTCCCTGCCTGTTTCAAGAGAGCCAACATCATCCCTGTGCCTAAGAAGACTCATGCAGCATGTCTCAATAACTATCACCCTGTGGCCCTAACTTTGGTGGTCATGAACTTTGAAAGGCTGGTCATGGCATTAATCAACTCCAGCCTCACCACTACTCTTGACCCACTCCAATTTGCCTATCAGACCAACAGATCCCCATCAGGTGCCATGTCACTTGCCCTTCACTCCTCCCTAGAACATCTTGACACCAAGAACAGCTACGTAAGAATCGTACTCATTGACTATAGTTTAGCCTTCAACACTGTTATCCCCTCAAGATAGATTACTAAAGTTAATGATCTCGGACTAAGTCCCACTCTCTGTAACTGGATGCTCAGTCTCCTGACCCACAGTCCACAATCAGTGAAGACTGGGGATGATATTTCATCCTCACTAACACGCAGCACTTGGGGGCCCCCAGGGGTGTGTACTCAGCCCCCTAGTGTACCCATGACTGTGTCGCCAAATACCAGACTAAGGCCATTTACAAGTTCACTGATGACACTGCCATAGTTGGTCGAATTTCAGATGGCGACAAAGCAGACGACAGACCTGGAAAAATGGTGCACTGAGACCAACCTAGCTCTCAATGCCAGTAAAACCAAGAAACTCATTATTGACTTTCGGCGGGATGTTACTCATGCCCCCCCTATACATTAACAGCACAGAGGTGGAACAATGGAGAGTGTCAAGCTCCTGGGAGTGGTCATCAACAACAAGCTTTCTTGGACTCTTCATGTGGACACACTGGTTACAAAGGCCCAACAATGTCTCTTCTTCTTCAGGCAGCTGAGAAAATTTGGCATGATGACAAATACCCTTGCCAACTTTTATAGGTGCGCCATCGAGATCATTCTGTCTGGCTGTATCACTCCGTAGTACGGCAACTGTACCTTTCAAGATTGGAGATGGTTACAGAGAGTGGTGAACTCAGCCCGGACAATCACAAAGGCCAACCTCCCATCTATAGAATCCATCTACCAGGCCCACTGTCAAGGAAAGCCAAAGATCGATCTTACCCTGACAATGATTTTCTACAACCTCTACCAACAGGGAGAAGATGCAGAAGCTTGAACACACGCACCAACTGGTTTTGAAACAGTTTCCACCCTACTGTTGTTAGAATACTGAATGGAGTCACAAACTCTTAGCATTCACCTGTACCTGTGTGTTTGTTTCTGCTGCTGTTTACCTATTATTTACTTATCTATGCTACTTAATGATGTGATCTGCCTGCAGTGCTCACAAGACAAAGCTTTTCACTGTGTCTCAGTACACGTGACAATTCAATTCAAATTCAATCCCTTGCGCTTTAATCTTACACAACAATCTCTTATGCCAGAGTTTGTTAAACATGTTCTTAAAGTACAAATATACCACATCGACTGGCTCTCCCTTATCAATTCTACTAGTTACATCTCCAAGCATCAAGAGTTGAATTTGATGGATTCTGTAATATCCAGTGATGTATGATTCTACTTCTGGCATTGAACACTTTAATTTTATCCATCAACAACTGAATGAATAAAGTAGCATTCTAAAAATTCTCAAAAGAGTTATGTTTGATTGGAAATGTTAACCTTGTTTCTCTAAAATATTCAATTTTATTGTGAACTACTATTTTCAACTGTACAATTTATAATCCTCATACTTCATGGATTAAGGGTGAGAGATCCTATTAAGTTGGGGCAGTCTCGCTTTAAGAGAGGCCCCGCCCCTAACACGGGCGCTACCATTTTTACGGGGGGAGGAGGGGGAGGCAGGGTTTGGTTATCGCGAGAGCGGCTGGGGCCAACATGGCGGAAGGTAGGAGCTGTCGCGCCGCGGGTTCTGTGTTGGGCGGCGGGGAGCCCGGGGCCGAGAGATGCAGCCTCCGTGTCCGGACACACCCGAGCGCCCGTGGTCACCGGGCCGGCTCTGCGGCTCCGCTCCCCCCGAGGCGGAGAGGAGGGCGACCCCACCCGCAACCAGCGCCTACCCCCCCTTCCCCAGATTCACCCCCAACACCCCCCTCCCCCCCCCCACACACACTGACCCCTCCCCCACACACACTGACCCCTCCCCACACACACTGACCCCTCCCCCACACACACTGACCCCCCCCACACACACTGACCCCTCCCCACACACACTGACCCCTCCCCCACACACACTGACCCCTCCCCACACACACTGACCCCCCCCACACACACTGACCCCTCCCCCCCACACACACTGACCCCTCCCCCCCACACACACTGACCCCTCCCCCCCACACACACTGACCCCTCCCCCCCACACACACTGACCCCTCCCACACACACTGACCCCTCCCCCCCACACACACTGACCCCTCCCCCCCACACACTGACCCCTCCCCCACACACACTGACCCCCCCCACACACACTGACCCCTCCCCCACACACACTGACCCCTCCCCCCCACACTGACCCCCCCCACACACACTGACCCCTCCCCCCCACACTGACCCCCCCACACACACTGACCCCTCCCCCCACACACACTGACCCCCCACACACACACTGACCCCCCCACACACACTGACCCCCCCACACACACACTGACCCCCCCCACACACACTGACCCCTCCCCCCCCACACACACTGACCCCCCCACACACACTGACCCCTCCCCCCCACACACACTGACCCCTCCCCCCACACACACTGACCCCTCCCACACACACTGACCCCTCCCCCCCACACACACTGACCCCTCCCCCCCACACACACTGACCCCTCCCCCCCACACACTGACCCCCCCCCCACACACTGACCCCCCCCCCACACACTGACCCCCCCCCACACACTGACCCCCCCCCCCACACACTGACCCCCCCCCCCCCACACACTGACCCCCCCCCACACACTGACCCCCCCCCCACACACTGACCCCCCCCCCACACACTGACCCCCCCCACACACACTGACCCCCCCCCACACACACTGACCCCCCCCCCACACACTGACCCCCCCCCCACACACTGACCCCCCCCCCACACACTGACCCCCCCCACACACTGACCCCCCCCCACACACACTGACCCCCCCACACACACTGACCCCCCCACACACACTGACCCCCCCACACACACTGACCCCCCCCCACACACACTGACCCCCCCCCACACACACTGACCCCCCCCCACACACACTGACCCCCCCCACACACACTGACCCCCCCCCCCCTCTACCCCCCCACACAGACCCGTTCCCCCCCTCTACCCCCCCACACAGACCCGTTCCCCCCCTCTACCCCTCCACACAGCCCGTTCCCCCCCTCTACCCCCCCACACACACCCCCCCCCCCCCTCTACCCCAACACACAGCCCCATTTCCCCCCTCTACCCCCACACACAGCCTCATCCGCCTCTCCATCCTCCCACCCCCCCCGACACATCCTCCTCTCCACCGCTCCCCCTCTCTTCTGCCGCCCATCGCCCCCTCCACTGTCTTCCCCCCCCCCCCCCCCCCCCCATTCATATCTGGTCATCACCATCCCCCCCCCCCTGTTTAGAGCTGAGAAAAACAAAGACTATGTTCATGCTTCATCTCTTAGTGAGAGGAATAAATTTGCAGGCAAATCTGATGGAGGGAAAAGGGAACTTTTAATTCCCCAGGGTTGTATTGAAGTAAAGGGTAAAGGTTGGGGAGGGATCTCTGAAATGGTTCAGCTGAACCAGAGCAGAAGTGTTTATGGGTGACTGTGCAATGAGGTAACCAGGAGTCTGGAAGGAGCACTTTGGCATGCATGATCTTTGTATTATAAGGTTCAGGTGAATAATGGTGAGGATGGAAAAACATGAAGTAAACATTTAAATTGGCAATGGGGTGATGTTGGTAGATGACACTGGTTGACTTGAGGTAAAATGACCAAGAACTGACAGAAAATATGGCCACCTCTTCTGGAGATGTTATCGGTAAGGTACCTTCTAATGAAATGGAAAAAGGAGGGGAACCAAGTTCAAGGCTATTTCCATTGCAAAGAAAATGGCAAATAGAGTAACAAATTGGAACTGGCTATTTCCTCTCTTGAACTTGTGCACAGTCAAATTGATTAGGAAAGAGATCAATATTACTTTGTTATTGTGCCAGAATTTTGAACTCCTTTCTCAGCGACACTGTGGGTGCAATGGCATATTTTGTTTTGAGGCTCTAGAAGACTATTGGCCATTTTCTCAAGGTAGTTAAAGGTGACCAACAGATATTGGCCCTTGTTGGTGGTGTGCCCTCCCAAGATTACATATGAAACCCACAAGCTCTGATCTCTCATCGCTGGTTGTTCTTTCTCTTGCATCAGTAGCGGTGACTAATGGCAACAGATTGGAATTTTAACTATCATTGTGTATTTGATTGCATAAACTTACAACATACCAGCTATTTGACCAACTGGTCTGTACTGATAGTACATTTACTGAGCTGAAAATGTGTTGCTGGTTGAAGCACAGCAGGTTAGGCAGCATCCAAGGGACAGGAAATTCGACGTTTCGGGCCAGAGCCCTTCACACTTACATGAGTCTCTGCCCATCTTTTTTTTATCTCACTATCAGCATATCCAAGGGAGAAAGAAAAGGAGGATATCTGGCTTCCCCTTAAGTGCATCTGTACCCTTCACTTTAGCCACTCAATGGGTGAAACAAATGTGCCTAAATTCATCATGTAATGAGTGCCTTATCTTTGTAAGCCTTAACTTTGGGTTGTGGGTGTTGCCTTGTTGCAGTGAAACTTTTAGATAGTGCTCCCTGCTGCCTCATGCACAGTGCGAGGCCAGTAGATGTTTTGAAGTGACAGTTGCGCATTGATCAAATGGGCTTCTTTGTTCTGAGTCAAGCTGTGTTGTTGGAGTTGTACATATCCGTGCCGATGTCGAATCCATCACACCCCTGACCTGTGTCTTGTACATGGTGAATAGGCTTTGGAAATTCTGGACGTTGGTTATTTGCTGTGGAATTTCAGCCTCTGACCTGTCCTTGAGCCACAAAATTTATATGGCTAGTCAAATTCAATTCTAGTCAATGGTGACTTCCAGAGTACGGATAATGGGTGATTGTGTTGGGAATGCCATGAATGTCAAAAAATGAGTTTCTTGTTGGAATGGTCACTGCCTCACACTTGCATTGTAAAGATTGCTTGCCACTTATTAGCCCCCAATGTGAATGTTGCCCAGACCTTGCAATGTTAAGCAGTGTTTCTGACTCCTTGAGCACAAACTGTATGTATCCATTTCTGCTTCTGACCTCCTGGTGCAGGATAGATAACTGAAGCAGTTGAGGATGATTAGACTGAGGGCACTATCCTGTGCAGTTCCTGCAGAGATGGAGCTGAAATGATTGACTCTTAACAACCACAACCATCTTCCTATGTGCCAGGTACAGCTCGAACAATCAGTGTTTGTCCCCTAATTCCCATTGACCCTAGTTTTACTAGGGCACCTTGATGCGACACTGTTAAATACACCCTTACTGGTCAAGGGCATTCACTTGCCTCCCTTCTGGAATTTGACTGTGTGGTCCATATTCAGACCAAGGTTGTAATGAGGGTCAGGAGCTGAGTGATCTTGGCAGAACTTAACTGGAGTGTCAGTGGGCTGGTTTTTCTCAGCAGGTCCTGTTTGAGGACAGGGATTAGAATCCCTTTATCACTTTGCTGACTACGATGGTTAAACTGATGTGCCCATAATTGGCTGAGTTGGTCTCATTCCCTTTTTTTTAAGTCAGAATGTACAAGGCAATATTCCGCATTGCCAGTGTTGCAGCTTTTGTGCCACGTGGCTGGGGGTTTGGCTTCAGGAATTAGAGCATTATTGGGGTCATAGACTTTGTACCCATTGGCTTCAGCTGTTGATGACTGGGCAGTGATCAGAGGTGTCCTAACTGCTATACAATGGTCTTTGCTGTAAAGTGTGTTTTAATATCTGGGTGGGACAGGAATCCAGTTTAGTTGTAAAGCCCACTTCGACTAGACCTTGTAGAGGTTTATAAAATCATGAGGGGCGTGGGTAGGATAAGTGGACAAGGTCTTTCCCGGGGTTGGGAACTTCGGGGCATAGGCTTAGGTTGAGAGGGAAAAATTTGAGACCTAAGGGGCAACCTTTTCACTGTGTGTGGTGGGCAAAGGAAGTGGTGGAGGCTAATATAATTGCAACACTTAAAAGGTGCCTGGATGGGTATATGAGTAGAAGGAGTTTAGAGGGCAAGGTGCTAGCAAATGGGATTAGATTAGGTTGGGATATATGGTCGGCATGGGCGAGTTGAACTGAAGGGTCTGTTTCTGTGCTGTACATCTGACTCTAAATATCTGCTGCTGGGGTTGTGTGAGATAGTGCCTGCTGTCCCTGTGAGAGTCGGAATGCTCGTGGGATTTCTGACTCTGTAGTGTCCATGTTCGGTTGACTTTTTAATATTGTTTGTCCCAGGACAGATGTACAGCACCTCTGCTCAGGTTTTGGCATCAAATGGGAATATTAATGAGTGAGTGGTTCCATTAATTATTTTCTTACTGGTTCAGCGGCACTAAATGGGAGGTGGGGATTAAACATCGTATTCACTGCACCACTGCAGCTATGAGCAAAACGCTGAGGATGCTGGGAATCTTCAACAAACACAATGCTGAAGAAACTCAGCAGCTCTGGCAGCATCAGTGGAGAGAAAAACCGTTTCTCCAGTATTGCCTGTATTTGTGAGTGAATCACCGACACTAATCTAATCAGTCCCTTGTGTATGTGGAGGCTGGTGGGGTGGGTGTCGTTATACCTGTGGTGTGCTGCATCTCTGATTTCTGGTTTGATTTTTGCTTTTGAAGCTGAGAGTGGTGACCCGCAAGATGTAATGGGGGTGGGTGTACCATTATCACTCAACGGTTAGACTGCAGACTGGACAGTCCTGCCCCTTCTATGATGAAAGGATTGTAGAAGCAGGAGGAGTGCAGGCAAAAGAAACTTGAGTAAGGTATTGTATCTGAGCAGTTATATTACTATATGCTTGGCTTTGTCCACCTGCATTCCCTCCACCCCTGTCAGGATTTTCTAAAACGGAGTGTGTTTCAAGGAGGACAGTGTGAGTATTCTGTGACAGCCAAGCAGTCTTGTGAATTTCTCCACACCTTGGTATGGGCACTTCTATATCTCAGGAGTCCAGTTTTTTAAGAAAAACAGCCAGGCAGGATAAGGGAGTTCACTGGGTAGTGTTTTGGTGATTTTGGTTAAAGTCTTTGACTCAGTGAGCAGTAACAATTCCAAACAGACCACGTTTTTGGTGGGGGGGCTTGTAACTGGAATTCCTGCGCTAATTCCTTCTTTAAATTTGCTCATGGGATTAGACCGATAGGTTGAACCTAACAGATTAGGGGGCAGTTGCTGATTTATGTGGAAACCTCCATTCCCTCTATGCCAAAGCTTAAAAACATTTTTACTGCCCCTAGATCCTGGATAGTCCGTAGCAGTAGCACAACAAATTGGGTATTTTAAAACTTTTTTTTGCAGAATAAACAAGAATGAAACTGAGAATTTGTGAAATGCACATTAAAGCAATTTAGCAAAGGCTTTAAGTTTTCTTAGCACTAGGGTCTGAGAGTTACTTGTCACTTATATTTTTGAGTGTTTCATTGTCTGACTGCTCTTTGCTATTTGTTACAGAGGAGGTTGCTAAGCTTCAGAAACACCTGGCGCTTCTCCGCCAGGAGTATGTGAAAATGCAACAGAAGCTGGCACAGACAGAGAAGAGATGTACCATGCTTGCAGCCACATCCAACCTAGAGAATTCCAGTGACTCCTTCGTTTGCAGACTGCTGTCTATTGTGTCTGAGCTTTACCAGCAAGAACAGTACAGGTAAATCTTAATGCATTGACTGTGCTAAGAGATTGGATGTTGGGACATAACCAGGTCTGTTAAATTGATAGAAACTACAGACATTATGTTAACTGGTACCTCGGGGATCAGGAATGTGCAGGTTGATCCAATATTCCAGTTGATCAAGAGGTCTATGTAATCAATATAAAAACACACATTAAGTAATACAAATGTAATGCAAGGGGTATGCACATTGCTATAGTACTTATTTACAGCATAAATCACTTAATGCAACTTTGCTTTAAATAAAACTTGCTTGCAGCGAGTCTTCTCACTCTCTCTCGCTTTCAACTGACTACTGAGATCCTGATGAAGGGCTCCTGCCCGAAATGTTGATTTTTCCTGCTCCTCAGATGCTGCCTGACCTGCTATGCTTTTCCAGCACCACTCTAGTCTTTACTCCTGAGATCGAGATAATAGGTAAACATCTGGTATCTGAGGTGTATAACTTTTGCCAGTTTGAGTGCTGGCTGATAAGATACTGGTTAAAACAAAATTTGCTTTACTATTGATTATAATTGAGCTGTTGACCAGATTTTTTTTTCTGTAAAAATCACAAGTTGACCATAGATGTCAGAATATCTGTACTCGAGCAATGGTGCTCTAATCCTGTGCCATAAATTAACCTTGAGTGCCTCTTCAGCTTGTCTGCTCTAGTGCCAACCAGTCTGAATGGGACTTCCTGTCTTTTCAGCACACAGCACTCTTAATGAGATGCATCCTTTTTCAGATTGGTTGGTTGGACTGATCCCACAAAACGAGCTGCATAATGAGTGTACTTATTCCTGGATGGCATAGTGATAAATATTTTTGAGTGTAAATGCTTGGATTATGCATTATCATGGATTCTAAAAAATGTCTGCATATTTACTATGTACCTTTTTATCATTGCTGTTAGTTTCTACTTAATAGATCAATCTTCTGTGTTGATAAGAGGGCCGTAGGAATGTCCATTTTCTAGGTTGGGAGCAACAGAAGGAAGCGAATGCTTTCATCTGTTTTGTGCTGATTTTTCTCATATAGCTTGAAGTAAGATTGGTCAGCAGCTTTTCTATTCTCCTGAATGTGCACTCTGCCAGGAATTATCAGTAGTAATACTAGCTAGTTTTAAAGATTATTTTACGAACAAAGATTCCTGTTTGGTTTTCTATGTTCACAGTTAATATGGAAGATCCCTGACTTGTGAAATAAAAATGTTGTCCTGTTACTGCAATGTAGAAAGAGCTTTTTCTTCTGGATTTATAAATTCATCATTCATGGCATAATATTGATTTCAGGTAAAATACATCACCATTGGCTGAAGTGAGTGTGTAAAGTGGAGTTCAAAACTGCCTGTAGACCAGCAATGCCACCTATAATGCACTTTAGCCAGGCCTGTTTACACTTGCTGAAAATGTGTTGCTGGTTAAAGCACAGCAGGTCAGGCAGCATCCAAGGAACAGGAAATTCAACGTTTCGGGCAAAAGCCCTTCATCAGGAATTCCTGATGAAGGGCTTTTGCCCGAAACGTTGAATTTCCTGTTCCTTGGATGCTGCCTGACCTGCTGTGCTTTAACCAGCAACACATTTTCAGCTCTGATCTCCAGCATCTGCAGACCTCACTTTTTACTGTTTACACTTGTAAACACTTTGCTCTATTAGGTTGTGTCTTTCAGGAAATGGATCCTTAAATATAGTTGTTTTGTATGATTAAAAACATGAGCTTTCATTTTATCTTTAGCTCTTTACAGCAGAAGTTTTAATTTTGACTTTTGACATGTTGATTGCACAGTGTTATATATACAGCAATCTAGTTCGTCTTTTAATAATTCATAGAATTAAGTGTGGAATGAGGCCATTCAGCCCATCAAGTCTGCAATGACCCAAGGGTGATTTTGGTAGGGATTTTTAACTTTCCAAGCATCGACTGGGGCTGCCACAGTGTTAAGGGTTTAGATGGAAAGGAATCTGTTAAGTGTGTACAAGAGAACTTTTTGATTCAGTATATGGATGAATCTACTCGAGAAGGTGCAAAACCTGACCTACTCTTGGGGAAATAAGGCAGGGCAGGTGACTGAGGTGTCAGTGGGGGAGCACTTTGGGGCCAGTGACCATAATTCGATTAGTTTTAAAATAGTGATGGAAAAGGATAGACCTGATTGTTGAAATTCTAAATTGGAGAAAGGCTAATTTTGACGGTATTAGGCAAGAACTTTCAAAAGCTGATTGGTGCAGAGGTTCGCAGGTAAAAGGATGGCTGGAAAATGGGAGGATTTGGTTAAGAAGGAACCATATGTAAGATATAGACAGGATATCTCGAGTGAATCCTTGGAGTATAAAGGCAATAGGAGTGTACTTAAGAGAGAAATCAGGAGGGGGGAGAAAAGGGACACGCGATAGCTTTGGCAAATACAGTTAAGGAGAATCCAAAGAGTTTTTCCAAACAGATTAAGGACAAAAAGGTAACTAGGGAGGGAATAGGACCCCTCAAAGATCAGCAAGGCGGCCTTTGTGTGGAGCCGCAGAAAATGGGGGAGATACTATGTATTTTGCATCAGTATTTACTGTGGAAAAGGATATGGAAGATGTAGACTGTAGGGAAATAGATGGTGACATCTTACAAAATCTCCATATTACAGAGGAGAAAGTGCTAGATTACTTGAAATAGGTAAAGGTGGATAAATCCCCATGATCTGATCAGGAGTACCCTAGAACTCTGTGGGAATCTAGATAAGTCTTTGCTGGGCCTCTTGCTGAGGTATTTGAATCATTGATAGTCACAGGTGAGGTGCTGGAAGACTGGAGGTTGGCTAACGTGGTGCCACTGGTTAAGAAGGGTGGTAAGGACAAACCAGGGAACTATAGACCGGTGAGCCTGATCTCTGTGGTGGGCAAATTGTTGGAGGGAATCCTGAGGGACACGATGTATGTGTATTTGGAAAGGCAAGGACTGATTTAGGGATAGTCAGCATGGCTTTGTGTGTGGGAAATCATGTCTCTCAAACTCGATTGAGTTTTTCTTTTGAAGAAGTAACAGCGGATTGAGGGCAGAGCGGTAGATGTGATCAAATGGACTTAAGGCGTTCGACAAGGTTCCCCATGGGAGACTGTTGAGCAAGGTTAGATCTCACGGAATACAGGGAGAACTAGCCAAAGGTAGAAAAGAGGGTGGTGGTGGTGGAGGGTTGTTTTTCAGACTGGAGGCCTGTGACCAGCAGAATGTCACAAGTGTTGGTGCTGGGTCATCCACTTTTTGTCATTTACAGAAATGATTTGGATGCGAGCATAAGAGGTACAGTTAGTAAGTTTGCAGATGATACCAAAATTAGAGGTGTAGTGACAGTGAAGAAGGTTACATCAGATTACAATGGGATTTTAACCAGATGGGCCAATGGGCTGAGAAGTGGCAGATGGAGGTTAATTTAGATAAATGTGAGGTGCTGCATTTTTGGGAAAGCAAATCTTAGCAGGACTTATACACTTGATGGTAAGGTCATAGGAGTGTTACTGAACAAAGAGACCTTGCAGTGCAGGTTCATAGCTCCATGCAAGTGGAGTCGCAGGTAGATAGGATAGTGAAGAAGGCGTTTGGTATGCTTTCCTCTTTCTTGGTCAGAGTATTGAGTACAGGAGTTGGGAGGTCATGTTGTGGCTGTACAGGACATTGGTTAGGCCATTTTTGGAATGTTGCATGCAATTCTGGTCTCCTTCCTATCTGAAAGAATTTGTGAAACTTGAAAGGGTTCAGAAAAGATTTACAAGGATGTTGCCAGGATTTGAGCTATAGGGAGAGGCTGAACAGGTTGGGGCTGTTTTCCCTCGAGTGTCGAAAGCTGAGGGATGACCTTAGAGGTTTATAAAATCATGAGGCATAGATAGGATAAATAGGCAAAGTCTTTTCCCTGGGGTGGGGAGTCCAGAACAAGAGGGGAAAGAGATAAGAGACCTAAGGGCCAATGTTTTCATGCAGAGGGTGCTACTTGTATAGAATGAGTTGCCAGAGGAAGTGGTGGAGGCTGGTACATTTGCAACATTTTTAAAAGGCATCGGATGGGTATATGAAAAGGAAGGGTTTGGAGGGATATGGGGCATGTGCGAGCGGGTGGGACTAGATTGGGTGGGATATCTGGTCGGCATGAACAAGTTGGACTGAAGTTTTCTGTGAGCGTATAAAGTAAAGCCCTAACTAACAAAACCCCAAACTTTTTTATAAATTCGAGCAATGAAAGTGACGACTGGGCTAATGCAGGATCATAAAGGAAATGATCAAGAATTAACAAAGGGCATCAATCAGGACCAAAATTAATTCCTGGTACATATTTACTTGACGTGAATCTGAGCTTTGTTTTATTTAAAGGCTTTTCCTGTTTATTTCAAATAGACACAATCAGGTGAAACCACTCATGAGGGTAGTATAGAACAAAGAAAATTACAGCCCAGGGACAGGTTCTTGGCCCACCAAGCCTGTGCTGATCCAGATCCTTTCTCTAAACCTGTCACCTATTTTTTTAGTGTGGATCCCTTTGCTTGCTGCTCATGTATCCATCTAGATATGTCTTAAATGACGCTCTTGTGCCTGCCTCTACCACGCTGCCTTCGCTGGCGAAGGGATCCAGGCACCCACCACCCTCTGTGTAAAGAACTTTCCCCTCACTTTTTGAACTTGTGACCCTAGTAATGGAGTCCCCCACTCTGGGAAAGGGTGGATGAAGTATATGTGGAAGACTATTTGAGGTATATGTGGAATTTCAATTAATATTTGGCAAACTGGGCTTGTTTTCCTTTAAGTAGAGAATGTTAAAAGGAGAAAATGTTGGAAATGTTCAGGTCTGCCAGAATCTGGAAGTGGGAGAAAAAGTTAACATTTCTGATCACTGACTTTGTCAGAATTTTTGGGTATCTGATGTAAGGATTCTGAAGTAAACAGTTGAATTGAGGAGTTGACTGTTTCTGCACAGACATTGGATGACCTGAGTATTTTTGGCACTTCTTATAGTTTCAGATTTACGGTATGTTGCTTTTTGAAATGAAGAGGAGAGATTTGTTCCCAGTGGCAGCACAGTCAGTAGCCAGATGACATAGTGAAGACGTTTGGCTAATCAAAGCCAGTGATTAGATGAAGAAACCTGTTTAAAGCATTGAGTTGTAAATGGGAAAGCACTGAAAGGACGATAGAAGCAGATTCAGTGTTAACTTTTCAAAGAGAATTGAATGAGTATTTGGAAGAGAAGTTTAGTCTCTGGGGAATGCTTTTAATAGGATGAAGTGAATATCTCTAAGAAATGGGATATGGGTTTTATGCTGTATGAGCCTTGACTTTCCTATCTCTGGTCATGTACCTGGTGCACATCCAGGACTACTCTTAGATGAATTTAATGGCTCATTTTAAATAAGAGGACAATTGCACTGAAGAATTCTATTTTTTAAAGCCTACATTTTAGAAAAAAGTGCTGATTCTGAGCATCTTGGCAATTTTAATACCACTTGATGCCAGGGAAGATGTCGTTGATGAGGTGGTTTACAGTAAGGAGGAGGAAGACTAATTCTGAGCCAGTGTATAGGGTCAGGAAGTTTGACTCATGAGCCTGTCATTATTAATGTATAATGACTGATGTTTGCACACTGCTGAAGTGACGAAATCCTGCACAGCCTTTATAATCATTGTGAAACTTTCCAGTTGGGAATTTACTAGTGATTTTGGCTTCAGAAGTTTCAGGCAATAAGTGTGAAGCAATTTAAATTAAGAATAGCAACAGCTTGGAAGCTAGGAAAGGTTAATAAAATGTAACATGGAGTTTGCATACAAATGAAATACTGTATGTTGGAAGAGTGAATAAAATGACAATGTGAAGTCAGCAACATTTGGAAGATCCAAGGATTTTATTGGTCTGCACTGTATTTAACAAAGGAAACAGGATGCTGAGTAGCTTTATAGTTCATGCTTCACTTGTTCATTGTTAGGATCAGATCGCATCTTGAATACTATGTCCAGTTCTAGTCATTCAGGAACTGCGGGATTGCCCGTAAGAGGTGGTTGTCCGGTACAAAGCCAGGCCTAGTCTTAGAACATAGAACATTACAGCACAATCCAGGCCCTTTAGCCTCAATGTTACGCTGAGCTGTGGAACCAATCTGAAGCCTATCTAACTTACACTATCCATTCTCATCCATATGCCTATCCAATGACCATTTAAATGTCCTTTTAAAGTTGGTGAGTCTACTACTGTTGCAGGCAGTGCATTCCATGCCCCTAATACTGAGTAAAGAAACTACCTTTGACGTCTGTCCTATATCTATCACCCTTCAATTTAAAGCTATATCCCCTTGTGCTAGCCACAGTCATCCAAGGAAAAAGGCTCTCTGTCCACCCAGTCTGATTATCTTTTATATGTTAAATCAATTCTCAGGAAGGAAGGATGCAGTACTCTGGAAAGAAGGTCTCTCCGATATCATCTCAGGTTGCTAACATTGATAAAGATCTAGAATCCTTTGTTAAGAAGGCGAATGGAATGTAATGAACCTGTGAAAGAAACTTAGGATTGATAGCTGTGTATTCACAGTGATCAGTATATTAGGTTAATTTTTGTGCCATTATTGCTCCGTTAGAAGTTGCTTGGGATGCAGTTGGGTGCTGCGACTGGCTGGGAGAGGCAAGGCAAAGTAAAGACTGATTTTATTTAACCTTGTGATTATTTTACTGCAGTGAATCGAAAGGTTTAACTTCTGCTTTGAGACGTTCTTAGTCAGTTGCTCTAACCTGTGTGCATCTTTAATAAATTGTCATCTCAACAGTGGACATGAGTCTACTCCCAGTGGGTCAGTTTTTTTGTTTCTATAACACTTTGCTGGAGAACCCATTAACAGCATGATCCCTGTGAAGCTTTGGTATTTTTCAGTTGATCAATTCTGCATCTAAAACAGTCTGTTTGAATATTAGATGACCTTGTTTCCCATTTAATTTGGTCATTTGTCCCAATTTATTCTTTTTTTTTGTTGTTGTTGCAATGTCCCCATATGTTTGAAGCAATTTGCTTCATGCCTTGATTTTCCTAAACTGCTTGGATTGCGTCCAGCCCCTCAATTTTGCCATTGTTCATATTTTCCAACATCATGTCCTGCTGAGTGGTTTCCAAGTAGGGATTTCTTTACAATCGCTCGTCGCTCTGTCGGAGAAAGTGTGGACTGTCCCAGCCCACGAGCCTCATTCCTGATGAAGGGCTTTTGCCTGAAACATCGATTCTCCTGCTCCTTGGATGCTGCCTGACCTGCTGGACTTACCTAGCACCACGTGCTCGGCTCATTGCTCTGTAGTCCAGTTTCTGACAAAATGACAAACGCTCTTTTTTTTTATCTTGCAGTGACCTGAAAGTGAAGGTTGGAGAAAGGTACATCAATGTTCACAAATTTGTGTTGGCAGCACGCAGTGATACCTGGAGCCTGGCAAACCTTGCTTCTGTCAGTGAACTTGACCTGTCAGGTTGGTGTGCAGGATGGATTCAGAAAGCGGTTTTTGGTCTCTTACTCATACTGCATTACTATCCAGTTGCTTTCAACATCCTTGATTTTATGTTACAGACTTCAAGATCAAGACTTGGTATAGGCTATATACTTCTAGAGCTGTGCCCATTAGTCAATACTCCTCTCAAGTATCAGCTCCATTACCCTGTCCATGACCCTGGATTCGCTTTATTGTTCAAAAATTCTATTAATCCAAATTCTATTAACCATAAATATGAGCACTGAGCAACTGGGACCCTGTGGAGTCACGAAGTTGAGTTTCCTGAGCCTTTGGGTGAAGGAATTTCTCCTCGTTGTCAGTCCCAAATAGATGACCCCTTATCCTGAGATGACCCTTTGCTCCTCTGGACTAAAAAGAGTAGAGCTATTTCTTAGGATCTCCCTTGTCAAGCCACCTCCGTATTTTAGTTGGTTCATCTCGTTCTCCTGAACTCCAGAGAATGTGGGAGAAAGTGAGGACTGCAGAAGCTGGAAATTAGAATAGAGAATGTGGTGCTGAAAAAGCACGGTGGGTCAGCCAACATCTGAGGACCAGGAAAATCGACGTTTCGGGCAAAAGCTTTTGATGGGCTTTTGCCAGAAATGTTGATTTTCTTGCTCCTTGGGTGCTGCCTGACCTGTGCTTTTCCAGCACCACACTCTTGACTCCAAAGAATATAGACCCATTTTATTGATTCTGTTTAAAATGAGTAAACTATCCGAGCTTCATTTCTAGCTGACCGCATCCATTCAATATCTCTGTCTTTTTTTTTCTCTCAAATATAGCACTGATTTTTGGAATGTTTGTTGAAAAAGTGATCTGTGCTGTTGCTGCTTTGTTAAACAAAAATTATACAAGGAGTGTTTTATATTAAGCACAGCCTGTTCAAATAACTAATTCATGGGGGCCTTAATGTACTGGTTTTCTAAAATGTAGCTGTTGTATCTGAAAGAATTGAGGCATGCCATAAGCATGTGTGGTTGAGGAATCCTAGCTAAACTGGAGTCAGTGGGACTCGGTGGAAAAACTCTCCAATGGTTGGAGTCATACCCAGCACAAAAGGAAGATGGTTGTGGTTGTTGCTCAGTCTCTAGGACTTCTCTGCAGGAGTTCCTCAGGATAGTGTCCAAGGCCCAACCGATTGCTTCATCAATGGCCTTCCTTCCATCATAAGTACAGATGAGTTGGGGATGTTTGCTCATGACTGCAACACTTAATGAAGATGCTGGTACCACTCTTCATGAGTCAGCTGGCAGCCTAATGATGTGGCCAACCATTTGTTTTTAGCAATAATCTGAACGAAGTTTGGGCCTGAGAACTGGGTGGTTATGTGTTTATCTGTGGCTTGAGGTTCTGACAACATCTGGCAATGTCATGTTATCCATTGCCTAATTTCTGGCATTGCTTTTTCACGATGCTCAAAGCATGAGTAAGTACCAGACTTGGGTTCTCCTCTGGGTTTACAGACAAATACCTAAAATATGGGAAGGGTCCATCCTGAAATTCTTTCTCTGGCCACCTTGCAGTTCTACCCATTAGTTTAGGCAAAATTTAATCCATCTACAAGTTGATGGACCTCTGATCTAATGGTCCACATTAGTTTTTTTTAAAATGCAATTGGTGAATGCTTTTTGTCTTGATTTTCGAGAATTCTCTCAATTCTGGAATGATCTCCATGACAGGAGAAAATGTAAACGGCCATGTTAATATTTGAATGGTGTCGTTGTACACAAATTGCAAAAAAGTAACTTGCAAGTTCAACAAGTGGTTTATAAGGCAGTTACTATGTCACCGTTATTGAAAAGCTGTTGAAGTACAAGGATAAAGAACTTGTGTTACACTAATACAGGGCTTCAGTGAGACTGTATTTGGAATACTGTGTACCATTTTCTCTTGCCCAAAAGTAGGGCATACCTATCTGAGAGGGTATGACAGAAGTTCACTAGACTGATTTTCTGAAGTAAGAAGGCTGATCTCTGAATAAAGTAGGCCTATATTCTGTGGACTTTAGGAAATGACTGGTTATGTTGGAAGTGACATTTGTAGCTGACGGTAGACCTCACGTGACTAAAAAGCAGGGCTTTGGAAGCTTGTGATTTCAAATAAACCTGTTGGACTATAATTTGGTGTTGTGACTTCCAACTTAATAGAGTAGATGAGAGGAAAATGTTTCCTCTGCATAAAAGGTAAAGGTCATAGGGTAAGGGGTCATTCAGTTGGGACTGAGATGAAAAATTCGTTTGGAGGTGTTGGTCTTGAGTTCTGTCACCCCAGTGGACTGTGGAATGTTCATTTGATGTGTCTGCTCAGGACTGTAATTGATAGACTTTCAGGCAAAGGGTTCGGAGGATAGAACAGAAAAATATTGTTAATGGAAAGGTTCAGTCATGGCCTTGTTGAATGACAGCTTGTCATCCTCATACCTATTACATTTTCTCATTGTATATTGATTTTTTTTCTCTCTTCACCTTGTCAGATGCAGATCCAGAAGTAACCATGGCAATGCTCCGATGGATTTACACAGATGAACTTGAACTGAAGGAGGACGATGTATTCCTCACTGAACTAATGAAATTAGCTAATAGATTTCAGCTATATCTCCTC
Source organism: Hemiscyllium ocellatum (assembly GCF_020745735.1). Taxonomy (NCBI): domain Eukaryota; kingdom Metazoa; phylum Chordata; class Chondrichthyes; order Orectolobiformes; family Hemiscylliidae; genus Hemiscyllium; species Hemiscyllium ocellatum. The sequence continues at coordinate 50,128,357 of NC_083431.1, forward strand.
CGAGAGCGGTAAGATGTTGGGCACATTTTCACTTTTTAAAAATAAGGAGATCTTAAAGTTTGTGTCTGGCTTGATGAATATCTATAAATAAACTACGCAGATTTTAAATTGATGAAAATCTAATTGCAGCTCAAGTAGAATGTCAATTTGTTTACTACTTTTGGTATTTGGAGATTTTGGTTTGAACTTGGGATGACAAAGAAATGAGTTTTTTTTTTGCAAAGTGGTTATAAGTGGGGTGAATATGAATATTAAGAATTTGTTTTTTTATAGATATTTTATTGGAAATTTAACAAGTTTACAAAAATAAACAGAACACTCAAGTACAAACGTTGATATACAATTAAATCTTAAATAAATAACCAAAATTTAACAAAAGAAAAATACTGAGAAAAAAACCCAAAACTCAACTAACTACTGAAGGGCTCTGGCCCGAAACGTCGAATTTCCTGTTCCTTGGATGCTGCCTGACCTGCTGTGCTTTAACCAGCAACACATTTTCAGCTCTGATCTCCAGCATCTGCAGACCTCACTTTTTACTCTAACTACTAATTTAACCTACAACTAACCAGAGTGTATAATTAAGTCTCTTACTTTATTCAAATAAGAGAGAAAGGAAAAAAAAACAACGGGTAACACAGAAATTAGATAGTGAGATACATGCTCGGAATGTGTCAACATCAAATGTAACAAAACCCATATTTGTGCGGGATTCCTCTCCCAAGGGGCTCTGGACCAGCCAGGTTCGTAATCTCAATTAAAAGCGCTTGTTAGGATAGCCGAAGTATCTGTATTTATATAATTCAAGAAGGGCTGCCATATTTTATGAAATAATTCAGTCTTTCGGTGCACCATATTTGTAAGGAAGTCAAGGGGAATACATTCCATAATTAATCTGTACCAATTTAAAAGTCCAGGGGGGCCCTCAGCCACCCAGTTCACCAAAATATTTTTCCTTGCACAGAAAAAGAATAGAAAATAATCTCTTCCCGTGCATATCCAGGGAGGGTAAGTTTGAAAAGTCTAAAAGGAGAGATACAGGGTCCACTTTAATTTCCGTTCCTAAAATTTCTGTCAGGGTACTTGCTACTTTAGTTCAGTATCTACGGATCTTATGACAGGTCCATAGGCAATGTGCCAGAGTACCCACCTCTATTTTACATTTGGGACACATTGGAGATGCTCCTGCCTTGAATTTTGCCAATCGAGCCGGTGCTATATGGGCCCAGTGAAGTATCTTCAGCTGGATAGCCTGGGTTCTGTTGCAGATGGTGATTCTTCTGGTGTTTTCCCAAATGTCATTCCACGTTTCTATAGAGATTTCTAGTCCCAAATCCTGATCCCATGTTTTAAGCAGATTGTCTATATCTCACGATACTTCATCATGTAGTAAATGATAAATAGTACTGACAAAAGATACTGAAGAAGGGCTCATGCCCGAAACGTCGATTCTCCTGCTCCTTGGATGCTGCCTGACCTGCTGCGCTTTTCCAGCAACACATTTTTCAGCTCTGATCTCCAGCATCTGCAGTCCTCACTTTCTCCTCCCTGATGGAAGATACCCCTATTGGCCATAACACTCGACATTCTCTATCTGATTTATAAAGTCCATCTAATAACGTAGTCTTCTGTATATAATCTCGTATTTGGAAGTATCGAAAGAGGTCTCCGTTAGGTAATCCAAATTTCTGACGCAGCTGTTCAAAAGACATCAGGACCCCATCTTTAAACAGATTCCCTAAACATGAGATACCCCTGGATCTCCAGAGTTTAAAAGTGGCATCTGTAAACCCCGGTGAGAATCCCCATGCTCCCACTATCGGAGCATAGGGGGATGTTTTATGTGAGTTGCCCTCATTTTGCCACATTAAATTCCAAGCTTTAACTGTGTTTAGTATTATGGGGTTTTTACAGTGATCTGTAATGATTTTCCTCTTGTCTGAAAATAAAAAGTTAATAAGTGGACATTTTACCTGAGAAGCCGCGATGTCCAGCCAGATTGATTGTGGGTCAGACAACACCCAATCAGCTATGTAACTTAGTAGGAAACTTCCCAGATTTTAGGAAATATCAGTTAAGTCCAGTCCTCCCCTTGCCTGTGGAAGCTGTAGCTGCTTCAGCTTAATGAGGGGCCGTCTATGATTCCAGATAAAGGAGCCTAACCAGCCATAGTGCCAGCCTCGGCAGCATCATCGGGAGCATTCTCAGACGGGGCAGGACATTCATTTTAGTTAGTGCAATTCTACCCAACCAGGAAATTGGAAGATCTCCCCATCGCTGGAGGTCCTGCCTTATCCTTTCCAGTAAATGTACAAAGTTAGCCTTGTATAACTGACCAAATACTGGAGTAGTAAAAATACCTAAATATAAGAAACCCTCCATGGACCACCGAAAGGGAAGGTGGGATATACTAGCAAGGCCACCCATTGGCATAGCCTCTGATTTTGAGAAATTAATTTTATAGCCTGAGATTGCACTAAATGTATTAATAACTTGGATTAAGCGAGGTACGGACATCAGAGGATTACTGAGGAATAGAAGAACATCATCTGCATACAGGGTAATTTTATGTTTACCTGTACCAGTCCTCGGGGCCGTTATATTAGGATCAGCCTATATAGCTTCTGCTAGTGGTTCAATTATTAGTGTAAATAGCAATGGTGAGAGAGGACATCCCTGACGGCAGCCCCTACCCACACTGAAGCTATCCGAACCTAATCCATTGGTAACCACAACTGCTTTGGGATCACTATACAGTGTTGAGACCCATTTGGTAAACACCTTTCCAACGTCAAACCTTTCCACTGCGTAAAACAAATATGACCATTTAACCCTATTGAATGCCTTTTCCACGTCTAATGAGACTACTACTCCTGGTATCTTTCCCTAATGGCAGGCTTGAATCATATTCAAAACCCTTCTAATATTATTGGATGATCTACGGCCCTTAATAAACCCCGTCTGATCCTCCTTTATAATATGTGGCAATACCCTTTCTAGTCTCAACGCTAACGTTTTAGAGAGGCTTTTAAAACCTACATTTAGCAAGGACATTGGTCTGTGTGGCTCGCAATCTTCTGGTCCTTTCCTTTTTTAAGGATAAGAGAGATATTTGCCTCTTTCAGCGAAGGCGGGAGGCAGCCCTGACTGTGAATAGTTATACATGTCCATAAGTGGACCAGCCAATATTTCTGTAAATTCTTTATAGAATTCAGCTTGAAAGCCACCTGGGCCAGGTGCCTTACCGCTCTGAAGCTGCCTGATTGTGTCAAGTATTTCTTGGACTGTTAGGGGAGCATTTAAGACCGATACCTGTTCAGGAGTTAGGTCCGGAAAGGTCAAATTTTTAAAAAATGATTGCATCCTCCTAGTCCTGTCTTCACAATCCTGCGATTTATATAAATCAGAATAAAATTTTCTAAAGATTGCGTTTAATCCTTTTATGATCATGAGTCAAAATATCCGTACTTTCCTTGATAGACGTGATAGTTTGAGGGGCCTTTTTTTTCTTTGCGAGAAATGCTAAGTATCTACCCAGTTTGTTGCCATATTCATATAACCTTTGTTTTGCCAATAATATTCCCTTCTTAGCCGTTTGGGTAAGCGTGGTGTTTAGAGCTGTCCTAAGGGCTGTAATCTTTTGCAATTTTATAATAGAAGGTCTGTCAGCGTATGCTGTTTCAGCTGCTTTTAAGCGAGCTTCGAGCAGACGCTGTTGTTCTCCCCTTAATTTTTTGTGGGTCGCTGAGTAGGAGATAATCAAACCTCGTGTGTAAGCTTTGATGGTCTCCCACATCATTGATGGGTTGCTAGCCGTACCTGAATTAATTTCTAAAAAAGCTTTAAATTCTTGAGAGAAGTACTTTTACAAATTTACTATCTTTCATCAGGAAGGGGTCCATATGCCAATAACGAGGGGATGTCTCATTGTTCCTCTCCTTGATTTCCATATATACAGCAGTGTGATCGGAAATTGCTATACTACCTATTTTACAGGATGATATGGGATTTAAAAAACTCAAGGGGGCAAAAAACATATCAATTCTGGTATGGCATTTATGTGGATTGGAGTAAAAAGAAAAATCTCTGCCCTGTGGATGAAGACATCTCCATACATCTACTAGTCCTAATGCTTTGTTCAAATCCTCCAATTGTCTAGGTCTGGGAGATACTCCTGCAGTACTCTTGGGAATCCTATCCATTTCCGGGTCCATAATACAATTAAAGTCTCCCCCTATAAGTGTTTAACGAACACCGAGAGCCATCAGTTTTGAGAAGGCTTCCGTTATAAATTTAAAAGGATGTGCAGGATCCCATATTCTTCTCCACTTATAAAGGCTTTAATCAGAATATATCGTCCAGATTTGTCTTTTATCTAGGATTTTGAGAGAGAAATTCTTCCAAATAAGAATAACAACTCCCCTGCTTTTTGAGCTAAAAGAAGAAAAAGGCCTGAACAAATCCACCCTGTCATAATTTCAAGTGTTCTTTATCCAATAAGTGTGTCTCCTGTAGGAGAGCTATATCAACCCTTTCTTTCCTGAGGTCTGATAATATTTTCTTCCTTTTGACTGACGAATTACTCCCCTTGACATTCCAGGTGCACCACTTAACCGACTGATTAACCATAATCGTCCGGGCAAATCCGAGACCCCTCGGGAGGGGAAACCCTATCCAGAACATCCCAAGCATAGAGCATATAAAATTCACAAAAATAAAGGCGCTCTAATACACTCAACAGTATAATAAAATATTTATAGATTAAAAAATATAAAACTTATGTAAATGGAGGTTTTCCCCCTTGTTTCCAGGGGGGTATCACTTTCTTTCCAAGGTCCATCGTATCGTCTCCCAACTCGTGCCCCACCCTTGACCCAGGCGCTCTTCAATAGAATGAGGAAAATTCAAATATACTACAGAGCTAGAGTTAACAGTGAGCACCCTACCCCCCCGCACCCCCCCCTCCCCCACCCACCCACACCAACACTTGGATATATTTGGTAATGTTAATACCATGTATAAACATATAACTGTAAAATTACACCCTCAACAAGTAATAAATATAATAATACAAAATAACAAGAGAGAACAACCCCACTCCTAGAGACAGAGATAAAATAGATAATGTAACCACCTCCCCCCACCAACATTAACTAGACCCCCCGCCTATATATATGGGAAAAAATCGTTAAGTAGAGAGCAAATAAATAAATCCCTCTCCTCACCCCCCAAGATGATGATAAACAGTAAGGTTAAAAAAAAACAGGGGGCGATACTAACCGGAGTGCAGGGAAAGCAAACCAACATTAATTATCTCTCGCAATTTATCTGAGAGTCCAAAATTTCCTTAGCCTTTTCCGGCAATCCGAATTTATACACGGATCCTTCATGGTTGAAGCGTAGCGTCGCTGGGAAGCGTAAGGAGTACCGAATATTTAAATCCCTTAACTACTACTTCGCCTCATCGAATGCTTTCCTATTTCAGACCAGAGCTGGGGAAAAGTCCTGGAATAACATGATCTTGGATCCTTTATAGATCATGGCTTGGGAATCTTTTCCAAGATTTCTAGAGGCATCTAGGAGTATCTGCCTCTCCTTATAGCTCTGCAGCCGGAAGAGGACGGGGTGGGGACGCTGGTTTGAGCCGGACCCGCGTATTGCGACCCGGTAGGCCCATTCTACCCTTACCTGGCCTGATCCAGCGTCCAGATTTAAAAGCTGTGGAAGACACTGTTCAAGGAACGCTGTAAGCTGGCCTTCCTCTTCCTGTTCGGGAAGGCCCAGCAAACGAATATTTTTTCGATGACCTCGATTCTTTAAGGTCCGGACTCGCTGTTCGAGAGACCAGACCTGATCCACGGCCAATTGCGCTGTAGTCTCGAAGGTTGCGGCCTTTAGCTCCGCCCCTCTGACTCGGTGCTCTATTTCCTTAACGTCACGGTCGTGCTTTTGCAGTGCGGCCGAGAGTGAGTCCCATTGACTTTGGATTCTTCAATAAAAGCATCGATCTTCGCGTCCAGTTTGGAGATCATTTCCACAAGGCTTGTCACCGTAGGTAAGTTCCCCGGGGCTGCTGTGGACGCCTCTGCTGCAGCTGGAGAGGGTGGGGAAGGGGTTCCTGCTTGCTGAGATTTGCAGGGTCCTTTCCCTTAGTCATTTTTACTGAAGATTAAATTGTTTAAATTCAATACTAAACAACTAATTAAATTAAACAGCCTATTTTAAATGATTTGGTGAGTGTGGTGGGGATGGGTGACCCACTTTGCCCAAGTCTTGGGAGGAGCACTGTAGACTCAGACTTGCTGGGTTGCCGCCATCTTGGATCCCCCCTTGAGAATTTGTTAATCATAAATTTGTGAGATTATGTAGCATTCGTGATTACTGCTTTACAACAACAACACACTAATTACAGATGAAGGCCATTTGTCCAACCAGGAAGAGCTAATGCTTTGTAGTATTTAATTATAGAGTCATAGAGATGTGCAGCACGGAAACAGACCTATTGGTCCAACCTGTCCATGCCAACCAGATATCCCAACCCAATTTAGTCCCACCTACCAGCTCTTGGCCCATATCCCTCCAAACCATATCCATCCTATTCATATACCCATCCAAATGGCTTTTAAATGTTGCAATTGTATCAGCTTCCACCACTTGCTCTGGCAGCTCATTCCATATATGCATCATCCTCTGCGTGAAAAAGTTGCCCCTTAGGTCTCTTTTATCTTTTCCCTCTCACTCTAAACCTATCCCCTATAGTTCTAGTCTCCCTCACCCCAGGGAAAAGACCTTACCATCAAGTGTATAAGTCCTGCTAAGATTTAATTTCCCAAAATGCAGCACCTCTCATTTATCTGAATTAAATTCCATCTGCCACTTAGCCCATTGGCCCATCTGATCAAGATCCTGGTGTAATCTGAGGTAACCTTCTTTGCTGTCCACTACACCCCCAATTTTGGTGTCATCTGCAAACTTACGAACTGTACCTCTTGTGCTCTCATCCAAATCGTTTATATAAATGACGACCAGTAGTGGACCCAGCACCGATCCTTGTGGCACTCTGCTGGTCACAGGCCTCCAGTCTGAAAAACAACCCTCCACCACCACCCTCTGTTTTCTACCTTTGAGCCAGTTCTGTATCCAATTGGCTAGTTCTCCCTGTATTCCGTGAGATCTAACCTTGCTCATCAGTCTCCCATGGGGAATCTTGTCAAATGCCTTAAGTCCATTTGATCACATCTACCGCTCTGCCCTCAATCCTCTTTGTTACTTCATCAAAGGAAAAACTCAATCAAGTTTGTGAGACATGATTTCCCACGCTCAAAGCCATGCTGACTATCCCTAATCAGTCCTCACCTTTCCAAATACATGTACATCCTGTCCCTCAGGATTCCCTCTAACAACTTGCTCACCACTGACGTCAGGCTTACTGGTGGATAGTTTCCTGACTTGTCCTTACCACCACCCTTAAAAGATAGCATCGCATTAGCCAACCTCCGGTTTTCCGGCACCTCGCCTGCGAATATTGGTGATACAAATATCTCCGTAAGAGGCCCAGCAATCACTTCCCTAGCTTCCCACAGAGGTCTAGGGTACACCTGATCAGATCTTGGGGATTTATCCATCTTTATGCGTTTCAAGACATCCAGTACTTCCTCCTCTGTAATATGGACATTTTGCAAGTTGTCACCATCTATTTCCCTACATTCTATATCTTCTTGTCCTTTTCCACAGTAAATACTGATGCAAAATACTCGTTTACTATCTCCTCATCCCCTGCAGCTCCACACAAAGGCCGCCTTGCTGATCTTTGAGGGTCCCTATTCTCTCCCTAGTTACCCTTTTGTCCTTAATATATTTGTAAAAACTCTTTGGATTCTTCTTAACTCTAATTGCCAAAGCTATCTCATGTCCCCATTTTGCCCTCCTGCCTTTTATACTCTTCTAAGGGTTCACTCGATCCATGCTATCTATACCTGACACATGTTTCCTTTTTCTTAACCCAACCCTTAATTTCTTTAGTCATCCAGCATTCACTATACCTACCAAATTGTTGACTATCCTGCTCCTTTGGAGAAAGTGAGGACTGCAGATGCTGGAGATCAGAGCTGAAAAGTGTGTTGCTGGAAAAGCGCAGCAGGTCAGGCAGCATCCAAGGGGCAGAAGAATCGACATTTCGGGCATAAGCCCTTCAGGAATGAAATAAGAATTCCACATTTCAACAAGTCTGTCCTCCCAGACCAGAAGGGCTTCCTGACTTCACTCTGAAATGGCTTGGCTCTAATCTTAAGATTGTGCTATCTTGTTCTGGATTCTCCTTCCTGTCCATCTATTGATTTACTGTGAGGAAGGGTTTGTTTGTTTGTTTGTTTTTGAGCTATTTGACTTGCTCACATTACAATTATTGGCTTTACTTTAGTTATCTTTGCTTGGAGTATGTAATGAATAGCTGGAAGTATTTTAGCTTCAACTGTTTGAATATTTAACTTATACCTCCATCTGTGGTATGATTTTTCAAAACTTATTTATGCCAGGTTTTCAATATTACTACTACTTTCCTGATTGAAAGACTTAGTTCATATATTGGGCTGTGATTTGAATTCCAGATAATTGTTAATGTGGTCACACCTCCAACGTATTTCCATTCCCTCTGCAATGTCAATTTCATGAAGAGAAACTAAGCAAAGTTAAGCAATTCTTCTTGCTGTTTCCTGGGCACATGGGTTATGAAGCAGTTTGCATGATGTTTGACTGACTGCGGTCAACAGTAATATGTGGTTATACTTCATCTCTGCAGATTTAGAATCTGCCTGGATGGGTTTAAACTAGTCTTTGCATAAAATGGCTTCATAACTGCAGTATAACAACAGGACGTCTTCTGCCAGATTTAATAAACATGGAGGGCATGCTGTAAAATTCAGATATTTCACTAGCTGTGGTTTTTGATTCTAATGCAAAAGTTCTGGTTGTAAATCTGTTGCACCTTAAGGTCTGCAGGTGTTCGGTCTCTTGATGAATTTGGTAAAATGCTTGTTTTTTGAAGTTAGGGAGGGCATCTTAAGTATAATGCCCCCATTTTAACTTTTTTCCTGATGTGACTAGTTTTATACGGGAGCAAGCTATTTTCCTTAACAGGCCTCTGCAAATGTTCTGCCTTGCTTCAACTTGCCCTGTTACCATATCCTGGTTTTCTTGTTACTACACATTTGAACTCAACTGTTTTCTGCATTCAATCTGAGGAGTTTCTGGATTTACCAGTTACTACAACTATTTGTTTAGTTTTGGAATCTTGTTGCTCTGAGTGTCCACCCTGAATCATATTCTCAATTTTTGATATACTCCTTCAACTCCAGTTCAAATAATTTGTGCAAATAATGAATAACAGTGCAGATCACCTCTGCCCCAGAAAAGATCCCAATGATCTAAAAGGCTGAATCCTTGCCCCCATCACAAATCCCTGTAGAATGCTGCTACCTAAAAAGCAGGGAGGCAGTGGCCATGGGTATTTTTATAACTAGAGTATTAATCCAGAAACTTCAAAAATATTTGGACCAGCATTCAAAACCTGTCATGGCAGATAGTGGAATTGGAATTCAATTTTTTTAAAAAATCCTGGAATTAGAAGGAAGTCTGCCATCCTCACCTGTTCTGGCCTGTGTGACTCCAGACCCACAGTAAAGCTCAACAGGGTCTTTACCCACTAATTCTGCCAGAGCAGTGTGATTGACTCTCCACTGCTCTCTGAAATGACCTACCAAGCCATTCAGTTGTATCAATCGCTACATAGTCGCAAAGAAATGAAGCCGGACAGATCATCTTACCAATGTCCTGTATAACTGCAGCATAACTTCCCAACCTCCATATTCAATGCCCTGACTGATGAAGGCCAATGTGCCAAAAACCACCTTCACTGCCCTGTCTCCCTCTGACTCCATTTTCAGAGAACTGAGAACCCGAGCTCCAAGGTCCCTCTGTTGCACTACATTCCTTAAAGCCCTACCATTCACCATGAAACTCCTACCTTGATTTGCCTTTGCAAAATGCAAGACCTCACACTTAACTATATTAAACTCCATTTGCGTTTCCCGGACCACTTCCCAGCTATGTAATGGCTACAATATCCCAGTTCCATGTACCTATCCATGTCCTGAGTTCTTCAGTCTTGCCTGTCAGCCCTCTTGCATTGAAATAGATGCAGTTTAATCCAGCAGGTAGTCTTTGCTCCCTGTCGTATTTCACTTGACCTGTCTTTTCACTTTGTTTCTGATGACTACTGTATCATCTTTCAGAGTTGAAAAGTGTGGTGCTGGAAAAGCGCAACAGGTCAGTCAGCGTCAGAGGAGCAGGAAAATCGACGTTTCAGGCGTAATTCCTGAAGAAGGGCTGATGCCCGAAACGTCGATTTTCCTGCTCCTCTGCTGACTGACCTGTTGCGCTTTTCCAGCACTACACTTTTCAACTCTGATCTCCAGCATCTGCAGTCCTCCCTTTCTCCTAGTGTATCACCTAGTGAACATATCACCTCTGCCCCAGAAAAGATCCCAATGATCTAAAAGGCTGAAACCTTGCCCCCTGCACTAATTCTTTAGCCATGTATTCATCTGTCATAGCCTCCTGTTCTTGCCCTCATAGCATGTGGCACTGCAGGTAATCTGGAGATTATCAGAGGTCCTTGTTTTTAACTTCCTTGCTGTATAATCATGCTGCAGGACCTCATGGGAAGTGGTGGAGGCTGGTACAATTGCAACATTTAAGAGGCATTTGGATGGGTATATAAATAGGAAGGGTTTGGAGGGATATGGGCTGGGTGCTGGCAGGTGGGACTAGATTGGGTTGGGATATCTGGTTGGCATGGACGGGTTGGACCAAAAGTCTGTTTCCATGCTGTACATCTGACTCTATTTGTGCCAACATACACAATGACTTCTGACTGCTCACCCTCCCACTTGAGAATGTTCTGCAGCCACTCAAGTCCTGGACCCTCGCACCTGGGTGGCAACACACACCATCCTGGATTCCCATTTGTGGCACAGAATCAGTAATTTGTCCCCTTAAGTATGGAGTCTCCTATCACTAAGGTCCTGTTTACCTTTCCCCTTTCCTGCTGTGCCCCAGAGGCAGTCTTGTGGCCACCGACCTACTGCTTTCCCCTGAACAGTCACTGTTTTTTCTTCTCCCCACCCCCCCCCCCCCCCAATAAAGTATCATGATATACTTGTTTTTGAGGGGGATTGGCCACATCCATCTGGTCAGGACCAGGAAATTTATCCACCTCGTACATTTCTAATATATCCAACGCCACCTCCACTGTGATACAGACTATTCCCAAGATAGGGGATTCCTGCACTGTCTGCTTACTCCCTTTCCTGGTGGCCACCCAGCTACACTCTGCCTGCACCTCACGTGTGACCACCTCACTAAACTTCACTATGAAGTGCTCACCATTTCTAATCCTGAGTGCATGGAGCTGCAGCTGGGTGGACTTCCTGCTAGTGTACTCATCAGAGACAACAGAAATCACCCTGAACTCCAAATCTTGCAGGAAACACATGCGACTGCCCTAACTACCATCTCAACTGCTGTAAGACTAAACAGGAAAGTTAGAAGGACTCTACCTGAGTTACCTGGCCTTTTTGCTGAGCCGCTATTCTCCGAAGCCCCTTGAGTCAAAGTCTTACTACTTCTATACCAACAAATGTAGCAATAGCATGTCCTGTGATGGGTCCTTGAGTGCTCCTTGATACCAGGCGCATGACAATCCACTCTTCAGTGCAGGTGACTGCTTCCAGACTGTAATGTATGTGCCACACAAGATTGGCATGCAAACAGCATAAGCAGCAAGTGATAGAGCTAAGTGGTGCCATGACCAATGGATCTAAGCTGTGCTTATTTTAAAAAGACCAATTCAAACCAGCCAATTTAGTAAAGTGATGGATGGTATCATCAAGTGTTACAAGCAGCACCTGCTCAGTGATGCCCGTTTTGGGTCCTGACCTTGTAACAGCCTCAGTTTAAACATGGACAAAAGAGTTGAATCATGGAGGTTAGAGTGACAGCCCTTGACGTCAAGGCTGCATTTGACTGTTTGGCATCAAGGAGCCCCAGCAAAACTGGAATCGGTGGGTGTTGTCATGGAGAATCACCAGGAGATGCAGAGAGTTCTTCAAGCAGTAGGTCTTTTATTTGCAAACAAAAGTGACACTGAGAAAGCAGATCCTCGAATGCCCACAAATCTCTGGGTCTGTGGTTTAAAAATTTTTTTTATCATGTTTCTGTTAACTTATCAGCATGTCCAAGTATATTGATCAAAGTACCTCACTCTAGCTACACAATAAATCAGTGATGTTAGTTCCCATTATCTCTTTAGTTGTGCATTCTACTTAATGTTATTCTAATGTGTCACTGTTAGATATTTAGTGCTAACTCTTGCAGTGATGGTCTTTCATTCCAGACCCTACTTAATAAATATCTAATCGTGACATTAGGAAAATATTATCGCCTCTGTTACAGTGATCCTCCATTCCAGACTAACCTGTTATGATAGATATTTAGCTACTCTGTCTATAACAATAGTCTCCTGTCTCAAGCTGACTCTACTAACTATTAATTAGATATTTTAATGTCATGTCCCAAATATTTATGGTCCCAATCTTGTCATAATGACACTTAACAGTTAGTAGAAGTAGTTTCCCTGTTATCTCCTCTTGCAATAGTGATCTTTCAGCCTTAGCCTTACTCTGCAAATTGGGGTAAGAGTATTCCACTATTCTTATCCCATCCTGCCTTCTACAGGTTGCCAGTGGTCTTCATGCTTTAACCCTTCCCATGTTTTCAAGCTCTTTATTTTCCATAGTATCAAAGGGCAATCTCTCTGCTGGTTGGAGTTATACACATATGATGGTTGTGGTTGCTGGAGGGAGTCATGTCAGCTCTAGGAAACCTCTGTAGGCGTTCCTCAGGGTAGAGTTTGAAGCCCAGCCATCTTCAATTGCCTCATCGATGATCTTTCTATCCTAAGTCAGAAGTGGGATGTTCACCAGTTGCACAACATTCAGCACCATTTACGCTGAATCAGATTCTGAGGCAGACCATGTTCAAATGCAACAAGTTCTGGACAGTATCCAGGCTTGGACTGACAAATGGCAAGTTACACTCGTCTCTCGCACATGCCAGGCTATGACCATCACTGCCCTAAGACAGTCAATGATCATACCATCACTGAATCCCCCTCATCAGCATCTTGGGGGTTACCATTGACCAGAAAGTTACTGGACTCTCCACATAAACAGTGGCGACCAGAGCAGGTCCAAGGCTATGAATGCATAGTGAGTAATTCTCCTCCCGCTTTCTCCAAAGATTTGTATCATTAGCAAAGCACAGGTCAGGAGTGTGATGAAATAATCCCCACTTGCCTGGATGGGTGCAGCTCGAACAACACTTGAAGCTTGACACCATCCAGGACAAAGCCCACTTAATTGGCACTACATCTACTCTTTTTCCACCAGCACTCAGCAGCAGTGTACTATCTACTTGATGTACTGCAGAAATTCACTGGGGCTCCTTGGATGGTATACTCCAAACTTGTGCAAACTTGTCTAGAAGGATCAGGGCAGCTGATACATGGGAACACGACCACCTTAAGATACCCCTCCAAGTAACTCGCTATCTTGACTTGGAAACGTAGTTGCCATTTCTTCAGTCATGGAGTCAAAATTCTGGAATTCCCTTCCTGAAGGCATTGTGGATCTACCTACGGCAGGTATTCTGCAGCAGTTCAAGAAGGCAGCTCAGCACCCACCCATCAAGTGAAATAAGAGCTGGATAAATGTTGGCCAGCCAGTGATACTCACACCTAACAAAATGAATAAAACCCTTCCTGTTGCCCATCTGAGTAGTTACCGTTTAATCCCAACAGTTTAGGTTTGTAATTAATTGACTTTAATTGTATTATTACTTGTCCTCTGACTCTGCATGTGCTGACCTTACTTATGAGTCTACATACAGTTCCTTTTGGGTAAAAATATCTTGAGTTCCTGTGTAATGCATTGATTTCACTTTCTACTCTCCTCTAGTCTTTCAACAACAACAAAAAAATTATTCTTTTGGGAACCTTAATTGTGTTAGGAATTGCATATATTCTCTGACAGTGACTTTATTTTGTTCAAATGTAAAATGTTTTAGCTGGGCTAAGATGTTGCTATTTGGGGGACTAGGGCACTTTGATAATGTACTCCTATCTAGGTGTGTACACAAATCCCTATAACCAGGGGTTGACCATGAGAATGCTAGCATCCTATTGCTGGTGATAATGCAGCATGTTGAAAGATTTTCACTATGTATTCTGTATGTGTATGAGGTGTATTGATGTTTGTTTGTGTTTCCCATTGACAGGTGTGAAAAAGGAGTAATGTCATTGGTTAACGTCAGGAACTGTATTCGATTCTATCAGACTGCAGAGGAGCTAAGTGCTGTTACATTGTTGAACTATTGTTCTGAAATTATAGCCAGCCATTGGGTGAGTTACAATTACTTGTGTTTATAATAGCAGCTTTTGTAGTGAAATATTCTAAGAACTTCAGAGTTGCATGTAAATCAATGTCAACTCCAAGAACCTAAGCTATACTTCATACCACAGCTCTACATTATTTTCAAAATTTGCTGCAGGTATTTGACAGATTTGTTTACAGCAAACATTCCAGGTGATTTAGAAATGTTGTTTGTCATTTTCCCAATTTGAGCTGACAGATCAGCTGTTCACTGGTATTGTTACTGCTTTACCTGATCAAGCTGTAGGGATCTGCACGAGGTACAACCAAGGAAGGACGTTCATTTCGAACGGTTTCTCACCTCCCTCCCCCCAAAAAAATCCTGAAATCAGATAGGGTCATTTATGGCACCAAAATGATTCCACCCAGGGTTTGGCTCCAGAACAGATTAAAGGAACAAGTTCCTGGTTTGCACAACTCTGTAGTATCGGGTGGTCAGTGTGGCACAGGGATTTCCTGCAATTTGGTGTAATCGACTGGGGAAAACCCTGTGGTAAAGATGATTTGTTTGAGAAAGGTGTTGTGCTGCAACTGAGTTGATCTGGTTAGAAGAAGCCCCTGCAGTGTAACTAACTTTCAGTGCTGTGGCTGAATCTTGGAGTGAAATTTGCCTTTCCTCAGCAGTGATCCAACTACAGAATCCAAGGTACACCTTTAAAAATGGTATGAATGTTAGTCATGTCATTGTGCATAGTCTGTGCTGGTTAAAATGATCAGTAACTGGATCATATCTTTCCAAAACATTCTTAGTTTGGTCTGCTGCAAGGGTGGATACAATTTTAGTTTCCATACCCCTTCAAGAAAAAGGTCTTTTTGGATGGAACATAGAACAGAGGTTCTCTCTGGCTATTCAGTCAAATGTTAGAGCTTTTGGTTTCTTTTTCAAGATAGAGTAGGTACTCACTCAATATTTCTCCCTCGGCCAGCATCAAAAAGGTTTTATTTTCATGAGGATTGATTGCTTAAACGTGTGAAATGTGTCCCTCAGGTTTGAGCTGAAGAAAAAACTTGTTCTGTTAGCTATTTGTTTCTATTCCAAAAATACATTTTTGTACTCTTCTGTAGCAATGCCTGATGGCATTGTGCTGTAACAGAGATGTATGTATTTTGAACATAATTTGCAGGTCCAAATGCAAATTAATTAAATGTCATGGGTTTTTTTGACTGCCTCCAATCTCTTCAAGTGGCAAAATTTCAATTTCCATCTTTAGTAGCAATCAAGATACCAAGCATTGCAAAATAATTTTAAGGAAGCTTCTTCTGAAGGTCTCCAATTTTATAAGGTTTCTTTGAAAA
The DNA here is from genome assembly GCF_020745735.1 of Hemiscyllium ocellatum. NCBI lineage: Eukaryota > Metazoa > Chordata > Chondrichthyes > Orectolobiformes > Hemiscylliidae > Hemiscyllium > Hemiscyllium ocellatum. The sequence goes on from NC_083431.1 coordinate 50,144,199, forward strand.
AAATGCATTTCTTTTATGCCTAAAAGTGTTTTACATGCAATTAAAGCCTTTTTGAATAGAACTGTTGGAGGAATGCCTTAATTACAAGTGTAAAGCTGTAACCTACTGGCGTGACAACAACAACAATAACAGTGTAGTTGTGGTAATAGATCAGCAGTCAAGAGGTCTAGAGAATTCAATCAAAAGCATACATTTAAATCCCACCATGGCTGCAGAAGGATTTAAATACAACTTATTACAGTTAATCTATAATAAAAGTAATATCCACATTGGTGGTGGTGAAACTACTGAACTGCTATTTAAATATCTATCTGGTTCACTAACATCCTTGGGGAAGGGAACCTGTCACCTTTTAGTCTGGTGCAAGTATGTGATTCCAGATACTGCAGTATGATTGCCTGTTGTCTGAAGTGGCCTATGCAAACTACTTTGCCTTGAATAAGGTGGCTCCTCACCATCTTTTGAGGACGGGTTGGAGATCAGCAATTTTAAATTCTGATCTTGACAGGGATGCCTGTGTCCAGTCAATGAATTTTCAAGTGCACCGTTTCTCATATCTTGGGCTGTCAACATGCTCTCTGTGTTGCAGGCATTCATCAGATGTGTCACCAACAGCAAAGACACCACAAGAGACAGGGACAATCGTCAGTCATTCTGTGACTAAGTTAAACTCACTATAGCCATTTGATCTATCGAGTCGGTATCTGTCCTCCAAACAATCCCATTCCCCCACCTCCCCAGTATCTATCCTTGGAGCTCAGTAAGTTTGTTTCTCATCAGTGCCCATCCAATTTATTCACTGATTTCCCTCACCTTTTCAGGTCATACTGCTCACTTTAAAAAGTTACTTTTACAGATACTAACTTTTTATTATAGATTAACTGTAATAAATTGTATTTAAATCCTTCTGCAGCCATGGTGGGATTTAAATGTATGCTTTTGATTGAATTCTCCAAACCTCCTGACTGCTGATCTATTACCACAACTACACTGTTGTTGTGCCAGTAGCTTACAGCTTTACACTTGTAATTAAGGCATTCCTCCAACAGTTCAATTCAAAAAGGCTTTAATTGCATGTAAAACACTTAGGCATCCTGTGATTGTGAAAGGCATAAAAGAAATGCAGTTTTTCGAAGAAACATTAGAGACCTTAGAAGAAACTCCCTTCAACTGTTTTGCAATGCTTGGTACCTCGATTGCTATTAAAGATGGAAATTGAAATTCTGCCACTTGAAGAAATTGGAGGCAGTCAAAAATGTAATCGATTTGCATTTGGACCTACAAATTATGTTCAAAATACATGCACCTCTGTTCGAGTGCAATGCCATTAGGCATTGCTACAGAAGGTATAAAGTTGTTTTTTGGAATAGAAACAAATGGTTTCACACCAACCATTCCATTTATGCTTGAATGTCTCCATTACAATGTGTCTCTTTGACTTTCTACTATATATAGTTCTTCATTTATTATCCTTGTAAAATGTTAAAATATCTAATTCAATGGGGACTGTGGAAATGTAAATTACCTATAAGCTTTTTAAGCTATAGAGTGCTATAGAAATATAAAAGCTGCTTACCTTTCTATATATGCAAGTAGTGTATCAGCTGATGTACAATGAAAATGATCCCTTTTGGAATAATAATCTACTCACTTCACTTAAATAATGATGCTGCTTATTCAGGATGATCTGAGGAAAGATGATTTCAGTAGCATGACTGCTCCTTTGCTGTATAAAATGATTCAATCAAAGACTGAATACCCTTTGCATAAAGCTATCAAAGTGGAAAGAGAAGATGTTGTATTTCTCTACCTCATTGCGATGGACTCTCAGGTAGGTGTGTCTATCATTAACTAAAGCAAAGTACAGAAGGCCTGACTTCGGGGTTCCCCTCTGTAATTCCTTTCAAATGTTTGCATGTAACTTTGGAGAATTTTGTGCCTCATTCCTCCTGTATACCCTGGGCTCAAAGTACAACATTTGAGTTATAGCTTTTCGCGAGAAACTTGCAATTTCAGGAAAGCTGAGATTTTAAAATCCCACCACAAATGGAAAGCACTGAAACAAAAGCTGACTTGAAAACATTTTAACTAGGGATCCATTCCCAGGAACAGGTTTTCTTTACCTTCATTGGTTTATTGTAGCCTCTGGAACATCAGTCCAAGATCTGAAGTTTAAATCTGTATACATGTGCATATATCTGTTATTTTGCGCATATGTACATTAATTTCCTTTTTTAAATTTTGCTTTCTTCTCTGCCCTGACTAAAACTCTAAACTTTTATTAGTAAGACAAACTGGACAGGAACAGCAGATAGACTGGAGCTACCTGGTGGGCCCAATTTTGAGTTTGTGAACCCCTGAACTATAGTTTGAGCATGTTGACCTATATAATTGGATCCTGTATGTTTGTCATGTATCTTTTAACTGAAACTCTTCTCAACACTCCTGTCCAAAGGATTTACTGTGTGAAATAAGTTTGTGGTAATATCACCAGCTCTAATTTTCTAGATGGTTAGATTTAGTGTAATGATATAGCGTCTATTTTTCTTTTCTGTTTTCTAACATTAATCTGTTTTTCTTTGCTCTTGCTATTTGTTTATTACTGCATTTTACAGTTGCCTGGTAAACTGAATGAACTTGATGATAATGGAGACCTGGCTTTGGATCTGGCACTGTCACGACAGCTGGAGAGTATTGCAACCACATTGGTTAATAACAAGGCAGATGTTGACATGGTTGATAAGAATGGCTGGAGTTTACTTCACAAAGCTATCCAAAGAGGTAAAGTGATGGCAAGGCTGTTAAGGTCAATATATTGGTAGCTAGAATAGCTTGCAAAGTCGTGTACTCGTGTGTTCAATGCAGACTCTAAAATGTAACTGTGGCTTGTCAGTATTGAATTATTTTCTTTAATGTAAAGATATTACACTTTTCTGGCAAATACATATTTACTAAAGTCTGTATGATGCAAGTTAAAGAAGCAAATTTTTGGGAAGGTTTGAAATCTCAAACTGAAAATGTTGGGAATACTCGAGAGGTTAAGCGACATCTCTGGGGAAGATGCATGGTTAGCATTTCAGACGAATAGCTGACTTTATCAGAGCCAGATAAAATTAGAGATCTGTCTGGTTTGGAGCAAGTATGGAGAATTTATACTCTTCAGGCAAAGTAGCCTGCTTGATTAACACCCTATCCACCATATTCAAAATTCACTACCACCTTGCAAGTTCTCTCTCAAACCAGACATTGTCCTGATATACTTTCAGTGGTTCAAGAAGGTGGCTTGTCATTACCACCAGCAGCAGGGCAATTAGCAGTAGGTGATCAATGCTGTTAAAGGGTTCCGGAGCTAAAAGTTGTGCAGGGGTCCCCAATTTTACAAACGTTTGATATCCAAGAGCTTGTACTCATTAAAATTCCACCCTAGTGTGGGATGAAGACTCCACATGCAAATACTTCCTCTTAAGGGCAGCTGATTTGTTGTCCCTCATTGGTTTTTCTTTCTAGAGTCTAGATACTCCTCACCCCACCTCCAGGGGCCGGGTGTAGAAAGACGCCATTTAGTTTATCGAAGCTGCTCTGACCCTCCAAACAGCATCCCACTGGGATCCATCCCATACCCTTTCCCATAATTTCTAGAATTTACCATGGTTAATCCACCTGTCTGTTTAGAAGAGGAGGTAGAAATCTGAGACTTTTTTCGAACAATGGTTTTGGTAATACAACGTGAAGGAGTTGATGTTTACAAAGCTAGTAGATTGTGGAAACTGGGTAGGAGCAGCCTGAAGATCTTTGCACAGATTTGATACGTTGTTCAATTGCTTAATGTGTGTGCATCGGTCTTTATAAAGACTTTTTGTAAAGTCTTTAAGGTATTGAGTTCTTTTAATTTTGTGTTCTTCAAGTTTGGCAAAAGTATTAAAGATTTCTCTGAACTCTGCTCCTGTTATGTTTTACTTTTTGCTGAGTTTTGTTTTATGTCAGAATCTGGTTTTGAGTATGAATAACTAAGTGAGAATTCTGTAAACTCCTCCTCCTGAACCTGGTTGTGGGAGACAAGCTGAAATGGCTTTGGGTAATCTTGGAAATCTGATCTTTTGAAAGAGACTGTGGAAACCTGCTGTTGAAATTGCATTGCAACTTTTACCTTGAGTTAGGCTTGATATTACGTAAACACTGAAATTTCTGGCTTTTTTTAAACAGATTGCAGTGAAAGATTCTTTGCCCTTTGTCTTTGCCTTCTCTTCCCTCTAGATGCTAATTCCTTGCTTGATTATCGTTACTTGATGCTGATGGTCTTCTGTGCCAGTGAATATAATTTATGAAGGTGCACCAGGTTTTTCGATTCCATGCGGAGTCTCCAATGTAGGTAGTCCTGAGGAACTGCTGCATAGAAGGAACAGTGATGTAGTTCCATCTCAGGATAGTGAGGGAGTTTGAGGCAAACTCCGAGGTGGTGATGTCCCAAACATCTGTCTTGTCCTTTCTAGGTCGTAAGAGTTATGGTTTGAAAGGTGTTGTCTGTTTTGTTTTGTGTCTGAGTCTGGTTTTGAGTATGAATAGCTAAGTGAGAATTCTGTAAACTCCTGCTGAATCTGGTTGTGGGAGACAGTTGCATCTTGTAGATTGTACACACAATGCCACTGTGCATAGCTGCTTGAGTGCTGTTGGTGCCTTTTTGTCAGAAGAAAGCTTTCCATGGAATGGCTATACATAGAATCTGTGTTTAGAAGCAGGCTATTTGGCCTGTCAAGTCCACACTGACCACCTGAAGAGCATCTCACCCAGACCCACTTACCCTGTAACCCTGTATTTTCCATGGCTAATCCATCTACCTTGCACATCCTTTGACATTACAGACAACTTAGCATGGCCAGTCCACCTATCCCGCACATCTTTTGGACTTTGGGAGGAAACCAGAGGAAACCCAGCCAGACAGGGACAATGTGCAGTCTCCACACAGTCAACCGAGGCCGGATTCAAACCCAGGTCCCTGGCACTGTGAGGCAGCAGTGCTAACCACTGAACCACCATGTTGCCTGCACTACCTTTTGTTGTCCGGGTCAGCATTTGTGATTTTTGTCTTAATTAGTGCAGGCAGTTAATGCACAAAAACGTGGTTTACAATTTGGAGCCTGGTATAAGCTAGAGGCAGCACAGAATGCAGAATCCTTTTCCTAAAGGATATGAGTTAGGAGGGCAAAAAGGGGACATGAGATAGCTTTGGCAAAGAGTTAAGGAGAATCCAAATGGCTTTTAAATACGTTAAGGGCAAAAGGGTAACTAGGGAGACAATAGGGCACTCAAACATCAGCAAGGCAGCCTTTGTGTGGAGCTGCAGGAGATGGGGCAGATACTAAATGAGTATTTTGCATCATTCTTTACTGTGGAAAAGGACATAGAAGATATAGAATGTAGAGAAATAGAGGACATCTTAAAAATGTCCATATTACGGAGGAGGAAGTACTGGATGTCTTAAAACGCATATAAGTGGATAAATCCCCAGAACTTGATCAGATGTACCCTAGAAATTGGGAAGCTAGAGAAATGATTGTTGGGCCTCTTGCTAAGATATTTGTATGTTGTGGTTCTGCTCGCCGAGCTGGAAGTTTTTGCTGCAAACGTTTCGTTCCCTGGCTAGGGAACATCATCAGTGCTGTTGGAGCCTCGTGTGAAGCGCTGCTTTGATGTTTCTTCCGGTATTTATATTGGTTTGTTCTTGCCGCTTCCGGGTGTCAGTTTCAGCTGCAGTGATTTGTATGTGGGGTCCAGGTTGATGTGTCTGTTGATGGATGTTCTTGCCGCTTCCGGGTGTCAGTTTCAGCTGTAGTGGTTTGTGTATGGTGTCCAGGTCAATGTGTCTGTTGATGGAGTTTGGGGATGAATGCCATGCTTCTAGGAATTCTCTGGCTGTTCTCTGTCTGGCTTGTCCTATGATAGTGGTGTTTTCCCAGTCAAATTCATGTTGCTGGTTGTCTGAGTGTATGGCTACTAGAGATAGCTGGTCGTGTCGTTTTGTGGCTAGCTGATGTTCGTGGATGCGGATTGTTAGCTGTCTTCCTGTTTGTCCTATATAGTGTTTTGTGCAGTCCTTGCATGGTATTTTGTAAACTACGTTAGTTTGGCTCATGCTGGGTATTGGGTCCTTTGTTCTAGTGAGTTGTTGTCTGAGCGTGGATGTTGGCTTGTGTGCTGTTATGAGTCCGGGTCGCAGTAGTCTGGCTGTCAGTTCTGAGACGCTCCTGACGTATGGTAGAGTGGCTAGTCCTTTTGGTTGTGGCATGTCCTCGTTCCTCGGTCTATCTCTTAGGCATCTGGTGATAAAGTTGCCTAAGAGATAGACCGAGGAACGAGGACATGCCACAACCAAAAGGACTAGCCACTCTACCATACGTCAGGAGCGTCTCAGAACTGACAGCCAGACTACTGCGACCCTTAGGACTCATAACAGCACACAAGCCAACATCCACGCTCAGACAACAACTCACTAGAACAAAGGACCCAATACCCAGCATGAGCCAAACTAACGTAGTTTACAAAATACCATGCAAGGACTGCACAAAACACTATATAGGACAAACAGGAAGACAGCTAACAATCCGCATCCACGAACATCAGCTAGCCACAAAACGACACGACCAGCTATCTCTAGTAGCCATACACTCAGACAACCAGCAACATGAATTTGACTGGGAAAACACCACTATCATAGGACAAGCCAGACAGAGAACAGCCAGAGAATTCCTAGAAGCATGGCATTCATCCCCAAACTCCATCAACAGACACATTGACCTGGACACCATACACAAACCACTACAGCTGAAACTGACACCCGGAAGCGGCAAGAACAAACCAATATAAATACCGGAAGAAACATCAAAGCAGCGCTTCACACGAGTCTCCAACAGCACTGATGATGTTCCCTAGCCAGGGAACGAAACGTTTGCAGCAAAAACTTCCAGCTCGGCGAGCAGAACCACAACAACGGATACCCGAGCTACAAATCTTCAATCAGATTTTAAAGATATTTGTATCATTAGTCACAGGTGAGGTGCCAGAAAACTAGAGGTTGGCTAACGTGGTGCCACTGTTTAAGAAGGGTGGTACGGACAAACCAAGGAACTATAGACCAATGAGCCTGATGTCAGTGGTGGGCAAGTTGTTGGAGGGAATCCTGAGGGACAGGATGTACATATATTTGGAAAGGCAAGGACTGATTAGGGATAGTCAACATGGCTTTGTGCGTGGGAAATCATGTGTCTCAAACTTGATTGAGTGTTTTGAAGTAACAAAGAAGATTGAGGGTAGAGTGTAGATGTGATCTATATGGACTTCAGTAAGGCGTTTGACATGTACCTCATGGGGGCCTGATTAGCAAGGTTAGATCTCATGGGATACAGGGAGAACTCTCCATTTGGATACAGAACTGACTCAAAGGTAGGAGACAGAAGGTGGTGTGGAGGGTTATTTTTCAGTCTGGAGGCCTGTGACCAGTGAAGTGCCACAAGGATCTGTGCTGGGCCCTCTACTTTTCTTCTTTTATTTAAGTGATTTGGATGCGAGCATAACAGGTATAGTTAGTAAGTTTGCAGATGACACCAACATTGGAGGTGTAGTGGGCAGTGGAGAAGGTTACACCTGATTACAACAGGATCTTGATCAGATGGGCCAATGGGCTGAGGAGTGGCAGAAGGAGTTTAATTTAGATAAATGAGGTGCTGCATTTTGGGAAAGCAAATCTTAGCAAGACTTATACACTTTAATGATAAGGTCCTCTGGAGTGTTGCTGAACCAAGAGTCCTTGGAGTACAGGTTCATGGCTCCATGCAAGTGGAGTCACAGGTAGATAGGATAGTGAAGGCAATGTTTAGTATGCTTTCCTTTATTGGTCAGTATATTAAGTACAGGAGTTGGAAGGTCATGTTGCAGCTGTACAGGACATTGGTTAGGCCTCTGTTGGAATATTGTGTGCAACTCTGGTCTCCTTCCTATCGGAAAGATGTTGTGAAACTTGAAAGGGTTCAGAAAAGATTTACGAGGATGTTGCCAGGGTTGGAGGATTTGAGAGACACAGGTTGAATAGGCTGGGGCTGTTTTCCCTGGAGCGTCGGAGGCTGAGGGGTGACCTTTTATAAAGGTTTATAAAATCATGAGGGGCATGGATAGGGTAAATAGACAAAGTTTTTTTTTGCTGGGGTGGGGGAGTCTAGAACTAGAGGGCACCAGTTTTGGGCGAGAGGGGAAAGATATGAGATCTAAGAGGCAACTACAGGGAGAGGGTGGTGCATGTATGGAATGAGCTGCCAGAGGAAGTGGAGGATAGTACAAATACAACATTTGAAAGGCATCTGGATGGGTACATGAATAGGAAGGGTTTTGGCGGGATATGGGCCAGGTGCTGGCGGTTGGGATGTTTGGTCGGCATGGACAAGTTGGACCGAAGGGTCTGTTTCCATGCTGAATGGTTCTATGACTTAGTGAAACCGATGGCTATTTATGACCATTCTCAGGATTGCCATTGATAAGACTAACTTTATATTCCAGAATTACTGAATTCTGTTTATTTATCAGCTACTATAGTGAGATTTGAACCCAAGTCCCCAGAGCATTAGTTTGGGCTGCTGGATTATTCATCCATAATATTCCCACTATGCCACCATGTCCCTTAAAGCTATTTTCATCCAGGTGCATCTTTGGTGTTTTGAACTTGACTTTCATTTGTAGTGATCTAAGGGCAAGTCATCTACTGATTCCTCCTGCCTCGCAGCTTTGTGCTTTCCTCGGTCTTGTAGTTCATGTTGTAAGAAATTGCACAGTTTTTTTTGGGGGAGGGGGGACTATAAACTAAAATGGAGGTCTGGTTGCTATGACTAAGAAGGCTTTAATTTGAAAATGTAGCTGTGGACTTGTCTTTTCCTTTTTTCTCCCCTTTTCTCACTCCCTCACTTTTTTTTTTCTTCGTTCACTGCCCTTCCTTCTCCCCCCACCAGCCTGTTTCTGTTTCTCTTTCTGGTATAAGTGAGGCATAATTATGACTGTAATCTTTCCAGTTCAGTTGTACCAGTATGAACTTCCCACATTCAGTTTTGATGAGTCATGTGATGAGGTCAAAGAACGATTGAAGTGGTTTCCTCTTTGTATCTGAAGGATACACCAGTCCTCTTCCTCCCAAGGTTGAACCTTTTTCAGCACCTGTTTTCTCTCCAATTCTGGCCCTGACACCAACTCAGACTTCACTGGTTCAACCCTTTGCAGTGGCTTGTAACACTGAACCCAAAGTGTTTGACTGGGGCAATCCACAAAGAGGCTGGCATGATGACCCTTCTACTGCTCATGCACAGATGGAAAGAAAAAGCGAATACCTTGAGAGACAAACACTAGTTTGTTCAGAGAAGTTAGTAAACAAAGTTTTTTTAAAGGAGAGAATGTTGTATTGGAGTTTGATTACTGTGGGATACACAGCTACAAAGTATTTAAGTTGTTGGTTAATTGGACAGGGCACAGTGTGTTGGTTGTGAGGGATGTAGGAGGTCAGTCTGAGCAATGGAGATTTTGTGCTTTCGGATGTGTTGAGAAGGGGTTGCTATGGGTAGCAACTTTTTATACAGAGGCCTTTATTTTAAAAAGAGACATTCGAAATAGATGCCCGAGTAGGCCGTTTTACCTCTTGCGCCTAGGCAAAATCATCTTTTGTTCTAAGCTTCAATGGATCCAGGCCTGTCTAAATGTTTTTCTCCAGTTTCTCACCTCCCCCACATTCCAAGTATCAATCAAATGAACCTTCGGTGAACCCCTGATACATTTATTTCCTGAGATAAGACCAGAAGTGTAAACAGTACTGCATATATGGTCTTGTACAACTGTGGCAAACATCCCTACTTTTTATATCCCATTCCCCTTGCAATAATAACCCAGCTGCTTCAATCACTAGCTGTATTTGCATACAAACTTTGAGATTATGTCCCAGGGCATCCATGTGCCTTTTGTACTGCAGAGTTCTGCAGTGTCTCTATTTAAATAACAACATTGTTTCTATTCTTCTGCCAAAACGGCCAAGTTTTGCATTTTTTTTCTCCTGATTAACTTATAATTCCTTTTCACACCTTACTTTCCTACTTACCCTTGTGCCCTCAACCAACTCTTCCAAGTTTGTTAATATAAATACGTTGAGGCCCCAGCACTAATTTATAGCACTCCACTCATCAAATTTTGCCAAACTGAAAATGGCCTATTTGTGCCAAACTTTTTTCATTTTAACTAATTAACCTTTTATTCATTCTGTTTTACTGCCAACACCATGAGCTTTTGTGTAGTAGCCTTTGTGGAACCTTGTCAGATGGCTCTCAAAACCTAGGTAAATCACAGTTAGAGTTCCCTATATCCACCGTGCTTGCTGCTACTACAAATAAAAACCCAAATAAGTTGTCAGACATGATTTTTTTTTTCCCTCTAAACCATGTTGACTATGCTTGACTTGTATTGAGGCTTCCTAAGTCTATAGTTTCTGCTTTCTGTCCCTCTTCCTTGAATAAGAAAGTCCCCTTTACAGTTTTCAAATCAAATGGACTCTTTCCAGAATTTAGGGAATTTTGGCAAATTTAGAACAAACACTGTTTCAGCGGCCACTTTTTAAAACTATTTCAGCTTGAGGTTCCACTAGTATCCATCTGGGGACTTGTCAGCTTCCAGTTCAAATGTTTTCCTCCATCCTGATTCAGAATTATTTCTGGAATGTTATTCATCTTTTCTGCTAAGAAAGCAGGTGCAAAATATCTGCTCAATTCATCTTTTTCCTCCTTTTCTTCTACTAATTACTCAGAAGACCGATGCTCACTCTATTCCTTCTTTTTGCTCTCGCTCCCCTTTCCTTAAAATACCATTAGGAACATGTTTATGCTTCCTATTAGATTTCCCTATGACTTTAATTTCTTTAACTTTTGTTCATCTTTTAGTCATCTTTTGTGCTGTGCTACATATTGTCAAATCCTGCTGGCGTGCCACTCAACTTTGGAATTATTTGCTTTTTCTCTCAATTATATTTGTATCTTTAGTTTCCTTTTTTAGCCAGGGGTGGTGCATGCTTTCCTTGGAGTCTTCTATTTTCAATGCAGTGTACCACTTCTGAGTTTTCTGAAATACATCCTTAAATGAGTGCCACTATCTTTACCGGCCTATCCTGCAATTGAATGTTCCAGTCCATTTTCACAACTGTCTTTCAGACTGTCATTTTTTTCTAAAGTTTAAAACAGCAGTCTTAGATCCACTCTTCACTCCCTCAAATTTGAATGTAAAGGTGTTATGCTCTTAGCTACATATTAATATTGTACCTTTACTATGAGGTAATTGGGTAGAAGATTTGATTATATTTTAGCTTTAGTGTCCTAACATTTTGGATGGCTTTCATTATTTTAAATTTACTATGTCAATGTAGGCAGGAATTGTGGCTCATCTTATTACTGGGCAAACAGTACACAAGCAACAGAAGTTATGTGAGGTATCTATCTGTGTTGTCTAAGAACAGGAATAGGCCATCTCACCCCTCAAGCCTGCTGCCACCCACCTTGTGTTGGTGGCTGATGTCACCTAAGGACAATCTTAATTCAAGAGGGTCAAAGTGGTTCTTGTCAGTGACTCATGAGGCTAAATGGTAGGGGAGGAAGAGAAAACCACACTGAAGATGCTCCAGCCATGAGTAGAACCAAGTAAGAGAGGCCCACGTACCTGAATGATAAATGTAAATATCAGAAAGGTGGGGTGCACTTATTCTGTAGGCCTGCAGCCAAAAAACGTAGTTGCCTTTTGGGAACAAGAGTGTTACTCATGGGGTAGAGCTGAGAACTTAAGCTGGGGATTCTTGTGGAGTTGAGAGAAAGGCCAGACTTCTGAGTGGTTAGAATTAATCTGGGTGACAAGCTCCCAGCTCCTATGAGCTCCTTGCATTTGGAGAGTGGATAAAGGAGACCATTAGTGAAGAGAAGGTGGCTTTGGCAGAGAGGTGAGTTGACCTGTTGGCACCTCATTCAGGCCAGTCCCATTTGGTGGCTGACTGAACAAGTCTGCTTCAGATATATTCACCTTGGAACTAAAAGCTAATGTGGGAATCTTGTAATAGGAGTGGGAGAGGGATGAGGATTAAATGGACAGATTTATAGGAGGTGAGGGCATCACTGAACTGATGAGAAGCTTGGAAAAGTGAAGTATTGTGTCATTCCTGATGAAGGGCTTATGCTCGAAACGTCGAATTTCCTATTCCTGAGATGCTGCCTGGCCTGCTGTGCTTTGACCAGCAACACATTTTCAGCTGTGGAGGGCTAGTGACTTGGTATTTGGTTTGAAAATGTGGTTCGCCACCAGTTTTGAGATTTTGGCTACTTAATGAGATTGACCTATGACAGCAGACAGAAAATCTTTGATTTATCATTTGTCATTTGAACAGTTATACTATCTGCAGGAGTCTGTTACTTGTTTGGCATTAGTGCAAAATTAATTGTGTTGTGGTGTTACGATTTGTTGAGAAACAGCCTGAGGCTACTTTATATTAGGTGTATAACTTTTAATTGTATACAAGTGAAGGTTTTGCATATAACTGCAAAGAATAAGCTTGCATTTAAATCTTAGGACACTTAGTTTTGCCAGCTGTATCCAGGATTGCTTAAATAGCATGTGCAGGTTGCCATCTTGTGGAGGGAAGAGGAATTGGGGTTGCTGTACAGTTTATTAATAAAACTTGAGCCTTTCATTTTGTTCTGACTTTGATCCACTTGATGCTATGGAATGTAGCATTAATTTGGCATTAGAGAAAAAAAAGCTGCTGTAAATATTCAGGAATTAAGGCAACGTGTGGAGAGGGCATTGATACTCCAGATTAGTGACCTTCCATCATTAATATCTTTCTGCTTTCAGACCCAACATTTGTTCTCCCATGCTTGGATGGTTATGCATTGGAAATTTCTAAATTTTCATGCCTGTCAACTGCCACATCTTTGCACATAAATAGTTTTAACTGTCAACTCGGTAAAGTTGGATTTGTGTATTTTACTTTTAGATAAAGTTTGCAGCTTGCTTTAAGCATCCCTCACTCCTCCTGGAAACGACAGCAATTCTTTGACAGCAGGGATTTACCTGCCAGTTAGGAATTGATACGAGGCAGTCTCCAGACAGTTTCCCACCTGCCCTCCCAGGGTCACTGACTCCATTTAGTGTGTGTGCCCAACTGCTGTTTCAGTAACAACCTCTACAGGAAGGCATGAAACCTTCATATTTTGGAGGGAAAGTGTTTTCAGGCTGCTGAGGGAGCTCAGCAGAAAAATGCAATAATTGTTATCAAATGGTTTCCCTGGAGCGTCGGATGCTGAGGGGAGACCTTTATAGAGGTTTACAAAATTGAGGGGCAGGGATAGGGTAAATAGACAAAGTCTTTCTTTTCCCTGGAGTGGGAGAGTCCAGAATTAGAGGGCATAGGTTTAGGGTGAAATGGGAAAGATATAAAAGAGACCTTTTGTTTCACACTGGTCCATGTATGGAATTAGCTGCTAGAGGAAGCGGTAGAGGCTGGTACAATTGCAACATTCAAAAGTCATCTGGATGGGTATATGAATAGAAAGGGTTTGGAGGGATATGGGCCAGGTGCTGGCAGGTGGGACTAGATTGGGTTGGGATATCTGGTCGGCATGGACGAGTTGGACCGAAGGGTCTGTTTCCATGCTGTACATCTCTATGACTCTATTTAGAGTACTTAAAGCTACCTGTATAAATGGAAGAGTTGGAAAATTGTGGAGAAAGGAGTGGGAAGCTATATTGGGATGTGATTGAAGTGCTAGCATGGATTTAAGGCACTTTTTTGTTGTACATGCACTATACAGCACACCAAAACAGCAATATCATTCTGTTCTCAGTAAATGCATGTGTCGGAGCGTGATTCAATTGTTTGGCTCAACTAATATTTAATTTGATGTTTGTGGAGGTGTATGGAATCTGACACCAACATGTGAATTCTAAAACTTGTGCCAAGTGGGATTTAATTCTTTAACTTTGTAGTTAAATGCTAATCTTTAGAACTGTAGTAATTTTTCAACTACGTGCAAACTTGGGCCATTCTTCAGTATTCTGAACAAAGATCAGTTTGAATGTCAAACACCCCAAAAATGTTAACATTTCAATCCTGTTTGCAGTGGTGTTGATCCTTTTTTCCCTAGGCACACATGGAACATTGAAGAGCCATTTGTTTCCCACTTGGTGTAAGATTTAGAATTCACATTGTTGGTGTCAGAATCCATACTCCTCCACAAACAACAACAAATTGAATATTAGTTGAGCCAAACAATTGAATCATGCTCCTATACTTGTGTTTACTGAGAACAGAATGATATTGCTGTCTTGGTGTGCTGTATTGGTTTGGTTTGAGTGGAATTAGAGAGGAATATTGAATGTATCTGTTGAGTGCTGAGAGGAAATTGGAATGTGCATGTTTTAACTGGTGGAATTCTGTTCATGTATTGGAGTGGCTTTATTATGCCAAATATATTTGTCTCAAACTAGTTTCCTGCAAAAGTAAAAGATTCTGCCCTACTAAAGTAGAAAGTTGGGCTTAGACTAGTTCTGGGTTCTACCTACTGGTAGCCCATGCCTTCCTGATAATTAGGAATTTGTGTATTTGACTCTTTGAACCTGAAGTCATTTCACTCTGTAGATGGAACATTGATCTGGTTGGCTGCTCCAATTACAGCATCCACAGAAATATTTGGTGATAACAATGCTATACTGATTTATACTGGGTTTTGTACATGCAGTTCACATATCTAATCTTCCTACACTTTTATTAGATTTTACTTCCCTTGCATCAAACCAGGCTGCTTTTGTAATCGATTCTTTTGGTAGTCTGCTTCCCAGTTTGGACAGTATAGAACACTACTGTGGTCCTTTACTTCCTTGTCAAACTCTGTTTCAAGGTAATTGGAACATTGCAAACTATAGTGTGGACATTTCTGCAAAATATCTTTATTTTTCATAAGTTTTTATACAGCCTTATCACACTTAAATTTGAACCAAATATTTTTGGGACTCCTTTAATACAGGTGATGAATTTTCGGCTAGCTTCCTAATTCGCAATGGTGCTCGTGTGAATGCTGCTACGTATGGACAGCAGGAGACACCTCTTCACCTTGTGGCCTCATACAGTCTGAAAAAGCATTCAGTAGAAGCAATGGCAGGAATGGCACGTATTGCACAAGCGCTCTTGGAAGCATCAGCCAATTCAAACATGCAGGACAACAAAGGACGGTGAGCAGCAGTTGTCACTGTCCTCTCTCCTATCTATATTGTGATAAATTGGAACTAAGTGTGTGTTCTACCAGTATTTCTCCCCTTGTATGTTTTCGCACTCCTTTCGTTTTCCTTGTCACTGCCATGCCTTCTGCTAGATTGTTGTGGAGCGCTGTCGGCCCATTTAAGTAGTACTGGCAGTTGTTGTAGTAAGTAGAAGTAGCAACACTGTCTGGTTGTCATCCTACCGGTTTTGGAATTGGGGCCCTGACCTTAATCGTATAACCTGTCCAAATCTAACTGACCTTTTGAAGGAGCTGCAAATAAACTGGTTGCTTTAATCCTGTGAATGATGCATTGTTTAGCTGAAAATTTGCTAAAACCATCTTTATTCGGTCAAATTGTGTAGCAGTACTATTACAAAAGCTATGTATTGGTTGTTAACTCCTTCCACTGAGATCTTTTCCTTGTTTACACAGGACGCCTTTACACACTTCTATACTGGCAGGCAATGAGTATGTTTTCACACAGCTACTGCAATGTAAACAGTACGTATGAATCACTAATTTCTTCATTGCTTCTTCTGAAAACACTTCGCTGCTTGAAGTGAAATTGTTTTCTAAAATGTCTTTGGCAAATGTATTTTTCCAGAATTGACCTGGAGCTGAAGGACCATGAAGGAAGCACGGCGCTATGGTTAGCACTCCAGGATATAACCGTGGACTCCGATCAGTCGGTGAACCCATTTGATGACGTTCCAGTTGTGAATGGCACTTCATTTGATGAGAATAGTTTTGCAGCAAAACTAATTAAACGGGGTAGTAATCCAGATGCCCCAGATGCAAAGGGTGAGAAACTAGCAAATACACCAGCGGGAAAATTACATGTGTGCACACCAATCCTCACCTTTTAAGTTGTACCATAATCAACAATGTAATGTGCCCTGCAACAAGCTGGTTTTGCAGTGCAGAGAAAAATCAGAGGAACTATTCGTTTGAAAGGCCTACAGGATAAACTGCAGTTTCTATAAGCTGGTGATGCGGGGATGGGCATCAAACCAGAGAAGCCATCAAACTTTGGACTCGAGCCAGCCTTTGAATGTAGCTGCATTCATCCAGGGAAGTGATGCTCAAAGTTTGTGAGAAGATTTGTAGCTCGGGTGCTCGTTGTTGTGGTTCTGTTCGCCGAGCTGGGAATTTTGTTGCAGATGTTTCGTTCCCTGTCTAGGTGACATCCTCAGTGCTTGGGAGCCTCCTGTGAAGCGCTTCTGTGATATTTCCTCTGGCATTTGTAATCGTTTGAATCTGCCGCTTCCGGTTGTCAGTTCCAGCTGTCCGCTGCAGTGGTCAGTGTATTGAGTCCAGGTCGATGTGCTTATTGATTGAATCTGTGGATGAGTGCCATGCCTCTAGGAATTCCCTGGCTGTTCTGTTTGGCTTGTCCTATAATAGTAGTGTTGTCCCAGTCGAACTCATGTTGATTGTCATCGGAGTGTGTGGCTGCTAAGGATAGCTGGTCGTGTCGTTTTGTGGCTAGTTGGTGTTCATGGATGCGGATCGTTAGCTGTCTTCCTGTTTTGTCCTGTGTAGTGTTTTGTGCAGTCCTTGCATGGGATTTTGTACGCGACATTGGTTTTGCTCATGCTGGGTATCGGGTCCTTCGTTCTGGTGAGTTGTCTGAGAGTGGCTGTTGGTTTGTGTGCTATGAGTCTTAGTGGTCGCAGTAGTCTGGCTGTCAGTTCGGAAATGCTGTTGATGTATGGTAGTATGGCATATATACAGTCGTGAGCAGTAGCTTGTCAGAATGCATACAGCAATTATCTATCTTCTAATCAAACCAAGTTAGCTAATACAATATGGTAAAAATTAGTGGTAAACCAGAGAAGTAGGAACATTTTAAAAGCCCACAAAAGATGACCCAAAACCAGAATAAATTGAGGAGAAAGTAGCAAGTAATGTCAAGGTGGACAATGTCTTTATTTAGAAACTGAGAATGGGGCCAGAGTGGACATAGGTTTGCAGCTGAGGAGTTGAATAAATATTGGCGTCTACCATGAAGACTGAGGATTCCAAAAATAACATTCCAATCAATATCACTAGAGAAGTGTTCTAGGTGTACTAATGCGTCTAAAGATTGATGGGTTTTTATAGTAGGATTGTAAAGGAGGTAGCTCTAGTGATAATGGTCTACTAGTAATCTTCCAAGAGTCCTTCGGTTTTGAAAAAGTCAGAATTGGGACAACCAATGCCATTTGCTGTACAAAAGGGGTCAGATTTTAAAAAAAAAACGTAGGCCAGCCACCTTAACATCTGTTTATTCGGGTAATGTTAGAGTCTAAAGGATTTAATGGTAGAGCATGGAGAAATACATAATGTAGTCGAGTAGAGTCATATAGCATCTTGAAGGGCAATCCTGTTTGGCAAATTTATTGCAGCTGTAATTGGCCGATTGCCACAGGGATCATTGCTGGGACCACAAGTATTTATAACGTATGTTCCTCAGTGGGATGAGAAAAGTGAATGTGCTATTGTCTAGCTTAAGGATAAAATGAAAATAGCTGACCAGAGTGGTGATGAGGATGTCACCATCTACAAAGGGATGCACACCAGTTAAGAGTTAACAAAAGCTTGGCAGGTGGAATAGATGTTATGTACTTTAGCTGGAAGAGTAGAGGAGCTGAATAGTATTTAAATGGGGAAAGACAGCAGTAAACTGCAGCTCAAAAGGATTGGAAGTTCTTGTGCATGAACTGCAAAAAGCTAGCACCAAGTTCAGGTATTGGAAAGGCAAATGGAAATGCTGGCCTTTATTTCAAAGGGAATGGAATATGAAAATAAGGACGTCTTGCTAAAACAATTCAAAACTATGCTAGTTTGATGACTTTTGAATACTGTGAGCACCCATTATCGAAGGACAGATACACCAGGATTGCAGGCAGTCCAGAAAAGATTCACTTAGCTGATCCTGGGTATGGATCCTGGGTATCTTGAGGAGAGGTTGTGTAGGTTGGGCATTGGAGTAGGTAGTACTCATTGGAGTTTTGAAGAATGAGTAGACGTTATTGAAAATATCAGGTTCGTAAGGGACTTGATGGGGTATTCGTGGAGGTGGTTATGCCTTGTGGGAGAGTCTAGGACCAAAGGACATATGAGCAGCACCTCATTCTGAAATTAAGGCAAAAGTGAGGATTTTTGAGGATCGTGAATCTGGAATTCTTTAATGCAGAGACTTAGTAGTTAAATAAATTCAAGATTGCTTCTCTTACTGATTAGAAAAACTATTTCAAAGATTACGTGGGTAAAGGCGCGAAAGTGAAGTTGGGGATTATCAGGTTGACCATGATCTCATTGGTGGAGCAAACTTGATGGGCTGAATGGCCTACTATTTCTGCTCTGACCTCTCTTTGACTTTGCGATATCCAAAAGTGCTTTGGAGAAATTGGGAGTGTGATAGCTAATGTATGGCACAGTACAGATTAGTGACTCATTTAGCTTCTGCTGGTATAAGCTGGCAGATAAATGGAAGCCAGTGCACTGTAAAACTCAGTCTGTGCTTCAGTAAGATGATGGAGGATGTTTTATGTCCAGCTGAACAAACAATTTAACATCTAATCCAAAGTGACATATTAATAAGTGTCACCTTTAGCTTGCTATCCTTTGAGAGAAATGGTTTAGTTTTGTGCCTGATGACAGTCAAAGCTGGATGAGAACACATTTAATCATGTTTACTGCTGGTCACACCGCTTCAGTGGAGACAAGTGTTAACATTCTGAGCTGGGTAACATTATGAAACTCTAAAGGTTATTTAAGTTTCCCTCATCTTATTGTGGCTTAGTTATGGATTTTTTTTTTTGTTTCTCCAGAATTGAAGTGTATCTCTATAACCTAATGATTTGAAAGTGTTATGATTTCTTCTGGAAACATGCAAGTTGCTAAATTCCTAAATGAAGAAACTATTGTAATTTTGGTTCAGGTTAAAGTTATATTGTAACTTAAGTATGAAGGTCAGTTTAAATTGTTGATAAATTTAAGATCCTGCTGCACAACCATGCTATTCGCCTTCAGCATGTTTATCATTGAATAGTTCCGCTGTTCCACAATATGATGTTCTTTACTCTAGCATAGTAGGTTTGGTTAGGAGTCATTAGATACTCTCATGAAGCTCGAATGTAATATCAATGAGGGAAGTTTCTGTGAACCTGTGTTGTTTGAGCTGCAGCAGTTCTGATCATGTAGCTTTCCAAAGTAGCCCACTGATAACACCCCAGTTCACTGTTTGGCAACTTCAGGGAAAACACCAACTCTTTATTGTCGGAGTTATTCACACAACTTTCCAGAATATATCTCTGGTTGGTTGCTTTTAGCATGTTAATGTTTAAACACTTCTCACATCTGTGCCTGTGGTATGAAAGTCATTTTGGGAATTATTTCCAAGAGCATTGCATCTGCATGTGCTGCTTGCAATTTTTCCAGTATAACTACCTAAGATTACTAACAGCAACTCGTTGTTTCAATTTGAGGCACCCTGGTCTGCAAGAAACTCCTGAGTTGTAGAATCCCTACAGTCATATTGTAATTGCCAGTGGTGTTGAGGCCAGTTTGTGAAGGGAGTTTTTGTGACACCGTGGTAGTATCCCTACCTCCGACCTCGAAGACCAGGTTCCAGTCTTACCTCAGGACTTGAAGACCTTGTAATGGGCATTTATAACACTGCCTAACAAGTTGTTGATTATTAGCCTGCACTCATACGCCTAATGCAGGTGATAGAAGCAAGAGTCTCCTTTTTCATGTGGAGCTCTGGTAGCTGGAGTGTAACAGCCTCCCTGTGGTAACAGACTCCCACATGCTGGTTCTTAACACTGGCTTTATTCTGTGACAAGTGTGAAACTCCTCTGTATTACAGATAATTCTGCAAACTTTCCAAAATTGTAACAAAGGTTACTATTTGACTAACAAGGTAAATTCTAGATATTCAGTTAATAATAGAAAGTATGGCCTTTAAAATGGTGACTGAATTTGTTTTAATTATTCCTCAGCCTCTAACCTTCAGCTCAGTCTTGACTCAGCATGTAAATTGCTATAGAATGTTAACAATCTGTAAAACTTGTGATACTGGATGTTGAGTATAAATTGAGGTGTCAATTATCTAACTAAAGTAGTAATCAATGGGATATCTTTCCAACCTATTATACTCTTTAGAGGCTTCTAACATAGTAAACCACGTTTCACTCTGCTAGGGAATTGTCTAATGCAAAGGGCATCGGAGACTGAAAATGAAGCTGCTGCACTCTTCCTGGTTGCTCATGGGGCTAAGGTTAACCACACCAATCAGTTGGTGAGTCTTTTGAAGTTAATATTTTAAGGAATTGTCTTTAACTTATGTTTTTCCCTCCATTTAAATCATTTATCCAAATACAGTACATTAATGGTTCGCAACTTCTGTTGTGTATGGGCTGCGTTTGCTTTGTCTCTCAATTGATTACATAGAACAGAGTTTAACATAGAGTAGCTGCAGTGGAGAATGAAACTGCTTAAGTAGTTTTGCATATGCTCACAGAGCAAGTGCATGTTTCCCTCCGTTAATGGGTGAAGGTACCACTTAGTATGTTGACAAACCAGTCAGACAGAAGAACCCCAAAGAGGTTTATGATAGCTTGTCTGAATTAGGGTGAAAGGAGAAATTTACCAAAAAAACTTCTCCCCTGTTTTGTTATCCAGTCACCCTGATTGAACATGTGGACAAGATGTGAATTGGAAAAGAGGGACTTGAACATTGAGTCTTAGCTACAAGCCTTCAACCTGTTGCTTGTAACATGCTTTAGAAAGTAATTATTCGGGGCAAATAATATCTCCCTTTCCAGATATCTATGTATTTCTACACTTAGTTCCAGTTGACCCTACTACAAAATGTGCCATATTTGACTGAATTGGAATTGAATGTAAAAGAAGGGAGATTATGCTTGAGTTATGCAGGGCATTGGTGAGATTTCATTTGGCGGACTGTTGGGCAGCAAGATCAAGGCAAACTAAAACAGTCTATCACTAATTTCATTGGTGTAAATCCCAAACATTCAAGACTCAAAATTGCCCCATTTTTCCTAACCAGACTTTAAGAAGAATAGATATTAGACTCCAAAGTTTTATAACTTAGATATAGCAGTTTATTCTTAATATTGTAACTTTAACAGAGCAAAGCTAAGCCCTAAGATAATCTAATTTAATGTTCATGATTTAAACCCAACTCCATACCCCAACTCAGACCCAGTTAAGGGATATTTTAAAAAGAAAATGAGTTGTAACTGGCCAGTTCAATAATGTTTCAACACTTGAGTATCTGGTCTCTGTGAAACCCTGAGTGCTGCATTTATATTGCAGGGACAAAAGATTGCGTCTTATTCAAATTTCCAAGTCACTGGTTAATGCAAACAGCTTCCAGCAGGATCTAATGAACATTCACTTTATTTTTTATAAACTGTGATTATTTTCTCCGGAAGTTCCACAATTCTTGTAATTACATAGGAAACTTGAGCAAAACTAGCGTACAGCCTTGCAGTCCAGCAGCTTCCAAGCACATAGCCTTCTACCCCAAAAACCAAGTCAAAACCAATCAGTCTATGGCTAACCTTTTTCCCCACATTGAGATTGGCCGGCCAGCACTGGCCTCCCCTTTATTGACCAATGCTGCGTCCAACCAACTGCCAGTCCTTGAGTTTAAAATGTCCTGGTGCTGAAATGTCTGCAGTCATTTTACAGTAATGAATGCATTATCTTTCCAGGCCAGTTCCCACATATGCAAACCTCAATTGGTTTGCATTTTCCTCCTTTTCAAAATAAGCTGCTGCTCAAAGTTAAAAGTTTTTGTTTTGATTCTCAACTGCAGTTTGTAGTCCCAAATCAAAAATGAGAGAAATAAAGAAACACTGGCCTCAACAGTATACAGTGTGGTCACCTCGCTTGTAGAAGGATGTTAATGCATTGGAAGCAGTTCAGAGAAGATTCACTAACCCAGTTTGCTGGGTAGCTGGTTTGCAGTGTAGAGTGGCCCTAACAACATGGATTCAACTCCAACGCAACTGGAGATTACCATGAGACCCCAACAAAAAACATTTTTTAGAATTTCCTCCCTCAAAAAGTGGCAGTTGCAGAATCTTTAAATATTTTTGTGGCAGAGGTCGAGATTTTTGCTTATCAAGCAGTTGAAAGATTAATGGGGATATGCAGGAATTTAGAGTTGAGATTAAAGTTTAGATCAACCATGATTTGTGTTGAATGGTGAAGCAGACTCAAACTGCCGAATGGCCACCTCTTGTTCCTTGTTTGGATCACGATTGAACTCTTGCCCCCCAACACATATCTTCAACTTTGACAAAATTAATTTGCAGTTTGTGACCTGAATTTTGCAGAACTAGTTATCTGCAGAATAGGCCTTACTATTCCTATGTTGCATTGTCTGTTCCTCCACATCTTACAAAGGAGGACAGGATCAGCATTGAAAGACTTCAGTTAAGTGACGATGCAGCTGGAATTGGTGTATTCAGAGCAGAAAAAAATTAAGGGGGAGTTTTAAAGAGATGCTCAAAATGATAGAAGATAGTGAGAAACTGTTGTTAAAGGTAGCAAAATCAATAGCCAGAGTACAGTTTTGAGGGTATTGGCCAAACATTCTTAAGTGTAGCTATTTGATTTGGAAAGTATTGCTTTAAAGTGTATTGAGAGCAATATTTTAAGGATTTAGAAATGAAATTGGATAAAGTCAATTCCAGTTGTTCCTATTTTTGCCCTTCGTAAAGTCGCATAATGAAATTAATTGCGGGGGTATGGGAAAAGTGTAGGAAAGTGGGCAATTTGGATAGCTCTTTCTAAGCTATCCAAATAAGGATGCAAGCTGATTGGCTGCCTTGTTTCATTCCAGTTAATTTCTGTTTTGGGCACAAAGATTGTCCATTTAGTACCAATGGTCCTCTTTTTATATTTGTTACAAAATATACATTGAGATTAGCGGGTGAAGAAAATTATTTTCCATATCAAATGCTAACCTGTCGTAGAGCCTTAAAGGCTGCATACATTGATTATTCCTCAATGAGCAACTCTGTGTAGCACAAATTCAGACTTTGTTTTTCTCTAAAAATTAATTTGCATTCCATGGTAAAATCTCTGACTGCACTGTTCTTCTCCATTTCCCTGTCCATCTCTCCTCCCCTCCTGCTGTGCTTTATCTAGGGTGAGACTCCCCTGCACACAGCATGTCATCGTGGCTTGGCAAATCTCACTGTAGAACTACTACAGCATGGAGCAAATCCCAACATTCAAACCAAGCGACCGCTTTCTGTCGGTACAGGTTTGTCACCGGACGGTCTCTCCCTGCAGACTCCACTTCACATGGCAATAGCACATAACCATCCTGACGTGGTGTCAGTGATACTGGAGCAGAAAGGTAGGGTTACTCCTCCCTCACTAATCTTAACCACCTTGGTATCAATTATCATTCTTAATTGTGAGGGAACGGTAACTTGTCTACAGGTGGTTGAGCATTGCTTGGACACATTGAGAGGCAAACTTAAGTTTTTTATTTGGATCTCCAGGCTCTCCCTTTTTATTTGTCTCTCCTTCCCACCCCAAAAGAGTTTTTGTTGGGGATTTGCCTAGTCATAACTTTAGAAGTTTTTTTATTCTTGATAAAACTTTGATACTCTGCGAAATAAGATCAATTTGCACTATCTCAATGTGGGTCTTGTAGCGAGGTGGTAGTGTCCCTCCCTCTGGGCCAGAAGATCAGGTATGAATTTCTACCCGTTCCAGAGATATATAATAACATACCCCAAACAGATTGATTTTAAAATATCTTTTGTCAATGACTTTGTTTCTGTGGTTTGAAATATTGTGATGTACTTTAAAGCATTGCCATAGAAATACAAAACCATTAATATTTCAGAAGTAATTTAAATTTTCAAAGCATGTCTGTATAAACATTTATGTAAAATATTTTGGGACATAGCATTGTAACATGCTTACAAAGTTGGCAAGATTTGATCACTTCAAGACCTGACCGTTAAGTAGTTGCTTTTGAACTCTTGCTTCGGTCCAATCATTTTATGCCAATCATAATTGAAACTGGCTTTTTGATCTGAAAAACAGAGGTGAAGAAGACTAATGTTTTTTTCTATTGAACTCAGCAAATGCACTTCATGCTACCAGTAACCTACAAATCATTCCTGACTTCAGTCTCAAAGATTCAAGAGATCAAACAGTCCTTGGGCTGGCTCTATGGACAGGTACCTGTGAATGTACATTGTGTTAAACTCCTTTCCTTTTATCCTTGTGACTGACTTTTTGGAAATTCTTTATAAATATTTGTTTCAGTGCAGTGGGTGTTCTTGTAACCTGGGGTGATCCTGATGTGAAGGGGCAGGAAGATATCTATAAACTGTCATGATCCGATTTGATGTTATTGGCGATAGTGATTTGATAAGTTGGTAGGGTATTTTGCAGTCAAAATACATTACCCTATATCTTTTGCGAAACATGGCTCAGCTTAATCCACATCAGTCAATTTAAAAGATCTCTGGGGTGACCTCAGAATTTTTTTGGGAAAGAAATTGCAAGTTGCATTTTAAATAATCCCATGACTTCTCTGCAATGTGAAGTCTAAAGGTTTAACCACCGGACTAACTGCACTCTCCCTGCAGGCATGCATACAATCGCAGCTCAGCTGCTGGGTTCAGGGGCTGCCATTAATGACTGCATGTCAGATGGTCAGACTCTACTGCACATGGCAATTCAGAGGCAAGACAGCAAGAGTGCCCTCTTCCTCCTTGAACACCAAGCTGATATAAACATTCGGTAAGTAAGTTACTGCATAATACATTGTACAGAAGGAAATTGTGAAGAGTAATCTGTATCTTTTTGCACAATTAATCGCTTATTCTAATTCTGTTTTCATTACTAACCTTTTCCCCATAATAAATATTTCTTAATCGTTTCTCTCTTTTTTTTGGTCTTGATGTTTGTTTTATTTTTGTCAGAACCCGTGACAGTGAGACAGCTCTTCAGTTGGCCATCAAGAACCAGTTGCCACTTGTGGTTGATGCTCTTTGTACCCGTGGTGCAGATATGTCTGTACCAGATGAGAAGGGAAATGCACCATTGTGGCTTGCCCTGGAGAGTGGGCTTGAGGACATTGCCTCCACCTTGGTAAGTGCACTTGATGCTGGGCTGAACCCTTTTCATAGCATCAAGTGCTCCAGGTCCATGCAGTAAAGATTGAAAATACAACTTTTTTGATGTAAAACATCCCAACCTTTTGGATGTTAAAATAGTAGTGTCAAGCCAGTAACCTCCCCCTGTCAGGAACATGAAACCCATCGTTAATTCAAGTTTTCTCAGTCCTACCAAGCATCACGCTATGTACTCTGCTTGCTTAAAGATATTGTGCTTTGATAGGCTGAACAGCCAGTTTGTACACTGCTAACCTCATCTAGTCAATGCCTGTTAAACCTCTACACACACTCCCTTGTATTCTATTCATCTTGCTTATTGACGTAGTTTTCGAAGGGTGGCATGGTGGCTGTGGTTAGCACTGCTGCCTCACAGCACTAAGGACCCAGGTTCGATTCCAGCCTATGACAACTGCCTGTGTGGAGTTTGCACATTCTCCTCGTGTCTGCGTGGGTTTCCTCCCACAATCCAAAGATGTGCAGGTTAGGTGAATTAGCCATGCTAAATTGCCTGGAGTAATTATGTGCATTAGTCAGGGGTAAATGTAGGGTAGGGGAATGGGTCTGGGTGGGTTACTTTTTGGGGGGTCCATGTGGACTTGTTGGGCTAAAGGGCTTGTTTCCATAATGTAGGGGATCGAATCTAATCCCTTTCACCTCAAGCTATTGACCTTCCTTTTTAATTACATCCGTTCACTTCGACTACTCCGTGAGGTAACGAGTCTAGCATTTTAACATTTGTAAAGAGGTTTGTGTTGAATTTTAGAGTTTCATGTTTTACTGGTGACTTGTGATCAGAGTTTGAGAGATACTCCTCCTTCCCTACCTTTCCCCCCCACCCCCACCCCCACCCCCACCCCCACCAATCCCAACTCAAGTGGAAATAATTTCTCTCTTTTTAAATCAATTGAACCCCTTAATAATAATTCAAGACCGCTTTCGGGTCATCATCTGCCTATTTCTTGAGGAAGAGTGGTAGTGATAAAACAAAGAAAATTTACAGCTCAGGAACAGGCCCTTCGGCCCCTCCAAGCCTGAGCGGATCCAAATGTACTGTCTAAACCTGTCGGTCAATTCCTAAGTATCTGTATCCCTCTACTCCCCACCTTCTCATGCATTTATCCAGACTCATGTTAAATGAATCTACCGTGCCTGCCTCTACCACCTCTGCTCCAGGCGCCCACCATCCTCTCTGTGAAGTACTTGTTGCCTGTATCCCCCTTTAAATTTTCCACCTCTCACCTTGAAAGCATCACCTCTTGTTATTGAATCCTTCACCCTGGGAAAAAGCTCGTCTCTGTCCACCCTGTCTATATCCTTCATGATTTTATAAACTTCAATCAGGTTCCCCCAATCTTTTTATTTCTATTGAAAATAAACCTAACCTATCCTCTCTTCATAGCTAGCACCTTCCATACCAGGCAACATCTTCGTAAACCTTCTCTGCACCCTCTCCAAAGCGTCCACATCCTTTTGGTAATGTGGTGACCAGAATGTACACAGTATTCTAAATGCAGCCGAACCAATGTCTTGTATAATGTTAACGTGACCTGCCAGCTCTTATACTCAATACCCCATGAAGGCAAGCATACTATATGCCTTTTTGACCACTCTATCCACCTGTTCAGCAACGTTCAGGGTACAATGAGCCTGCACTCCTAGATCTCTCTGCCCATCAACTTTTTCCAAGACTCTTCCCTTCATTGTATAATTCGCTCTAGAATTAGTCTTGCCTAAATGCATCACCTCCCATTCGTCTGGGTTGAAAACCATCTGCCATTTTTCCACCCAACTCTCCAGTCTTTCTATATCCTCCTGTATTCTTGACCGTCCCTTATGCTTTCTGCTACTCCACCAATCTTCGTGTCATCTGCAAACTTGCTGATCAGACCAACAGTGCCCTCTTCCAGATCATTTATGTATATCACAAACAACAGTGGCCCCAACACTGACCCCTGTGGAACACCACTGGTCACCTTTCTCCATTTCGAGAAACCCCCTTCAACTACTACTCTCTGTCTCCTGTTGCTCAGCCAGTTCTTTATGCACCTAGCTAGAACACTCTGCACACAATGTGACTTCACTTTCTCCATTAGTCTACCATGGGGAACCTTACTAAAGTCCAGGTATATGACATCAATAGCCCTTCCTTCATCTATCAACTTGGTCACTTCCTCGAAGAACTCTATCAAGTTGGTAAGGCATGATCTCCCCCGTACAAAACTATCGCTGATAAGCCTATTCTTATCTAAATATAAATAGATCCTATCCCTCCGTACTTCTCCAGCAACTTTCCCACCACCGATGTCAGGCTCACTGGTCTGTAGTTACCTGGAATATCTGTACTACCCGCCTTGTACAGGGGGACAACATGAGCAATTCTCCAGTCCTCTGGCACCTCACCTGTATTTAAGGCTGCCACAAAGATATCTGTCAGGGCCCCAGCTATTTCCTCTCTCGCCTCCCTCAGCAACCTGCAATAGAATCCCATCTGGTCCTGGGGATTTGTTCACCTTAATCTCTAGCCTACCCAACACCTCTTCCCTACTTATGTCAACGTGAACCAGAGTAACCAAACTTCTATCTCTAATCTCAAGATTCATGTTCCTCTCCTCCGTGAACACTGATGCAAAGTAATCATTCAGAATCTCACCCATTCTCTCAGATTCGACACACAGCCTTCCTTCGTTATCCCTTAGTGGACCAATCCACCATTGTCAGCTGATGATTTCTAATGTGATGCATTTTGGGTAGCTCTGATCTCTCATGGATACTAAGCTTTGCTTTAAATGTCTTATTTACTTGTCCTTGTTCACATTGCATGTTAAGGAGGATTGCAAGTTCACAGCCTGTTGTGTAGAATTACATATAAACCAATTCAGAGATCATTAATTGAAATTGAATATGCCAGATTTGTAAGCCTTCATTGTTCCAATTACTTTGCTAACAGCAAATGGAATGTGGGTTAAGTGTTACATATAATAAGAACCATTTGAGCAATGGTTAGGTAACACTTCCCTGTAACTAGTGTCACCAAGTTACTGGAGGGTAGTACCTGTCATATTGGTGCCAATGGAGATGGGGACTGGGAAAGGGACAATGTAAAATGCTCTACAGCTCACTCCTCCTGGTAATGTGAATTAGTGATTGGGACCAGGTGAATCCTGTTGACTACGAGGCCCTTGATTTGGTTGTTAACCCGGAAAGACCAATATAACTAGGAGATTTTGAATCTCCTCTGTTCAAGTGACTGACTGTGAGTTGGCTGACTACAGCCAGTGTCCTGTGCACCAGTAAATAAAGAGTGACTTGGTGATCGGATACTGTTCTCTGTGCAGTCATTTCATGAGCCCGTGACACTGAAATTGCAACAACAATGAATCCAGAAGAGTTCAATAAGAAACTTATAACCTGACCAGCATTTTGGACTTGGACTCTGTTTCTTTTTAAAAAAAACATACCCAAGATGATGATTCACACCTATTATAGACCTTTTTGGAAATAAGAGAGGTAGATTCTGGGTGTGTGTAGTCACACCCACTCTGTTGTTTTCTTGCCTGAGAAAAGAAAACCACTTTTTGTATTTGTGCTGGAATAGGCTCTGGTGATGATTTTTAATCAAACGCTGTGCTTCCAAAACTGTAAAAGCATTTAAGCTTGTGAATCAAGCATGTTGGTATATGTGGCCCCACTAATTTTCTACATAATTTTGTTGTACCATGCTCTCTCCCCGATGCAAGCATCCTCTCCTTTTTAGCTGCACTAGAGAGTCTAAAAGCAGAAATTTTGCTTTACTGTATTTCATCAGGTGAAAGTTATGTCCAAAACCCACTAGTCTTAGCTTGTCTAACTTGAATCAAATCATTGTCACACTAAAATTGCAATTTCTGTGCCAAGGTAAGACAGTATAGAAAAATTTGTAATCTGGCTTGCATCAGGATTGGGTGGTGTCCATTTTTAAAATGTATGACGACAATATGAATTGAATGAAAACATGCCTTGACATTCTGCAACTTTCAGAATCTTTGAGCCTTCCACCTTGTGACTTGCCTCACTGTAAACACTGAAGGGAAAATGTACTTTAACTGTTTAGATCTTTTGCAATGACTTCCAACTGAGAGCATTGGTAGTTTTATGTAGTAACTGTGATGTTTGATGGGTATATTGGAGCATTCCAATTGGAAGGATGCTGCATTATTTTACTGTTTTTGGGTTGTCACAAATGGTGTCAAGTAATGTGGTCCATGCAGAAAAAATTAGATTAGATTAGAGTGTGGAAACAGGCCCTTCGGCCCAACGGGTCCACACCGACCCGCCGAAGCGTAACCCACCCATACCCCTACATTTACCCCTTACCTACCCACACCCCTTACCTAACACTACGGGCAATTTAGCATGGCCAATTCACCTGACCCGCACATGTTTGGACTGTGGGAGGAAGCCGGAGCACCCGGAGGAAACCCACGCAGACACGGAGAATGTGCAAACTCCACACAGTCAGTCGCCTGAGTCGGGAATTGAACCCGGGTTTCTGGCGCTGTGAGGCAGCAGTGCTAACCACTGTGCCACCGTGCCACCCATTTGTGACTCAGTAATGGCACTCTTACTTCTGTTTACAAGGCTGTGGGTTCAAGTCCCTTTACAGAGACTTGGGCATCATCTTTAGGTTGGGAGTGCTGCACTTTGAGATCCCATCTGCCCTCTCCGGATTTAAGATTCCATTGTATTAATGGAAGAGAGGAGATCACTGTGTCCTGGCTAATATTTACTCCTCTCAGTTATTACCAAAACAGATTGCCTGACTGTTATCCTAATGCAGTGTGTGGGATTTGTGCAAGTTTCTTTTTTCATAACGGGGACTACACTTTGAAAATAATTTCTATAACATTCAAACACTTGGAGCTTCCTATGATCACTAAAATGTATTGTGTAAATACAGTTTATTTTACCTGCCAGATAAACCTTTGGAAGAGTAGAAGAGGCTTTTAAATTTGAAAAGGTTGTGTGATTCATTGTGACAATGTATTTATTCTTTCCTTGTTTAAGAACTGTCATTATATGGAAGTGCAGGGATCCTGCAGAGTTTAGTCTGCGCTTAACTTCAGTTAAAAATGTGCATTACACATCCATGGAGGGATTTTGTTTTTGATTTGGACTATACTTCCACCTGTCCAATGCCTTCAATCACTTTGTGTGTGCTTGGGATATTACTTCTCTATGATTTCGCAGATAAGGTTAAGAATAATCTGAAAAGATTAAGTACATGAAGAGTAAGACGGTAATTGGAGACAGGGTAGGGCCCCTTAAAGATCAAAATAGCTGTCTTTGTGCTGAAACTAGGAGATGGGAGTGATATTTCGCATAATCTTTTACTGTGGAGGAAGAAATGGAGGCCAGAGAAGTTGGGGAAATAAACCATTGATGTTTCAAACTCTTCACGTTATCAAGGAGAAAGTTCTGTAGACCTTGGAGAATATAAAGGTGGAAAAATCTCTGGGTTCTGATCTAATGTATCCCAGAACATTCTGGGAAGTTAGAGGAAATTGAGGCCCCTTGCAGAAATATTTGCAATATCTATAACTATAGTTGAGATGTCTCATGACTGGAGGGTGGCTAATGTTGTGCCTCTTTAGAAGGGTTGTAAGGAGAAACTAGGGAACTGTAGACCTGTGAGTCTGACTTCAACTGTGGGTAAGTTGATGGCGATTCTAAAAGGATCGGATTTCAACATTCAGAGGACCAAAAAATGTTTAGGGATAGTCAGCATAGTTTCATGTGAAGAAAATTGTCAAAAAAGTTGAGTATTTTGAGGAAGTTATCAAAGATGGAGAGCAAAGCTATAGTTTACTTGGACTTTACTAAAGCCTTTGACAAAGTTCAGCCTGATAGACTAATGAAGTTGGGTCAGTGGGATTGCGCGAGCTGGCCAATTGGATACATAACTGGTTTAACAGCAGGTGTTAGAGAGGTGGTGGAGGGTTGTTTTTTTTGGACTGGGAAGTCTGTCACCAGCAGTGTTCCACAGGATTGGTTCTGGGTCCTCTTTGAATCATTTATATAAATGGTAAAATATGAAATATAGGCATGGCTAGTAAGTTTGGTGGCATAATACAGTGAAGAATGTTTTAAGATTACAAAAGGATCTTGATCAAATGGGTCAAGGGCTGAATAATGGCAGGAGGAGTTCAATTTGGACAAATGTGAGGTATTGCATTTTTGTACAATAGATAAGGACAAGATTTGCACAATTAATGTAGGACCTTGGATGGTATTGTCGAACAGAGCGGCCTAGGGATTCAGGTACATAATTCTTTGAAGTTTGCGTCACATGTAGACGGGCTTATGCCCGAAACATCGACTCTCCTGCTCTGCGGATGCTGCCTGACCTGCTGTGCTTTTCCAGTGCTACACTGACTCTGAAGGAGCAGTGCTCTGAAAGCTCATGCTTCCAAATAAACCTGGTGGTGTGATTTTTAGCTTTGTCCACCCCAGTCCAACACTGGCTCCTCCACATCTTGTCTTGATTGCTCTGTCCTTTTGAGTATAGGAGTTGGGAAGTCATGTTGAGGTTGTTTAGGACATTGGTGAGGCCTCTTCTGGAGTACTGTGTCCAATTCTGGTCACTGTTATAGGATGGATATTATTAAGCTGGCTAGGATTCAGAAAAGATTTACCAGGATGTTGCCAGGTATGGAATGTTTGAGCTATAAAAGAAATGCTGGGACCTTGTTTACTAGAGCACAGGAGATTGTGAGGTGACATTTTTTTTTAGAGGTTTACAAAATTGAGGTGTAGGTAGGGTTAATGGCAGGTGCCTCTTCCCAAGAATGGGGGATTCAAGACTAAAGGGCATATTTTTAAGGTGAGAGGAGAAAGATTTAAAGACATGAGGGGCAAATATTTTACAGAAGGTAGTTTGCATGTGGACTGAATTTCCTGGGGAAGTGTGGATGCAGGTACAATTCCAATGTTTAAAAGACATTTGGATAAGTGCGTGAATAGTTAAGGTTTGGAGGGATATGGGCCAGACACAGACAAGGTGAGTTTAGTTTAGGATTATGTTCAGCTTGGACTGGACCAAAGAATCTGTTTCCATGCTGAGTGACTCTGACTCTGTGATATACCTAAACTTTCAAGTGGCATTTCACCAAGTTCCAGATGAGCAGCTTTAACTGATCTCAAAGCTGTAATGACCAAATCCTGTCTTGTGGTTGGATCAAGCTGCGCCATAACACTGCATTTGCATTGCCTCTGAGAAAGCCACAATCTGGCATTTTGTCTGTATATACCACACACACCCCACACCATTTTTTGCTAGTTAAATTGAGCACTCTGGTTTATAGAAGCAGTCCTTAAGGAGTGAAGCCTGGAGTGGTTCTTCAGAGAACCTTCAGAATGCTCTTGGTCAAAAGGCAATTGATGCTGGATCAATTTTTAAAAAAAAAATGATTGTTTTTATTCATCAACCAAAGGTGTTGAAGGATACAAAGCAAAGATGGATATATCCGTTATCATCTCCTTAATAGTGAAGGAGCTTTTTAGATTAGATTACCTTTTTTGTTGGATTAGATTACTTAGTGTGGAAACAGGCCCTTCAGCCCAACAAGTCCACACTGACCCGCCGAAGCGTAACCCACCCATACCCGTACATTTACCCCTTACCTAACACGGGCAATTTAGCATGGCCAATTCACCTGACCCACACATCTTTGGACCGTGGGAGGAAACCGGAGCACCCGGAGGAAACCCACGCAGACACGGGGAGAACGTGCAAACTCCACACAGTCAGTCGCCTGAGTCGGGAATTGAACCCGGGTCTCAGGCGCTGTGAGGCAGCAGTGCTAACCACTGTGCCACCGTGCCGCCCATATGAGCTTGAGGGACTAATTAGCCTACTCCTGTTCCAACATGGCAGACTTCACTTTCAACTGGAACCTCTGTTTAATTTCAGGTCAGACATGGCTGTGATGCAACATGTTGGGGTCCTGGACCTGGGGGATGTCTGCAGACTCTGTTACATCGAGCTATTGATGAAAATAATGAAAACTCTGGCTGCTTCCTCATTCGCAGGTGTAGATTGTGATGTTAAAACTGCTGTAATAATTATTACTTACAAAACTGCAATATAGTCGTTCAGATCTCTTCCTAACAGTCTACTTTTGTAGAATAAATTTATTGAAGCAAAGCATAAAATAAAATTCCAGCTAGTCATTACAAATGTTATAAGTCCTTAAGTTTTCTGATTATTAGTGACTTCCCAAGATTCTCCGAGCCATCCAGCTTGTGACACTGGGAGGGCAGGTACTGTGCACCCCAGCTGTTCAGATGTTCCTTGAATAAATTCATGTTTTGAAGTTGGTCATTTTGACAGAATTGAAAATGTGTTGCTGGAAAAGCGCAGCAGGTCAGGCAGCATCCAAGGAGCAGGAGATTCGACATTTCGGGCATAAGCCGTTCTCCTGCTCCTTGGATGCTGCCTGACCTGCTGCGCTTTTCCCAGCAACAGATTTTCAGCTCTGATCTCCAGCACCTGCAGTCCTCACTTTCTCTACTTTGACAGAATGGCTAGTGACGTAGCCTTTGCTTTCTGCTGTTTTCATAATTTTTTTGGGGGGATCTCTGATAACTGGTGTTCATGATCTGTAAATGAGAGCGATGAATTAACCCTGACCCCCTCCCTAGTGTTGTTTCGTGAATGAGCTTCTCTTCTGAAGATTAAGACAAAAGGGCAAACGGTCTAGAGTTCCTGAAAACAGGCTCAAACAAATGTTTAAATATCAGTGTCCGTTTCTTGAACTGTACTTCATTTTTTAAAAAAAATCCTGCAAATTGTACGAGCTTTTACAATTTAAAATCCAATAACTCCATGATATTTCAAAATGTGGTGCAAATAATGCGCATTTGATTCATGGCTAGATATTGATCCCCGTGGATGAGGAAGAATGATTCAGTATTTTTCCACTGCTAAATCGATTAGAAATCTTAGCCATAACACTCAAATCAGTGGATACACCTGTAGAGCCATAACAACTTTCTGTTTCACTTCCAGCGGGTGTGATGGAAACAGTCCAAGGCGACCAGGTCCCAATGGTGAAGGTGATGAAGAGGCACGTGATGGACAGACACCATTACACATGGCAGCAAGCTGGGGCCTTGAAGAAATAGTGCAGTGCCTTCTGGAGTTTGGTGCCAATGTAAATACACAGGTCAGTGATTTGTATACGAGAGACTACTCAATTCAAATATATTTTGGCTGGTTGTACTTAACTGGACATGCTGAGCTAGGTTTAAACATTCCTAGCCAGGGACCGAAACGTTTGCAGCAAAATCTTCCAGTTCGGCGAACAGAACCACAACAACGGACACCCGAGCTACAAATCTTCAATCAGACTTTAAACATAAATTTTGCTGTCTCTGTCCTTGCACTATTGTTGCTGCGATGACCCACTTTTAAGCAATGGATGAATCACCTGAAGTATTTTGACTTTTTTTCCCTTGTATAAAACTTGGTTTCGGGAAAAATTATTAAAGGGTACTGGTCACAGAAAATGGGGGAAATATGAAGAATGGAATGAGAAAGTAACAGAAGACTGATGCTTATTTGTTTCCAAATACAACTCGAACCAAGCGTGCTCATTTTTACATTGACGGTTGAAATTATTGTGCCCCAAGCCCTGAATTGCATCTTTTGGAAATATCTGTTGTCCAAATTCTGATGAAAAAGCACATCGGGTTATTGGTGACCTCTTATAACAGAAATACACAGAAACCTGAGGATTATTCAGCAGAAATTAGTGTTAGGTACCTGGGCTAAAGAGACTACTGCTGATTCCTTTGCAGAGTGGGTGAGTGTGCCTGGGCAGCCAGGTAAAGATACAGTGGAGTTCTGAACTAAAAGTGAAGTTTCATTTGTCAGTGGAGAGATTATATTCATGTTTCATATCAATGACCTTGTGTTGCAATTTCTAGTTCTGGTGAAAGGTCAGCAACCTGAAACATTAACTTTGTTCTTCTCCACAGAAGCTGTCTGACTAGAGTCTGTTCCAGCATTTTCTGGGCTCTGAATTTTTAGCAATATGACATTCACCAAAATGATATTTAAGTTGTTTATGTCCCCCTCCTTGCAGGGTTTTAATGTTGTGTTGCTGATGCTCGCTTTCCCAACTCTTATTCAAACGGCTGCTTGAGCAACGTAGCAGGTGGCAACTAAAGAATTGCTGACATAAGACATTGTTTTGGAAAAGACACAATGCTACCTTGGTTAGTTTCAGAAACTACTTTAGCCTGGTCCTGAATATTTTACTTGCCCATAAATTTAAGTATCAACAGGAATCAACAGTAGTGTTTCTGTTGTATAATGTATAACCTACCAGGTTGCAACAATAAGACAAAGCTGGTAGGACAGATCATGTTGTGAATGCTAATCTTAGTGTTAATGCCTTTGACCAATTATGCTCGGGTAACAAGCTTTCCTTTTTAAATTTTCAAGGATGCTGAGGGAAGGACTCCGATCCATGTTGCTATTAGCAACCAGCACAGTGTAATAATTCAGCTTCTGATCTCTCATCCTGATATCCGGTTAAACGTAAGGGATCGGCAGGGTCTCACGCCGTTTGCCTGTGCTATGACCTACAAGAACAACAAGGCCGCAGAGTCTATCCTCAAACGGGAGCCAGGGGCAGCTGAGCAGGCAAGAGTGACATTTACCACACTACATTTTTTTATGATTGTGGTATTTCACATTTTGATTGAAAGAAGTTGACTGGTCTGACGGCTGCAGGATTACTGAGTGTTGAGGTCTGAGTTGGAAACTTGGAGTAACTAGGTCTGAACTGAAAAAGATCAGCTTGCATATTTTAAAATTATTCAGCTTGCTGCTTGAAGCTGTTATCTATCTAAGCTAGTTATCTCTAACTAGGTAGTAAAAATACTACATTTGACACAGATATGATTTAAAAGTGAATGTGGATATGATTGTATATTAGCATAGTACTTTAATCTCTGTAACCTAGGTTTGAATCAGCTGGGTTCCCTTAATAGGTGTCTTGACTGACATCAGGTTCTGTACTGAAAACTGCCCTCAAATGTGTTGTAGTTTGACACACAGTTGGTAGCCTGGACTGACACGAGTAGTTGGAATAGAGACTGTGTTCCTAAAATGTTCTGTGGAATGAGAGATTTTGTGACTATTTTAGATTCTGTTCCCTGACGTGTGGGGAAGAGCAAATCCATTGAAAATATTGTAGCACCCAGAGTATCGAATGAGGAATTCAGCAGAAATACTTCTTTACTCTGTCTAACTTCACTTCAATTCCTACCGGTAGTGAAAGTGAATAGAATAGATGCATTTAATAAGAAGCAGGCTAAGTATATGCAGGGAAAGGGAGCAAAAGGATGAGCAAGGGAGAAGGTAGTTTGCTTGGTGCATGGCCTAGGCTTGGTACCCTTTATGTTCTGTTCAAAGATCAACTGTGTTGTTATTGTTATGATTCTAACTGATCATCTCAGACCAGTGAAATCCCAGACTAAATCCTCACTTAAATAAACCTAAACAGGATTTATTTCATTCTAATGGATTAGTCTGTCACTGGAATGTGAGCATGCAATGTTGCAGATCTTGTTTTAACAAAAAATTAACAAAACAAATTTAAAATACGACAAGCCAAATGATTTTACTTGTAAATTCCAAAATTAAGCACACAGTAGCCTTAACTTGATAGGTTTAAGACACTTAGAACTTTAATGTATTGAAGAGTGGCACATGGGCTTTAATTTTAGATAAATGTGAGATGCTGCATTTTGGAAAAGCAAGTCAGGATAGGACTTTTCACACCTTATTCAGCAACACTCCTGGGGGGTATTGCTGAACAAAGCAACCTTGGAGTGCAGACTCAGCTCCTTGAAAGTGGAGTCACAAGTTGACAGGAGAATGATGAAGGCATTTGGTATGTTTACCTTTATTGGTCAGTGCATTGAGTATAGGAAATGAGAGGTTGTGTTGCATCTGTACAGGACATTGGTTAGGCCATTATTGGAATAATGTGTGCAATTCTGATTTTCTTCCTATAGGAAGGATGTTGTGAGACTTGAAAGGGTTCAGAAAAGATGTACAAGGATGTCGCCAGGATTGGAGGGTTTGAGCTAGAAGGCGGAGTACACTGGAACTATTTTCCCTCTAACATGGAAGGCTCTTTATAAAATCATTAGGGACATGATAGGGTAAATAGTCAGGGTCTTTTTCTCTGGGGTAGGGGAATCAAAAACTGAAGGGCATTGGTTTAGGGTGAAGGGAGGAATATTTAGAAGGGACCTAAAGGAACAATGTTTTCACGCGGGGGGGTGCTGCATGTATGGATTGAGTGACCAGAGAAAGTGGTAGAGGCTGGTACGGTTACAACATTTTAAAAGGCATCTGGATGGGTATATGAATACAAAGGGATTATGGGCCTGTACAGGACATTGGTTAGACCACTATTGGAATAATGTGTGCAATTCTGATCTCCCTGCTAACAGGTTGATAACAAGGGACGAAACTTTCTTCACATTGCTGTACAGAACTCGGACATTGAGAGTGTGCTATTCCTGATTAGCGTGCAGGCTAACGTGAACTCCCGCGTGCAGGATGCATCCAAGCTTACACCACTGCACCTTGCAGTACAAGCGGGCTCTGAGATAATAGTCCGTAATCTGGTAAGCACAATGTGATGGTACACTGAGATTTCTAGAAGTGCTTATTGCCTTCCCCTGATGTACTGTAACTCTCAAATATTATGGTAGAATAAAGTAATAAACTTTGCAGCAATGTTTAAGGTTTGGGGCCAAGACCTCCTTTAGACCAGACCAATTGAGAGAGCAACGTGGATAGTGGAATACGTCTGAAGATGACCTGCAATTGTTTAACTTTGCTTGAGTGGAGACTGAATCGCTCAAGTGGCGAGGCAGGGTTAGGGGAGGCGCTCTCGCTCTCAATGAGGGCAGTCCTATATTTCCAAGACTCAGACTCGACCAGTCAAACTCTTAATACATGGTGCAAATAACAGGCATCAAGGAGGCAATGTGCTGTTTGCAGAGTGCACCTGAATGAGACACTAAAAGGAGCTGGAGAGATGCAGAGACTAAAATCATGGTTAAAACTGGCACCAGAGATAAACTAACTATATCAAGTTTTATTTGTACATGTAATGCATTGAAAAGTCCTGAAGTTGTTATACTAAACTTTTGTACAACCTTGGTCAACCCTTGAATCTGCATCTTTCTAACAGTTGGATTAGATCTAAGAAAGGCATGCAAATGTAAATGGCCATTTTTATTACATATTTCATAGGAATAGAAGTTATAAAGGAAAGAATCATTTTAAGCTTATTTTGTTGCTGGCTGCAAAACCATGATAGCTCTGTGCCCTGATTAATATTCCAGTATTTGTTTGGTCACCAGGAATAAATTGAGGTTTCACACTATTCTTATAAATGAGTCTTTGGAAACATTTTTGCTTATACAGTCTCCGTTATTCCATTTCTCCTGCCTACTCCTTGTCCTATCCCTGTCGGTGTAATGTTCGAACTCTGCAAACTGAGTGTGTGACATAGGTGAGCTTAGATTATCCGTACGTTACAACTCATTCTTGTTTTGTGTTGCACTACTGAACCTATTGATGATTATACTATGTGGTCCAAGACCCCAAAGCAAATTACTCCTGTCAGAGATGCTTTACGTTGCTAGGTATTTATTCCTCAATTATATATCCCTGTTTTCTGTTAAGTTTTATATAACTTGCTTTAATTTTTCCTTTGTCTTGCTGCTGTCAAATGAAAGTGCTGTTTTGGTTTTGATTGTTTGTGATCCATATTACCCCAGTGAGTATTTCCTGTGTTTCAGCTGCTTGCAGGGGCCAAGGTGAATGAGCTAACGAAACACCGTCAGAATGCTCTCCATCTGGCAGCTCAGCAGGACCTGCCAACTATCTGTTCGGTACTTCTGGAGAATGGTGTGGAATTTTCTGCTGTTGATGAGAATGGGAACAACGGTAGGAGATTTTTGCATGAAATGACTAAACAGTTGCTCCTTGTTTAACATGTTTTTTGAAACCACTTTCTGAACTGCACAATAAGAAGCTTTTATGACCTTTTAATACAAGACATCCTCTAGGAAGCTTGAATTTTACACTATAGCCAGAGAGGGCAATTTTAGGAACAGTCTGGGCAACACATTTTGATTCGATATATTGTAGAGATTACAATATGCAGTTCCAGAACTTGGTATGTATTCAGCTAAAGGCTTAGCTGCCAGTTAAGCAATGGAATTGAGGATTCATGAGGACAGAAATGGACAAGGAAGGAAGATATCTTTTGCATAATGGCTGTCTCCATAATACATGTTTTGTAACATTATCCATTTGCCCACAGTTGGGCTCATTTTCGGGTATTTCAATCTGGGAGCATTTTGTTATTTAACCCTTTCCTTCAATGATGTGAGGCCAGGGCCATGTAAGTGGTTGACTTCCATAGCACCTTTGACAGCTGAGCTTGGAGCTAGAATAGTCCGCCTCTGAGGTTGGATATGGTGCTGTATATGGAGCAGATGAAAAGCATTTGCGATTCTAAATGGTAGACCTGTAAGAGTAAATGAATAGAGGTCATGGAGAGTGCTGCTGAATTAAGATCTGTAAAATGAGAGTCTGAGGTTGGTGTCACATTAGTCAAGATGTTGAGAGTGAGCTGACTATCCGTGGACCCAAAACCATAGTGTTTCCCAGCAACAGCTGATCTGTATTTGAGGGGAAATGCGGAGTCTTTTGGGATCCTTACAGCACAGTGCTCGTATCCCTACCTCCTGAGTTCAACTCCCACCTGCTGCAAAGGTGTTGTAATACATCTGAGCAGGTTGACTAAAATCACTTTATGTAGAGTCTGAACAAAGGTAGCTATGCCTCATTATCTTTGGCTTACGATTCTGTCAGACTTGTGCAGTTACTTTTTGCTGTAACATGAACAGACTTTAAAAATTATCCCATTTGCTGGCTGTCGATGAGATATGGTGCTCGACAGAGTGAGGACCATTGTAAAAGAATGGAATATATCTCAAGAGTAAAGTAAAAGCTCCCTTCCCTGTCGATCAATGCTGTTATGTCTTAACACACAGTCCTGAATGCTGGAAATCTGACATTCCAAAAACAAAAGCTAGGAAAAGTTCAGCTGGTCTGGCAGGGTATGCAGAGAGAGTTAATGATGTGGGTCTGCTGTGGTTAAGTCACTGCCAGATTTGTAATATCCACTCTTCCCCACCCCTGCCAACAACTCCTGTTTGCTTAAAGTTAACTAAGGAAGCTAGTTTTGAAGTTACTGAACTTGGTACAGGCAAGCTAGTATGACTTGGATAACCGATCTGTGACTCTGGTACTGTTCAATGAACACAACAGCAAAACAATCATTCATTTGTATCAATTGTTATATAGGAGTTAAAATCTGGTCAGGTGTGGGGGTGGCTTTGTTGGGGGGGGTGGGGGGGGAGAGAAAAGAGAGAGGTGGATGGCGGGGGAGGGAGCGGGAGAGGTGGGATGGGGGGGGGGGGGGGGCGAGAGAGAGGTGTGGGATGGGGGGGGAGGGGGGGCGAGAGAGAGGTGTGGGATGGGGGGGGAAGGGGGGCGAAACACAATCTCTGGAATACTGAAAAGACCGTATTCAGGATTTGGGTTTTATTTACACACCTACTGCAACATAGGCTGTGCGACATCTTGGTGTATCTGTTTTCTGTTAGCTGAAATGAATCACTGATCTTTTAACTGTTGTTTGGCAGCTCTTCACTTGGCAGTTATGCATGGCCGCCTGAACGTTGTGCGTGTCCTTCTAACCGAATGTAGTGTTGATGCTGAAGTCTTCAATCTGAGGTATGACCGTCCAAGACTGAAGGAAGCTTATATAAGATCTAAAGTTTCCAGTTCAGTGTGTCTGTGTAGAAAGTGTGTGGTGCTCCATTGACTAAGGGTATGTTGCCTGACTTACAAAGAGATTGAAATGAATACACTAACTTTGGAATTACAGTTGGTATTAGTGATGAACCAGTTTTCACTTCACTTAAGGTTTTTGATCCAATTAAATAGCAAACAAATGTTCCACAGAATCATTAACCTCTAGCATTGCCTGCAATAAATGCTCAATGTAAAGGCTGCTGCTTTCTGTACCTACCCTCAAATCAACGTTGGGTGGTGATATTCTGATTGTTCTTTTGCCCTGTTCATAGGGGGCAGTCACCTATGCATGTCTTGGGACATTATGGGAAGGAAAATGCAGCAACCATCTTTGAACTTTTCTTGGAATGTATGCCTGACTACCCATTGGATAAGCCAGATTCTGAAGGCAACACAGGTAAGCATTCGACTGATTGGCAAAATCAGTTCCTCAGAAGTGTAGTAATATTTTTTTAAAAATCTACAGAGTATAGTGCTTACTACATTATTTTTCAAGTCTATGGTTATTGCTACTTGAGACAACTTGACCCCACTCGGGTTTAATTTTCCCTTGGTGATCCAAAATTGATGAATTATGAATCGTACTGGCTGGTCTCAGATGCATGTTTCTCAATATAGAGCAGAATTTCACTGGAATTTTAGTGCGAAGATATCCAGGAGGTGGAAGCCACATATTTAATCCTCTTATTGCAGATAGTGACTTCATAGGAAGACTCCAAGTCTGCTCAGCATCCCAAGAAGAGTATGATCCGCATCCGTGCAGGATGAAACAGTTAGAATTTGGAAGAATCCTTAAACCACAGCTGCAAAATGCTGTTGTATAACTAGGCAAATGTTGGAGTATGTACTGGAGGTGATGTGAACTTGGGGAGAGACAGAATGGAGTGACAACCATGTAGTGTTTTTTTAAAAATTTTCTTTGGCCAGTGCCTCCCCAGATTCAGTGACCATATCCCCAATGCAGTGTTACATAAATATTCTGCGCGTCTCACTTGCCTATCTCTCAGCTGATACACTAACAATATGATGCTGTACATGTTTCACTGGTGTGGATATGTCTCATGTTTATTTTTATGCAATCGGAGTGTGAGATGCAGGTAATCCCATGAAATCGAAACAGGAATAGATTATTGGGGCTGTTGAGCAGCAGCTCTGTTTCTTAAAACATTATCTGTTGGTCTTTGATTTTTAATTATTGAATTTCCTTAGCCTAGCCTTTGCTAAAGGAAAGCAGCAATATTTCCAGAGGGGCAGGGTAATGTCACAGGACTAGTAATGCTCTGGGGGGTTTAAATCTCTCAATGACAGCTGGTGGAATTTAAGTTCCATTTTATAAAATCTGGAATGCTGAATTTTTCTTTATCTTTAAGAAATCCATCTTATTCACTAATGGCCTTTTTAGTGGAGGAAATCTGAGGTTGTTAACCAATCAGTGACTCTGGATTCACAATAACATGGTTGACTCTTTAGATGCCCACTGACCTGGCCTGGCAAGCCACTCAGTTTAAGTGGCAGTTAAGGATGGGTGAGAACTAACTGATTACCAGTGATTTCTATATCTCATTGAAGAATTTAAAAAAAGATGAGCAGAAGCTCTGTTTCACAAAAGTTAATTATTTGCATTAACTGCTGCCTGTGAAGCAGCCCCCTCTCCTAAAGCAGCAAGTGTCTGAGAGCTCATTAGAACAAACTAAGCATTACATGATGTGGAACGAGATGCTGATCTGTTGAAATGGTAGAAGTTGGGTCACATGTTGACTATTGCACTCTTATGGAAGATTATGCTTTGTGCCTCCTTGCATTAAAACTCGAGCTGAAGGTAATGTTTGAATGACTAGAAGTTGTGCCCCTGAGTTTGTGTACTGTAGTGTGTTGTCAGTGTTTCTGGGTTAATATGTGACCTGTCTTGCTGGCAGTCCTGCTTTTGGCTTACATGAAGGGCAATGCCAACCTGTGTCGGGCCATTGTTCGAGCTGGAGCACGCCTGGGAGTCAACAACAACCAAGGGACCAACATCTTTAATTACCAGGTGGCCACCAAACAGCTGCTCTTCAGGCTTCTAGGTAAGGTTTAAAATCATCGCAATTTATTCACCAGGTCCCTTTACAGTAACAAAAATTAATATATCCCCTTTTAATTCATGCAGTCTCTTACAGATGTTTTGTTTAGTACTTGAATGGAGAGTCACTTAGTAACCAATACATTGTGTTTAAATTCCATTATTGCAACTGGCCTCTGAAATAGTTATCAACAAACATGAATTGTTTATTAACAGGAGGTGAAAGCAATATTCTATTCTTTATCATGGTGGGAGAGTCAAAACTGAAAACTTACAGTGAGATGGGAAAGATTTTTTTAAAAAAGTAACTCTTCGTGCAGTTAGTATGTGTATGGGACAAGCTGCCAGAGGAAATGGAGGTGGGTATAGTTACAACACTGAAACGGCATCTTGATGGGCAGCTGAATAGTAAGGGTTTGGAGGGATGTGGGCTAAATGCTGGCAAATGGGACGAGGTCCCATATGGGAAGTGTGGTTGGTGTGGACGAGTTAGACCACAGGGTCTGTTCCTTTGCTGTATGGTTCGATGACTTCTGACTCTATAAACTGAGATTCAGGTCTTTGGGTAAATTTTTCTAGCTTTGTAAGACAGTGTAATACTTAGTGGCATGTGGGCGGCACGGTGGCACAGTGGTTAGCACTCCTGCCTCACAGTGCCTGAGACCCGGGTTCAATTCCCGACTCAGGCGACTGACTGGTGTGGAGTTTGCACGTTCTCCCCGTGTCTGTGTGGGTTTCCTCCGGGTGCTCCGGTTTCCTCCCACAGTCCAAAGATGTGCAGGTCAGGTGAATTGGCCATGCTAAATTGCTCGTATTGTTAGGTAAGGGGTAAATGTAGGGGTATGGGTGGGTTGCGCTTCGGCGGGTCGGTGTGGACTTGTTGGGCCAAAGGGCCTGTTTCCACACTGTAAGTAATCTAATCTAATCTACTTGCCTAGCTCAAACTGAATTTCGGCTCCAAAATTAAGAGCAGAAACCTCAGGTGACCACTTTTGTTTAAG
Source organism: Hemiscyllium ocellatum (assembly GCF_020745735.1). Taxonomy (NCBI): domain Eukaryota; kingdom Metazoa; phylum Chordata; class Chondrichthyes; order Orectolobiformes; family Hemiscylliidae; genus Hemiscyllium; species Hemiscyllium ocellatum. The sequence continues at coordinate 50,188,697 of NC_083431.1, forward strand.
GATGTATAAAATGCAAGTGTTTAAACTTAATTTTCTTTAAAATGCAATTTTTCCTCCGTTCTGACGGTGTTGCTTTTTAGGGAGGGATTTGTTGTAGATGTCACAACTGATCAAAAGACGTAAGAGCAGAAGTTGGGTCATTCAGTCATGGCCGATGAGTGTCTCCAACCCATTTTCCTGCTTGCTTCTGGAACCTTCAATTTCCCCTTGACAATCAAGAATCTCTGTTTTAAGTTTACTCAATGACCTGGCCTCCACAGCCTTCTGTGGCAATGAATTCTGCAGATTCACTATTTTCTGGTGGAATTTTTCCTTTTATCTCCATTCTAAAAGGTCTTCCCTTTATTCTAAAGCTGTGCCCTCTCCTCTGCTCTGGTCCCAGTCTCCTCTGCTCATGGAAACCTCTTCCCATGGTCCTCTCTGTTCAGTATTTTCTAAGTTTCAATCAGATCTCTTTCTTACCACCCCCCCCCCCCTCAAAATCCTCCTAAACGCCTTCAAGGACAAACCCAGAGTCGTTAAGCCTTTCATTCCTGGAATCATTCCCATGAGCCTCCTCTGCACCTGCTCCAGGCCCAGTACATCCTTCCTGAGGTATGGGGCCCAAGATTGCTCAATACTCTAAATGTGGTCTGATCAGAGTCTTTTTAAAGCCTCAATAACATGCATACTTTTATATTCTAGTCCCCTCAAAATAAATGCCAACATTTGTATTTACCTTCCCAACTTCTGACTCAACCTGCAGCTTTAACTTGAGAATCTTGAAATAGAAATCAAATTCCTTTTGCGATTCAGATTCTGAATTTTCTCCCCACTTAGAAGATAGTCCATGCCTTTCTTCCTCCTACCAAAAGTGCATGATCTCCTTTTTCCCACATTCTATTCCATCTGCCACTTCCTTTGCCCATTCTCCTAAGCTGTCCAATCACTACTTCAGCATCTTTGCCTCCTCAGTGCTCCCTGCCCCTCCACCTATCTGTGTGTCATCTGCAAGCATGGCCAGAATGCCTTCAGTGCCTTCACCTAGATCACGACTGTATAAAGTGAAAACCTGTGGTCCCAGCACTGGCCCTTGTGGAACACCACTAGTCACTGGCTGCCATCGTGAGAAGGACCCTTTTATTCCCACTCTCTGCCAGACAGCCAAGCTTCTATCCATGCCAGTAGCTTGCCTCTGACACAGTGGGACCTTATCTTACTCAGACTCCTCCTGTGCCACATGTTGTCAGAGGCCTTCTGGAAATCCAAGTAGATAACCTCCATTGGCTCTCCTTGTTACCACCTCCAAAGAATTCGAACTGATTTGTCAGGCACGACCTCCCCTTGATAAAACCATGCTGACTCTGCCCTACTTTACCACGCACTCCTAAGTATTGAGAAATCTCATCCTTCACAATGGGCTCCCATATCTTACCAATAATCGAGCTCAGGCTAGTTGGCCTGTAATTTCCTGTCTTATGCTTTACTCCTTTGTTTAAACAGTGAGATTACCCTCCCTGACACCAGTGATTCCTGGAAGATCACTACTAATATCTCCACTATCTTTTCAGTTATTCAACTATATCGCTCAAACTGTTCATGTAAGGTCATATATAAAAGTTTGTTTCACATGTGTGAAGGAAACACTGTGTAAACTCTGTATTCTGCAGTCTTTGTTTAATCAGACTCTGTGTATATGTGCAATGGAATGCTGGGCTTTTGATAACACCTTGCGGTATGTCCTCATCCCTTTCAATAGGACCCCACTTTCTTCCTGTCATTTTGTCTGAAGGCTCAAGCCTCGTGTGCGTGTGTCGTGACTTAGCCACACTTTTAACTTCCCTCCCCATTGCCCTCTGAAAGGAGGCTGGCGATTTCTTTCGTCAATGAATTACAACATCCTGAGAATCTGATACTGGCATGTAACCAATTTTGTGTTCGGTGCATTTTATTTCTGGGAAAAGAGATGGAGACATGAAAATTATCTGACAACTTCCAGAATATTTGATTGTTGTTGTTTCAGACATGCTGTCCAAGGAGCCGCCATGGTGTGAGGGCTCGAATTGCTTTGAGTGCATTTCCAAGTTTGGAGTTACCATGCGAAAACATCATTGGTGAGTTACCTTTGCATGACTTTTTTATATTTTAAAATCACTGGTAGGATGTAGGTGTTGCTAACTGGGTCAGCACTTATTGGTCAAGGGCAACTAAGGATAGGCAACATGTTTTGTATCCTTTTTCTAAAAAAAATGATTAAACTGAATTTTGTTTTTTAAAGATGCATTAACCCGCTTCTTCCCCCCCCCCCCCCCCCCCAAAATAATGGAGGTTGATTTTCCTCAGGTGGCTGGGAGGCTGTTTTGCAATACAGAGTGATGCTAACAGTGTAGGTTCGATTCCCACACTGGCTGAGGTGGTTTTCAAGGGGCAATTTCCCCCAAACATCTCCTCCTCTTGACTGAGGCATGGTGACCCTCAGGTTAAAGCCCAACCAGTCGTCATGTTCTACCCTGCGCACTCCCCCTGTTTATTTAATCAGCTGTTAACAGGCTTAAAAAAAAAAGGAGAACAAATTGCAGGAGAAACTCAGCAAATCTGGGAGTATCTGTGGCAAGATGCTCCATTAGATGGTGGGGCAGAATTAGACCCCACCGAGTCAGCTTTATTATTCAATTGTAGCTGTTGTGTTTCTCAACTCCCTTCTCTTGCCTTGTTCCTCTAATATTTGATCCCCATACTAATCAAGAACCTAGATATGTCTGAAATACACTCAATGATGGGGCCTCCACAGTCTTCTGCAGTAATGAGTTCCACAGATTTGCCACCCTTTGGCTGAAGAAATTCCTCCTCTGTTCTGAAGGGTTGTACCTTCATTCTGAGTCTGTGCCTTCTGGTGCTAGCCTCTCCTGTAGTCAAACCACCTTCTCTACATCCACTATATCCAGACTCTCAGTATTCAGTAAGTTTCAATGAGATTTTCTCCATCATCCTCCTCAACTCAATTGAGGACAGAGCCAATGTCCTCAAGGCTGCTCATGTCAAGCCCTTTGTCTCAAGAATTGTTCTTGTAAACCACCTCTTGACCTCCTCCAAGACCAGCACATCCTCCTTTTAGATGCAGGGCCCTAAAACCACACTCAATATTCCAAAAGTGGTCTGACCAGAGCCTTACCCAGACTCCGCAGTAAATTCTTGCTCTTGTATTCTAGCCCTCATGAAATAAATGCGAAGATTCCATTTGCCTTTCTGATTGCGAACTGAACCTGCACATTAACCTGAAGAGAATCTTCAACGACGTTTCCCAAGTCCCTTCATGCTTCAGATTTCCCAAATGTTTCCCCATTTAGAAAATAGTTTACGCAGCCTCTTCCACCAAAGTGCATAACCTCACACGTTCCCTCATTGTTTTCCAGACTTATTCCAGCACAATAACATTTCTTTCCGCAGATGCTGCCTCAGTTTCTCCAGCTAGTTCTGCTTTTGTTTCTGATCTCCAGCATCTGAAGTTTCACTTTGAGTACAAGTGAATTATTCTGTTCAATAAATACTGTTTTAATGTTAAATGCAACTCTGCCAGTTTTTAATGGCAGAGTATAGGTAATTGAGAGAAATAACATTGCTGTGTTTCCAGGAGCTGTGATCTGTGTTGATACATGTCCTCTCTGTCCTCACAGCCGCCATTGTGGACGACTGCTCTGTCACAAGTGTTCAACAAAGGAAATTCCCATCATCAAGTTTGATCTGAACAAGCCTGTGAGGGTGTGCGACATTTGCTTTGATGTGCTGACCCTGGGTGGGGTTTCTTAGTCCTTGTTGGAGTTGCCATTATAATTTAGTGTTTTAGCAGCACTACACAGCGCCTTCCCAGCAGTGGGGAACTCACATCGGACTGGCACCTTTTTGAAGAGAAGCCCGAACACTTGAGGGACTGCATTACGTTACTCGGATTGCAATTATGCTGTTTGATTCTCCAGTATATTAATGGACTCTGACGTGAATGGATGGATGTATAGCCATGTGAATCAATCAGAATTGACTGCTGGTGCTTATGGCTGAGGTTGGGTTTGACCCTATTCTGATTTGGGGTAGTATGGTAGAAATATTCAGGACCTTTATATTAACACTGTCTCCAGCTTCTGATCTCACTTGTACTTTCTTTTAATCCAGTTCATTGATTATTGATAACACTTTTCCCATTTCCATTCCCAATAGTTATTGTCCAATGTCGTCTTGATCCAGTAAAAGATGTCAAAGCTTGACACCGTATAGACGAGCTGGTTTGGGGCTGGGGGTGAAGGCAAGGAACAACTCGAGGGAATTGCCTGTGTTTTTTTTTCTTATGTAAGACTCTACCTGGTAACTGTCTCAGTTTGGTTGTCAAGTTTCTGATCTGTTTAGATCATCTGATCATAGATGACAGCAGCTGAATGTATAACTCCTTGGTTTGCATCTCTGCAAGAACAAACTTAGTAACACTAATTTAGAGCAATGTTTTATTACCAATAGATGTGTTTGTGCATTTAAAAAGGGAGGTGCTGCCTATTTAGACCAAATGCGTGGTCATGTATATGATAGAAAATAGTCTCTTTTAAACTGGAACGAGAGAGAAGAAGTTTTAAAAATCTTCATAGAACCTTTGGCAATCTTGCTGTACAAACAGTACTTAAACAATGGTTGATAAACCTCCCCAGTTTTAGTTCAGTTTGCCTGAATGTCCATTATATGGAGCAGCACATGTAGCACTAACTCAGTTTGCAAATTGTCCCAATATCACAGAATACAGATAATTGTGTTCCACCAGGTATCCTGGAGAGGGTGGCTGCTGCTCACTGCAGGCCGTCTGGAAAACCAAAACCAGTTGGAGCTGCTTCTCTAACTAGCTGGTGCTGGGCGCATTCATCAAGGGTCTGTGTGTCTAAAAGAGACTAGGAAGGCCTTTTTGGTTATGCTGTGTAAATTGACCTTGCTGAAGGGGAAAGGGTTAAGTTTGGACCACCGTTCTAATTTGTGTTGTCACACTGATTAAAGCACTATTCTAAGGATTGCCACTTGACAGTCGTCAAATTTGTGTGAAATATTTTCAGACTAATTCCTGTATTTTATGCATTTTGTACTGTGCTAGATAATGCTTCAAGATATTTTGGTAATGTTCAGCTTTATTGCATTGATCTGTTCAGGTGTAAAGCCTGTTGCTGCAAGTGAATGTGTGACCAGCTGAAATTCTGCATTCACATCCACTGTCTAATTCTGTGCTAGGAGTATGTTATTGCTTGTTTCTGCTCCAGTGAATGGGATGAAGGCTAAATCCAACCTTTTTGGAAAGAGTTCTGGTTTCCATTCTTGGTGGAGGTCAGCAGTTGTTGAGTACACATTCCATGTATTCTGATGTTGGTGCATTTGTGAGCAGAGCCAAATAATGTAACAAAGCTGATCTGAATAAACTTTCAGACGTTTCAGTGATTACTGCTCTGAACCAAAACAGTTGTCAGAGGCCATTTGTGATCATGTTGGTGGATTTATTCCAAAGGGGAATTTTAATCATACTCTGGGCCAGATTTCAAGCCATTCTCCTTTTTTTTCCCTTAATGTATTGTGACTGCACCAGCGTATCCTGGTCCTGTGAGCGCAGCATCAGAGTTGACTTTACAGCATCAAGTCACCTATCATTATTTCCACCAGGGATTTAGCAGCAGATAAATCCAGAGACTTTCAGCTCTTAGAAAACCTGGATAGTGTAGACATGTAAGAGATCATGTTTTTGTAGACATACTGGCCTTCAAGTAGATAATTTTTCCAACTTGCCCTGGCACTTAACGTTCGTATATTTTGACTAACAGCATTGAGAAACAATAAGTGAAGAAGTTCATAGCAGAGAGAGCTCCTTTTGCATTGCTATATTTTTTAAATAAGTATTTAATGTCTTTAAAATGTAATTCCAGCCAGCATTTCTTTCTACTTCTGTCCTGTTGAAGATGGTCAGTTAAGCTTTCCTTAAATTGTGATTATTAGAACAGCTTGTCTCCAGTTCTTTTTAAAGTGAACTTGAAAGGGCTATGATTCTTCAGCCAATATTGGTGTACGTGGTGGAAGTGGTTTTCAGGCTGCTTTATGCCAACTCTCTCATTCCCCTTTACCCCAGCAGGCTGATTTAATTACAGTCCCCAAGGTCTGTAATAACTTGCAGGGAATCAAGCTGCACCAAAAGCACCAACATCTTATGCCACTCCTCTCGCTGTTGCCTGTGCCCTTGTAATTTGAGTCTACTCCTGTGTAATGTGACTTTTAACCCATTGAGAGCTGTTTCTGATATCCAGGTATTGATTCTAGAACAGGGCAAGGCAGTGCTTTTTGAACAAAATGACGAGTTAAATTGTCGTTCAACTTCCCAATAAAAACCAAATTAATTTAGTGAAACCTGTTTAGTTTTAGTAGCAAGCAGTCAATGGGTTAAAATTCATTCCAGACCTTAACCCCATTTAATGATCCATTATTCAGTATTAGAAAAATTGTTTTAGTAATGCCTAAGTTTTTGCACTAACATTGAACCTATTGCACAGAATTGTCTTAAGGTGTATGTATACTTATGTTTACAGTGTATAAGGTGAGGTAAGTCTGTACAGCAATGTCGTTGAACAGTACCCAAGATATTGCTGGCAGTGATGCTTCAGAGAAATGATAATCATTTTCATTCTCTTTGGTAACCAGCTCTGACTGTGTGCACTTGTACAGTTGATAGGGTTAAAATCGCCAAAGGTGGATTGCACAAATGAGGCTTAGGCCAGAGATGTGTTACTTTAATGGCAGCTGCCTGTGCCCCAGTGAAATGAGTGTATTGGAAACCACCGTGTACTAGGCAACCACAGTGAGGGATGCAGCTGTACTGATAGACATTACAATACAATGGTAAAACTCAGTGCCTGTGTGTGGTTCTTTTTTTTTTAAGCACTCTCAGATGTAGGAGCTTGTGTGTTTTGAAGTTTCACATAATATAATGGAGACTGCGATTAGATTTCCAGCAAGAAGAGCAAGCACTCTTCATTCTGGCCGAGCACATTCTGTATGAAGCTCACACGTGGCAGGTTGTCAGATTGTGATGGTATCCCTGAGGCTAGGGTCAGTGGATGGCCTTTTCTTGGCTGATATGCAGTGTGTTGTCAAATCTGAAACCTGGGATAGCGAAATCACAACTAGCAACAAATCAAGACCGTTCACCTAAATCGCACTTGTGCAACCTTGCTGTGCTTAGATTGACTATTTTCCTATTGGTTGCTGGTTGCACATCAGGTAATTTAAGCTTAAGGTGAATGGAGATTTAGATTCTAAAGCAAATTCTGATCCTTTTGGGTGCATCTCCATTTAAGAACCACTTGGAGTCAGAGATATGCAGCACAGAAGCAGACCCTTTGGTCCAACTTGTCCATGTCAACCAGTTATCCTAAATTAATCTAGTCCCATTTACCAGCACTTGGCCCCTTCCTATTCATATACCCATCCAATGTTGTAATTGTACCAGCTCCACCACTTTCTCTGGCAGCTCATTCCATACACGCGCCAAGGGACTTTCTGCTTTCTGCTCTCCTGTAGTTCCCGGTGAGTGTAACAGAACACTGACCGTATTTTCCAACAACCTTCACACTCCAAAGTACATCTTGTAGAACCTTTCTATCAGGGTGGACTTTGTTGGGAGCAGCAGAGCATCAGAGTAGTGTGCTGATGTCTAATTAATCTACAAACCTACTGATCAGTCCCCATGTGGGCATTTCCGTTTGAAGGAGGGAGAATTCCCTTCCTGGCTCTCTCAAGGCTGACACTAATACGATCACATGACCAGAAACAGCAGATAGTTTAAATGCAAGCCCAGTGTCTGCACTTGACAAAGAGCAGTTTCATTTTTATTATTAACCAGACTTCAATTTTGCTCAGGTTATGAGTAGTGCTATTAGCCAGCATAACTTGGTCCTGACCTCATTATAGCCTTGGTTTAAACCTTCACCTCCAGGCATTGGTTTGTCAAAGTGACCACCCAAGACGAGGTGCATTTGACCAAAATGGCAATTAGGAGGCTTAACGAAACTAGAGTTGATGGAAATTGCAGTGATGGTGGAGGGAGAGGAACTATTCTCCACTGGTTGGAATCCTCCCTGGCACAAAGGAAGATTGTCATGTTATCGGTGGTCAGTCATCCTAGCCAGGGCATCTTTGTAGCAGTTGCTCAGGGTAATGGCCGAGGCTCAATCAGCTTCCACCAGGTGTTCTCTGCTTACACAGCAATCAGTGCCATTTGTGAGATTTTAGGTAATGAAGCAGTCCATATCCAAATGCATCAGACTGGATAATATTCCGGCTTGGTCTGAAAAGTGACGTTTATGCCACCGATCCAATTCAAGAGCAAACTATACAAAAGTGAATGCAAAAGTCCTAGTGAAAACTGATGTACAGAGAGATCTGGATGTTCAGGTCCATTGTTCCTTGAAGGTGACAACACAGGTGAGTGGTGAAGAAAGCATATGGTATGCTTTCCTTCATCAGACGGGGTACTGAGTACAAGAGTTGGCATGTCATGATACAGTTGTGTAAGACTGGTTCGGCCACATTTGCAATACTGCGTACAGTTCTGGTCACCACGTTACCAAAAGGATGTGGATGCTTGGAGAAGGTGCGGAGGTGGTTCACCCGGGTGTGACATGGTATGGAGGGCACTAGCTATAAGAGAGGTTGAGTTGATTATGATGATTTTCGTTGGAAAGGCTGAGGTTGAGGGGAGACCTGATTGAGACCTATAATATCATGAGGTGTAGACAGGGTGGATAGCAAGAAACTTTCCCCCAGACTGGAGGACTCCATTACTAGGGGTCATGAGCTCAAAGTGAGAGGGGAAAAGTTTAGGGGAGATATATGTGGAAAGTTCTTCATGCAGAGGGTGGTGGGTGCCTGGAATGTGTTGGCAGCGGAGGTGATGGGCTGAGAATGATTCGCGTCATTTAAGATATCTCGATCAATACATATAGGAAGAGGCTGAACAGGCTGGCGCTGTTTTCCCTGGAGTGTCGGAGGCTGAGGGATGACCTCTATGGAGGTTTACAAATTGAGGGGTGTGGATAGGCTAAATAGGCAAAGACTTTTTCCTGGGCTCGGAGTCGAGAACTAGAGGGCATAGGTTTAGGGTGAGAGGGGAAAGATGAGACCTAAGGGGCAATGTTTTCACACAGGGTGGTATGGGTATGGAATGAGCTGTCAGAGGAAGTGGTGGTGTAACAATAAAATGGCATTTGGATGGGTATATGAATAGGAAGGGTTTGGAGGGATATGGGTTGGGTGCTTGCAGGTGGGACTAGATTGGGTTGGGATATCTGGTCGGCATGGACGGGTTGGACCAAAGGGTTTGTTTCCATTCTGTACATCTCTATGACTCTCTGACTCTAATAGGCAGGGAGCAAAGGCGTTCGATAAGGTTCCCCACAGTAGGGTATTGTACAAAATGTGGAGGAATGGGATTGTGGGAGATATAACTGTTTGGATCAGTAATTGGCTTGCTGAAAGAAGACAGAGGGTGGTGGTTGATGGGAAATGGTCATCCTGGAGTCCAGGTACCAGTGGTGTATCACAAGGGTCGGTGTTGGGTCCACTGCTGTTTGTCATTTTTATAAACGACCTGGATGAGGGCGTAGAAGGGTGGGTTAGTAAATTTGCAGACCACACTAAGATCAGTGGAGCTGTGGATAGTGACAAAGGATGTTGTAGGTTACAGAGACATAGATAAGCTGCAGAGCTGGGCTGAGAGGTGGCAAATGGAATTTAATGCGGACAAGTGTGAGGTGATTCACTTTGGTCTGAATAACCGGAATGCAAAGTACTGGGCTAATGGTAAGATTCTTGGTAGTGTAGATGAGCAGAGTGATCTCTGTATCCAATTACACAAATCCTTGAAAGTTACCACCCAGGTTGACAGTTGTTAAGAAGACAGTGCTTTAGCTTTTATTAATAGAGGGATAGAGTTCCGGAACCATGAAGTTATGCTACAGCCGTACAAAACTCTAGTGCGGCCGCACTTGGAGTATTGTGTACAGTTTTGGCCACTGCATTATAAGGAGAATGTGGAAGCTTTGGAAAGGGTGCAGAGGAGATTTACCAGGATGTTGCCTGGTCTGGAGGGAAGGTCTTACGAGGAAAGGCTGAGGGCCTTGAGGCTGTTTTCGTTAGAGAGAAGATGGTTGAGAGGTGAGTTAATAGAGACATATAAGATAATCAGAGGGTTAGGTAGGGGGGACAGGGAGAGCCTTTTTCCAAGTATGGTGAGGGCGAGCACAAGGGGGCATAACTTTAAATTGAGGGGTGATAGGTATAAGACAGATGTCAGAGGTCATTTCTTTACCCAGAGAGTAGTAAGGATATGGAATGCTTTGCCTGCAACAGTAGTAGATTCACCAACTTTAAGTACATTTTAAGTTGTCATTGGACAAGCATATGGACGTACATGGAATAGTGTAGGTTAGATGGGCTTCAGATTGGTATGACAGGTCGGCGCAACATCGAAGGCCGAAGGGCCTGTACTGCACTGTAATGTTCAATGTAGATCCTTAGAAAATGGGTGACTGGTTTAGAGAGAGGATTTGGACCAGCACAGGCTTGGAGGGCTGAAGGGCCAGTTCCTATGCTGTAATTTCTTTGCCTCATACTCCTGTGAGGAAAGAACAAAGACTATTTCTAATAACAGTCTGTCCATTCCTATCTTGACATTTGGTGGCGTTACCATTGCTGAGTGAACTGCTCGACAAGTTACCATTGACCAGAAACTGAACTGAACTTACCATATACATTGGCTGCAAAAGCACATTAGTGCTTGGAATTTTGCAGTGAGTAACTCACTTCTTTACTCCCCCAAAGTCTGTCCATCTCTAAGGCACAAGTGATGTATCACTGAGTATTTAAAGCTATGTGTCCATCTGCTAGCCATCACCATCCCAGGAAAAAAGCTCACCGTCCACCCTATCTAACCCTCCTGATTATCGTACGTCTCAATTAAGTCACTGTAATGCTAGCTCTTGATTTTTTTTCATTGCCACACAAATATAACCTTTTCCTGTTTCCAACAGTTGTGTAGTGCTGGGAAAGCACAGCCATTTCAGGCATAAGCCCTTCATTAGCTCATTCCTGCTCTCTGATCTGCTGTGCTTTTCCAGCACCATGCTCTCAACTCTGATTTCCAGTATCTGCAGTCCTCCCTTTCTCCTGCTCATTGACTGCTATCTTTATGAACAGAGCATCTTATAAATACTGGAAGCATCTTTTCTCCTCCATTTGGATTGTTGCAGATTGAAATTTCCTGTATTCTGAGACACTGATTCCAGCTGGGTGATCCTGGGCCACGTAGAACTTGAGACATAAAGTGAGGGGCCATCTACTGTGCCACAAGAGCCACGTTTTAGCTCAAAGTGAGGAATAGTAACAGCCCTATTCTGGCTGGACAATGAATGAGAGAGCCGCACTCACTGTCCATACATGGACAGTGGATACACCCCCACCCAAGGAATTGGTCTCACCCAAAAAGGAACCTGAGGTAGCCTGATAAGCTGAACCAACTCTGGGACAGGTGGGGCACAGTAACACACACCCTTCCCTGATGGATGGGAGTGAACCTGTTGGATTTTTACAACAATCTGGGTCACTTATGGCCACTATTAATCCATAGGTGATCAGATTTATGGATTGTCCCAGATGGGATGGGGACTGAAGGGATTGGAAACTAATAAATCTAGGCTTCCTTCCTAACAAATTAATTTCACACTTATTTTTAATTTATCCATCCATAGTCACATTTATCCTGTTAAAATATTCATTTATTCATGCAAACGAAATACAGTGATTGCTTCAGCATTGTCTTTAAAATAGAAATGTCACACATCCTGATGATTTTCAGTCTCTGAAATGGTGCCTGTGATCTGTCAGGCTGTTATGTGTCTGGAACGGCACATGAGTCAGAGAGGCTGTGGCATCCTGCATATTCCTGGAGGCTGGGATTGTCGAGATCCCCCCTGTTTTGGGCAGAATTGGGCTGGTTCGATGGGGGCCCAGTTGGCCGCACACAAGCACAGCGATGGCTCTTTGATCCAGGTTTGTATAGTTTCCGTGGGACTCCAGCCCAACTCCTTTCTACTCCTCCACTGGAAACAACAATAAAAGTCACATTTCTTTACACGTTTGGCTTATTTTGATTTAGTTTATTACTTTCTGTGCGCAATTCACTGGGTGAAAGGGGCTCACTGGAGTAATCATTGACCCTATCACTCATTCTGAACCTCTGGGCTGGGGAAGGAGGCCATACCTTCCCCTTTCTTTCCCTCCCATATGCCACACTTTCAAGGAGACTTTGTACTGTGGGATAACTTATATTTGTATTATGGGACAATATATAGGAACTAGTTTCATTAATGAGAAATTGTGGAGTTTACTGAAATTGGGCTGACTGTAGAGATGCCATGAGAACGGTGTCTAGGTCTTTAACCAATATACCTAGGCAGGTTTGATGATGGTGAGCTCCATCCCAATCCCAGTCACTTGACTTAGGGACAGGAGACACGTTGTGCTTCTGCAGCCAAGGTCCAGCTATTGTGCAGAAATAACTCATAAAAATTGCTCAGACCATAGTTTCCACTTGATTTTCAGGTACTGACTGTTGTATAACTGTCAACCGGATGAAGTCAGGACTTTGGCCCCAACCCCACAGTCAGGTCCTCACTCTAGCCTTGCATCTGTGGAATCCACACTTGGATGGGCAGGGCTGGGTGGTCAGACATAAAAAAGACACTGCCTTCAGGATAGAGGAGGCATTGGAGAAGGGGAAAGTGATTCAAAAGCAACATAACAAACCTGTGAGATGAACACCAGACTCTTCCTCCTTTGGCTGAGCTCCATTCAGAATTGCAGGGAGGAAAGAGATTGTTTTCTAACTCGGATTCTGCTTTCAGCTTTCTGCCCTGCATCACAGCCAACTCCACATCAGCCAGCGCTTGGTTGGGTTCACCGTTGTGGTCATAATACATTCCAATTAATTTACCTTGCAAGAAGCAAAAATAAGTAAAACACTCCTGAGATTTGGAGAAACCTTGCAGTTTGACAGAGACGTTGAGGTTTTAAACTAAGATGTAGACAATTAACAGGCAAATTCAACTTGCAAAGCTAAAATAGCACACTATACAAAGAAAATAGTGTGTTCTACAGTGTGCAGCTTAGTACCTCGTACAGACACAGTGGATTTAATGTCTGCCGCCTTTGTTGTTTCAGTGGTGCCCAGTGTGACTCTAACCAGCAGAGAGTTTCCCCCGATTCCCATTGGACCCAGGATTGATAAGACTCCTTGATGGCCTACATGTGCCACCTTAACTACAGTTTTGTGGTTGGCTCCTATCTGGTCTCTGAAATAGTCCAGCAAGCCATTCAACTGTACCAATTGCTACAAAGTTTCAAAGAAATGAAACCAGGCAGATAACTTGGCATTACCCAAAGCACTGGAAAAGACAATGGCAACCCTGCAAAGTCCTCCTTTCTAACACGGGTCTAGCATCAAAGTTGGGAGAGTTGTCTTACAGACCAGTCAAGCAACAGCCTGACAGTCACAGACATAGAATCAGACCGTACAATGTCCCAGACACCACCATCACTGTCCCTGGATTCCCACTGATAGGATCGACACATCAGAAGGGGACAACACAGGGGGATACAGTCAGGACGAAGTTGCTCTGGAAGTCCTCAACATTGACTCTATACCCTGTGAAGTCTCATGGCTTCAGGTTAAACAAGGAAACTGCCTGCTCTTACTGTGTGCCAAATTCCCTCAGCTGACGTATCGACACTCCTCGATGATGAGCGACACTTGGAGGAAGCACCGAGGATGGCAAAGGTACAGAATGTCTTCTGGCTGCGGGATGTCAATGCCCACCACCAAGAGTGGCTCAGTAGCAGGATGACTGATCGAGCTGGTCGGCTCCGTAAGGATCTGCAGCAGGTGGTGAGGGAACGAGGGAAAAACATCCTTGCCAATCTGCCAGCTGCAGATGCATCTGTCCGTGACTGTATCGATAGGAGTGACCACTGCACTGTCCTTGTGGAGACCAAGTCCCAACTTCACATTGAGAATAGCATCCATTGTGTTGTGTGGCACTATCACCGCATTAAATAAGGCAGACTTTGAATAGATCTAGCAACTCAAGCCTGGACATCCCATGAGGTGCTGTGGGACACTAACAGGAGTGAATTCTACTCCAGCACAAGCTGTAACCTCATGGCCTGGCATATCCCCCACTCAATCATTACCATCAAGCCAGGGCATCAATCCTGGTTCAATGGAGACTGCAGGAGGGCCTGCCAGGAGCAGCACCCAGCAGACCTCAAAACAAGGTGCCAACCTGGTGAAGTAGCAAAGAACATTACTTGCGTGCCAAACAGCGTAAGTAGTAAGTGATAGAGCTAAGTGACCACGCAAGCGATCTAAGCTCGGTACTCCTGCCAAACCATGATGGTGGTGGACAATAAACAACTCACTGGAGGAGGAGGCTCCACTATTATCCCCATCCCCAGTGATGGAAGAGCCCAGCTCATCAGGGCAAAAGATAAGGCTGAAGCTTTTGCAGCAATCTTCAGCCAGATGTGCCAGGTGGATGATCACTGACCAGAAACTCAACCAGATTCACCAAATAAGCACAGTGCCTACAAGAGCAGGTCAGATGCTGTGGCAAATAACTCAATTCTGACCCCACAAAACCTATCCATCATCTACAAGGCTCAAGTGAGGACTGTGATGGAATACTCCCCACTTGCCTGGATGAGTGTAGCCCCACCAACACTCAAGAAGCTTGACACCATCCAAGACAAAGCAGCCCCCACTTGATTGGTACCCTACCAACAAACACCCACTCGCTCCACCACAGGCAGTCAGGAGCAGCAGTGTGTACTATCTACCAGATGCACTGCAGCAATTCACCAAAGCTGCTTTGACAGCACCTTCCAAATCCACGACTACTTCCATCTAGAAGGACAGACAGTTGCTCCATGCGAACTGCAAGTTCCCCTCCAGGCCACTCACCACCCTCACTTGGAAATATATCACCATTCCTTCACTGTCACTGGGTCGAAATCCTGGAATTCCCTCCCTAAGGGGTATGTGAGTCAACACTCAGCAGGTGCACTGCAGCGGTTCAAGAAGGCAGTTCACCATCATCTTCTCAAGGGCAACTAGGGACAGGCAATATATGCCCATGTGCCATGAATGAATAAAAAATCATTTAAACAATGAGCAACAGAGGGAGGCACTTTACCAGATCCAGTGAAAGTGGAAGTACAGAAGGGAAATGTCAGATTAGAGTGCCAGATAACTGGGTTGCCAGGGTAGGTGGTGGAGTATTGAGGGTGGGTTCAAGGGCCAGGATGGGTGGTGTGTTTCTGGCAAGGGGCTGTGTTTTGGGGGGACATGGGTGTAAGGGGTCTGGGAAAGTGTAGTTGGGGTCAGCTGGGTGGGTGAATGCTGAGATAGGGAGGTGGGAGTGGGGGATGGGTGCAGATTGAACATCTAGCCAGGAGCTAAACTAGGTTTTCAATCTTCTAACTTTTTCTGGCTAAGTATTAACTGCAGTGGAACCCTGCACATTCTCTGACTTTAATCAATACATTTGGAAATTACCAAACACAGGGCAATAGCCCAGCGTGTTCTTCAATTCCAGGCAATTTCCCCCAGAGTCTGTCAGGGATTCCATGGGGTGTTGTTATGGACGCTCCCACCTACACGGCATTCGCAAGATCCAGATCATTATCTCTCTCATAGTGCATCCTGTTTATCCAGAGGCTAGGCCGAGCCTGGGAGGTTCCAGGTGAGATCTCCGTTGGAAGACGACATTGTAATTGCCTGCAGTGGATGAGGGTGTCATTCATTCTCTGCTGGGGGCTCTCTGCAGCCAGTCAGAGAGGAGAATAAATTGGAACTTGGATGAGGATTTCAAGTGGAATTACTGCCAAAAGAAGTTGGAGGTGGCAGGACATTTCAATTAATTGTTTCAGATCAGGAGACCCAGGCTGTGAGCACATCTCTCACTGCTATTTCCACATGATCAGGTTTAGGGATTGCATCTTCTCATAAGGTGCCCAAATGAGACTCTTACCCTTAAAAATGTACTCTTTCTTGTAGAAGTCAAGCCATTCATGGAGAGCAAGTATTTCAGAGGGCGAGAGTCCAGATACATCCTCCACAAGACCACTCTCTGTGAAATCTCCACTCACAAAGGCTCGGGCTGCATCTCGACCTGCATTTGACAACAGAACAAATTGAGGACAGAGGCTCTGCATACTGACACGCTGCAGCAACGTGGACCCAGGTGAAAGCAGAATGAGCAGGTCGGTCAAGAACCATTCAGAGACAACTCGAGTTAAGAAATTGTGCTCTTGAAATCCATTTGCTGTGCAGCCAACTTTTCACATGTTAAACAACTGGAAGCAACAGATGGAGATAACATCAATGAACATAAAACAAAGAACTGTGGGTACTGGGGATCGGAAACAAAACCGGAAATTGCTGGAGAAACTCAGCAGGTCTCGCAGCATCTGACATAAATTAACAGTTCAGGGACTGAATTGTTATTACAATCCCAGCACGGAACTGTACAGAAAATCTGATGAAAACTTCATAATGATCTGAACTCTGGTATTGAGTTTTCCAGTCCATTCAGATTATTAGGATCTCAATTTATAAAGACAGGATTGGATTAGGAGTAGTCAGCATGGCTTTGTCTGTGGGAGATCATGCCTCACAAATCTGTTGAGTTCTTTGATGAAGTGACCAGGAAGGTTGATGAGGGTAGGGTGGTAGATGTAGTCTGTATAGATTTCAGTAAGGCTTTTGATAAGGTTCCACATGGGAGGCTGCTCGAGAAGGTGAGATCACATGGAATCCAGGGGGAGCTGGCAAATTAGATACAAAATTGGCTTGATGGTAGGAAGCAGAGGGTAATAGTGGAAGGATGTTTGTCAGGCTGGAGGCCTGTGCCTAGTGGAGTGCCTCAGGGATCGGTGCTGGGCCCACTGCTGTGTGTTATGGATATCAATGATCTGGATGAGAATGTACAAAACGTGATTAGTAAGTTCACAGGTGACACTAAAATAGGCGGTATCATGGACAGTGAGGAGGGTTATCAGAAATTGCAGCAGGACCTTGATCAGCTGGGGAAGTGGGGCGAGAAATGGCAAATGGAGTTTAACATAGATAAGTGTGAGGTCTTGCATTTTGGAAAGTAAAATCAAGGTGGGAGTTTCATGGTGAATGGTAGGGCCTTAAGGAGTGTAGTGGAACAGAGGGATCTTCGAGTTCAGGTGCACGGTTCTCTGAAAGTGGAGTCACAAATAGGCAGAGCCTTCAGTCAGGGCATTGAGTACTGGAAAAACACAGCTGGTCAGGCAGCATCCGAGGAGCAGGAGAATCGATGTTTCGAGCATACACTCTTCATCAGGAAGTTGGGAAGTTACGTTGCAATTGTACAGGACATTGGTGAGGCTGTACTTGGAGTATTGAGTCCAGTTTTGGTCACCCTGCTATGGAAAGGATGTTATTAAACTGGAAAGAGTGCAGTAGAAATTTACCAGGATGTTGTCAGGACTCAAGGGTCTGAGTTACAGGGAGAGGTTGGACAAGCTAGGACTTTTTTTTCTTTAGAGCGTAGGAGACTGAGGGTGGTGGGGGAGATCTTATTGAAGTGAATAAGATCATGAAGGGCATGGATAGGGTGAATGCACTCAATCTTTTTCCCAGGGTTGGGGAATTGAGGACTGGCGGGCATCAGTTTAAGGTTAGAGGGGAAAGAATAAAATGGAATCTGAGGGGCAACATTTTTTACACAGAGGGTGGTATGCATATGGAATGAGCTGCCAGCGGAGGTGGTTGAGGCGGGTACATTAACAACATTTAAAAAGCAATTGGACAAATACCTGGATAAGAAAGGGTTAGAATATAGGCCAAGTGCAGGGACATTTTGGTCAGCATGGACCAGTTTGGGCCAAATGGCCTCTCTCCATGCTGTAGGACTTGATGACTCTAATTACTCATTTACCACATGAAAGAGGCATTTTGGAAATGTAATGTTCCAAATTTGTAAAGCTGAAAACAGACATTAGCAGAGGGGATCGGGGAGGTGACAGAACAGTCAAAGCAAGACATTCGTTGATATGGTGCCTCACAGAGTCATACAGTATGGAAACTGACCCATTGGTCCAACCAGTCTATGCAAAACATAATCCCTAACAAAACTAGTCCCACTCATTATTCCTGGCCCACATCCCTCCAAATCTTTCCTATTCATGCTCTTATCCAAATGTCTTTTCGATGTTTTAATTGTACTCGCATCCACCACTTCCTCAAGAAGTTAATTCCCCACAGGCACCATCCTCTGTGTAAAAGAAATTGCACACCCTGTCCTTTTTTAAATCTCTCCTCTCACCTTAAGTTTGTGCCCCCAAGTCTCAAAATCCCCCATTCCAGAGAAATGACAACTACCATTAACTCTGTCTATACCTCTCTTTATTCTATTAACTGTTATAAGGACGCCTCTCAACCTCCAAGGTGTCAACTATTAAAGATTTTTGAAATGTGCTCACTGTAGTAATTTAGACAAATATGCACCTATATGGCGGAGGCTCCCATGAACAACTTTATAATAAACCAAGGTGATGTTTTTGTGAGTTAAGTGCAAAATATTGGCTCAAGAGGATGTTTCTGCTCTTCAACATTGTGCCATAGCATCTTCAAAGTTCCTTTTCTATCTTCTCCAATTCTGTGGTCAAGATGTTTGACTCAGAAGTGAAACCTTGGTAAGTGTGAAGGGGAGAAAGAAAGGACCCCAGTTAGGAAAGACAGCCTCTCAATTCTGGTTTCATTCCAGCACCTCCGTACCCTTTTCATATTATGGAGTCCTCTGGGACAGGACACAGTACTCTGTCTGGGGTTGAAATAGTTTAATACAACTTCTTTTCCATTCTCTCCCTCTAGAAAGTAATCAGAGTGATCTTTTCCTCTGTTTTTCTGTGTCCTTTTTAGTTGACATCAGCACTGGTAACGGTTTGAGCATCTGTACCCCTCAGATCTCTCTGCTCCTCCACTCCATTTTGAACCCCTGGTCTGAATGTTCTCTCTTGGGTTAGCTGCACAGAGTCCCAACAGTTCGCAGCCCTGTCGTCCTGACCCGAAAAGGCCCTGAAGTTTAGATTTTAATCGTAGGGTTGGGGGAGAGCACCCAGAGAGACAGAAAGGTCACTTTGCTGAAAGTACGAAGAAATAAATTAGTGAAGAGACAGCCCTCAAACCCCCATGTTGCAATGGTCACCACGTATGACTAGCTTGCATTTACATTTTATTTTTAAGTTAGCTGAATTCAAATTCCACCAGCTTGCAGGATTGGATTGGAACCAATGTCCCTAGTACATCAGCCTGGGCTTCTAACCTACTGGTGAACGTTACCCCAACACCACCATCTGTCCCTGCAAAGTCTAATTTCAAAAGAACCAAAAGGAATTTTCTAATCTAAACCACATGGTTACTAGTGCCTTTCAGACTCTCTACATACATTATCCAACAGGGGCTAAAGGTCCTTAGCACACAGCAGGGATCATATTTCCCTCTCTGGAACCACTCTGCATAGACCACAGCCCAAATAACAGGCAGGCATTGCCCTCTCTCTCTCTCCTCCTGCCCAGGGGCTGTTCTCTCAAAGAGTGTGGGCTGGAAAAGCACAGCTAGTCAGGCAGCATCCGAGGAGCAAGAGAATCGACGATTTGAGCATAAGCTCTTCAATAGGAAATGATCGAATCCTGATTAAGAGCTTATGCTTGAAACGTTGATCCTCCTGTTCCTCAGATGCTGCCCGACCGGCTGTGCGTTCCCAGCCCACACTCTTTGACTCTGATCTCCAGTATCTGCAGTCCTCACTTTCTCCCCGCTCTCTCAAACAGGCTGCTGCTGCTGTCAGTAAAGTCAGTCATCACGACTGGGAGGTGGGGAAAGAGTGAAAGTTCTTTGGGAATGCCTGGGGAGTGGGTTGTCACTGGAGACAGAACCTGAGCCTAGAACTAGAGCTGTGATTACAGGTTCTAGTAAATGCATAATTAAAACAAAGGCAGAACAACAGTGAACAGCAAACTAAACAGGAAATGAGCAGAACTTGTAGGGCAGAGAACAGGAGGCGAGTCAAGTACTGGAAACGATGGAGATACATATAATGAGTGCCCGACAGAACTGACACATTGGAAGGTTAATATTTTATCAAAGTAAAGGCAAACTCCTGCAGATGCTGGAAACTTGCTGGAGAAACTTAGGTGTAGCAGAATCTGTGGAGAGAGAAATAGATTTAATGCTTTAGGTCCAGTACGACTCTTCAGATTAAACTTTAAATTTTATTATATAGGTTTAGATTTGTTGAGCCAGTAGGCTCTTTTATAGAACTGAACAAAAATTGGGGTATTAGAATGCTACTTTACGATGTTTTCAGTCTGTGACCATCTTCTCCAGAACTCCACATTTGAAACCCTCCTGTTAATCAGGTTTCTGCCCCAATACACTACTGAGATGCTGCTTACCAAAGTCATGACAGACACCTTATTTGATAAAGACCACAATATGCTAGATTGACACCATCAATCACACCATCCCCCATCAACTTCAGTCCTCTATTATCCAGCTGGGAGGACTGCATTTTCCTCAGTTCCAATCTTATCCATCCTGTGATAGTTAATAGGAACATCAGGAGTAAAAGAGGATCTTAGGGATCAGGAGAGTCATTAGCACCATTGACAGTGTTTCCCACTCCTGCACAATTGTTTGTGGTTCTTGATCCAGGATGTTATAGAGCAGACAGGGAGTGGGAATGGGTGACTAGGCTGACTTTACAGGGGGTTGGTACCGGCAACTGCTGAGAACACCATCACTTCAGTTGTGCTCTAAGCCAAAACTGGTCCCTGCACATTGAGACACCAATCTAGCTGTGGGTGTCTGCACATACACTGGACACATCCTGGGACTGAGGCAATTTGTACCAAGGCCAGTCCACTTAACCTGCACATCCTTGCACTGTGTACACTTATAGAACATGGAAACAGATACTTTGGTCCAAATAGTCCACACTGACTACGTCCCCAAACCAAACTGGTCCCACCTTCCTGCGCTTGGCTAATATCTCTCCAAACCCTTCCTATTCATGTACTTACCTAAATATATTTTAAATGTTATAACTATACGTGCACTGAACACTTCCTCTGGCATTCATTCTGTGGACAAACCAGCCTGTGTAAAAAAGTTGTCCCCATGTCCTTTTGAAAACTTTCTCCTTTCACCTTAAAATATGCCTCCTAGTTTTGAACTGCCCCATCCTAGGGAAAAGCCTCCTTTCATTTATCTTATCCATGCCCCTCATGATTTTATAAACCTCAATAAGGTCACCCCTCAACCTCCTACACTCCATGGAAAAAGTCTTAGCCTGTCCAGCAAACCCTCCAAACCCTCTCCAACTTAATAATCCTTCCTATAACAGGGAGACCAAGGCTGGGCACAGAACTGCAGAAGATATCTCACCAATGTCCTGTACAACCTCAAAATAACTTCCCAACTCTATACTCAAAGGTCTGAGCAATGAAGGCAAGTGTGTTAAACCCCTGTCTACCTGTGATACAAATGTCAAAGAATTATGTACCTGAACCCCTAGGTGAAAACCTGAGCACTGGCAGAACCCCAAGCAGACATGGGGAGAACTCATAAACTCCACATGGTCAGCCAAGAATGGAAGTGAACCTGGATCTGGTGCTGTGAGGGAGCAGTGCTAATCACTGTACCCACTCTCCCTCCACCAGATTAAAATATTTAAGTAACTGCCTTTGGCTCCTGCCACCATTCCCCAACCAGTGTCTCCATTCCTCTTCCTGAGGACAGTCTGAGGTTGGATTGGCCTGTTCATTGCCTCAGTGATATATTTTACCACATTGTTGCATCATCACCAAAACCATCTATACCCACAATTATGACCAACAAAGTCCAACTCTATCCCAGTTGTTTCGAGTGCCCTGTGCTTAATGACCACAGGTCAGCTCAGCTGTTGCTAAAACTCTCATCCATGTCCTCATTATCTCTACACTTTACTCTTCAAATGTTCTCCCTTGGACAAACGTCTGGCTTCCACCAAATGCTCACAGTGCAAAGTTCTGCTTTTATACCCCAGTCTCATTCGTTCATGCTTGGTGACTTAACACTGGCTTCTGTTTAAGCAATGTCTTAATATCAACATATTCTTCCCTGTTTAGCTCTCCTTCAGGCCCAGACCTCCATGATATCTGTGTTCCTCTAATTCAGGCCTTTACTCACTCCAATGTTTAATTGCTGTCCTGCTGCTGACTGTATCCGAAGCTCTGGAATTCCTCTGGTAATCTTCCCCGTCATCCGCCTGAAGGATACCCCTCTAAATCTTTTTTACCAAACCTGAATGGCTCCTTGTGTAGCTAAGTCTCAAATTTCTTCAATGCCTCAGGATTCCACGGTATTAAAAAAGGTGCAATGTAAGTGGCAGTTGTTGTTGGGCTGTGACCTGAGACAATAATGAGGGAGAGGTTTCTAAACATCCATTCACTGGAATAACCTTTGTGCTCCTAAAGGCCAAGATGAAGTCCTCTATAAATGCAGTCTTTCTTGCAAAGCTGAGATTCCCCAGATGAAAACCTTTTGGAGGAAGGTTAGGTGAGGTTACACAGGTGCAAGTATAACCTCTGGATTTTGGAAGTTAGAAGGCAGACAAAAAAACTCCATCAAACCTGCAAGGTTTGTAGCTCAGGTTGAGGTTTAGGGTGTGGGTTTGCTCGCTGAGCTGTAGGTTTGATATCCAGACGTTTCATTACCTGGCTAGGTAACATCATCAGTGGTGACCTCCATGTGGAGCGAAGCCGTTGTCTCCTGCTTTCTATTTATATCTTTCTCCTGGATGGGGTTCCTGGTGATGTCATTTCCTGTTTGTTTTCTGAGGGGTTGATAGATGGCATCTAGATCTGTGTGTTGTTTGTAGCGTTGTGGTTGGAGTGCCTTTGCTTAGTTGTCCCAGTCAAATTGGTGTTTTTTTTCATCTGTGTGTAGGGCTACGAGGGACAGAAGTCGTGTCTTTTTGTCAAACTTCTTGACAGCTACTTGAGAGCCAGGCCAATGCCATGTCTGTTGTATGTGTACCCTGTCTTAAAGGGACTGTGTATATACACAGGCAGTCTGGCTACGATGCACTCTGCTGTAATGTCTGCTTTGTTACTTAGAATGTGTTTCACTGTTTTAAATAAACTAACCCACAAAGTTAATTGATCTCTGGCAACCAGCTGATGAATACAGCATTATCCTTTTGTTCTGCAGGTAACAGAGAGATAAGTCTGTCACTGCAGCATTTTCTGAACTCAGACCTACTGAAAACCCTCCATACCTTGAAACCAGTTGCAAGCCCCATCCTGAAGGATGGTGGGGAATGCCAAGCCCTGTTGGTAAAGGCGGAGGGGGGAGTGACTCAGAGCCATTGCTGCCTCCTTCCCCCAACTGGTCAGTTCACCAGCCCCGCTTTGGGAAGGGCTTGGTTAGAGAGGAGCACATTGAAATATTACCTGTTAAGGGGGATGGTAAGCACAGGGCACTCAAATCAACTGGGGTACTCATGATCTGTAGCCAAGGGGAGTGTTATTCCCTGGTAATAGAGTAGACAACACACAGGCTTCCCAGGAGCCTAGCCCAGGGACCAGTGTAGGATGTTGCGATGCAGCTCAACTGTACACACTGTACCGATTCTGTGTGCATACTGTGTGTGTCCCGTGCTCATACTGTACCAGTCCTGTGTTTATACTATGTCTCCCATGTTCATTCTGTACTGTTCCTGTGTTTTTACTGCGTGCGTCCTGTGTTCACAATGTACCGGTCCTGTGTTTATACTATATCAGTCTGTGTTTATACAGTACTGGTCCTGTGTTTATACTGTGTGAATCCTGTATTTACACTGTACCGGTCCTATGTTTATACTGTGTGTCCTATGTTCACACTGTACCGGTCCTGTGTTTATACGATATCTGTCTGCGTTTATACTGTACCAGTCCTGTGTTTATACTGTCTGGGTCCTGTATTTATACTGTACTGGTCCTATGTTTATACAGTCTGGGTCCTGTATTTATACTGTACTGGTCCTATGTTTATACAGTCTGGGTCCTGTGTTTAGACTGTACTGGTCCTATGTTTATACAGTCTGGGTCCTGTATTTATACTGTACTGGTCCTATGTTTATACAGTCTGGGTCCTGTGTTTATACAGTCTGGGTCCTGTGTTCACACTGTACCAGTCCTGTGTTTATACGATATCTGTCTGTGTTTACACTGTACCAGTCCTGTGTTTATACTGTACCTGCGAAGCAGCTGTAGGAGCCCCCTGGACCGTAATGTTTTTTCCCTTTGCTGACATCGAACACTTGCCCGAGGATGGCCAGGTAGAGCCCGGGGCTGCCCCTCTCTCCGGTGTACCGGCTCAGCTCGGGTTTACTGAAGAGGCGGCTCGGTGCAGGTCCCGCTGCTGGATCCCACAGCGATCCCGCAAACCAGCGGCTGCACCGAGTCCACAGCCCAGCGGGAAGCAGCACCGCCACCGCGCCGCACACCGCACACACCAGCAGCGACCGCAGCATCGCCCCGGACCCCGGACCCCGGACCCCGGACCCGGGCACAGCCCCCACCAGCCCCCGGGCACACACACCCCCGGACCCCGGGCACACACACCCGGACCCCGGGCACACACACCCGGACCCCGGCACACACACCCCCGGACCCCGGACCCCGGACCCGGGCACAGCCCCCACCAGCCCCCGGGCACACACACACCCGGACCCCGGCACACACACCCCCGGACCCCGGACCCCGGACCCGGGCACAGCCCCCACCAGCCCCCGGGCACACACACCCCCGGACCCCGGTCACCCTCCTCCCGTGCACTGAGCAGTGTCCCGGGCAGGGAGCTTCCTGACCGCCCGGATCACAGTAACACAACAGCACAGCCTCCTCTTAAAGGGACAGTGCCAGCAGCACAGGTTCCTCTTAAAGGGACAGTGCTGGTAACACAGGTGCCTCTTAAAGGGACAGTGCCAGTAGCACAGGTTCCTCTTAAAGGGACAGCGCCAATAACAGGTTCCTCTTAAAGAGACAGTGCTGGTAACACAGCCTCCTCTTAAAGGGACAGTGCTGGTAACACAGGTGCCTCTTAAAGGGACAGTGCCAGCAGCACAGGTTCCTCTTAAAGGGACAGCGCCAATAACAGGTTCCTCTTAAAGAGACAGTGCTGGTAACACAGACGCCTCTTAAAGGGACAGTGCCAGCAACACAGATGCCTCTTAAAGGGACAGTGCTGGTAACACAGGTGCCTCTTAAAGGGACAGTGCCAGCAGCACAGGTTCCTCTTAAAGGGACAGTGCTGGTAACACAGGTGCCTATTAAAGGGACAGTGCCAGCAGCACAGGTTCCTCTTAAAGGGACAGTGCCAATAACAGGTTCCTCTTAAAGAGACAGTGCTGGTAACACAGATGCCTCTTAAAGGGACAGTGCCAGCAATACAGGCTCCTCTTAAAGGGACAGTGCCAACAGCACAGGCTCCTCTTAAAGGGACAGTGCCAGCAGCACAGATTCCTCTTAAAGGGACAGTGCCAGCAGCACATGCTCCTCTTAAAGGGACAGTGCCAGCAGCACAGGTTCCTCTTAAAGGGACAGTGCCAGCAGCACATGCTCCTCTTAAAGGGACAGTGCCAGCAGCACAGATTCCTTTTAAAGGGACAGTGCCATCAGCACAGGCTCCTCTTAAAGGGACGATACAGGTAACACAGGCTCCTCTTAAAGGGACAGTGCCAGTTACACAGGCTCCTCTTAAATTGAACATGTCAATATCACAAGCTCTGAAGTGACAGTTTCATGAGGACAGCCACTTCTTAAAGTGATAGTGTTGATAACACAGACCCCTCTTAAAATTACAGCAGAGATTCATTTAAAGTGACATTGCAATTAACCAGCTCCTCTTAAAATAACATTGTTAGTAGCACAGGTTCCTTCAAACATCAGTTGTAAAGGGTCTTTCCCTAATAAGTGTTAGTGATACAAGTTCCTCTTAAAGTGACAGTACCAGTCATAGGATCCTCTTGAAGTCACAATGTTAGTAACAGACTTTTTAGTGTCAGAACCAGTAGCAGACAACTCTTCAAGTGACAACATTCAGCAACATAGATTTCGTTTAAACTGACATAATTGGTAACTGCTTCAGGCAGAACTTCAGGGTTTGAGATAGAGTTAGGGTTAGGGTTAGGGTTAAGGTTAGGGTTAGAGTTAGGGTTACTGTTAGTGTAAGTATTAGAGTTAGCGTTAGGGTTAGGGTTTGAATTTGGATTAGAGTTAGAGTTAGGGTTAGGTTTAGGATTAGGGTTAGAGTTAGGGTTAGGGATAGCGTTAGGGGTTGGGTTAGGGCTAGGGTTAGAATTAGCGTTAGGGCTAGAGTTAGGGTTAGGGTTAGTGTTAAGGTAAGGGTAAGGGTTAGGGTTAGGGTTAGAATTAGGGCTAGAGGAAGGGTTAGTGCTTGTGTTAGGGTTAGAGTCAGTGTAAATGTTAGAGTTTGTTTTAGGGTTGGGGTTAGGGTTAGTGTTAGAGTTATGATTAGAGTTAGAGTTGTAGTAGTGTTAGAGTTTGGGTTAGGGTTAGGGTTAGGCTAAGGGCTAGAGTTAGCGTTTGGGTTAGTGTTAGAGTTAGGGTTAGGATTATGGTTGGAGTCAGGGTAAGGTTCAAGATTAGGGTTACGGTTAGGTTTAGGGTTGGAGTTAGGCTTAGGTTTAGTATTAGGGTTAGGATTAGGGTTAGATTGAGAGGTAGAGTTAGAGTTAGTGTTAGTGTTAGGGTTAGGGTTAGTGTAAGTGTTAGAGTTAGGCTTAGGTTTAGGTTTGGTTAAGGTTAGGGTTAGGACTTGTGTTAGAGTTAGAGTTAGACTTAGGTTGAGAGTTAGAGTTAGTGTTAGAGTTAGGGTTAGAGTTAAGGTTAGGGCTAACATTAGGGTTAAGGTTAAGATTAGTGTTAAGGTTAGGGTTAGAATTAGGCTTAGGGGTTGTGTTAGAGCTAGGGTTAAGGTTAGGGTTAGAGTTAGGCTTAGTGTTAAGGTTAGAGTTAATGCAAGTGTTATAGTTAGAGTTAGTATTAGAGTTAGGTTTAGGTATAGAGTTAGTGTGAGAGTTAAGATTAGGGTTAGGGTTAGGATTAGCGTTAGAGTTATGGTTAGTGTTAGAATTAGAGGTAGTGTTAGAATTAGGGTTAGGGTTAGAGTTAGTGTTAGGGTTAGTGTTAAAGATAGGGTTAGGGTTAGAGGAAGGTTAAGAATAGGGTTAGGATTAGGGTTAGGATTCATGTTAGGGTTGGGGATAGAGTTAGAGTTAGCGTTGTTAGGGTGAGGGTTAGGTTTAGGGTTAGGATTAGATCCTGGGTTAGGATTAGGATTAGAGGTAGGATTAGTGTTAGGTTTAGGGTTAGTGTTTGAGTTAGGGTTAGGGTCAGAGTTAGGGTTAATGTTAGAGTTAGGGTTATGGTTTGGGTAAGGTGTAGAGTTAGGGTTAGGATAAGGGCTAGTGTTAGAGTTAGGGTTAGGATTATGGTTGGGGTTAGGGTTAGGTTTGAGGTTAGGGTTAAGGTTAGGTTTAGGGTTAAAGTTAGGCTTAGGGTCAGTGTTAGAGTTAGGTTTTGGATTAGGGTTAGGGTTAGAGGTAGGGTAAGTGTTCGTGTTAGAGTTAGGGTTAGGTTTAGGGTTAAAGTTAAGTTGAGGGCTAGTTTTAGTGACAGAGTTAGGGTAGGGTTCGGGTTAGTGTTAAGAGTTAGGCTTAGATTTAAGGTTAGGGCTAAAGTTAGGTTAGTGTTAGGATTATTGGTAGGGTTAAGGTTAGGGTTAGAGCTAGGTTAGGGTAAGTGTTGGAGTTAGTGTTAGTTAGGGTTAGGTTTATGGTTAAGGTTTCTGTTACAGTTAGTAATAGAGTTAAGGTTCGGGTTAGGGCTAGTGTTAGAGTAAGGGCTACAGTTAGAGTTAGGGTGAGATTTAGATATAGGGTTAGGGTTAGAGTTAGGGTTAAGGATAGAGTACATGTTAGGGGTAGGGTTAGGTTTAGGGTTGGTGTTAGAGTTAGAGTTACGGTTAGTGTTAGAGTTAGGGTTAGGGTTAGGGTAAGTGTTAGAGTTAGTGTTAGATTTATGGTTAGGGTTAAAGTTAGGGTTAGGGCTTGTGTTAGTGATAGTGTTAGGTTAGGGTTAGGGCTAGTATTAGAGTTAGTGTTAATGTTAGAGTTAGAATTAGGGTTAGGGTTAGAGTTAGGCTTGAAGTTAAGGTTAGGGCTAAAGTTAGGTTAGTGTTAGGATTATTGTTAGGGTTAGGGTTAGAGCCAGTGTTAGGGTTCGGGTTAGGATTAGTGTTAGGTTTAGGGTTAGTGTTAGGGTTAGAGTAAGGACTAGAGTTAGTGTTAGAATGAGATTTAGGATTAGGGTTAGAGTTAGAGTACAGGTTAGGGTTATTGTTACGGTTTGGGTTAGGTTTAGAATTAGGGTAAAGGTTAGGGTAAGGGCTAGAGTTTGGGTTAGGGTTAGTGTTAGAGTTAGGATTAGGATTATGGTTGGGGTTAGGGTTAGGTTTAAGGTTAGGGTTCAGGTTAGGTTTAGGGTTAGAGTTAGGTTTAACGTTAGTGTTAGAGTTAGGTTTTGGGTTAGTGTTAGAGGTAGGCTAAGTGTTTGTGTTAGGGTTAGGTTTAGGGTAAGTGTAAGTGTTAGAGTTAGGGTTAGGTTTAGGGTTAGTGTAAAAGTTAGGGTTACTGCTAGTGTTAGTGATAGAGTTATAGGGTAGGGTTAGGATTAGAGTTACGGTTAGGCTTGTCATTAAGGTTAGGGCTAAAGATAAGTTTGGGTTAGGATCAGGGTTCGAGCTAGGGTTAGGGTTTGGGTTAGTGTAAGTGTTAGAGTTTGAGTTAGGGTTAGGTTTAGGGTTAGAGTTACTGTTACAGTTAGGTTTAGAGTTAGGGTTAGAATTAAGGTTAGGGTTAAGTTACGGTTCGTGTTAAGGTTGTGGTTAGAGTTAGATTTAGAGTTATGGTTAGAATAAGGGTGAGAGTTAGAAGAAGGGTGAGAGTTAGAGACAGGGTTAGGGTTAGGGTTTGATTAAGGGCTAGAGTTTTGGTTACAGTTAGGATTAGGGGTTGAGTTGGATTATGGGCTTGGGTTAAGATTAGAGTTAGGGTTAGGGTTGGAATTAGGGTTAGCTTTAGACTTAGTCTTAGAGTTAGAGTTAGGGTTAGTGTTAGAGTGAGAGTTAGAGTTAAAAAGTCAGGATCAGGTTTAGGTATAGGGCAAGGGTTCGAGTTAAGCTTAGGGTTAGAGTTAGGAGAAAGTGAGGACTGCAGATGCTGGAGACCGGAGTTGAAAAATGTAGTGCTGGAAAAACACAGCAGCCCAGGTAGCATCCGAGGAGCAGGAGAATCGATGTTTCGGACATAAGCCCTTCTTCCTGAAGAAGGGTTTATGCCCAAAACGTCGATTCTCCTGCTCCTTGGATGCTGCCTGGCCTGCTATGTTTTTCCAGCACTACATTTTTCAACTTAGGGTCAGAGTTAGCATAAGGTTTAAGGTTAGTGTTAGGAATAGGTTTTGCACTCGGGTTAGGGTTAGAGTTAGGTTTAGGGTTAGGGATGGAGTAGAGTTGGAGTTAGTCTTAGGGTTAGGTTTAGAGTTAGTTTTGGGGTAGAGTTGGAATATGGGTTAGGGTTAGGGTAAGTGTTATAGTTAGGATTAGGTTAGTGTTAGTGTTAGAGTTAGAGTCAGGTTTAGGTTTGGGGGAAGGGTTCGACTTAGGGTCAGGTTTAGGGTTGGGGTTAGCGATTGGGTTAGAGTTAGTGTTAGGTTTAGGGTTAGAGTTAGGCTTAAGGTTAGGGTTAATGGTACAGTTAAGGTTAGGCTTAAGGTTAGGGTTACAGTTAGCGTGAGGGTTAGTGTTAGTATAAGGGTTAGAGTTAGTGTTAGAGGAGAGTCAGGTTTATCTTTAGGGTGAGGGTTCAAGTTAGGGTTAGGTTTAGGGTTAGAGTTGGGGTTTGGCTTAAGGTTAGGGTTAATGTCAGTTAGGTTGTGGCTTATGGTTAGAGTTAGAGATAGTGTTAGTGTAAGGATTAGGGTTAGAGTTAGGATTAGAGTTAGAGTTAGGTTTAGAGTTAATATTAGAGTAAGAATTAGGGCTAGGGTTAGGGTTGGAGTTAGGGTGCCCATATCCTTCGAAACCCTTCCTATTCATATACCCATCCAGATGCCTCTTAAATGCTGTAATTGTACCAGCCTCCACCACTTAGAGTTAGGGCTTAAAAATGTGTTGCTGGAAAAGCGCAGCAGGTCAGGCAGCATCCAAGGAGAAGCATAAGCCCTTCTTCAGGAATGAGGAGGGTGTGCCAAAAGGGCCAAGATAAAAGGTAGGGAGGAGGGACTTGGTGGAGGGGCATTGGGAATGTGATAGGTGGAAGGAGGTGAGGGTGAGGGTGATAGGCCGGAGAGGGAGTGGGGGCGGAGAGGTCAGGAAGAAGATTGCAGGTCAAGAAGGCGGTGCTGAGTCTGAGTGTTGGGACTGAGAAAAGGTGGGGGGAGGAAGGTGGAGAAATCTGCATTCATCCATTTTGGTTGGAGGGTTCCTAGGCGGAAGATGAGGCGCTCTTCCTCCAGGCGTCGTGTTGCTATGGTCTGGCGATGGAGGAGGCCAAGGACCTGCATGTCCTTGGTGGAGTGGGAGGGGGAGTTAAAGGTTTCAGCCACAGGGCGGTTGGGTTGGTTGATGCGGGTGTCCCAGAGGTGTTCTCTAAAACGTTCCGCAAGTAGACGGCCTGTCTCCCCAATGTAGAGGAGGCCACATCGGGTGCAGCGGATGCAGTAAATGATGTGTGTGGAGGTGCAGGTGAATTTGTGATGGATATGGAAGGATCCCTTGGGACCTTTGCGGGAAGTGAAGGGGGAGGTGTGGGCGCAAGTTTTGCATTTTCTGCGGTTGCAGGGGAAGGTGCCGGGAGTGGAGGTTGGGTTGGTGGGGGGTGTGGACCTGACAAGGGAGTCGCGGAGGGAGTGGTCTTTCCGGAATGCTGATAGGGGTGGGGAGGGAAATATATCCCTGGTGGTGGGGTCCGTTTGGAGGTGGCGGAAATGATGAAGGATGATACGATGTATCTGGAGGTTGGTGGGGTGGTAGGTGAGGACCAGTGGTGTTCTGTCCTGGTGGCGATTGGAGAGGCGGGGTTCAAGGGCGGAGGAGCAGGAAGTGGAGGAGATGTGGTGGAGGGCATCGTCAACCACGTCTGGGGGGAAACTGCGGTCTTTGATGTAGGAGGCCATCTGGGTTGTTCGTTATTGGAATTGGTCCTCCTGGGAGCAGATGCGGTGAAGGTGAAGGAATTGAGAATATGGAATGGCGTTTTTACAGGGGGCAGAGTGGGAAGAGGTGTAATCTAGGTAGTTGTAGGAGTCAGTCGGTTTATAGTATACGTTATTTTTTGCCTAGCGGGCTAAGATAAACTTGACACTTCCTGAAGAAGGGCTTATGCCCGAAACGTCGATTCTCCTTCTCCTTTGACGCTGCCTGACCTGCTGCGCTTTTCCAGCAACACATTTTTAACCTCTGATCCCCAGCATCTGCAGTCCTGACTTTCTCCCACTTACAGTTAGGGTCAGGTTTATGTTTAGGGTAAGGGTTTGATTTAGGGTTCGGGTTAGGGTTAATGTTAGGGTTGGAGTTGGGGTTAGGTTTAGGGTTAGAGTTAGTGTTAGGCTTAAGGTTAGGGTTAATATTAGTTAGGTTTAGGCTTGGCATTCAGGTTAGAGTTAGGGTTAGTGTTAGGGTTAGGTTTAGGGTTAGGGTTAGTGTTAGGGTTGGAGTTAGCATTAGGTTTAGGGTTAGAGTTAGGTCAAAGTTTGTGAGAAGATTTGTAGCTCGGGTGCTCGTTGTTGTGGTTCTGTTTGCCGAGCTGGGAGTTTTTGTTGCAAACGTTTCGTCCCCTGTCTAGGTGACATCTTCAGTGCTTGGGAGCCTCCTGTGAAGCGCTTCTGTGCTGATTCCTCCAGCATTTATACTGGTTTGAATCTGCCGCTTCTGGTTGTCAGTTGCTGTCCGCTGCAGTGGCCGGTGTATATAGGGTCTAGATCAATGCGTCTGTTGATAGAATTTGTCGATGAGTGCCATGCCTCTAGGAATTCCCTGGCTGTTCTCTGTTTGGCCTGCCCTATAATAGTGGTGTTGTCCCAATCGAATTTGTGTTGTTTGTCATCTGAGTGTATGGCTACTAGGGATAGCTGGTCGTGTCGTTTCATGGCTAGTTGGTATTCATGGATGCGGGTTGTTAGCTGCCTTCCTGT
Source organism: Hemiscyllium ocellatum (assembly GCF_020745735.1). Taxonomy (NCBI): domain Eukaryota; kingdom Metazoa; phylum Chordata; class Chondrichthyes; order Orectolobiformes; family Hemiscylliidae; genus Hemiscyllium; species Hemiscyllium ocellatum. The sequence goes on from NC_083431.1 coordinate 50,221,124, forward strand.
TTGTCCTATGTAGTGTTTTGTGCAGTTCTTGCATGGGATTTTGTACACTACGTTGGTTTTGCTCATGCTGGGTATCGTGTCCTTTGTCCTGGTGAGTTGTTGTCTGAGGGTGACTGTTGGTTTGTGTGCTGTTATGAGTCCTAGTGGTCGCAGCAGTCTGGCTGTCAGTTCAGAAATGCTCCTGATGTATGGGAGTGTGGCCAGTCCTTTGGGTTGTGGCATGTCCTCATTTCGTTGTCTTTCCCTGCGGCATCTGTTGATGAAATTGCGCGGGTATCCGTTTTTGGTGAATACCTTGTATAGGTGTTCTTCTTCCTCTTTTTGTAGTTCAGGTGTGCTGCAGTGTGTTGAGGCCCTCTTGAATAATGTCCTGATGCAACTTCGTTTGTGTGTGTTGGGGTGGTTGCTTTCATAGTTCAGGACTTGGTCTGTGTGTGTGGCTTTTCTGTATACCTTCATGGTGAATTCTCCGTTTGGTGTTCTTGGTACCATCACGTCTAGGAATGGGAGCTGGTTGTCCTTTTCTTCCTCTCTCGTGAATCGGATTCCTGTGAGTTAGTGTTAGGCTTAGGGTTAGGGTTAATATTAGTTAGGTTTAGGCTTGGCATTAAGGTTGGAGTTAGGGTTAGTGTTAATGTAAGAGTTAGGGTTAGAATTAGGGTTAGCGTTAGAGTTATGTTTAGAGTTAGGGTTAGTGTTAGAGTTAGGGTGCTCATATCCTTCTAAAACCTTCCTATTCATATACCCATCCAGATGCCTCTTAAATGCTGTAATTGTACCAGCCTCTACCACTTTCTCTGACAGCTCATTCCTCACACGCAGCACCCTCTGCATGAAAAGGTTGCCCCTTCAATCCCTTTTATATCTTTCCCCTGTCATCTTAAACCTATGTCTTCTAGTTCTGGACTCCCCCGCCCCAGGGAAAACCCCCCTGTCTATTTACCCTATCCATCCCCCTCATGATCTATAAACCTCTATAACGTCACCCCCTCCAGCCTCCAACACTCCAGAGAAAACAACCCCATCTTATTCAGCCTCTCCCTCAAACCCTGGGAATATTCTTGTAAATCTTTCCTGAACCCTTTCAAGTTTCACAATCTCCTTCCTATAGCAGGGAGACCAGATTTGCACACAGTACTCCAAGAGTGGCCTCACCAATGTCCTGCACGGCTGCAACATGACCTCCCAACTCCTGTACTCAATGTACTGACCAATAAAGGAAAGCATACCAAACGGTTTCTTCACTATCCTATCAACCAGCGACTCTACTTTCAGGGAACTCTGAACCTGCACTCCAACGTCTCCATGTTTGTTCAACAAAATGAGCTGAATGGCTTCTGTGTTGTCACCATTCTGTACTTCTCTGACACCCACAATGGTAACAATTCTAGCTTTTTGAGTATCCCAACTTACTTGCTCCATTGTCAGTGACTGTGCCTTTAGCTGATTGGGTGGCAATCTGCAGAATTCCCTCCTTGCCTTTTGAAGATGCCATTTAAAATCTACCTCTTCGACCAAGATTTTCGTGATATGTTCTAATGGTTTTGTATCAAATTTTGCTTTATAATGTTCCTGTGAATTGTTTCAAATTGTTTTGATATGTTAAACATTCTTTAAAGTTCCTGTCACACAGTATTGTGATTTTTCAATCTTTCATGCTCTCTCTGACGCAGTAGTGGAAATTGATTTTATAGAAGCTTTAACAATTAGAATCATAAAATCCCTGCACTGCAGAAGACGCCCTTCAGTCCATCAAATCCACATCGACCGTCTGAAGAGTGTCTTGTCTGAGCATCCCACCTCTCACCCTGTAACCCTGCGTTTCCTGTGGCCAATCCATCTAACCTTTGGATACTGGGAGGAAACTGGAGCACCTGGTAGAAACCCATGTAGACTTGGGGAGAATGTGTAAAATCCACGTAGACAGTCGCCCGAGAGTGGAATTGAGATCAAACTCAGGTCCCTGGTCCCCTGAATATACTCAGACCACGTGGGAATTACTTGATGGGAAATATAAACAGAGTCAGAGAGTGGAAATGATTAGTTCCACGTGATGCAACACAATGGGTCGACGACCTCATGAGACCATAAGAAATAAGTATGGAAGGCCAATTGGCTCCTCTACTCCACAAACAATACAGAACGACCTCACGAATTCTGTGAATCTACGGGACTGCTTGAGGTCGGTGGACTGGTCCATATTCATGAACTCAGCAGCCAACGTATGCCACTACTGTTACAGGCATCGTGAGTAAGACTGCATGCCGAAGAAGTTAATCTGAACATTCCCTAACCGGAAACCATAGATAAACCAGAAGATCCACTCTGTATTGAAATCTAGGTCTGAGGCCTACCAGTTGGGCTATACTGGAAATCCAGGAGTGACCTTCGCAGTGCCATCAGAGATGCCAAGAGGCAATACCAAATTAAGCTTGACACCCAGACTAACCACATGAACACCCACTGTTTATGGCAAAGCTTATACGACATAACAAGGCGCAAAGGAAAGCTGAGCAGAATTACGGCCAACTGTATTTCCTGACCCGTCGAACTCAATGCATTCGATGCTCGTTTTGAACAGAAACGCAGTGAATCGATGTTACCCATCCCATCAGCCTCGGGTGCACCTGCACCCTCAGTCACCGCTGTTAGATGTTAGATCAGCCTTCTTGAGAGTGAACCCATTAAAAGCCACTGGCCTGGACAGAAGACTTGGTTGCACGCTCAGATCCTGTGTGGATCAACTGGCGGGAATATTCACTGACATCTTCAACCTCTCCTTACTACGATCTCAAGTCCCTACTTGCTTCAAGTAGACCACCATCATCCCAATACCAAAGAAAACTCATGCAGCGTGCCTCAGTGACGATTGCCCAGTGGCTCTGATCTCCATCATTACAAAGTGCTTTGAGAGGTTAGTCATAGCTACATCAACCACTGCCTCCCAGATTGCCTTGATACCTTGCAATTCACCTACTGATGCAACAGGTTCACGGTAGATACCATCAGCCTGGCCTCACAGAATCCCTGCAGTGTACAAGTCCACACCATGGAACATCTGGATAACAAGGATACCTACGTCAGGCGCCGATCCATTGACTACAGTTTCACCTTCAACACCATAGTTCCAAACAAACTCATTGCCAAACTCCGAGACCTAGATTTCAGCTCCCTGCTCTGAAACTGGATCCTTGACTTCTTGACCCGCAGACTGCAATCAATAAGAATAGACAAAAACACCTCCTCCACGATAATCCTCCATGCCAGTGCCCAACAAGGCTATGTACTCAGCTGCCTGTTGTACTCATTACACATTCACGACTGGGTGGGCAAATTCCCCACCAATAACGCCATAGTTATCGGTCAAATCTCAAACGCTGACACAACAGAGTACAGGAAGGAGATAGACTGTGTAGTGGCATGGCATAAACCTCTCTGTCTATGTCGACAGCATTTTGAAACAGATTGTACAGGGGACCCCCAGCTTCTGCCGCAACACTACAGATTTCTTACAGAAACTCAGCACCCACGGACTAGGGTTCGTGAACCGAGAAAATCCCTCGTCACAATGGATGTTTCTGCACTCTACACCAGCACCCCCCACAATGACGGCATCGATGCCAACCACCTCAGTACTCAACACCAACAACTGCCAATCTCCAAGCACCATCCTACAACTCATCCACTTCACCCTCAACCACAACATTTGACTACCAGTTCTACATCTGGACACATGGAACAGCCATTGGGACCAAATCTGCACCCTAATATGCCAACATTTTCACTCGAACAAGACTTCTTTTCTGCACAGGACCTCCAACTGACATGATGCACCAGATACATTGACGACATTTTCTTCCTCAGGACCCATAGCGAGGAGTCACTGAAACAACTACACAGTGATATCAACACATTCAATCCCACCATCAGAATTACCAAGCACCATTCTTTAGTACCTACCTCATTTCTGGACACACACATCTCCATCAAGGATGGACACCTCAGTACCTCACTCTACTGCAAACCCAAGGATAATCTCATGCTGCTGCACTTTCCAGCTTCTACCCTAAACATATTAAAACAGCCATCCCCTACAGACTACCCTATGCATACATAGGATCTCATCAGATGAGGAGGAATGTGACAGACACCTGAAGGTGCTGAAGGATGCTCTCATAAGAACATGGTACAATGCTCAATTCATCGATCGCCAGTTCTGACATGCCACAGTGACAAACCATGGTGACCTCTTCAGGAGACAGACATGGGATACGACTGATAGGTACCCTTTGTTGACCAGTACTTCCCAGGAGCGGAAAAACTACACCATGTTCTTCACTGCCTGCAACACATTATCAATGAGGATAAGCACCTCGCCAAGACCTTTGTTACACCTCCACTTCAAGCCTTTAAACAATCACCAATCTTTAAACAGACCACAAGCAGACTGCCCAGCCATCAGGCCAACGTTAACCACAATATCACACAACCCTGTCATGGCAACCACTGCAAGATGTGTCAGAATATCGACATGGACACCACCATTACACATGGGGACACCACCCATCATGCACAGGGCAGGTACTCATGTGACTCGAGTAAAAAATGAGGTCTGCAGATGCTGGAGATCACAGCTGCAAATGTGTTGCTGGTCAAAGCACAGCAGGTTAGGCAGCATCTCAGGAATAGAGAAGGGCTTATGCTCGAAACGTCGAATTCTCTATTCCTGAGATGCTGCCTAACCTGCTGTGCTTTGACCAGCAACACATTTGCAGCACTCATGTGACTCGGCCAATGTTGTCTCTCTCATACACTGCAGGCAAAGATGCCCTGAGGCATGGTATAATAGCGAGACCAGGCAGACGCTACAACAACAGATGAATGCACACTGCATAAAAATTGCCAGTCAGGGGTGTTGCATCCCAGTTGCAGAATACTTCAGTGGTCAGGGATATTCAGCCTTATATCTTCGGGTGACCATCATCCAAGGTGGACTTTGGAATATGCAAGAACAGAGTGACCAAGCAGAGGCTGATAGCCAAGTTTGGTACCCATGAGGATGGCTTCAACTGGGACCTTGGGTTCATGTCACACTACAGGTGACTCCATTGCACAAACACACACTCTTACATACTCATGCATAACCTGTCTCATACACACACACCCCTCACAGACATATACTCCATCCCTCACACACACAAACAAACTCTTTCAGGCATACTCACACTGACATGCAGACATTCACACTCTCTCTCATGCATGCGCACACACATATATGTAAGTGTATGGGGTGAATTTGCATTTGCAGAATTATATTTGCAGACATACTTTATTTTGCTCAAAAAGCGCACAATCTAGAACATAGAACATAGAAAAATACAGCGCAGTACAGGCCCTTCGGCCCTCGATGTTGCGCCGACCAAAGTCTACCTAACCTACACTAGCCCAATAACCTCCATATGCCTATCCAATGCCCGCTTAAATGACCATAAAGAGGGAGAGTCCACCACTGCTACTGGCAGGGCATTCCATGAACTCACAACCCGCTGAGTAAAGAATCTACCCCTAACATCTGTCCTATACCTACCACCCCTTAATTTAAAACTGTGTCCCCTAGTAACAGCTGACTCCATTAACAGAAAAAGGTTCTCAGTGTCTACCCTATCTAAACCCCTAATCATCTTGTACACCTCTATCAAATCTCCCCAAACCTTCTTTTTCTCCAATGAGAACAGCCCCAAGTGCCTCAGCCTTTCCTCATACGATCTTCCTACCATACCAGGCAACATCCTGGTAAACCTCCTCTGCACTCGTTCCAGTGCCTCCACATCCTTCCTATAGTATGGCAACCAAAACTGCACACAATACTCCAGACGAGGCCGCACCAGAGTCTTATACAGTTGCAACATGACCTCAGGACTCTGGAACTGAATTCCTCTACCAATAAAGCCCAGTACACCATATGCCTTCTTCACAGCTCTATTTACCTGGGTGGCAACTTTCAGAGATCTGTGTACATGGACACCAAGATCCCTCTGCTCATCCACACTACCAAGTAGCCTACCATTAGCCCAGTAATCCATCTTCTTGTTACTCCTACCAAAGTGAATGACTTCACACTTAGCTACATTAAACTCCATTTGCCACCTTTCTGCCCAGATCTGCAACTTATCTATATTCCGCTGTAACCTGCCACATCCTTCTTCGCTGTCCACAACTCCACCGACTTTCGTGTCATCCGCAAACTTGCTCACCCATCTTTCAAGCCCCTTCTCTAGATCATTTATAAAGATGACAAACAGCAATGGTCCCAAAACAGATCCTTGTGGAACACTGCTAGTAACTGCACTCCAAGATGAACCTATTCCATCAACAACTACCCTCTGTCTCCTTCCAGCCAGCCAATTCCTAATCCAAACCTCTAATGCACCCTCAATGCCATACCGCCGTAGTTTTTGCATTAGCCTACCATGCAGGCAGCCAATCCATGTGACATTTTATAAATTCCTCCTTTGGAAAGAGAACCAGTCTGACTTAAGATTGGGACGCAGGCAGACTCTAATATTCCTGAAGAAGGGCTTATGCCCGAAGCGTCAAATTTCCTGTTCCTTGGATGCTGCCTGACCTGCTGTGCTTTAACCAGCAACACATTTTCAGACTCTAATCTCAGCGCATTGTCTGAGCCGAGATGTCATTTTTAAAAAAAAATAAAACCTGAAGTTATCTTGAGAATGTGACTTGAAAGAAGTTCTGGGATTTACATGTTAATGAATGGAAACCAACAACCCACTCTAAAAGATGAAAAACTTAGCAACAATTTAGGTTTATTGAACATATAGTTTTAGTTGCATGACATAGTGATCATTTACTCTAAAATCTGTGTTCTATGATCCTGCCCCAGTACCCACCTGATGAAGGGGCAGCGCTCTGAAAGCTAGTGCCTCCATCAACCTGTTGGACTGGAGCCTGGGGCTGTGTGGGTGTAACTTCCGGTCGCAAGGCTGAGGTCGTGCTCCAGAATCCGGCAGTGTCGTGAAGCGGCCCCAGAATCCGGCAGTGTCGTGCAGGGAAACAGGTGAAGCCGGAAGTGTGTGGTGAGGCGGGCCGGGGGAGGCCGGCGGTGTGTCGTGAAGCGGCTCCGGAAGCCGGCAGTGTCGTGAGGCGGACCCGGTAGTGGAGCAGCCGGGAGCCGGTGTGTGAGGGAAGGCGGCGCGGAGCGGGGACAGCGGCGAGGCCGGGCATGGGCAACACGGAGAGCGCGGGCGCCGGGCAGCCCGACTGCGCCGAGGACGAGGAGGAGGATGAGGAGCAGCAGCGGCAGCAGGACAGTGAGCGGGGCTCGGCCAAGGCCGGCTTCCCGGCGCCAGGCCCGGACGGAGGGCCCGAGGCGGCGGCGGCGGCGGAGGGAGGAGGCCCCGGCCCCGGCCCCGGCCCCGGGCCCGGGCCCGGGCTCGGCTGCGGGCCCAGCGCTGACATGTTGCTGCAGCAGCAGCGGCTGCGGGAGGCGGCCGCCAAGGTGCGGGATGAAGTGTGTGAGAATGTGGTGCAGCAGCATCACAGCCACCTGATCCGCTGGCTGGAGGAGCGGCTGGCCCGCGGGGAGGACACCATCCGGATGGCGCAGTTCTGTGACCTGCTCGCCACCAGGTTCGCCATCAAGGAGGAGTGTGAGGAGGTGAGGGACACACCGGGGGGGGGGGAGAGAGGGACACACCGGGGGGGGGGGGGAGAGAGAGGGACACACCGGGGGGGGGGGGGGAGAGAGAGGGACACACCGGGGGGGGGGGGGGGGGGAGAGAGAGGGACACACCGGGGGGGGGGGGGGGGGGGGGGAGAGAGAGAGAGGGACACACCGGGTTAGAGAGAGAGAGAGAGAGAGAGAGGGACACACCGGGAGAGAGGGAGAGAGAGAGAGAGGGACACACCGGGTTAGAGAGAGAGAGAGAGGGACACACCGGGTTAGAGAGAGAGAGAGGGACACACCGGGTTAGAGAGAGAGAGAGGGACACACCGGGGGGGGGGGGGGAGAGAGAGGGACACACCGGGGGGGGGGGGGAGAGAGAGAGGGAGACACACCGGGGGGGGGGGGGGAGAGAGAGGGGGACACACCGGGGGGGGGGAGAGAGAGAGGGACACACCGGGTTAGAGAGGAGAGAGAGAGAGAGGGACACCGGGGGGGTCCCGGGGGGGATGACTCCGGGAGGGAGCGGACAAGGGCTCAGCGCAGTCACACACTCCCCACCCCCCCCCCCCCCACACAGGCGCCACCCCCCCCCCCCACCCACACACAGGCGCCACCACCCCCCCCCCCCCCCCCACACAGGCGCCACCACCCCCCCCACCCACCCACACAGGCGCCACCACCCCCCCCACCCACGCACCACCACCCCCACCCACGCACCACCACCACCCCCACCCACCCACGCACCACTACCCCCACCCACATGCACACACCCCCCCCGCCACCCGCTAGCTGATGTAATCTAATTCCAACGCAATACTGATTTAAGTCCCCTGCTTCAGTTGATTGGTGCGGTTCTGTGAACGTTGATTTAAATCCCACGAGGGCAGCTGATGGAATTTAAATTCAATGAAAGTAAGTCTCAGGTGGCTGTGACCATAAAACTGCCATCGATTGTTGGAAAAACCCATCTCGTCACTCATCTCTTTTAGGGAAGGAAATCTGCCACACTGACTTGATCGAGCTTCATGTGATTCCAATTGCACAGCAACATGGCTCACTCTGAAATGACCCAACAACCCAACTAATTCGGGGCAATTAGTGTGTGTGTGATATATGCCAGTGACACCCACATTCCCTGGAAAAATAACAAAAAAAAACAATACCAGGAAGGATTGTACAGAGCAGAGCGTGTTAATCCACCTCCATATCTTTAGAGATAGGCCAGTCATGTAGCCATCATGCCAGTCTCTAATAACATGTTATATTCAAGGCCTGACCTGCCTCCAAAGGTGCTTGTGAAAACTGTTTTGATGTGTCGAATCCCAGTGTGAGCTTACCTATTGTACTGCCGTTGAAATGAGTGCTCAATTTTCTACATTGTGTAGTTCCCCAATATATAAAAGAAGTGCTAGAAATTTGAAAGAAGGTCAGAAAAGCTTAATTCTTAGATCTGGCAGCATCTATGAAGTTTGTGATGAGAGGTTATTCAATTGATAAATTCTATTTCTCCACTAATTCTACTGTAAGTGTTTAGTATTTCCAGCTTTCACTGCAGTTAATATGCTTTGAGTTCTTGTGATTGTTCACTCAAAAGCATGTAGTCAGTGTTGGGCTGGGCCAGTGTTTATTATCCATTCCTAATTGCCCTTCAGATGGTGGTGAGCTACCTTGGTGAACCGCGTGGTGTAGGGCAACCCACACTATAGAGGGGGAGGAAATTCCAGGATTCTGACCCAGAATCCTAAAGGAATAGTGATACATTTCTAAGACAGGATGGTGTGTCTCGGAGGGGAACTTGCAAGTGGGAGTGTTCCCATGTGCCTGCTGCTCTTGTCCTTCCAGATGGCTGTGGATTTGTAATGACACTATTGATGGAGTCTCAGTGAATTGCTTTCAAGTACAGTCTAAAGGGTCAGAATGTCATTATAACATTGACTTGGCTTCTCATGACATGTATTTAACTGTTCCCATCATGTAATGATGCAAATGATTTGTGTTTGTCACTTTGCATTGATATCACATTTTGCTAACTGTGTTTCTGTTCATGGATGCTGCCTAACCTATTGAGTATTTCCAGCATTTTTGTTTGTTTGTCCAGTTTCCAGGATCTGCTGCATTTTGCTTTTGTGTTCTTGTGAAGTGCCTCTGCATTATTTCAAACAAGTTTGTAGTAAAAAGAGACTAGTAACTATTGCTGTAGATTACTGCAGTAACAAAGTATTTTAAGGTGGTTCCTAGCAAAGAGGTTTCCTATGTTCTCTGAGTAGCTACTGTTTGAAGAGCCAGTTTACAAGGCAGTAGTGCAAGGCCGAAGAGATGTAATGGGGTCAGCTAGCATCTGCAAAAACTGAGGTACTGATAATGAGTGTGTCCCTTTCATTTGACACTGATCTTTAGAAATTCAGTGTCATCTGATCCTGCCCCACTAGTTGCCTGATGGAGTAGCACTCAAAGTGAATGTTTCCAAATAAACCTGTTGGACTATAACCTGGTGTTGTGTAATCTTTAACTTTGTCCACCCCAGTCCAACACCGACACCTCCACATCATGCCTTTCATTTGCAACACTGCTGTGTTCGAATGATCATCTTTTGCTCCCTTTGATTGAGAAGTCCTACTAGTTTAGTTCCACATTCCTACATGTTTATCGATTGTGACACTTAGCAATTTTAATTACTGTTTGTGCTCGCACTCCTGTACAATTTTGGATTGAAGCTTTGGAAATTGAGCAAAGTGCTCATGTGCTTTCAGTCACATGCCGGTTTGGGTATTAAGAGCTATTGCTATGTAATTAAAGTTTGATTGCAGATTCGGGTGCAAAGTACCACACTAGTCGATTACTCCCTTCCTGTGTTCCTTTCTGGTAATAACTGTCTATTGGGTGCTTGGCCCTGGAAATAGATTTCAGCAACAAATGACTTGGCAATTCAATGGGAGAGGCTTTCTCTTGAGTAATAGGGTTTTGATTTCAATGTATAGGGAGTACAAAGGTTCAGCAAAAATACTGTATGTCACACCTTTGTTAAATTGTGGACAAAGGGTGGTGTTGATAGCAATATTAGCTGAGGCTCCTGGGTACTCTGACCAGCCCTGTTGTGGAATGATTGTTAGAAAAAGAGCTAACGTTAATTTGTCCCTTTAGTTATTTTGCCCTGTAATCTCAGGGTGTTGTGATAATCTTTAACTCTGTAAATTGCCCACAAATGACTGACTGGAAAGATGAATTACTATCAGAACAGCCTATCTAGTTCCCTACCAAAGTTGTTGTTATATGGTAACAGGACCTGTGGCTCGGCTGACACTGTACAATACGTGGGTTGCATTGCCGATGATTAGGTTTCAGTTGCTAAGCTAGCGTTGTTTTAGCCAGGGGTTTCGGTGAGGTGGTCAGCTGACCTATCCATTGGCATATCGCATACATATTCTGAACCAGCAGTGATTGGAAGGTGGAACATGAGCTTGATACCTTGTGAAAACATTTACATGTCTTGTTTTGATTAACCTCCAAAGGCTGACTAGAGTCAGCAGTGGTGCCAGCCTCTCTCTCTCTCACTCTCTCTCTCGGTACTTTCCCAAGTGTAATGATGGTTTAAGTTGTTCACAAAGAGAATCTAGGAGCAGCAATAGGCCACTCGACCCTTTGGACCTGTTCTGTCATTCAATATAATCATGGTTGATCATTCCACTCGGTCCCCTGTTATCACTTTCTCCTCCTACTCAGTCCAAAGAGCGATATCTAACTCCTTGTAAGCATTCAATATTTTGGCCTCAAATGCTTTCAGTGGCAGAGAATTCTGGGTGAATAAACTTCTCCTTATCTCAGTCCTCTATCCTGTGTTCTGAAACTGTGACCCTCGTTCTAGACTCCGCAGTCTCCTGTAACGAAACATTGTGTTTAGCCTGTTTAATCCTGTTAGGATTTTAATACATTTCCAAGAGATCCACCCATTTTATTCTTATAATCTCCAGTGAACAGAGTTCTAACCAGCCCAGTCTCTCTACATGCATCAGTCCCACCATCGCAGGAATCAGTGTGATAAACCTTTGTTGTACTCCCTGCATCCAGAACATCCTTCCTCAGATAAGGAGGCCAAAACTGCACACAATTCTCCAGGTGTGGTCTCACCAATTCCTTGTACCATTGCAGTAAGCCAAGTCTGCTCCTATACATGAATTCTCAGGCTATTGAGGCCAACACACCTTTTGCCACGTTCACTGCTGCACCTGCACGTTTACTTTCCAATGACTGGTGTACAAGGAGCCCAGGTTTTGTTGCACCTCTCTCTTTCCCTGTCTGTCACAATTCGGGTAATCTGTCTTCTGGTTTTTGCTTCCAAAGTGGATAACCTAATTTGCCCTCTTGCTCCTGTCCAAGTCACTGAACCATCTCTGCACCCTCTTGACTCAGCATCCCACCCAGATTTGTCATTTGCAAATTTGGATTACATTTAGTTCCTTCATCTAAGTCATTTGTATATTGAGAATAGCTGGGTTCCAAGCATTGATACCACTGGTAGCTCAGAAAAAGATCCATTTATACTTACTGTTTGTTTTCTGTCTGCCAACCATTTCTATCTTCATGCTAGTTCACTCCTTCCAATCTCACGCACTTTAATTTTACTTATGTTTAGTTTCTCTTGAAAAGGTTGCGCGCTGAATTCTGATCCAGAAAATTGACAGGAGACATGAGACTTGCAGTATTTCCAAAGAATGTTTCCAACTCCTGAGATTTTTGAGATGACAACTTTTGGAACCATCCATTGTTGAGACAGTGGTCTTTCTGGCAAGGTTAATTATTATTCCCCATCTCTCATTTCCTTTCATACAGCAGTTTGGGGGTGGGGGGGGGGGAACGCAAGTTAACAACACAAAAGGCAACCACTTGTTTCACTCCTTCACTTCTTTACTCTCCCCTTTCATGATGTACTGGCATCTGTTTCAACCACTCTGACAAAGCATCTCATAGCCTCAACCAAGGCTGTGTAAAGAAAATATTTTCACAAGAACCTTCTCAGTGGCTTCTTGCCAATGATTCCGTAACCAGGCAAGGATCCTTATCCATCCTGCTGTTCAGGTCAATATGCTTGGTGATTGAATCCATGGATGAGTGCCAGGTTTGTAGGAATTCTCTGGCTGTCCTCTGTTTAGTTTGTCCTCTTATAGCCAGTGAGAAGCATGGCACTCATCCGCAGATTCTATCAACAGCACGTTGACCTGGACCCAATATACCGGCCATTACAGCCAACAACTGGAAGCAGCAGGAACCGAACCAAATAGATTCCAGATGAGACAGTACAGCGGCACTTCACAGGAAGCTCCAAAGTACTGAAGATGTCACTGAGACAGGGCAGGAGACATCAGCAAATCAACTTCCCAGCTCGGGGAACTTATCCATAACCATGTCAACCTCCACCTGAGCTACAAATCTTCACACAAACTTTAAAACATAACCTTGTTTTTAATGTGTGTTCTTATAAGGGGAAGGACAAGGAGAAAAAGTGAGCAAATTGGAGTGGAGGTACAGATTTATTAGACTACTTGATCATATTCCAGAATGAATTGCCTCCTGTTTTTGTTTTCAGTTGTGAACAGAAAACAAATCCAATAATGCCTTGAAATAACATCCTAAAGATCAAGCTGAACACATTGTTCCACCAGAGTAGCCCTCTGACTCATTCCTAGAGTGGCTCAGTGGTTAGCACTGCTGGCTCTCAGCACCAGGGACCTGGGTTCAGTTCCACCCTCAGTCTACTGTCTGTGTTCTCCCCGTGTCTGCATGGGTTTCCTCTGGTTTCCTCCCATAGGCAAAAGATTAGATGGATTGGCCATGTCGAGGGGGTGGATTAACCATGGTAATATGTAGGGGTTACAGAGATAGAGTGAGGTGCTGGGCTTGGGTGGGATGCTCTTCAGAGTGTCAGCTTGGACTTAATGGGCCGAACAGCCTCTTTCCACACTGTAAGGATTTTATGACTCTGTTTCGTGTAAAGGGAAAAGAACAAGCTTGCATTTAGAACCTGCCTTTCACAAATACAGGTTGTGCCAAAGCCCATTGAATACTTTGGAAGTGTACTCATCGTTGCTGTAAGACACCCGTCAAACAGAAAGAAATGTCTGATAATCACCAGGCTGTTTGTTTTTAGCCTTTAGTTGAATGATAAACATGAGCCCAAATGCCAGAGTTCCCCAAGTTTTTTAAAAAATGGGTCATTGGAATCTTTCGCCTCTGTGGATAGCCTCTCTAATTTTTTTTAGTGCATAGACATCTGAAGTCTGTAACAGCAGTGACTTCTGAAACTGAAAGGCAGTGCATCAGCACACCAATAAGTATGAGAGTTCTCAGGGCACTTGTTCAGCTGTGAACCTTCACAGAAGCACTGGCATCCACTTGAGAGAATTACAGAGCAGCCATTTGATGTCTGATCCAAAAGCTGGCCCTCTGATAATGTAGCGCACACTCAGTTCTGCAGTAGTTTGAGCTTAGGTCACTGGAATGGAATCCTGGTTCACGCCCCACTGACTGAGGTGATAGTGATTACTGCTGTCACCCAAAAGCTAAAGGCCAGGGATCTTTACATCTGTAAATAGTGCTTCAGGTGATTGCGTGGCCACAAAGTGAGTTGAGGTGCACTTTCCTATCTACACTTTAATTTTTAGCTGTTAGATTCGTTGAGTCATTGTTTATTTACAGAGTGGCAGAATGGACTATCTAGTGGAGTTTGTATGAAGGAAATGGTTCTGGGCATGATCAGTGCTTCAAGTAGTATTGATGTAGGATTTTAAAAAAAACACTATTTTGTAATATAAAATATATAATTTAGACAGGTCTTAACATTAACAGTGAAAAGAATTCAGTCTTTTTCCCAGCAATATCTTTTTCAGTCATTCCACCCAAGTGAAGTATCATTACTCCTATCTTAGATCTTTTTAATATCTCACTGAACTGATGAGGTTGCAGATGTTTTCTTTGTGTGTTTTTCATGCATTCACCAGCTGTGATTCTCTCTATTACTGTTTCTGCCTGAGATACACACATACCAGCTATTTCCTACTTCCTAACTGGATTTTATAAAAGTCCCTGTCTATGTAACCTGCTAAAACCAATCAAACTCTGAAAGACCAGACTGCCACAAACCCCTCGTATAAAGCTGTTCTTTCCAACTGAAACTGGTCTGTCTTTCCTTCTATCATAAAAGATCAACTTTGCGAACATCTGATCAATGAACTCTCCAGATAGAAATGTATCTCTATACTTCGCGTATCTCGTCATTTAGCTTCAACCACATGCTCTCTTGGAAATGGTGTTTGAACTTAGTGTTCAAAAATGATTTTCTCACTTAGAGAAATCGCCAACACAGAACTGAAAACCAAAACCCTTTTTTTCCTCCAAAATCAAATCCAAGTTCCCACATGATAATATTGTACATCTTTATCACAGAACTATGTGTGATGAGGTGAATAATGAAGGCAACCCATGTTTACTTTGTTGTTCTCTTCAGTTTTGCTGGCCACTGCTTTTGTCTCATACAGCACTTATTCCATCTTTTGTACAGGTTGGAACAATGATTTAATTTGTAAGTGACCAGAGGGTAAATTCTTCAACTCTATTTGTTTATTTCATAGAGTCATAGAGATAAACAACATGTAAACAGATCTTTTGGTCCAACTTGTCCATGCTGACCAGATATCCTATATAAATCTAGTCCCACTTGCCAACACCTGGCCCATATCCCTCCAAACTCTTCCTATTCAAAAACCCATCCAGATGCCTTTTAAATGTTGTAGTTGGACCAGCCTCCAACTCTACCTCTGGCAGCTCATTCTGTCCATGCACCAGCCACTGTGTGAAGAAGTTGCCCCTTAAGTCCGTTTTAAACCTTTCCCCTCTCGCCCTAAACCTATGCCCTCTAGGACTCCCCACCCCAGGAAAAAGTCTTTGGATTTTAGAAACCTCTATAAGGTCACCCGTTAGCCTCGGAAATTCCAGAGAAAATAGCCCTAGTCTATTCAGCCTCTCTGAGGAGAAAGTGAGGTCTGCAGATGCTGGAGATCAGAGCTGAAAATGTGTTGCTGGAAAAGCGCAGCAGGTCAGGCAGCATCCAAGGAACAGGAAATTCGACGTTTCGGGCATTAGCCCTTCATCAGGAAGGGCTTATGCCCGAAACGTCGAATTTCCTGTTCCTTGGATGCTGCCTGACCTGCTGCGCTTTTCCAGCAACACATTTTCAGCTCTATTCAGCCTCTCCCTATAGCTCAGATCCTCCAACCCAGAAAAAATCCTTTGTGAATCCTTTCACATTTCACATCCTTCTTGGAGTAAGGAGACCAGAATTGCAAGCAATATTCTAATACTGACCTAACCAAAGTCCTGTACAGCTGCAACATGACCTGCCAACTTTGATACTCAATGCCCTGTCCAATAAAGGCAAGCATGCCAAGTGCCGCCTTCACTATTCTATTTACCTGAAGACTCCACATTCAAGGAACTATGCACCTGCGCTCCAAGCTCTCTGTTGAGCAGTATTTCCCCGGACCTTCCCATTAAGACAGTCCTGCCGTGATTTGCCTTTCCAAAATGCAGTACCTCACATTTATGGATGATAGTTATCTCGATTTGCCCTCCTAGTTTATTGTTTGTTTCACACGCTATATGAATTAAGATAACCTGAAATTTTGCGCTCTAGTTTCATCTGATCCACTCTTGGATCTGTATTCTCTATTCCTTACTGTTAGTGTTAACATATTTCACATTAATTCCTTCCTCTTGCCCACCTCCCCCTCCCCAACTCGCCCTCCCCAGTTCACCACAACTTCCCAAATTTAGGACACTGCCCCCACTATCTAGTTTTAAACCTGCTCTACTTCATAAGAATACCAATCCCAGTACAGTTGGAGTGTAGATCATTCCGACGGTGTAGTTTACTTTCCCCAGGATTGGTGTCAGTGTTCCACTGGTCAGACTGAATGTTTTCCACATCTTTGTTCTTTTGTTTGACATTTGGGCATAGCTCGTGTGTTGCCCATTACCAATTGCTCCCAACGAGCTGAGTGGCCTGTTGGGAGTGGAATCAGTTGTAGCCCAGGCCAGAGGAGGGTGGCAAATTTCCTTCCCAAAGGCCACTTTTACAATAATCTACCACATAGTTACAAATCCAGATTTATTATTTGAATTCAAATACCACCAGATGCCATGATGCATTTTAAATCCTGTCCCCAAAGTAGAAACCTGGATCTGTGGTTTACTAGTGAGGTAACATCAGCACTCCACCATCTTCCCTATAAATAGCTAAAAGAAACAGCTAATTGTGTTCTCACAATGTGTACCTGAAATCTTCACTACACCAGCAGTTGTCCCTCGTGCTGGATACTACAGACCATCAGAATTCAACAGCAGGGAGAACCAGGCATGCGCACCATACCCTCCAACAGGATGGCTTTAAACACATTCATTGAAAACTTTGCAAACAGGCCACTGCCAAACACAACAGAAAACTTTGTATTTGACTATACAGGTTACGGTGTTAAGCAGGAGATTCTCAATCAACTCCTGACAGAACATTAGATCCCACAAAGCAGTGATTCAGAGAAACCAGTGGTTAGTTCAGTTACTCTAGGTTTTAGATAAACTAGTTAGTTTATCTAAATTAATATAAACTATTTGTGTGAATATTTGACCAATGATTGTGTGCCATCAGCCAGTGAGTAGTGTTGTTGCTTCAAAGTCGGTAAGCCTTCACCCAGAGACTTGAGTTAAGTTGGCGTTCCCTTTCAGAATGGTAGCACTGTTTGCCCTGGAAGGTTTAGAAAGTGATATCGTAAAGCGGAATGTGTTCCACTGTGGGAGCTATACGTAGCTGAAACACAAAATGCTGGAGAAACTCAGCAGGTCTGGCAGCATTTGTGGAGAGTGAATCAATATTTCGAGTCCATTATGACTTTGTTATTGATATTCAACTCTGATCTGAATTTTTGGCACAAACATTTGGGATTGAAGAACCACAAAAAAACCCACTCCCCTCTCAAAACCCTAATCTTTCCCATTGCCCAATCATTAGTTAGCCAGGTGTGTATGAACTCAAAAGAGAGAATTAAAGCTAATCTAGTATGACTGCGTAATGATGGAGCAGGAGGTATAATTTTCATTTTTATTCCAAACCCAACTCTGTCAGTACAGTAAAATGTTTTGTGCAGTGTCTGTAGGGATCCATTATAAAACATTTCATACTCTGATACAAATGGAATGAGTAGTGGGGAAGGCACTTTAAGTCTTCATTATGTACTTATGCCTGGAGATAAGTTATAAGTGGATTTGCCACTTCCATACTCTTGTACAGCCAAGCAGATCAACTGGCAGAGTGATTGCAGTCAAGTGTTACATTAATGAGGATTCATTAAAGCTTGGATAATCTGAAGCTGCAAGTGTTGCACTTACATTATAAATACTTTGTGTCATCCTTTTGATTTTTAAAGTTCTATGTCTGTCATGTAGATCGTCAAGTTTCTGGCAGTAAGCCCCACTGCACACATCAATTGTCATGCTATTGCATGATGTCTGCTTTCAGAAGCAGCGCAGCTAGGGAAAGATGGATAGGCAGTGCCAGCTTTTTTCACCCTGGTTGAGTTTGATCTCTTTGGATTATCATTGCAGGGTGAAGTATATTTTGTGGTGGCAATGCAAACAAATGGCTGAGAAAGATACTAGGAGCTGATGAGTGAAGCCAGTGTGTGACAGCGTGAGAAACAAAGAAGGCTATTCGGCCAACAGTGTCTGTGCAGGCTCTCTGTAAGAACAGCTCAGCTAGTCCCATTCCTCTGACCGTTCTCTGTAGACCTGCAGCATCTGTCTTCAGCTGCTTACCCAATGGGTCCATGCAGAATGATTACAGGGAACGGGTGCTATCTAATATTGTGGGTATTGCAAACTGAGCAGGAGCCCTTGAAACTAATGGCAACTACTGCGACCCCTCGTGCCTCCAGCAACATCTGGATGTTCCAGAGGTATGGACCCAGTGACACAGCTGCATCATGGCCAGCAGCCAAGATTTCTCAACCAACAAGGTGAAGCAGGAATGATGTCAGGTGAAACTGGACCATCTAAAAGGCATCCCGAAATGGAATGGGCAAATGAATTTCTGGTCCCAACTGTAAAAGATAAAAGCATTTGCCTTGTGTGTCACCAAAATATGTGGATCAGTGAAAAGTGGAGTTGGGGATGACACCACGTAGCAGTAAATTCAAAGACAGTTTTCCCTTGAGCAGCATGCTTTGGACAAAGAAAGTTGATGAGCCGAAGGCAGTTCTGAAAGCTCAATGGTCAGATTTTCCTAACACAACACCACAAACTACAGCCTGCACTGAAGCATAATTTTACATTTGCCATCTTCTGGCAAAGCACAAGATGAATTAATTTACGAAGCAATGTCTGTGGCTGCTAATCCCTTATTCAAGACTTTATGAACACAACATTAATGGCAATTCAGAGCACGTCACTTAATGCTTCCACACAAGCAAGATGAGTGGAATCTTAGTCTGAAGATATCTTTTATTCAAATTCAACAGTAACTATAAGAAGTCTGTTCCCAGCGGCTCCTTCCAGGGTAGAAGGTGTCATGGTGCAATCTGAGATCTGGCTGCTGACACCAACCTGACTTGGTAATCGGATACTGAGATCTGTCAGAAGCTTTCGTTCAGTTTTCCTCCAAACAGGGACAAAGATTAGTTTGGTGCACACCTTGCAGAAATCATTGTGATCACTGAAACAGAGTGCAGCTCATCTAGTTTACAATCTGCTTCCTAAACTTAAAGCATGTGGAATCACCTGCTATCCGAGGGAGAAGATGATGGACGGTACTGTGCCAACAAGTATTGGACCAAACCATGGAAATAAATATGAATGACAGTGGTAACCTTGGTATAATGCATTTGGCTGCATCATCGCCAGGTTTACTCCTTTGCATTTGAGAAAGTATTCACTGACTGGAACAGGCAAATGGCTCCGTGGTAGTGCAGTACGCTAAACTATGTACTAGACTTTGCGCCTGTGCTTGATAATCTTCTTCAGCTACCTGCCATGTACAAACTTGATGTTGAACCCTAATGACTGCCGGAGGAAGCGGTAGAGGCTGGTACAATTCAACATTTAAAAGGCATTTGGATGGTATATGAATAGGAAGGGTTTGGAGGGATATGGGCTGGGTGCTGGCAGGTGGGACTAGATTGGGTTGGGATATCTGGTCAGCATGGAAGGGTTGGACCGAAGGGTCTGTTTCTGTGCTGTACATCTCTATGACTTGAAGTGAGAAAGACCCTAGCAGCTAGAAAATAGCCAGAAAGGATGGACACCACCTAGTTACTTGAGTATGGAAAGCCCCACTGACTGCTGTAACTGTGATCTCGATTACCTCTGCTGGAGAGAAAACTTCATCCAACAGGGTACACCTGATACAAACATCATGTTCATGAAAGAGATTCCAACAACAGCAGGAGCATCCTACTCCTCACTGTTACTGGGAAGACCGATGCCCGAGTCAGTCTATCAAGACTCCACAACAACTAGCAACATAACCAGTCGCAAAATATGTTTTCAGCACAAGCAATCCTCCTATGACAGCTTGAAGAGAAATGCAGAGAGCAGCAACCTTATTCGAGCTTGTTCTTGTCAATCTTACTAAAGCACCTGAGACAGTGTGCAGGGCAGGCTTCTGCTGGATACTTGAGAAAACCTGCTGTCCTCCTAAACTTTGCAGTCTCTCACAATCTTTCCTTCTGTAATGACATACGTGGCTCCATTCAATTGGATAGCTGATAGGTCTGAGATAAGACTAAACTTTCAAGACTAAAAACCTTGAAATGACTAGTCTGAGAACTTCAGTGTACTGATGAATCTGTAAAAGATCAGCTCCAAAGACTTGTGCATAATTTGTCATGTGCTTGTGTCCTGTTCCCCCTCACCATCACTGTTAAGAAAACTGGGACAGGCTGCTCTGCCGCTGCCAGTAATCAGATTCAACAACAAGCCACGAGAAGCAGTTAGTAAATTTTGTGACCTGCCATTCACAGTGACAATCTGCTACTTAAGAAGAACTCAGTGCATGCATTGAAATGGCACCACCAGAGTGAACGAATAAACATCTGAGTATGGAAAATATCACAAACTGACCCACAGGATCAAGAATCTTAGAAGATCTGTATTTGTAGCAAGGCCTGAACAAGGTACTCCCACTAAGGAAAAAAAATGCTCAATGACTTCCATCTCTGGTGTCTACAGCCTACCCATGGCATCACGTGGAAAGACAAAAATCACTAATGAGGCAACCATCTGGGGCAGACATGCCAAACATACTTGCGTTTCGCTTGCTAGTCAGCTGTTCAGCTTTCCTCACACTGTCTGACACTTCTGATCACTTGCAGAGACTTATTATTCAGCCTGTTGACACTCCACTCACACCATGTGTATGATCTTCTGAGCTCTCTGCCTATAAATTCTGTGCCTGTGTGCTTCTCTTCACCCCACCTGACAAAGGAGCAGCAACCTGACAGCTTGTGATTTGACATACACCTGTTGAACAATAACCTGGTGACTTGTGACATGGTCCCCCAAGTCCAACACCAGCACCTCCACATTATAGCTTTAATCAAGCAAAGGACGCTTCTGCAGCTTGTCATGTGCACAGACTGGGATATGCGAAATGGGGAGGTAGCTGCGCCAAGGCACAAGTACCCAAAGTTCTGATTCAAGGAAGCTTTCAAAGAAAATGTTCCACGTCAGTCTACTAACTAGATTGATGCGAACTGATGACTGAGGGAAATTTGACACAACATGTCTGGCTCAAGTAGACGTCTGTCCAGCAGTGATCATCTTGTACTTTGAGCAAGGTAAAAACAAGGACTGCAGATGCTGGAAACTTTGAGCAAGGGCCACCACATGTGTGGTTCTTGTGGCAGAATTAGCCTCTCCAGAATCAGCTCATCTCTCCATCAAAAGGAAATGCAGCAGATTATCTCATCTGGCTTGAGCAGAGTTCGGAGGTTGTACTCCCATCAACTCTTGCTGGTGGAAGAATGCCAAGCAAATATTTACTGAGTAGTGGTAGTGTGTGTGACGGTATTTAGTGTAAGATAGTTGAAATAATGACCAGCCACCTCTCCTCACCCAAGTTACGCTGTACAAGGTCCTTTCCCACTCTGCTCATTCTAACAACATAACCTGTTCATCTCTCCACATGTATATCCTGTTTACCCTGAACCAAGTTTGTGTTAATCACCTCAAATGCTCTTTGAGGTCAGTTTCTCCTGAATTCCCTTTGACTTATTTGTGACTGCATGTTTTTATGAATAATATATATTGCTTACTCAGAATTTTGAGTGTGTTGACATTTTATGTCTGCCAACCCTTCATACATTGCTAGTATTAAGTTCTTAAATTGAGTCATAAAGGCTTACAGCACAGGAAAAGGCCTTTCGGCCCATCGAGTCTTAACGGATGGCATCTTGATGGTATTGAGTATAGAACAATAATGCTAAGCTATTTGAATAGGAGTGATGAGTACTTGTCTTTGAGAATGCACTAAAGTACAAACTGAGATGCCCTCAACAAGTCATTGGGCTATTGATGACATGTGTTTTATATACATTTCAGGTGATGTTATGTTGGTGATGTCACTGGGATAGCAGCCCAGAAACCTAGGCTAATACTTTGGGAATATGGGATCAG
Source organism: Hemiscyllium ocellatum (assembly GCF_020745735.1). NCBI lineage: Eukaryota > Metazoa > Chordata > Chondrichthyes > Orectolobiformes > Hemiscylliidae > Hemiscyllium > Hemiscyllium ocellatum. Next base: position 50,243,520 of record NC_083431.1, read on the forward strand.
ATTCCACCATGAAATCTGATGGACTTTTAATTTGATTAATAAATCTGGAATAAATGCTGATCTCAGTAATTGTGACCATGAAAGTGTTGCTGATTATTGTAAAACACTTCGGATTCACCAGTGTCTGTCAAGGAAAGAAATTTGCCATCCTCACAGGTCTGGACTCTATCTGACTCCAAACCCATCGTGATATGTTTGAACCTTGACTGCCCTCCTACATGGCTGAGCAAACGATCCAGTTCAAGAGCAATTAGAGTTGGGGTATCAAAGGCCAGTGTTGTCCGTGATGCCTACATTCCATCAAAAACATTAAAAACCCTCTCCCTGCACACAACTGGTGTGGTAAAGTTATTATACAGATACAAATGACAAACGTTGTGGCGTGTTATAAACTTGAGAGCTATATTAATTTGGGTTTTTTTTCTGAAGGTTTGAGTTATCTTTTCAAGGAAAAAGCCATCAGTCACAGTTTTGTAGATCAAATTATTAACTCAAATTAGCTAACTTTCACTGCTTGCAAGTTATTTATCTCTTTACATCCCACTTGAGAGAACAAGAGAAAGGAAACTGAAGAACTTGAGTTGCTGGATCAAAGAAAACCAGTCTAGTTTATTTTCCACATTCCTGGGTGGCACACAATGCCACAATAATGGAGTTGTTGACTAATTGTCGTAATCGATCTCTGTCAATTATTTACAATGGGCCTAGTCATGTCTCATCAAACTTCTGACGGAGATCTTTGGCCATTAATAGTGCAAACTCACCTCTTCCCCTCAAGTAGATGAAGCTGCCACTATTTATTTTAGTGACAATTATCTGTCGATCTGAGGAATGTATCCCAAGTAAGCAAAGAAAAGATTAGCATATCTTTATTCCCTAAAGAGGGACAAAACCAAATGACAGCCAGTGGCATCTCACATGGAGTAGGAGAAAGTGAGGACTGGAGATCAGCGTCAAAACGTGTGGTGCTGGAAAAGTACAGCCAGTCAGGCAGCATCCGAGGGGCAACGGTTGACATTTTGAGCTTATCCTTGAAATGTCGACTCTCCTGTTCCTCAGGTGCTGCCTGACCGGCTGTGCTTTTCCAACATCACACTTATTGACATCTCACATGTAGTCACTTATTTAAATGTAGGAAATTTGGCATCACAAGGTGTCTCAAACAGCAGTGAAATAGATGATCAGATCATTTAATTTAAAGAAAAAGCTGAGGGAAAGATATTGCTTACTTGCATTTATCTGAGATGAAGCAGTTTGGTTTCATGCTTTATTTGAAAAACTGCACTTCCTACAGTGCAGCACTCCGAGTACTGCAATGGATTGAGAGTTTAGATTTTTGAGCTTGCTTCTGGTTTCGGAATTTGGTTCATTCTGTGATTTGCTCTGGGGCTTGAGTGAGAGCAATTCCACTGAGCCAAGACTGACCCCTTTTTTATGATTTCTACTTTTCTTTGCCAAAATTTTTGACTTCATTGACAAAGTGATGGGTGTTCTCTTTAAAAAAAAAAGAATTTAAAACTGTAAAAACAAACTTAGATGTAATGTTCTGTACACAGTGATCAAAATTTATAGGCTAATCCTATTAGTGATAACTACTTGTACTTTCTTCAGTTGCTTTCTTCAGCTTTAGAGAATGTCGTTATTATATCACTTTTTTTCAATTGCTTCCTTGCCAGGCATTTGCTCAGTTCGATGCAGAAGGAGATGGCACAGTTGCTGTGGAGAACATGTTGGAGTCATTGAAAACTTCTGGCGGTGCCAATCTGCAGGGTGAATTAAGTCATGTGATTCGGCAATTACAGGGGTGCTCCCTCACACCAGGTAGCGATGCTCATTACTAAATTACAATAATTAAAAGCTGTTCCGTTATTTGTCTTTTCCTGTGAAGATAGACAAATGTTTCATCAACATTTCTGCTGTCACATTTGTGTTAATTATTCTCCTTTTTATACACTTTATAAAAGCTATGAGATTCTTTTTGTATTTGCTTCTGTGCTATTTCATATTCTGTTTTCTCACTACTTATCAAGTTTTTGGTGTTTTGTTGGCTTCCAAAATACTCCCAAACATCAGCCCAGTGTTTATTCTTTTAACATTAAACACTTCTTCTTTTGATCCAGTATGGCTTACTTCATAACTCATGGATGGATTAAGTTTTTGTAGTTTTAACAATGTGTTTTGTTAAATGTTTTGTATTGTTCCCTTTAAATGTTTTCCAGTTTATTTATTGTCATGACCTTTTAGTCTATTTTGTTAATCAATCATAGCTATCTCTCCCCTTGCACTATGAATTTGGATTGATTTAAATTTAAATTTTTGTTTGCTATTGGAATATGTTGCTTTCAAATTTAATATGGACTTCAGTTGTGTTATGATTGCTTTTTCCCAGAGAATCCTTTGCTGTGAGAATACCGATTTAATTCTGCCTAATTGCACAATACTGATATAAAATAGTTTTATTCATAGTTGGTGTCAGAATACATTGCTCCACAAAACTGTTAGAAAAGCGTTCTGCAAACTCATCTTCCTTTGTATCGGTTTACCAATTTTATTTGTTTATTGTATGTGAAAATTAAAATCCCACATTGTTATTACATTGCATTTGTTACAAGCTCCAATTTCTTTTTGCTTAATGCCCTGGCCGATGGTATAACCCTTGTTAGCAGGCTCCTTAAATCATTTTCTCAGCACCTTATTCCTAATCTCCACATGTAGTCATTCTGCTTCCTGATCCTTTCTCACTGATGTTCTTTATTGTCAGGACTATCCACCTTTTCTATTCTGACAGAAATTTAGGAACTGCCCTAAGTCCTACAGTTTAACCTTTATCAATGCTAATTTTTGAATTTTTTTCACGTTTCTCTCTCTTTGGTCCATGAATACCGGTAGGTTGTACATTATGCAGATATTGCAGCCAAACATGGTTACTCTAACATGGACATTTGAGGGTCACTGTTAATGTGGGAGATCTAACTGTTAATTGTTTTCCATTTTCCTGGCTTCTCTGAGCAGACCTCAGATAGACTTGGGTTTGAGATTAATGTATAATACATTCCAGTATTTTATTTTTGAAATTTTTTATTTTTGAAAATGCCATTTGTACCTTGATCTCCCTTGACATCTTTTCTTAAGCCATTAAAGAACCTCCTTTAAAGTTTCCTTGCTGCATATTTGGTGCTCCAAGTGTTGCTTTAACCATGTTATTCTTCACATGAGTCTTTAGATCATCTCTATTTCCTTTGAACTAAGCAGGAGGCCATTCAAGCTTTAACCCTCCACAGAATTGGGGGTCTAGTATCCAGCATCTGGATTATATGATCAACCCATTTTTGCTATACCATATTGGCATCTCTGTGCCTGGAATATTTGCTTTTCTGAGTACCTTGTGTTACCATTAAGTTTTCATAATTTTCCTGAAGCAGCCTTGATTTTTGGTGACAAGTGGTCCACATATATTATTATTGTTCGTTCCGTGTCTGATTTTCAGTGAGTACCAATGTTTATTCTGTCCCTATATGGTAGATTCCATTAACTACACATCACAATTGTGAAAGAAATTATAAAATATTGACCCCTTTTTCATATTTTTAACCATAAAGTCATTAGCCACAAATATTTGTGGAAGACTGGCATCCACTTGAATTGTAGGAGCTGGCCAGGAGAGTTGCACATCTACTGTGTGTGCGCATAATTCCTCAGTGTTGGGTAAAGTTTGTGTTGCACCAAACTGGGAATTGCCCAGAAAGAAATTTATAACTTTTTTTAGTTGACCTATTGTTTGCCTTCAAAATATTTTTAAAATATGTTGTCTGTCTATTTGGGATTGAAACGTAATTATTGTAGGGCTTTCATTTTGCCAATGCTTGTTCTAACCAGTGTTGTTCCCAAGATGTACTACGCACTTTGCGAAGATGGGAAGTTGTCTTAGGTTTTCTGAGTGGCACATTGTAACTGGTTTTCATTCATTGTACATGGTTGCTTTTGTTTGCATTTATTTCTCTTATTTTCTTCTTCTAGGGTTTGTTGACATCTTTTCAAAAAACAAGGAACGCATGGGTGTTCATGCTGCAAAAATCTTGCGTTTCCTCCACAGGAACCGGATTCCAAGTACTGCAATTCCATTCCCTGTGATGGACAGTTACAACAACATCTGTGCCATGCGTTCCTCTGTTTTGAAAGATTGCCTAAAGCAGCTATTAGAGAAAAAAAATGGTAAGATGTTTATCGTTATATAACTGTTTTGGTGGCATGAGTGCGGCTTTTAAAAAAGTTATTCGTTTTGTCAAACATACTTTGAAAAACAGTTAAAGGTCTTGGTTGGCTTAAACCTTTGTGAAGCTGTTTGAGGGTAGTCAGGTGTTATGGTTAAGTATGTGTTGTCTCTGCATAGTTCCTTGTCTATTTTAACGTGTTTGGGATCTCACTTCTTGGTGTCTGGCAACAAAGCTGGTCCTACTGTCTGAGAACAATGTGCATACTGAACCCTTATTTCATGGGGTGCGTTGGGGAGCAAGTACCCAGGGCCATTTTTTAGATTAGATTAGATTCCCTACAGTGTGGAAACAGGCCCTTCGACCCAAACAGTCCACACCGACCCTCCAAAGAGTAACCCACCCAGAGCCATTTCACCTAATACTATGGGCAGTGTAGCATGGCCAATACACTTGACCTGCACGTCTTTGGACTGCGGGAGGAAACCAGAGCACCTGGAGGAAACCCACGCAGACACGGGGAGAATGTGCAAACTCCACACAGACAGTCACCCGAGGCCGGAATCGAACCTGGGACCCTGGTATTGTGAGGCAGCAGTGCTAACCACTGAGCCATCGTGAAAGAGCTCCAAACAACTTGGCCTATCATCAAGTCCATACCATTTTATGGTATGGATTGGCAGCAGGTAACCGGGAAGGATAAGAAACTCAGCATCCTATGTGGTGAGGGAAACGGAGTTGATGTTTCCATTCCAGTGTGACTGTTCTTCAGAACTGAAGAGAGATGGAAATGAGATGGGTTTCATGTTGTGGAGAAAGTGGGGGAGAGTCAAGTGAAACAGAAGAATAGGTTGGGAAAAGGTTTGAGGATGAGAGATATTAAAGATTGAAGGTGGCAAGGAAAATGATTCAAAATAAAATATGTATATATGTATGAAAGAGTCTAACTGTAAAACAATGACCAAGAGCAAAGTGATTTCCAGGGCACCAAGAGAACGCTTGGACTCTGAAGAAGAAAGGTGATGAACCGGGAATGTGATTGTGGAAAACTTAGAATAGCTGATGATTTTAGGAAAGAATTGTAAAGTTTCTTAGCCTTGATCATTCCAGTAAATGATATTTATTTGCATCAGAATTCAAAGGGGCAGCCTAAATCATTTCAGGGATAAATCGCTACCCTCAAATTCACGTTTAGGAGACCAGCAAGCTTAAACTGTTTATTTGACCCCCAGGAAATGTATAATTTTTGATTTTTATTACTGCAGAGAAGTTAATTTGTGACCGTTTAAGCTTGATGTTTGATGTGCTACTGATATAACGTAATGATGCTAATGTGTGTCAGGGTCAGGCAGAGCTGTGATTCTCTCTTGTTGAATAACTTTGATACACATCTAGACTCATGAATATTGTAGTAACAATTTTCAAGCTAACATTGTATGGATTTTTTTTTGCAAAGCACCTGACATCTGGAAAGATTTTGCTTTGTAAACCCAGTATTTTCACTGCAGTTCAGTTTGTTAATTTGAACTTTTTTAACTAAGTCGATTTGAAGACAATCCATTAGTGTTGAAGCGTTATATCTTAAAATTAACTGCATGAAATGTACCTTTAGATTCAAATGCCTTCAGGGCCAGGCTTTGCTATAGTAGGTACCTACCATTGAATAAACACATCCTTGCACATTTCAGCTCAAAATATTATTGTCTATTACTGTAGAGCAAGCTAATAATGGAAGAGTGAGCAAAAGAGGGCTTTTGGGACTTGAGTGAACAGAGAAAACAACTATGGAACTCTTTAAGCAGAAAGGTTCAAAGAATGTGAAATAAAGGTTTGAGCAGGAAGTAGAAATTGTTACAGGTAGGTACAATGTTGAACTAGGTGCAGAGAAGAAATGTAAACTATTTTTAATTTTGGCATTTTTAAAACTGTCAACATCATTACTATCTGGAGAAATGAGACTTCATAAATTAATTTTCCATGCCAGAGAGGTTGTTAGATTCTTGTTAGTAAAAGGGCACTCCTGATGGATGTGGTCTAGGGTGAGATATTTATATATACTTATATATTTTTAGATATTTGCGTTTGCATTTGGCTTTTGAAGTAGTGGCATGTGGGTTTTGGTCTGTGAGTATGAGGGGGTTTAATGATTAATTTGTCATTATTTCTGGACCCTTTTTTAAAGGGAGAAAATGGGAGACCCTGCGGATATTATGGGAGTTATTTTTGCATTCGAAGAATTTTGAGTGTGCAATAAATGTTGAGGCACATTAACTAGGTTTGACTTTAGAAAGAGCAGGTTTCTTTGGCAGAGGGGCAAAACTGATAGCATGGAAAACTGTTGGTTCAAATTAGCAGAAGTCCTGGTTCAAGTTAGATGTATGAAACAGTTATTCACAGTGAAAGAGATAGTTGAGAATTGTTAGGAAATAGATAGCCTCAGTGGAAGGATTTGAGTTTGCAAGTTCCAGAGGTATTTAATTAGAACCTTGAAAGTGTTATTTGAAGTTATGTTAGTCTATAATCAGTTGTGTGACTAATTAAGGAACAGGTTACGAAATTCTCAAAACAAAGAATTGAACAAAACTATGCAATCTTTCAAATTGTGTAATTTGTTTGTTCTGTTTCACCTTTTTTGTGTAATAAACTTCCGTTTTATTGTTACAATTGGATCTTACAAGCTTGTTTCGATGAAAGATCATCTTGTTCAATTAAAAAAAAAACACAATATGATCTATCAAATCAGATTGAGGTTAGGATTTCACTTGTCCTGCAATAACATCAGCTGGATCACAGTATGAATTTTAAGTCGCTGTGCCAAGTTTACTCCACATCAACTACGTGACATTCGATATTCCTAAAGAGTGAGACAGGGAGCAAAATACTGCATTTGCAAAAATAACAGCTGAACAGTACAAATTATACAGTAATAGGATGTTGAGATTTCACCGCGCTTTTGTATTGCTCCAAGTTGCTGTGTCATATAAACATAATGAAATACCATTGGCATTCCTATTGTTTTGACAGCCAAATGACCCATTATAATTCACTTGTTATCCAGATCTCCACAGAATCTTAGATAATTTTAATAAATGCCAACTTTTTGATTCTGGTCCTATTTTGTAATTGAGTTGATGGGAGTTCAGATACATGCTATACTGTTCTACAGCACTGTCTGTTGATATCACTGACTACCGATGACTCCAGGTCTCTCCAAGGGCATTCAACATCCTCCATCCCTGACCTGATTCCCAACACCCTTTCATCACAAAAAATAATCGTGCTCGCAATGATCATGCATGCCTCCCCTCCCATCCCCCGTTTTTCCCAAGCTCAGGCCTGACCCTTCTGAGCTGTCTTGGTACTTGGCCACCTAGCTGATACTGTGTCCTCTTCCACACCCAGCTGGCATTGTGTCAACACCTCACCTGTCTCAAACTGCTGGCCACCTCCCACCTCATTTGGACTCTGGTATGAAAATCTGTATTATTTGCAGGCATGAGAATTACACACATTGTAGTTTATTTTAGCTCATGAGTTTGAACCACACTGAGAGTCATTGCAGATTTTGAAACAATTAGATGTATCCCATGATTTGACAGGCAGTTTGGTAAATATGTCCCGAAACAAGATAACATAAGTTATTCCACTCAGATCGAAACAGCATTTGGAGTTTGTTTGAATATCTGTGTTTGGAAGATTTTTAAAAAAAAGTTATTTAATTTGATGACTTTAAACTAGAAGTTAGTTTCTTGTATTACGAGGAATAATACAAGAAACTGGACGTGGGTATTGTGACATTAAAAGAACCAACAGAAACTGATGACAGCTCACTGATGTATATGCCAATTACATTCAGTGCCTGGTTTGACATTTGTTATCCATGTCATGCTTCAGATAACCTGAGGTAAGATGTAGTCTGAAACACTTATGCCCTCAGGTCACATGTAATGTAGTGGTGATATCACAAGCATGTCTCTTAAAGATATATAGACAGACTAACTGTAACTCCTCCCATAATGGAATTCAGGAAACCAAAACCAAGTTAAATCATGGATAAACAGCTGTGTATTTTTGTTTGAATTGTGTCTAATAAATGTAATGTATTTCTCAACTCTTTACAGAGCAGACAATTCAGTGTTCCACAGATAGCGATCAAGAGCTAGATAAGTTGAAGATGATAATCAAGTGCTACACTACCATAGAAGCATCTTCAAACTCTACAGATATTGACAAGATGACCAATGGAGAAACCACTTCTTATTGGCAATCAGATGGGAGTTCTTGTTCACACTGGATCAGGTGGGCAGACCAATCATAGCAGAAACCTTACATGTGCATACTCATATGGGGATCACTTAGCTCAGCTGGCTGGACAGCTGGTCTGTGATGCAGAGTCATGCTGACAGCATGAGTTCAATTCCTGCAATGGTTGAGGTGTTTGTGAAGGAACCTCCTCATCAAGCCCTCCCATCTCTAATGAGAAAAAAACTCTTATGGTCCTTTGTAGCTATGGCACCTTCACCGTTTACCTTTGTATTTTGCTTTTAGGAATAAATATTTGTTTACAGAGGAACCTCACTTATGAGATCGGGCGCTATTTCATTTGGATAATTGATTATTCGGTTAATTGATTCAATGCCTTTCCTCTGGGGTTCTGTTAAGTCCAGGAGACTAGGCAGCAGCAGCACACCTCGTGCAAACCCCTGCCCCCTCCCCTAACCCTGTCCAACACCACCCACCACCTTCACCACTGACCCCAACCCGGTTCAACGCCGTCCCCAACCACAACCCTGTCCAACACCGCACCCACCCCCGTCCACGCCCATGCCTGGCCCCAAGATGGACATAATATTTCTACAGAGCTGTATCTATCTTATGGGTGGGAAATATAGGAAGAAAGACTCTTGTGGATCAAGAGTCCAAAACGTGAGGGTGGAATGACGTGATTTTCTCTCAGTTCTTTTGTTTTTGGCATGATGTCACATTATTGGCTGCAGAGTATGGATGATCTTCAATTGAGTAGACAGTCAGTTAGACCTAGGTCTTTGCTTAAGTTAGATGTTCTTCTTTTCAAAGTCTGAGGATTGCTTTTTTTTCCCTTTACTCTGAGGATGAGAAAGTGAGTCCTGTCATTACTTGTAGGCTTTCCAGATGTCTTGAGTACAACTACCTTTCTCAATTCTGTGACAAATGATAATTTGAAAATTGAATAGCTGTTGCTTGGCAGCTGTTAATTCCAAAGCTACCTAGTGCCAGCTTGTCTCTTAAAAAGTATCAAATCCAGTTTTTTTTTAAGTAGTTATATGACTCTCTGTAACCAATAAATGAACATCTCTCAGATCTATGTTTGACCTTGGAATTGTTTTTGGAATAAAGCACATTTGGTGCATTCTCTGCAAAAAGCAGTGTCCAAATTTCCATTTTTCCCATGTTAATTTTCAAAAAGGTTTATGTAGTCTTTACCAAATTAACCAGATTGCTGAGAATCTAAAGTCCCCTCTAGCTGACCATGATTTGGAGATGTCAGTGTTGGACTGGAGTGGTCAAAGTCAGAAGTCACATGAAACCAGGTTTTATCACTTCACCTGAACAAGGAGGTGTGACTTCCGACCGATTGGTGAGACCAAGCAGATGTCCTTCTTGAAATGACTTTAGTGAATCTGATGGGGTTTTACAATAATTCAGCACTTTTATTGCCACCAATACTGATTTCTGTTCCAGTTTTTTCTATAATCCTATATTCGAATAAAAATTTTGTATCTGCCATTTAGCTTCTCAAACCGGAGTTTTCATCCATTAAAATTGGGACTGATCTTCTCCTTCAGCTGCCACCATGTCACTTCTTAACTGTGTTCCCTCTGAGTGCAGTTGAGATTTTAAAATAACCTTTGCTGTTGTATAACCAACAAAATTAATAACCTCACACTTCCCTACCTCGTTGTTACATCTGCCCACTCATTTGATCTACTGTATCTCTTTTGCATTCTGTTGCAACTCTTCTCTAAAGTTACATACCCATTGAGCTTTGTGTTGGTTCTGTTAGATTTATTTTTGTGTTCCATCAATTACAGCTGCCAAGTTACCAATGATCTGTTTATCACTATTTTCTAATTTCTGTAATGAGAAAATAATGCAACTGTTCAAAATAGTGGCATCTGGGCCCAAGTACCTCCAGGGAAATGCGGGAGAGAGGAATATAGCTAATGCTGATGGTGTTAAGGTGAAGTAGAATGAGAGGAACATATATTTTATTTCTCTTTTTGCAGCAGAAGACAATGGTTTTGCACCAGAAATAGTGGATAACTGTGGGCCTACTATTTTACATAAGCTTTTTTATCCTTATTCTGCTTGCTTTCTGTTAACCAATCTTCCATCCATGATATGTTATGCTTAACTCCATGAGCTCTTATCTTACAATATTAATCTTTTGTATGACCCCTTACGGAATACCCTTTTGGAATCCGGCATGCTATATCTATTGGTTTCCCTTTATCTAATCCTCAACAATCTCCAATAGTTGTCAACCAAATTTATTTTCATGAGACTATGTTAATTTTGTCTGTTTATACTCTGATTTGCTACTTGCACTAAGGCTTCTGAATGACTTATATCAGAGTGTTTTCTCTGTAGTTCTCTTGTTACTTTCCCCTTCCTTGAATAATGGTGTTGCATTTTGTAATTGTAATTAACTGTGACAACGAAAAACCATTCTCGAATTTGAGGAAGTTCAGAAAATAATATCTAGTGCATACATTGTCCTTTCACCTGCCTCTCTAATATTGCGAAGATGCAGGCTATCAAGTCCTGGGGGTTTGCTTTCATTAGCTCCATGGCTATTTGTTTTTTCCTGTATGTTTGTGTCTTCTGTGAGAACAGAAACAAAATATCTCTAGTTCTGAAGAAGAGTCTTATCGGACTTGAAAAATTAGCTGTTTCTCTCTTCACAGATGTTGTCCGACCTCCTGAATGACTCCATTTTTATTTCAGGTCTCCAGCATCTGCAGTATTTTGCTTTCAATAACAAATAATAATAATTATAATGAACTAATTTATAACAATACAAAACACTTGTTCCTTTCACCTAACACCATCAGTATTACCTCTGTTCCTTACTCCCTCAGGTATAGTTAGATTCTCTGGATTTACTTGGGTCTGGGTGCTATTACACAGAACAGGTTGCATAATTTTGTCATTACTTTTAGTACTGCAAACGACAAAGTAACAAACCCAATCCTGACCACAATGTGATCCCTTTGGCAGACATCAGGAACTCAGTACTGTTCTTGGCCCTTGACGTACGGATCTGAAAATGCAACTAGAGCAGTTAGCTTCAACATGTAAATAACCAACCTTTGATCATTTTCAAGCTCACTTAGATGAGATTCCCTAAAGTGTGGAAACAGGCCATTTGGCCCAAAAAGTCCGCACTGACCCTCCGAAGAGTACCACACCCAGACCCATTTCCCTCTGACTAATGCACCTAACACTATGGGCAATTTAGCATGACCTGCACATCTTTGGACAGTGGATGGAAACCAGAGCACCTGGAGGAAACCCATGCAGACCCGGGGAGAATGTGCAAATCCACGCAGACAGTCTGAGGCTGGAATCGAACCTGGGTCCCAGCTAACCACTGAGCTACCGTGCCACCCCAAGTTCAACTTAGTTCAAAGTCCGTTTATTCTTTCACGGAGCGTGGGAGCTGCCAGCATGGCAAGCATTTATTGTTTGTACCTAATTGCCTACGAACAAAGGGACCATTTCAGAGGACAGTTAATAGTCTACTACCTTGCTGTCGGTCCTATGTCACATGTGGGTCAAACCCACATGTAAGGATGGTAGATTCCATTATTTTAAGAACATGTGTGAGTCAGGCCAATTGAAAATAGTTATTGTCATAAATAAGATTGGTTTTATACACCAATTTTATTCTTTGAATTTACGTTCCATTAGCTGCCTTGGGTGAGATTTGAACTCATGTTCTCAGAGTATTCACTTGGGCTTCTCGGTTGATAGTTCAATGACACTACCACTATGTCACCATCCTCCTCCTCCTACCATCTCAAATAAAAAGAGAGAAAATATCAAGAAAGTGAGAGAGTGCACCGTAAAACCTTAGTTGCTCCCAGAAATGGATCTACCCAGTGCTAATTTGCACGATTCTCAACATGGTGTCAGAAAGCTTTGAGAGAATCTTCGATCTGCCTGATACTTTTGCACTTATGTCTATATTTGAGTTTCACATATAACATGACTTAGATAGAATTTATGCAATAACATGAATTATGCCTCTAGAGAGGAAAAAAAACAAGCACCACACTTTTGGGCTTATGGAAGTAGCTTTGTGTGCCGGTTTGCTGCTGCATGGGATTCTGTAAACTGATGAATCTGAGGGTTGCAATTTAAATCCCATTGCAATCTATGTTTTGTACCACCACCCTGATTGCTGGCGAGCTCAGTATGATCATTTATTGGGCAATCTAACCCAAGAAAGTGTTACAATTTTTCTCAAAAGCATGGGGTGTTCCTAACCTCTGGCATTCCGTGGTATCTTTTCAAAGTCCAAACTTGATCACAATGCTTCATTTCTTGATTTCTTCCCATGGCTTCTCACCCAGTGTCATTGCTTCATCAGGCATCATGCTCACATAATTATCTTATATTTACCTTTTATATTTATATGTTACCTTTGTATAAATGTCATGTGTTTCTTTGTTTTATCCATCATTGCCTTCACCTAGGCACTCGCCCCAAGCAAGGTCAGTTTGTATGCAATTGCAGTAGCTCGGTGTCAGATCTGGAATGAATTTGGGAGAGAGGAGTGCATTATTAAACAAAATAAATATTGACAATTTTAATTGGTAAATATGTAGAAATCAATGTGTTGACCACCAATTTAAAAAAGGGGAGATTAAAAAGATGTAACTGATGTATGTTCGTCCATTGCATTTAGAAATATCCTGCATAATTAAGATTTAAAAAGATTGAGGGGAAAAAATATAATTAATTTGGGAAGACAAAACCAAAATGTACAAGACCTGTCCCTGAGAGTTGTCTAGATTTGGTAAGGGCCCAGTGACCCCTCTTTTGCTGTTTTTTTTTTTCTGTTTGTACCACACTGTTATGGCTGCTATCACATTGATTGTACCTTTTATCAGAAAAGATTGGGTAAACCATTGAGCTCTGACCTCAATCTCTAATGAATGGCCTCCCCTGAAACAATAACTTCGCTTCACTGGTACTAACTTCCCAAGTGTCTCCAGTGCTGGCTGATTTGGAGTTCCAGTATCAGTTCGTCAAAAGAAGTGTCAAAAATCAATTCCTTTCTTGATGTCTGTCACCTCTCCTTGCTCAGAAAAGAAATCAGTGTACTGATATTGGGACAAATTGTCAAACTCCGGGCTACGGTGAGAGGTTCAGGAAGAAGAAATTAAATGCTGATCTCCAGCTTGGTGTAAATGCTTTATTCGTCAAATGTGCACTACATATATTTGTCTAATTTTCAAACAGAAATTTTCTAAGTGTGAATGAACTTGCTCTTTATTTTGTAGGTTGCGGTTAAAACCTGATGTCGTACTGAAGCACCTATCAATAGCAGTGGCAGCTAGTGATCAAAGCTACATGCCACAACAGGTCACTGTATCCTTGGGGAGGAATCCCAGCAATCTGCAGGAAATCCGTGATGTCCGTATTCCCAGTAACATGACTGGATACGTCACTCTGCTGGACAATGCAAACGTCAACCACCCAAGTAATTGTACAGAGCTTTGCTTTTGGTTGAAATCAGGGTATAAACAAACTGTCTGTTTAATCTTGCATTGCATTCAGCATGCATGCAGTAAACATGATTTCTAATATAGGCCGAGATTAGAGTGTAATCTGAAGAATAATTCTGACATGCTGGGTGACACAGACTGAGTTATAAAATTCATAATTATTAGCTCGTGCATGAACCTATATAGCACTTCCTCTTGTTAGGCACTGCAGCAGCTTGCTTGATTCATTCTGTTTAATTTGACCAAGTTCTTCCAAATGTAACTCTTGTATCAAGGGAAAGTGGCTACCTTGGAATTGATTATTGTAGCTGGGCATTGATAGGTAAAAAGGGCGGCACGGTGGCACAGTGGTTAGCACTGCTGCCTCACAGCGCCAGGGACCTGGGTTCAATTCCCGCCTCAGGCGACTGACTGTGTGGAGTTTGCATGTTCTCCGGGTGCTCCGGTTTCCTCCCACAGTCCAAAGATGTGCGGGTCAGGTGAATTGGCCATGCTAAATTGCCCGTAGTGTTAGGTAAGGGGTATATGTAGGGGTATGGGTGGGTTGCGCTTCGGCGGGTCGGTGTGGACTTGTTGGGCCGAAGGGCCTGTTTCCACACTGTAAGTAATCTAATCTAAAATGGTTCAACTCTAAGTTATATAGTGATTGCGCAATCTATATTTTTTGGAGGGGCTATCACCTTGTACAGAATTGTAGACTAAATGTGGTCTATTTTGGAACTTGTGTGATGTCCTGCATTGTCATCCTTTCAGAAGGGAATTGAATAAATGGGAGAGAAAAAGTACAGCAATACGTGGAAAGTTGAGGTGTGAAGGGAATGAGTTGGATTTGAAAAGATGATGGTAGAATGGCCTCCTGTACTGTACAGTTATGTAATGCCTTGAGTAAATCCATGCAACATACAAGACTAAAATTTAATTTTGAAAAAAAAGACTTCATACCTCATTTTACGCACATGAAGCATGCAGCAGAACAAATTTTGTATAACAGTAAAAATGTTGTAGGAGGCATTCATTTCCTGTGTACTGTTTTTCTAATGGGAAAGTACAGGTTTACATGTGCGTGTACAATGACGACTTCATTCCCATGTCACCTCGATGAGCTAGCCAAGCTTCTGTATTCTGGTTTTGAAAAAAAATTGACTAATTTTTCTGAACTGTAACTTCTGGCATTGAAGCTAATCTGGGCTTTGAATATATATCTTCAATTCTAAAGTTAAGAGTTTTCAATGAAAGCTGCACTTTTGGAGCAATTGCGGTTTGTGAAGCTTATTTTCAAGCTACCTGTTGAAAAGCGAAATGGGTTTCCCTTACTCATGAAGCTTCCTCGCTTTCTCCATTTCGTAATGTAACAGAATCATACAGTAGAGAGAGAGAGAGGCCTTTCAGCCCATCAAGAATAATTACTGACCCAGAATAAAGGCACTCCTGGAGACCAGTGACTGCAACACGATTGAGTTTTACATCAGTTTGAAAGGGAAGGAAGTTGGGTCGAAGAGTGGTATTTTAAGCTATGGGCATGAAAGCTGATCTGGCTAAAGTGAACTGGCACACGAGGGAAAGATCAGCAGAAACACAGTAGCAGACATTTAAGGACCACTTGAGAAAACTCAATAAGGGCTTACTAACACATGGTTAACTAACACATTTAGGGAAACATCAACATAAGGAAAAAACATTTAACTGCACAAAGACAAATGGCATGTTAGAATATAAAGAATGTCAGAATGTTTAAAATGTTAGTCAGGAGGAAGAAATTAGAGCATGAGGGAACTAGCTAGAAATGTAAAAACTTAGCAAGAGTTTCGGCAAGTATCTTAAAAGGAAAAGAGGAAATAGAGTTTGGTTCTCTAAAAGAGTGGGGAATTAGTAGATAAGGAAATGGTAGATGAAAAGAACAAATGTTCTGCTCTGACACTGTTGAGGATACAAAAATCTTCCATTAATAGCGATAAATATACAAGGGGGAGAGAGAAAGGAACTTGGTGAAATTACAATCATGAGGGAAGTGGAAATCAGCAAACTGATGTTGCTGCAGGCTGTCAGGTCTCTGGGTCCAGATGGGCATCACTCCAGCATCTTAATAGAGGTTGCCAGCAAGGTAGTCGATGTGTGGGTATTAAAGTTTCAGAACGCCCTGGGTTCAAGAAAGGTTCCAAAAAGGTGTGAAGTAACAAATATAATCCCTCTATTCAAGAAGGAGGGAGGAAGTGATCTAGACCAGGTAGTTTGACAACTTGTGTTAGAATTGATCATTGAGATTATAGTTTCATTCTTCAGAAAATGCAAGGTCATGCTTAAAAAATTAATTGGAGGTTCTTTGAAGGAGTATCATGCACTGTGGATTAAGGCATGTCTTTAGATGTACGATACCTCAACGTGAGCTACAAATCTTCTCAAAACTCGCTAACTATACTTGAATTTCCAGATGCATTTGATAAGGTGTCAAATCAAAGGGAAAATAAAAGGTCATGGTACAGGGGGTAAAAGATTACCATGGATGCGCAAAATAGTGCGTAAATGTGTCTGTCTGATTGTCAGGATATGTCAAGAGTCCCATGCAGATGTTTGCTGGGCCTCAACTTTTATAAAAATGTACAGCAATGACTTAGATGAGGGAAGCAAAAGACTAATCCTGAAATTTGCAGATGACACCCAATAGGTAGGAAAGTACATGGTGAAGAAGACAAGGAAGTTGTAGGTGGACAGTAATAAGTGTGTTGAGTGAAAGGGCAGAAATCTGACCGCATATAATGTGGGAAAGTATGAAGTTGATCACTTTGGCTAGAAGAATGCTGGAAGAAATTAAATGGAAAATGGGTATGGATTTCTGTGGTGCAGAGAGATTTAGGTGTTATAGTGAGGGTCAGGTACAGCACATAATCAAGAAAGCTAATGGGGTGCTGTTTGTCGTTTTGAGGGGCATTGACATTAAAGTTGGGATGTTTTGCTTCACTTATATTGGAGTGTGTATATCTTGAATACTGTCTGCATTTTGGTTTTCTTATTTAAGGAAAGCTGTAAGTACATTGAAGATGGTTGAGAGAATGTTTACATTCTGGTAACTTATAATGAGCAAATTGTTTTATGAAGATAGTTTGGACAGACTGGGCATGCTTCCCCTGCAGTTTAAAGGAGTGAGTGGTATCTTGATTGAACCGTAAAAGGTCCTGAATATCCTAACACGGCGGTGGAAACAGTGTGGGCGAGTCCAGAAGTAGAGGCACAGTTTCAACAGGAGGCCCTTTCAGGACAGCGATGCAAGGACTTTGTTTGAGGATTGAGAGACTCTGAGACACTTCCTCTCATAGTGGTGGAGGTGGGGTTTTTTTACAAACTTTTAAGGTATAGGTGGATAGATGTTTGAAAGACAGGAAAAGCAGAAGTTATGGGGGCCAGTTGGTAAATGAGAATGTGGAATTAGAAACAATACATTAGCCACGATAATGAATGTTGGAACAGACTTGAGAGGCTGAATGATCTACTTCCTCTCCTATCTCAAATGTTGTAAAATATTTTGAAAACAGCTTTAGATTACTTTATTTAATGGAAGTCTGATATTTAGATTAGTTGTTTTTTGTTTTGCACAGCTTAGACAGACTGTACCTATGAACAATCACACCTGAGCTGACAGCCCTCCTTTGACAATAGGGAACTGATTTGTTTTTTAAGCAACTATCTGTTTTTTTAGTTGTGAAAAATCTCTCCTGATTAGTTTTGGAGGATTTTAAAGATTTTCTGGTATAACACGGCAACTCGGACAAAATCTTTAGTGGAAACTTGTGTTTATCACAGATTGTGTTATTGAAGAGGAGATAAATGTGTGTTTTCCTTTCACATTAATAACATCCGATACATGAAATATCTTTTGACTTTGTTTAGTTATTGTATTCCAACCGTCTATTGTTCTACTTCTGACATGAAAGATCAAATGATATATTTCTGCAGTCTGTTATATAGATTCATTAGATCTTGATTAAATTCTAAAATGTCTTTTAAATGCCCCATTTTCTGTATCCTTTTTTTCAACACTTGTACATGACATTTTTCGCACTTTATAAATTGGATCTTTGATTATGGATCATTCAGCGTTGATTTTAATTATGTACAGTAAATCCTTGGCCATTGCTATGCAACCTTCAAAGATGCCCACCACTCCATTCCCCCATCTGCATTTTGGCAAATCTGAACACAAGTGTATCTTTAGCAACAGCACATCTTTACCTAATGAGCTCAATGATTCCATGCTCATTTTGAACAGAAGCACAGTTTACAAGCAGAAATTGAAGTGTGAGGACCCAGTACAGAAGGTAGTGCAGTGTTGGTCTGAGGAAACAGAAGGTCTTCTATGAGATTGCTTAGAGTTGGTGGAACATTCCATATTCAAGACCTTAGCAGCCAACCTTAATGTGTATGCCACTACTGTTACAGACCTCAGTGGTAAGTGTGTAGAAGACGGTGTGCTGAAGAAGTTACTCTGAATGTTCCCTGGCTGATAACCACGGATGACCCAGACGATCCACTCCCTGTTGAAGTCTAGGTCTGAGGTGTACCAGTCGGGCAACCATGACCCATACAGGAAATCCAGGTACTACATTTGTAAGTCCATCAGAGATGCCAAGAGGCAATACCAAACCAAGCTTGAGACCCAGACTAACCACATGGACACCTGTTGTTTGTGGCAAAGCTTACACAATGTAACAGGCTACAAAGTGAAGTTGAACAGGTTTGCGAGCAACAGTTTATCTTTACCCAGTGAGCTCAACGCATTCTATGCACATTTTGAACAGAAATGCAGTGAATTGACGTCACCCACACCGTCAGTCTCGTGTGCACCTGCGGATGTTAGATTGACCTTCTTAAGGCTGACCAGGGAAAGTGAACAGCCAGGATGGAGCTTCTGACCCCACACTCTGGTCCTGTGTGGAAACAGCTGGCTGGAGTATATTCACTGGCGTCGTCTTCATCCTCATTTTGATCTGAAATCCCCACCTGCTTCAAGCAGATGACCACCATCTTGATGTCAAAGAAAAATCATGCAGCGTGCCTTATTGATTACTGCCAGGTAACTCTGACCTCCATAATTATGAAGTGCTTCGAGAGGTTTGTCATGGCTCACATCAACACGAGCCAATCAGATTGCCCCGATCCTTTGCAATCCTTTACTGATGTAACATATCCACAGCTGACGCCATCTCCCTAGCTCTACACTTATCCTTGGAACGTCTGGATAAATATATACTTATGTCAGTTTGCTGCTTATTGATGACAGCTCTACCTTCACCATAATTCCAAACAAACTCATCTTTAAACTCCAAGAACTAGGTCTTAGCTTCCCCCCTCTGTAATTGGATCCTTGATTTCCTGACCTGCAGACTGCAAGCAGTAGGAATAGGCAAAAACATCACCTGCACGATAATCCTCAGCACTGGTGCTCCGCAAGGCACAGTCCCCTATTGTACTCCTTGTACACTCACTGCTATGGGGCCAAATTCTTCATCAACTCCATTTTCAAGTTTGCTGATGACATCATTGTAGATTGAATCTCAAACAATGATGAGGCAGAGTATAGGGAAGATACTGAGACTTTAGTGGCCTGGTGTAAATATAACAATGTCTCCATCAACATCAGCAACATTAAGGAACTGGTCACTGACTTAAAGCAGTGGAGTGGGGGACGCTCGCCTGTCTGCATCAGTAATGCTAAGGTGGTGATGGTCCAGAGTGTCAAGTTCCTGTGAGTGATGATCACCGACAATCTGTGTTGGTCCAGCCATATCAACTTGAAAGCACATCAGTGTCTAATTCCTCAGGCTATGGAAATTCAGCATGTCCACAATTCACTTGCCTGTTTGTATAGATGTGGAGTTGAAAGCCTCCTATCTGGATGCTTCAGTGTGGTATGGAAACTGCTGTTCCAAAACCACAAACTTCAGAGAGTGCGACCACAGCCCAGTCCATCATGCAAACCAGCTTTATATTCATTGAGTCAAGATTAGAATAGTGCTGGAAAAGCACAGCAGGTCAGGCAGCATCTGAGAAGCAGGAAAATCGATGTTTTGGGCAAAAGCCCTTCATCGTTCCTGACCTGCTGTGCTTTTCCAACACTACTCTACTCTAAACTTGACTCTAATGTCCAGCATCTGCAATACCCACTTTCACCTGTCTATCTATTGACTCCCAACTATGCTTCCCACTGCCTCAGGAAAGCAGCCAACTTAATCAAAGACCCCTCCCATCCCAGTTATAATCTCTTCTACCCTGTTCCATTGGGCAGAAGATACAAAAATGTGAATACATGTACGGACAGATTCAAGAACAGCATCTTCCCTGCTGTTATCAGACTTTTGAATGGACTCCTCAAACCTTAATTCTGATCTCTCTCGCTTTCTCTCTGCACCTTCACTGTCCTGTAACACTGTATTCTGCGGTCTGTTTTGCTACCCTGGTGTACTTTGTATGGTACAATCTGCCTGTATAAGCGCACAAACAGAACTTTGTACTGTATTTTATTACATCTGAAAACAATAAATAAAGTCAAGTTTGGCAATCTGCCAATTGAAATTTTCTAAGAGTTGGAATTTCCAGCAGCCAATCGCTTTAGTGGTCAGATAATACATCCTTTTTTACAAAAAAAACCCCATAGATTGTAAATAAGTAGAAGTTGTATTTCAGTTTTACACTGACTGGAATTGATACATGCATATAATTTCAGTGTGCCTAAGTGAAGATGTTACTGCTTGGAGTTATTGTAAGTGAAACCGACAGCTCGTGTTTCATTGAAAGCTGTTGTGTTGGTCAGCCTGATCTTCAGTTATAGTTTGGATATGTGGGGTCCTTGAATGCACAACTGCTTCCCCTCTCCCTTCAGTCTCTCAAAGACTGAGCATAACCTTGCCTTGTGTCTGGAGTAATTCAACTACCTGTATGTTGGCATTTTCACTAACCAGCACCAGCAAGTCTGCAGGCATGCCAGATGACAATTTTGCTGTACTTTCCTCATGACTGAAAGCATTTCAGTTTTTCACTCCTCCTCTTTGACTACAAGAGTAACATTTCCTAAACTTTCTGACCACTGCCTGGGATTTGTCAGCCAGTTGTTTGCTTTAGGTAATGAGTAAGAAAGCTGGAACAATTCTGCCTGTCTTGTCTCTTTGCTGCTTGATAACCTTTCTAAGCTAACTTTCTGATTAAAGCTTTCTCATTAGACATCTGAACATTCCAGGCTGAGAATTGCTGTATGATTTCTAACTATTTTAAGATGCTAGTTTTCGAATTAGATGGCAAAAGACTAAATATAATGAATTTAAGTGCAGAGCTTTATTAGTTATACAGTATTAAGGCAGAATACCCCATCCTCATATTATTCAGCAACCTTAGTGCAGCAAAGGATACACCTTCCACTTGAGTAAGTTAGGAACATGTCACACAATTACGAACTTCCAGCCAGTGGGTTCTTCTCCATTCTTATTGCTAGGCTATTAATCCAGAGACCTAGGTAATGTTCTGTGATCCAGGTTCAAATCCTGCCATGGCAGATGCTGGAATTTGAATTTTAAATAAAATTCTGGAATCTAGAGTCTAATGATGGCCAATTGTCAAAAAAAAACCCGTCTGGTTCACCAATGTCCTTTAGGAAACTGTTGTCCTTACCTGGTCTGGCCTACATGCAACTGCGCATCCATGGCAATGTGGTTGACTCTTAACTGCCCTCTGGGCAATAAAATGCTGACCTAGCCAGTGATGCCCAACTCCTGTGAATGAAGTACACGTTTATTATTTCTAAAGGTTTGGCAAAACGTGATCATGGTGAGCATTCGGAGAATGAAGTGACTGACAAAATATATAAAGTTGTCCCTATTAGCAACACTTGAGAGCTGTAATCATAACCCGATGTAACTGGAAACTTCCTTTAAGGTGTAAGGTTAATAAGATTTCTTTGTTGGCCCGTGCATTTGTATGTTTAAATACTAGTTAGGTTTAAGCAAGATAAATTAATTATACAAAGTGTGAACAAAGAGGTAAGGTGACAGCAGAGTAATTTTCAAATTCCTTTTTCTAATCAGTTGTCCAGATAAATATTAAACGTTGCCATGGTGATGGCTGTGACACAAGGATTCATGGACTAAAGACAATGGGGTACCAGGTTGTGAAGAAATCTGGAGTTTCAGTATCTGATGCTTCTGCGATTTGGTACTTGACCTTGCTAACGACGTTGGTGACTGCGTCCATAGAAACAAACCCCGACCTTGCGCAAAATGTCCTTCGAATAACACAGTAAGTAGTTCTTACTCCTATATTCAAAATATTTCTAATTGACCCAGGGATGATTCCAATTTCACACTGTGTAGAATCATGGAATCATGTACATACTGATTTTTTTTCTTCTTCCTCCACTGTTAGTTGGTGCCAGTGATACTCATTTCAAGGTATAACTTGCTGTTCTTTCTCTGCTTTTGTAGAAAAGCACTACAGCACATGCCACCGCTGTCCCTCACTGTAGGATCTACAGAGTTGCCAAGCTTCATGTCGTCGAATGTTTTAGAGAAAGTGGACAGCTTTCTCATCAGGATTGCAGGGTAATTTTAATTTTCATAACTTACAATGATGAATGGATATTGAATGCAATGCAAATGACTCGTGTGTTTTGAAAGTTTCCTCCAACTCTTCTACACCTTTTTACTCCAATTCTGACATTTAGGTATAGTTAGTTTCCTTATCCCTATCACTGGGAGCCATGCCTAGAGATTTGAAGGGTCAAACTTTAAGGTTCCCTCTCGAATCTCTTCACTTTCCACTTCTCTCCTGTAACACTTCTTCTGTGCCTCCCTCAAATTATGTTTGATAATATTTCTAACATGTTTTGTGATGTTTTAATTCCTTGAAGCTGCCTAAAAATAAGTTACATGAGTTGGCTAATGTGCTGCTTTGTGGTATACAGTGACTGGTTCAATTCTCCCTTCCTGAACCTTGTCCCCACTGGTTAAACAGATCACCAGTCTGCTCTCATCAGCCAGCAGCCTATTAGTCTCTGGGATTATGCTGACTTCTTCCTTTGCTAGCTTACACCATAGCAATTATCCCCAATATGACCCTTTTTTTGTAACCTTCATTGGCACAATAAATATCAGTAGGAAGCAACTTCAATCTAAATCTCTCTCTGTCACGCACTCACTCACCTCCAGTTTAAAAAAAAATTCAGAGTGCATCACATAGATATTTAAGGCAGCTACTTGATATTTGTAGATAATATTTAACAATAAGTTGTCTGAGTCCATAGATCACTTGTTCAATTCTTGGTCTGCCAATTTATATCAGAGGGTACAAAGTGCACTTCTGTCTCTGAAGCAGAGAGAATAAATTGATTATATTCTGGATTGCAATTCAGTCAACCATTTGCTGGAAGAAGTCTTATCTCTTATCAAATAGCCCACTGACCCTCTATGTCCTGTATGAGTAAGGATGTGGCTTGGTGGGTGCTCTACAAAAGAAGCCAGAACGAATCACTGCTTTTGGGAGTGTTATCCTTTTTATAAACAGCAAGATCTGTGGGATAGTTTTGAATGAAGTTGTAACGACACCTCTGCTATTTGTCCTTTGTACCTGGCTTTAATCTAATAGCTGCTTCAGTATCAGGAATGTGGATCTGATATCTTAATCCCACTCAACTAATGAATTGCACCATCTTGTATCTAAGAGCTTGTGTGGCAGTGCATGAATAAGAGATGTTTGGAGGGATATGGGCCAAGTGCAGGCAGGTGGGACTAGTTCAGTTTGGGACTGTTCGGCATGGACTGGTTGGAGCGAACAGTCTTTCTGTGCTGTATGACTACATCTTATCCTCTAAAATACTGCAGATCTTGGAAAACCGAAATAAAAATAGAACATTGTGAAAGTTCAGGTTTGTGTATAGAATGTTAGTGCGTCAAGCCGATAAGAAGTGGAAAAGTTAATGGTTTTAAGCAGGAATGGAAGGTGGAAGGAAAGGAAAGTGCAAAAGGAAGAATCTATGTATTGTGAAAGTTAAAACAAAGGATGATGCAAGATAAAAGAACAAGCAAAGAAAAACTGTGATCAGCACAGGCAAAAATGGGTACAGCGGAATTATTACTATCGCTGGTCATTGAAGAATAGTGGGAAGAGCAACCGTGATTCATTGAGATTGGAGGTCGTAAAATACTGAGCTGAGAAGCTTTTTTAGACTAATGGTGACTAAAGACAGAATGGTCAGTGGGAATAGGGTGGAAAAATCAAAATGATAGTGACTGGAAGCTTGGGATCAATGAAACAGAAGTATTCCATAAATCCAAATGTGTGTGTGTGGGCTTCCCATTCTCTATAGCAATTTATCTTGTGAGCATGAATTATCATGTGGAAAATTGAAAGAAGCATATACAAGTTAACTGTTGGTCTTTGGAGGGATATTTGTGGCCCTGGACAGAGAGCGGAGCAGTGGGAAAAGGTGTTGCATTTCCTGTACTCCAGTTGGAAGATGCAGTGGGAAAGGGAGTGAATACACAGGCTGATTGAAGAGCAGATTGCCCAGGGTGTCACCGTGGAAGTGTTCCCTTTGGAACACTGAAAGGAGGGGAAAATGGGTTTGGTGGTGGAATCAGAACTGAGATGATGAAATGATGAAGTGTAATCCATTGATTGTGAAGATTGGTGAGTTAGAATGTGTGGGGACCCTACCATGATCCTGAGCAAGATGGGGTCAATGCAGAAGTAAGGGTTTTAGATTAGATTAGATACAGTTTAGATTAGATCACTTACAGTGTGGAAACAAGCCCTTCAGCCCAACAAGTCCACACTCCAAAGAGCAACCCACCCAGACCCATTCCCCTACATTTACCCCTTCACCTAATACTATGGGCAATTTAGCATGGCCAATTCACCTGACCTGCACGTTTTTGGACTGTGGGAGGAAACCGGAGCATCCGGAGGAAACCCATGCAGACACTGGGAGAATGTGCAAACTCCGCACAGACAGTTGCCTGAAGTGGGAATTGACCCCGGCTCTCTGGCGATGTGAGGCAGCAGTGCTAACCACTGTGCCGTCCGGGAAATGGGTTGAGAGCACTGTCGAGCCTGAGATAAAGTGGAAGATGGGAGAGGTTGAACAGATGTGGAGAAGGCTCAATCATCAAACGTCTGGACAAAAATGGGGCGTGCCAGGAATAGGATAGGAGGAAAGAATGTTTCACAGTTCCCAAGAAAGGCTAGGCATAATCTATAATCCCAATGGGCTCTTGTCGAAATGTATTTGGAAAAAGTGAGCAGTGTCGAAAGAGGAGGAAAGCTGAGCCACCAGCCAAGGAAGCAGTGCAGTATTCTAATCTGGTGTGGTAGTAGGTGTGAGTTTTGCAGGGTGATTCTTCTGACTCCCTCCACCATTTTAACAGTTTCCAGTTTCTGGATCCTAACCATGTTCTCTCTATGGATTTCTAATTTCTGTGCTCTGTGTCCCTCATTTCCTGGTGCAGTTTTGTACCAATATGAGATGCAGTGCTTGTGCTTTGACTTCCTTCCTTTCCACTGTCTAAGACTCTCCCTCTCAGCTTACTGATGAAAGAGTGATTTCCTTGCACTCGTTTCAGTTTAGTGTTTGCAGTATTTCACTGTGGCCTTTTTTGCACAAACAGGGACCAAATACAAATTGGACGTTCATTCAGTCTGCAATTCTGACCCTAAAACCTCTGGTCATGATAATTCTTTGCCACACTCTCACTTTTTTATGATTTCCTTTGTTTTATATCCTTATTCTTTTGTCGTTCAACCTCTCCCCACCTTCTACTTTATCTCATTATTTCCACCCATTTCCTCATGCCATACCTCTGTATTTCCTCAAAAGTGTTGCCTCCTCTTATTCGTAGTCTCACTGGTCATTAGCCTAAAGCATTAACTTTATTTATATCACTCCCACATAGTGTTGAGTGTCTCACTTTATTTTTTCCCTGTTGTGTTCATGGAAAAATAAAAGACATTTTGTCACACTCAAAACCCCTTTGATAGGAACAGATAAATGAAGGTTGCTTTGTGATAATAATGATGAGCATGACCATTTCTAAAGTAATGTTCACTCATTTAGATCAATCTTGTGAAGAAAAATGAAATTGATTTAATATTTTTGAGCTGGATATTAAAGTTTGGACATTAAACTTTGGACCTAGGAGAAAATGTGTATTGGGCAGCATTGTGGTTCAGAGGTTAGCACTGCTGCCTCACAGCACCAGGGACTGGGTTGGATTCCACTTTCAGGTGACCGTCTGTGTGGAGTTTGCAGATTCTCCCCATGTCTGCGTGGGTTTCCTCCGATTTCCTCCCACAGCATAAAGACGTGCATGTTAGGTACATTAGCCAAGCTAAATTGCCCATAGTGTCCAGACATGTATAGGTTGGGTGAGTTAGCAATGGGAAATGCAGGGTTACAGGGTTAGGGTAAGGGGTGGGTCTACGGGGGGTGCTTTTTGGAGGGTTGGTGTGGATTCAATGGGCCAAATGGCCTGATTCCATTCTGTATGGATTCTGTGATTCTACGTTTGTCTGGTTTCTATCTGGGTTGTTCCAACTCTAGCACTAAACTAGAATTTCACAATCTCTGGTGACATTTTGTAGTCTGCTTTAGTTCATGTATTATTCTGAACCTGTCAACACTACATATTTTGAGTACATTCATTTTTAAAAATTATTTATTCTCTGGATATGTTTAACACTGGGCCAGATACACACAATGCCCCAAAAAGGCATTCTTCAAGCATATGCTTAGTTGTGGAATGTGACTGTGAGTGGCTTTCTCAGTCACTGAAGAGAGAAGTTACAATTAGATAAATTAGACCTTTTTTATCTGAACATATTCCTTGTTTCAAAAGAATTTCCTTCTATTGCTAGCACGTCTGGACTTGGTTCAGTTATGTCACGGAATTTGATGAAAATGCAGGCAAGGCAACATTGGCTAAGTCTGCATTTAAAGCTAATGCCACCACTAAGTGGAGTGCTGCATCTGCAAGTAGCATTTCTATTGATGTACTGTGCTCATCAGGTGCAAGTTAACTGACCCAATATCAGCAAAGCATTGATAGGTAGATTCTGAAATTAATATTCAAAAACATCTTAAAGATGAATGAATGCAGTAGGGTGTAAGGTAGAAGTGTTTCTATTAGACCGTAAGAAATAGGAACAGGATTAGACATTTTGGCCTGTACAGCCTGTGCTGTACCATGCAGTAGAATCATCATGGCTGATCTGACATTCCTCCTGGACACTTTCTGCCTCTTATCTATAACTCTTGATTCCCTGACTATCAAGAATCCATCTATCTCAGCCTTAAATATGCACAGATATTCTGTCCCCAAGCTCTCTGTAGCGTTCCAAAGACACTCAACCCTCTGAAAGAAGAAATTCCTCCTCCTCAGTCTTAAATTGGCACCTGTTAATTTTGAGGCTATGCCCTCTGTTTCTAGACTCTACCATGAGGGAAACATCCCCTCAGCATTTACCTGTTGAACCCCTTAAGAATTCTATATCTTTCAATAAGATCACCTCTCATTCTTCTAAACCCCAGTGAGTAGAGTCCCAACCTGTTTAGGCTTTGCTGATAAGACAATCCTTCCATATCAGAGTAATCCTAATGAACTTTCTCTGAACTGTCTCCAATGAAATGTTATCTTTCCTTAAATAAGGGGATCAAAACTGTGAATGCTCCTCTAGTTGTGGTCCCACCAGCACCTTGTGCAGTTACAGTAAGACTTGCCTACTCTTAGTCTCAAAACTCTTGAAATAAAGGTCAACATTGCATTGCTCTTCCTGATTCCCTGCTGCACCAGTGTGCTAGCTTTGTGTTTCATCAGTTACATGATGCTATTAGATCATGAGCTACTTCAAAAAGCAATGAAACCTTTTGCTGGAGACATGAGTGTACAACTGAATTAATTTTAGGAATGAGGTAAGTCAATTGGGAGAAGGGAGAAAGTGACTCAGGTGAGTTTTGCCATGTCTCGCCAGCTTTTGTCAATTGACTTTTCAAACTATGTGCGTGTGTGATGTCAAGCATAACTGAGCGTGTGCTGATGGATTTTGGTGGCTGCTTTTGAATTGGGAACTGACTCCAATTTGACAAATATGTTCGATTGTATTTTTGGATGGTGTACAAATAATTGGTTCATTGAACAACTTGGAGAGGTGGCATGTATTTCACGACTGCTGGATACAAGAAGCAGTCTGAAGACATTCCCACCACCCACCAACCTTGCAATATTGTCTTTGATTATTGTTGAGCAGTCTACTTCCGTTTCAGTTGCTGTGCCAATCCTGAAGCAGAGTTGACTCTCCTAGCATTTGCTTTGGCCAGAGGAAGCATAGCCAAAGTGATGACATCACTCCTGACCATCAGTGATCACTTGGACACAGAGTATGAGGCATCCCCACTCCTTACTGCCATGGCATCTGTACGACTAAACCAGCTTCAGAAATATGGTAGGTCTTGCTGTTATAATCTCTGCAGAAATTGATTTTTAAAATGGAGGAATCCCCACAAGCAAACCAAATTATATCAGTCTGAATCAGACATAGAAACGTACAGTTAGGAGCAGGAGTCAGCCATTCAACCTTTGACTCGTCTTTGCCTTTCAGTGACATTATAGCTGATCTGATTATAATTCCAAACACTTGCACCATTGATAACTTTCACCCTTGCTTAAGGATCAAGTGACCCCTCTCTCAACACTATTCAAGGACTCTGCTTCCACCAACCTTTTAAGGGAGAGCATTCGAAAAACTGATGATCCTCTGAGGGGAAAGAAATCGCACCTCGTCTCTGTTTTAAATTTGCTATCCTTGATTTTTAAGCAGTGACCATAGAGTCTCTCATAAGAAGGAACATCCTCTCTATACTTGGCTTGCACTACAGGTCCCTCAACGGCCATTGAGAGATTAAGGAACAAATATATCGGCAGATTATGGAAAGATGCAATGAAAACAGTTTCATAGTGGGTGACTTTAACTTCCCCAATATTGACTGGGACTCCCTTGGAGCAAGAGACTTAGATGGGACAGAATTTAACCGCATCCAGGGCGGTTCCTTGAAACAGTGTGTGGATAGTCCAACTAGAGGAGGGGCCATACTGGACCTTGCATTAACTAATGGGCCTGGCCAGGTGACTGACTTTTTAGTGGGAGAGCATTTCAGAAACAGTGATCATAATTCCTTAAGTTTTAAGATAGCTATGAATAAGGATATGTCTGGACCTTGCAGGAAAGTACTAAATTAGGGGAAGGCAAATTACTAATTACTTTGTGCCTTGATTCTAACTTTTTATGCAAGACACCCAGGTCCCACTGCAACTTAAGGTTCTGCAATCTTTCATAATTTTGATTTAAAAAAAACTTTAACCCCAACTAGACCATTTTATATTTCCCCGCATCAGACAATAGACAATAGGTGCAGGAGTAGGCCATTCTGCCCTTTGGGCCTGCACCACCATTCAATATGATCATGGCTGATCATCCTTCATCGGCATCCTGTTCCTGCCTTATCTCCATAACCCTTGATTCCACTATCCTTGAGAGCTCTATCCAACTCTTTCTCAAATGAATCCAGAGACTGGGCTACCACTGCCCTCTGGGACAGAGCATTCCACACAGCCACCACACTCTGGGTGAAGAAGTTTCTCCTCATCTCTGTCTTAAACGGTCTACCGCGTATTTTTAAGCTGTGTCCTCTGGTTCGGCACTCGCCCAACAGTGGCAACTTGTTTCCTGCCTCCAGAGTGTCCAATCCTTTCATAATCTTATATGTCTCAATCAGATCCCCCCTCAGTCTTCTAAACTCAAGGGTGTACAAGCCCAGTTGCTCCAGTCTTTCAGTGTAAGGTAGTCCCGCCATTCCAGGAATTGACCTCGTGAACCTACACTGCACTCCCTCAATAGCCAGAATGTCTTTCCTCAAATTTGTAGACCAGAACTGCACATAATACTCCAGGTGTGGTCTCACCAGGGCCCTGTACAGCTGCAGACTCCATTTGTCATGTGTTTTCTGACCCATTTAACCTACCTAGATGCTTTTGTAGCCTCCTATGTCATCTTCACAACTTCATTTCTTTGTGTCATCAGCAGATCTGGCAATTGTAACTAACATTCCTTCACCTAAGGCATTTAAATGAATTGTAAGTAGTTAAGATGCTAGCACTGATCCCTTTGGCACATCACTCGTGACATCTTGCCAAAACACCCGTTTATACCTTCTGTGTTTTCCTGGTAACCAGCCAGCCCCCTATGCCAAGCCAATATGCCCTCCTGAGCAGTCTTCTAATATGCTGCCCACCTTTGCAAAATTATGTACACTCTCATAAACATTTATCAACAGGTTAAAAGTAAATAAGTAAATTAATTTTGATTTAAATAGCTGATACAACAAAGATGTGCCTTGCATAGTGCAAGGACTCTCATTACTTCAAATGTGGTATCCCACTCAGTCTGAGTCTGTTTTAAATCAACCTTGGTTTTAAAGGCTCTCACTTGCCATCCAATTATTTCTTTGAGTTATGTTAGTCAAGTGGCTGTATTTCACCTGACGTCCCTGGACATGCTTACTATTGACAAGGTAGATGCAAGGTTTGTGAAGGTTTGTAGCTCAGGTTGAGGTTTAGGGTGTGGGTTTGCTCACTGAGCTGTAGGTTTGATATCCAGACGTTTCATTACCTGGCTAGGTAACATCATCAGTGGCGACCTCCAAGTGAAGCGAAGCTGTTGTCTCTTGCTTTCTATTTATATGTTGGTCCTGGATGAGGTTCCTGGGGTTTGTGGTGATGTCATTTCCTGTTCGTTTTCTGAGGGGTTCTTCAAGATAGAAGAGACATTTAACATCATCAACAACACCCTCACAGACATAAAGTTCACCAAGGAGGAAGAAACCGACAACAAACTCACATTCCTGGACGTCACAGTCGAAAGAACAGACAACGGAGAACTACAAACCTGCGTATACAGAAAACCGACAAACACTGACCAAATACTTAACTACACCAGCAACCATCCCAACACACACAAACAAAGCTGTATCAGAACACTGTTCCAACGAGCCACACTCTCCTCTGCAGCACAGACAAACTTCGGAAAACAGAGGAGAACCACCTATACAACGTATTCAAGAAGAACGGATACTCAAAAAACACAGTGTGCAGATTCCTCAAGAACAAACCACGACAAGCAGACCAAACACAGCCAGAAACCCTAACCACCTTACCATACATCAAAGAAGTTTCAGAAATGACAGCCAGACTACTGAGACCCCTCGGAATCCTAGTAGCACACAAACCCACCAACATTGTCAAACAAAAACTAACAAACTTAAAACACCCAGTACAACCCATGGACAAAACCAACGTCATCTACAAAATTCCATGCAAGGACTGCCACAAACACTACTTAGGACAAACAGGAAGAAAGTTAGCCACCAGGATACACGAACACCAGCTAGCCACAAAAAGACACGACCCTCTCTCCCTCGTAGCTCTACACACTGAGGAAAAAAAACACCATTTCGACTGGGACAACACATCTATCCTGGGACAGGCTAAGCAGAGGCATGCCAGAGAATTCCTGGAGGCTTGGCACTCCAACCACAATGCCATAAACAAGCACATAAATCGAGATACCATCTATCAACCCCTCAGAAAACAAACCGGCAATGACATCACCACAAACCCCAGGAACCCCATCCAGGAGAAAGATATAAATAGAAAGCAGGAGACAACAGCTTCGCTTCACTTGGAGGTTGCCACTGATGATGTTACCGAGCCAGGTAATGAAACGTCTGGATATCAAACCTACAGCTCAGCGAGCAAACCCAAACCCTAAACAAGGTAGATGCCCATTCTCTCTTGGATTGTGGTTCAGAATCCCTAGAGACTACTTTCTCTGTTCTGTTTAAATGTTGAGGTAAACACTGGCAAAACCCGTGAGTATAGTTCATTGCCCAAGCCATCAAGCTTCCTGTTTTTTATGTTTGGTCCCGAATAACACACGCGAACATACGACAAATCTTTATCCCATTTGGAGACAATCTCCTCTTTTTGCTTTTGACCAGTGTGTTCTGAACTGCTGAATAGAAAGCGAAAACAGAAATTGCTCAAAGCTCAGCTGGTCTGGCAGCATCTGTGGACAGAAATCAGAGTTAATGTTTTGGGTCGGGTGACCCTTCCTCAGAATGCGGAAAATGTTAGTTTTTATGCAGAACACCAGGAAGGGGTAAGGAGTAAACAATAGGTGGAGGTAGGGCCCAAAGAGAGAAGAACGGTTGGACAGTTCTATCAACTAAGTAAAAACAAACACCTGAAGATTAATTCCCTTCACAAACTCAATTTTAACACTCAGATCTTCATGCTAGGTGATTGGTAACCCTCCATTTGCACGAATAGGACTCATTTTCTTTGGGAACTTTTCACAATGGCATATGAAAATAGAGAATTCTTGTTCTGGTTCGCATGTTAGACAACTACTGCACAATTCACCATCAAACTACAGTTTAGCAAAATTGGTTAACACTATTGTCTTGTAGACTTGTGTTGATCACTTATTTACTCTGTTTGGTAGCTTTGGCCAAAGAGGTTTTTTTTTGATAACACAGAAGACCACAATCAGCATTGCATGTTTTGTGCACATGCTTGATATTGACCTTCCCCAGAGTTCGTCCTTTGGTAGGTGAATGTTATTTGAAGATTGGAGACAGTACGCTCTCACAGAGGTTATCTAATGATCTCAAGTGATGTGAAGGTTTCCACTTATATGACCTGTGACTGCCTTTTGTTTTTAGTGTTTGAAAGTACACAGCTAAAGATTTGCTTTCACGTTCTCTTTACAGGGAAACCACTACAGTTGACTGTGGAGGCATGCGATGCCAAAGAAGGGAAAGAAAAGGGATTTGGACCGACTGCTGTGCTTTATGAATCGCTGCTGGGAGATGGTAAATGTTTTAACTGTAGTTCTTCAACAAGTGCTTGTACATTCAGGGGCAGAGAGGATGACAAGGCAGTGGGAGAGGGAAATGACGGACATCTGTCACATTTCTGCAAAGGTAATGGCAATGGAAGTCCATTGGGTGAGGGTTATACCTGTGGCTTATTATTCAGTAACAGCACAGGTTTTAAACTTCCGCAACATGTCTTTGGATCTTTGTCAATGAAGAGTTTTGGTGAGAGGTGTTTTTACTCTCCAGGAACATAGTTTTGCATCTGCAGTCACTTGTCTCCCTTATTCTGTTGCAGGATTTCTGTCTGAGGCCGGCCATACACGAGCCAGCTTCATTTTGTCGTCCAGAACAAAACTATCCATTCAGGTTTCTCAGGTTAGGATCAAGGTAAGCACTGGAGGTGTGGGCACAAATATGGGCTCAATTACTTCCAAACCTGCCTAGGTCTCAATGATACATCTGGGTCCTCCACTTCCTTCCTGTTCCGCGCAGTCATGAATTTAAGAACTTGGCAATCCTCCTCAATTCCTTCAGAGCTTCATTCCTCCCAACCCTTGCAATCTTTGGTGGCCTCTCCTATACCATTCGGATCTTTGAGTTTTCTCTCAGTTTTTAGAGATCCTCTGTTTCGAACCAACTTACTGAGATCTGGATGTTGGCCAGGGATGGAGAGTTTGAGATATAAACGATTGGATAGGCTGGAACTTTTTTCACTGGAGCATAAGAAATTATGGGGTCACCTCATTGAAGTGGATAAAATCAGGAGAGACCTAGATGAGGTGAATGGCAAGGGTCTTTTCTCTAGGTTGGGGGCATTTCAAGATGAGGGTGCATCTTTTTAAGGTGAGGGGAAAAAGATTTAGAAAGGGTATGAGGGGCAACTTTTTTTTTAAGAGTGGTTCATGCATAGAATCGTAGAATCATCAACCGTATGCAAGCAGGCCATTTGACTCATCGAATCCCGCCTGGACCCACCCCATCGCTGTAACCCTGTATTTCCCATGGCTAAACCACCTTGCCTGCAAAACCATGAGCACGATGGGTAATCTAGCCTGGCCAATTGACCTAACTTGTACATCTTTGGACTGTGGGAGAAAACTGGAGCACCCGGAAAAAACTCAACGCAGATGCAGGGAGGATGTGCAAACTCCACACAGACAGTCACCTGAGGGTGGAATCAAACCGGGTCTCTGGCGCTGTGAGGCAGCAGTGCTAACCACTGAGCCTCTGTGCTGCCCAATGGAATGTACTGCCTGACAAAGTGGTGGATGCAGGTTACAGTTAGAACATTTAAAAGACAATTGGATAAGTTGTTGAACTGGAAACGTTTGGAAAGATTTGGGCCAAGCGCAGGCGAGGGGACTGGTTTAGTTTGGGAAAGCTGGTTAGCATGGTCTGGTTGGACTGAAGGGTCTGTTTCCATGTCATATGACTCTGACTTTACCTTCCCACAGACCTGTCCCTTTCAATTCTGTCCTAATCCCTCCCTTCCCCTTTCATTTTGGTGCTCTCTCTTTGCTCTAGGTGCTCCCGTTGAGATTTGTCCGCCATGTGTCATGTTAATAGGGTTTCGGTACATGTCCAAGGAGCAGTCAATTCAACCGGCCTGTTCATGTCGTTTTTCTTTGTGTTTTACTCAGGTGCACAATGGAGCTAAAGGAGCCAAATGTGGTTTGATCTTTGCATATAATGATGAGTCAGAAACTTTCGATGCAGAGAAACATTTCCAGAGGTTTGAAAAATACAATAAGTGGAAGCTGCAAGAATTCCGGCAGTTTGTGAGGGAAAGGTGAGGCAAACATCGAACTGCACAAACTAATTTAGATCACAACAAAAACCAGAAAACACCAATGTGAATGTTTTCCGGTCAAGTTTTGCAAGTGTCTGTGCTGAGATGTCAGGACCTTGTTGCATGAGCTGGCTCAGATATATAAAATTTAGGTAGCTGCAGCAATAAAGGAATTATTTAATTTAAACAAAAGTAAAAATGCTGCAGATGCTGGAAATCTGACATGAAAAGAGAGAATGTTGGTGAAACTCATCAGGCCGAGCAGCGTCTGTGGACTGAGAAACAGAGTTAACATTTTGAGTTTGATATGTCACTTCTTCTTAACATCTCAAAACGTTAACTGTTCCTTTTCTCCCCAGATGCTGCCAGATCTCCTGAGTAGCTGCAGCATTTTGTTTCTGTTTGGGTTAAAGGTTTAATTGCGTACGTGTGGGTCTGCATTTGTCAGTTTCTTATCTCAGGCTGACGTAATTGTGTAAATAGATCTCCAAACCTATTCTCATGTTGAATGTATTGCTGGTGCTACATATGTGCACTGGAGGTTGTTTCAAACAGCAAATATTCAGTGTTTACTTTGTCTGAAGCACATGATCTACATTAAAGCTCAGTTACAGAAACTGCTGCTGAGAATTTGTCCACTTGTCTTGTTTTTATCTTGACATCTGTGGAGAAAGAAATGATAGAATAGCACTTAATCACAAGGTCATCATGGAATAGATTCAATGGTAGCATTGCTGGTTCCATATCGTGCATTCATATGAATCTCTTTGTCTCAGTCTTAAATTAGAGACTTTTCTTTTCAGCTGCTGTCCCCTAGTGCTAGTATCTCCTCAAGCATCCTCACAGCATTCACACTATAAAGTCCCCTCAGGATCTTTTAATGCCTTACTAAGGTCACCTCTCATTCTTCTTAGGTCAGTCTAACCATTGCTCATGAGTTAACATTCTCATTCTAAGAATGACTCGAGTGAACCTTCTCTCAAATGTTTTCAACACAATTATGTCCATTCTTTTCAAAAAAAAACTACATTATACTTTTGATGTGGTCTCACCAAAGCTCTATAGCTTTTGTAAAACATCCCTAATTTTATCCTCCGTTCACTGTAATAACAGCAGCATCAATTTGCATTCTTCGTCACTTGCTGTACCTGCACTCAAAGTTGTCTTTCATGTACCTGAGCACCTATGTGTTTTGCAGTCTCTCTGTAATAATATACTGCTTTTCTCTTCCAATACAGATGAGATAACATTTTCCCAAACAGCACTCCCATCTGCCAATTTCATGCCCACTCACTTAACCCATCTCTACGCTTTGCAGTCTCCATGTCTTTTTCACAACTTACTTTGTTACTTACCTTTTATGACGTGCAAATTTAGCAGCTGTACATTTAGTTCCTTTATAAAATCATTTATGGAGATTGTAAACAATTGAGGCCCCAGAACTCAGCCCTCTGGCCTCTCATTTATTTTATGCCAATATGAAAATGTTTCCTTTGTGGCTACACTTCATTTCCTGTTAGGTAACTGATTCTCAATCCATAATATTTAGACATTGGGTATTATTAATATGCTGAAAACTCTGCTCTTTCAGTACAATTTATTGTAAGAAAATATTGGTCTCTTCACTTAGGGGCATCTACTGTTGCAGTTATCTTGGAAGTTGCATGTTGTTTGGTTTAATAATGAATGGTTATTTGCATCCATCTACACCAGGCACAATGGCCACAGTACTGACCTGGATGAACCTGTTGGCTGGTTTGAAATGGAAGATGAATGGAATGAGGCAGAAGTAAAATTACAGACCTGCCGAATCAGCAAGGTAATGAAGGACTGACTCACTGTCTTCAAGGTTTGCAGTAGAACTGAACTGTTGATTGGCATTTGTTTAGTTGAGTTATTGTGTTTATTTTGTTTAGTACGTGTATACTCAGTCTTGCACCAGCCTTGCCACCAACTAGTTGGAGTTCTTTAAGCTACTGTCACTTTTAATCAATGACGATGGTCTGCACCACAACAGCAGCCTGGTGATTGTAGAAACCCAATAATGTTAGATGGTTCATAAAGGCTTTGACCAGTCCAAAAATGGTTCAAAAGAGCCCAGTGTAACTGTGGGACATGAAAGCAGGGTGGGGACGTAGTTTGTTCTATAATGAGGAAGTGATTTCTACTTGATGTTTCCTCCTTCTAAACCTTCTGCCAAAAACGGTCACTACTTGGTTCTAACCATAGTGGGCGGTGTAAGAGACAGTGTTTTCTGCATCTGGTTTGAGAAGGTCCTTGGTAAGGGCAGGCTGAGGTTGAGTAGACTATAGGGTCATGCGTGTTACAATAATTACTTTGCTGAAGCAGAGACAAGGAAGTAAGGTGTAAATATTGCTCAGAATTGGGAGCCAGGGAGGTGATTTGGTCAAAGTTCAGTTGTATATTTGATAAGTTTGATGTGGTCAGATTGCTGTCATATCTGGGCACAGTATTCTGCAATTAAATACGTAATGGCAAGAGTAGAGCCATTTACTGTTAGGAATCGGCCAGAATTACTGAGGAGGTTATTGTGGATTTTACTTTTTACTGCAGTATTGAGGTGTTATCCACAGCGGTGACAAAGCCCAGATAAATGTTGGAGATTATGTTTCAGTCTCCCTCAATCTCAGGTGATGTTTAGTTCCATCATGGTGCTGGTATTATAAAGTTGGAGTGTACCAAAGAGACAAACTACTGTTTAATGAAAGACCTCGTATCTTGAGGTAGCCAGCTAACTTTGCAATATTATTGTCAGTCCATTGTATTGGATTGTTATTTTTGTTGTTCCAGCAAGGTCAAAGTTGTTGGCAAAGTCAGCATTTGTTGTTCAGCCTTGAGGGTGATTGTGAGCTGCCTTCTTGAATCACTGCACTATCTCATCACTGTTTGTTAATTCTTTTATGAGTTTGGCGAGGCTAGCATTTACAAGCCATCCCAACTTGCCCTTCCCAGGGTAGTGGTGAGCTGTTGTCTTGAATCACTGCCGTCCTCGGGGTTTTGGGGGACACGCAGCTTTGGAGAGTCAGTGTGCCAACAGACATGGTCTCCATAGATATGTTTCTGGGACTGCATTGAGGGCAGATTATTGGTGTGCATGCTAAATGCCAACTTGTTGAACGCAAGTTGAACAGGGGTCAGAGGAAACACTTCAAGCACATCCTGAAATTATAATTGAATAAATGCTATATATCTGCTCTGACATGAGAATCTCTTGCCTGAGACTAGCCAAACAGGACCATGAAACATTGAGAAGGTGCCACTCACTCCAGCTCTCTCTGATATGCCCAGGTAGGATGGAAAGCCCTTCCCAAAATACGCACCCACCTATGGCTGGGTCATTGGATCCATCGAGTTCCCACAGGACCCATAACTCGGGAACAAGGGAAAGTTATCCCTGGTGTCGAGGACCTGGACTAAAGAGCTGACACATTAGACAGAGCTGGGGCTAAGACAGACCCTTGGGGTTAGTTCTCGTTAGCAGTATTGCAGCCTGATTCATCTGTCTTTTTGTCACACTTCAACAGCATCAGTCACCCACGGAGGGAGAGCCCTTGATATTTTGACAAATAAGCCAATGTGCCAGGCTGTTTGTACGCTGCAGTGAAGTCACAGAATCTTCACTCTGTTTGGACATACCTTTGAAAACGTCAGTTCAAGGCAGTAATGCAGGGACTAATCGAGTGCTTCTTCCTTACTGAAAACCCTGCTGAGTCCATCACCCAATGTTCTCCCCTTCTGCCTTGATCCACTAGAGGGTTAGGTGCTCCACTACCCCTCAGCACACTGTGAGCAGGGGTATTGGTTGAGTTTGATGGTAATTTTAGATCTTTGCTGCCTTTGGGAGGCTGATGCAAGGAGAAAGTGAGGACTGCAGATGCTGGAGATCAGAGTCGGGAGTGTGGTGCTGGAAAAGCACAGCAGGTCAGGCAGCATCCGAGGAGCAGGAGAATCCACAATTCGGGCATAAGCCTGATTCCCTATGAAGGTCTTATGAGGTCATGTTGAGGCTGTACAGGACATTGGTTAGGCCACCTTTGGAATATTGTGTGCAAGCCTGGCCTCCTTCCGATCAGAAGGATGTTGTGAAACTTGAAAGGGTTCAGAAAAGATTTACAAAGATGTTGCCAGGGTTGGAGGATTTGAGCTATTGGGAGAGGTTGAATAGGCCGGGAGCATCGGATTTTCCCTGGAGCATCGGAGGCTGAGGGGTGATCTTATAGAAGCTTATAAAATAATGAGGGGCATGGATAGGATAAATAGTCAAGGTCTTTTTCCCTGGGGTGGGGGAGTCCAGAACTAGAGGGCATAGGTTTAGGATGAGAAGGGAAAAATATTAGAGACCCAAGAGTCAACTTTTTCACACAGAGGGTGGTACGTGTATGGAATGAGCTGCCAGAGGAAGTGGTGGAGGCTGGTACAATTGCAACACTTAACAGGCATCTGGATGGATATATGAATAGGAAGGGTTTGGAGGGATATGGGGTACGTGC
Organism: Hemiscyllium ocellatum; assembly: GCF_020745735.1. Classification (NCBI taxonomy): domain Eukaryota; kingdom Metazoa; phylum Chordata; class Chondrichthyes; order Orectolobiformes; family Hemiscylliidae; genus Hemiscyllium; species Hemiscyllium ocellatum. Next base: position 50,282,771 of record NC_083431.1, read on the forward strand.
TGGCAGGTGGGACAAGATTGGGTTGAGATATCTGGTCGGCATGGACGGGTTGGACCGAAGGTTCTGTTTCCGTGCTGTATGACTCTGTGCCTGAAACTTTAATTCTCCTGCTCCTCAGAATGCTGCCTGACTTAGTCATAGAACATAGAACCTAGTTCTGGACTCCCTGATCCCAGGGAAAAGACTTTGTCTATTTATCCTATCCATGCCCCATATAATTTTGTAAACCTCTATAAGGTCACTCCTCAGCCTCCGACGCACCAGGGAAAACAGCCCCAGCCTGTTCAGCCTCTCCCTGTAGCTCAGTTCCTCCAACCCTGGCAGCATCCTTGTAAATCTTTTCTGGAATCTTTCAAGTTTCACAACACCCTTCCAATAGGAAGGAGACCCGAATTGCACACAATATTCCAACAGTGGCCTAACCAACGTCCTGTACAGCTGCAACATGACCTCCCGACTCCTGTACTCAATACTCTGACCAATAAAGGAAAGCATACCAAACGCCGCCTTCACTATCCTATCTACCTGCGACTCCACTTTCAAGGAGCTGTGAACCTGCACTCCAAGGTCTCTTTGTTCAGCAACACTCCCTAGGACCCGGCTTCCTGTGTTTTTTCAGCACTGCTTGTTGAGGCTGATGTTAGAGTTGTTGAGGAATTTGTAATGATGGGGTTTTTCTAATGCGATCTGTAAATTTAATATGTTTTCTCACGTATTGTGCAGCTTTATGCTTTCTATTTGTATTATATAAAATTGGGTAAAAACTCTGTTCTGAACTTGAAAGTCTGCACTTATTGAAGATAGCTGTGTAGCTCCTGTAGATGATGAGCAGGGAGGATTTTCATTATTGACATTTGATGTGCCGGTTGGTGCCAGTAGATGGCATCTGTGTAGCGACTATTTCGACAAACAGCCTTCTGCAAATTATAACAAAGATTTGACTTGTTCTTTGAGTGCTCGTGACCTACTTTCTGCTGGCAGAGGTCTTCCAGATGGTTAGGCAGTGGTGTGGGCCATGCAGCTGCTGGACTGCTAGGCAGTCACTTTTCAAATGTGGCTTGAATTTGAATTGTGCATGGGTGCCACGATGGCTCAGTGATTAACACTGCTGCCTCAGTGCCACGGACCTGGGTTTGATTCCAGCCCCAGGGGGAACTGTCTGTTCTCCCCCGTCTCTGCGTGGGTTGTCTCTGGGTGCTTCGGTTTCCTCCCACAATCCAGAGATGTGCAGGTTAGATGAATTCGCCATGCTAAATTGTCCCATAATGTTCAGCAATATGTAAATTAGGTACGTTAATCAGGAGTAAATGTAGGGGAGTAGGTCTGGGTGGATTGGTCTTTGGAGGGTCGGTGTGGACTTGTTGGGCCGAAGGGCCTGTTTCCACACTGGGGATTCTGTGTTCTATGAAATGCACAATGACGTTTCAGTAAATCTGATCAGGTTTGTCATTTGTCTTGCAGAGACTATGTAACCATCAATGACCCAAACAAGACAGTAGTTCAGTCAAAATCATCTGCTATTTGTTGTTTTTATTTGTTCTCGGGAGGTCAGCGTTGCTGGCAAGGCCAGTGTTTGTTGTTCATCCATGAAATTGGGTGATTGGGAATTAGTGCCTTGAACCACTAGACTCTCTCATCACTGTTCCTGTATTCTTTCATGGGTTTGGACATGGCTAGTCTAGCATTTGCAGGCCATCCCAGCGTACCCTTCACGTTGTGGGGAAGCTAGTTTTTTTAAATCATTGCAGTCCTCGGCATTTATGGGGTGCACACAGTGCTATTAGAGAGGGAGTTCTAGGATTTTCACCTGGTGATACTGATGGAATTTGCAAGTCAGAATGATGAGTAGCTTAGAGGGGACCTCCGAGATGGTGATGTTCCCATGTATCGCTGCCCTCGTCATTTTTGATGGGAGTGGTCGTAAGTTTAGAAGGTGTAGTCTAAATAGATTTTGTGTATCTCTGCAGTTCCAACACATCATCAACAACATCTCATGAATGAATAAATGAGGTAAAAAGGAGGACAAATTCAAACCAGGAATGATTAATCTATCAGGCTACCTGCGATCATCAGTTAAGTGGGGGAATGATTTTTCAGCAGTGCTATCAAGTGACCTGTATACTGTAATAGCTTGCTCACTCAGCTCCGGACCTCATTACAGCCATGGTCCAAACATGGATAAAAGCTGAATTCCCGAGGTGAGGTGAGAGGCTGCATTTGACAGAGTCTGGCGTGAAGGAGCCAGGCAAAACTGAAGTTAAAAAAATCAGGAGGAAAACACCACTGAAGGGAGTCATACCTAGCACAAAGGTGGTGATCGGAGGTCAATCCTAGGACATTCTCTGCAGGAGTTCCTAAGGGTAATGTCCTAGGCCCAACCATCTTCAGCTGCTTCATCAATGACCTTCCCTCCATCACAAGGTCAGATGTGCAGCTGTCCACCCTTGCTTGTGCAATGTTCAGCACTACTAGCGACTCCACATACTGAAGCATATGCCCAAATGCAGCAAGACCTGGGTAATAGATAATTGGAAGTAACATTTGTATCAAAAATTCCAAACAATGATTATCTTCAACAAAAGAGAATCTAACCATCTCCCCTTGATACTCAGACATTATCAGCATTGACCTCCCCTACTTTCAACATCTTGTGGGTTACCATTGACCAGAAGCCATTTTGTGCCATCCATAGCATCACTCTGACTCCAGGAGCAGGTAAGAGGTTGGGATGTCCCGCCCTCAAAAACCTGTCTGTCATCTGCAAGGCAGAGACAGGAGTTTAATCGGATACTCCCCACTTGCACCAGCAACACTCTGGAGATTCAGCACCATTCAGGACAAAGCAGTTTGTTTGATTGGCAAACTGCCTTTAATATTCACTCCTTCCACCTCTGTTCAAGCCAAAAGCCTTAACCACTATATATGGAAGCCCACATCCAATGTATTAATCAAAAGTTGTTTACATTTGTTAAAATAAGTTTGCTCGCTGAGCTGGAAGGTTTGTTTTCAGACATTTCATCACTTTACTAGGTGATATCTTCATTGAGCCTCCGGTGAAGCACTGGTGTTATGTCCTGCTTTCCTTTTCTGTGTTTAGGTTTCCTGGGATTAGTGATGTCATTTCCTGTTCATTGTCAGAGGGTGGTAAATGGGTCCAAATTGATGTGTTTGTTGATAGAGTTCGGGTTGGCATGACTTGCTTTAAGGAGTTCTCATGCATGTCTCTGTTTGGCTTGTCAAAGGATGGATGTGTTGTCCAAGTCGAAGTGGTGTCCTTCCTTATCTGTATGTAAAGGTACTAGTGAGAGAAGGTCATGTCTTTTTGTGGCTAGTTGATGTTCACATATCCTGGTGGCTAGTTTTCTGCCTGTTTGTCCAATGCAGTGTTTGTTACAGTCCTTACACAGTATTTTGTAAATGACATTAGTTTTGCTCGTTGTCTGTATAGGGTCTTTCAAGTTCGTTTAGCTGCTGTTTTAGTGTGTTGGTGGTTTTGAGAGTTACTATGATGCCAAGGGGTCTGAGTAGTCTGGCAGTCATTTCCGAAATGCCTTTGATGTAGGGGAGAGTGCCTAGGGTTTCTATACACTTAGCTTGATTGGGTTTGTTGCTGAGAAATCTGCAGACTGTGTTCATTGGGTACCCGTTCTTTTTGAACACGGTGTAGATGATTTTCCTCTGGTCTGCGTAGTTCCTCTGTGCTGCAGTGTGGTGGCTTATTGAGATAATGTTCTGATGCAGCTTTGTTTGTGGATATTGGGATGATTGCTTCTGTAGTTCGGTATTTGGTCTGTATGTGTTGTTTTTCTGTAGACGCTGGTTTGAAGTTCCCCATTGGCTGTTCTCTACTGTGACATCTAAGAATGGCAGTTTATTGTTGCTTTCCTCCTTTTTTTGTGTGTGAATTTTATGGGACAACACGTCCATCGTAAGATAAGCCAAACAGAGAGACGCACGAGAATTCCTAGAAGCATGGCATTCCAACTGGAACTTGATCAACAAACACATCGATTTGGAACCCGCCTACCACTCTGGGGAAAAAGAACAGGAAATAACATCACCAACCCAAGGAAATCTAAGCACATGAATAGAAAGCAGGATGTAACACCACTGCTTCACCGGAGGCTGATGGATGATGTTGCCTAGTATGGTGGCGAAACGTCTGAAAATGAACCTTCCAACTCAGCGAGCAAACCTACACCCAGAACCTCCAACTTGAGCTACAAATCTTCTCAAATTTGTTAACATATTTGAAAATATAAGCTACACAGCTTATGCCTTTAACTTGAATCTATTAAGAGTTGGTTGAAGGTCATACTGTGTTCCAGAACTAGCCACACTTCTGGTCAAGCTGTTGCAGTGCAGCTACAACATTGACATCCACACAACAGTATCCTGTGATTGAATAAACGAGGTAAAAAGAGAGCAAATCCAAACCAGGACCACCACTGACATTTTTGATGGCCATGGGTTTCTTGTGAACATCAAATGGGTATTCAAGTGATTTGGTGTAATCCTTGTTAATCAGTTGATATTCTAGATCCATGGTTTTTGAAATATTAGTTAAGGTCTTTGGACTGGGGCAAAGGTTTAATGGTATCAGCCTTCTCAGCCGCTTTTGTTGAATGACTCTTTTGCATTGAAAATGACTGCGCTCCATCTTAATCTTTTTTTGTTCCCCTAGTATCTGATGGTGAAGTTTCTCTGTCCCCGCCAAGCGGATGAGAACAACGTGCGTATTGGCATCAAACATCTAAGTATTCGAGGTTACTTGAGACCATCCAATCAAGAGTATCTCTCTCTCTCTGATACAACGTCAAGCGGTCGTGTTACTGGGCAGACCCTCTTGTTGAAGACACTCTACTTTGTCCAGCAACTGGCCCAGGATGCAGTATGTTAAAATACATTTTTAAAATTCCTCATAAACTATCGGGCAGTGAAGACGTGAGGGGAAACCTTTATATACAGTCAGTGCAGGAATCGGGAATGCACTGCCTGAGGGTGTGGTAAAGGCAGGTTCCGCTGAGGCATTCAAGGGGGAATTGGATTATTATCTGAAAGTTAAAAATGTGCAGGGGTATGGAGAAAAGGCAGGAAAATGGCAATTGTGCTCTGTACGTTCAGACAGCTGACACAGTCGATGGACCAAATGGCCGCCAACTGTGCTGTGATAATTCTGTGATGTGTTGTACCTCGGATTTTCTCCACTACTGCGACTTTTGCTGGGGTGTTAGTTCCAAGCATTATCAGCTCTTCATATCTTCCCACCTGATGATTCATTTGTATTACGGCCCAGTGGGCGGCTCTCCACTTGGCTATGGTTGATTGTAAAAAGTGAGGTCTGCAGATGCTGGAGATCACAGCTGAAAATGTGTTGTTGGTTAAAGCACAGCAGGTTAGGCAGCATCCAAGGAACAGGAAATTCGACGTTTCGGGCCAGAGCCCTTCATCAAGAATGATGAAGGGCTCTGGTCCGAAACGTCGAATTTCCTGTTCCTTGGATGCTGCCTAACCTGCTGTGCTTTAACCAGCAACACATTTTCAGCTATGGTTGATTGTAGCCAGACAGATTTTCTCTTTGAGTCCAAGATTCATGCAGCAGAGGAGAAGATTATTGGGTAGTTACGCCTGTGCTGATTCATCCAAAGAGCTGTCCAGATAAACCCACCGGTGTGCCCTTTTGCCCCACAACCTTTTTGTCTTCCATTTCCCTTTTGATAATTGTTACTGAATCCTGCCCACTGTTTTAAGCCACGGATTTCAGATCAGAACAACCAGCTGCTGAAGATATTTTTGCTCATCTCACCTCTGTTTCTTCAGGTATTTACCTCGAATCAATGTCATTGCTGACCAGTGTTAAATATTTCCTTTGATCAAAAATCATTATGATTTCAACACCTCTATTCAATGGCAGCTTAAGTTTGCCTGGTGTATGCAGAGTAACTCCAGTGTTTGTAGTTTATCCATGTGATTGACACCCTGTGTCGTCCTCCTCATTTGAGTAAATCTTCTCTGCGGTCTCTTCCAACATCCTCCTTAAAGAATGGGATTCAAAAGTAGTCACGGTCCTTTAACTGGACCTAACCAGTAATTCTGGCAGGCATGGGATAACTTCCTTACTTTTGTATTCTCTGCATCTGTTTATAAATTCAAGAATCCACACCTTTTTTTTTTAAATAGTCCTCACAATTTTGTGATTTCAAAGATGTAAATCACCAGGCCCGAGCCCCATTTAGAATTGTGCCCTTTAATCTATATTGCCTCTGTCATTTTCCTACCAAAATGCATCACCAGTTGTTTTACTGTAAGTACCATTTTTATGTGAAGTCAGTCACTTTCTCACACTCTGTACTCTGCTTTTTTAGCGTTTCAGGTCAACTGCAAACTTTGAAATATATCCTGGATATGTATCAGAAAATGCAGTAATCCTAATTCTGCCCCTTAAAAAAACCATGAGTGTTTAATTTTATCTAGGGCAAAAAAATGATCTTTCACTCTGACTGCTTTCTCTCTGTTAGCCAGTTTCCATTGTCCCTTTTAATCTCTTCAGCTTTAGTTTTCCTAATGCGTCTATTTTCTACATTATCAAGTGAGTGTGCACATTGACCTCACTAATTTCTTCAGTGAACCTAGTCAAGTTGACTGAAAGCAATTTGGCTTCAGCAAATCAATTCTGATCATTTTTGTTCATTCGGATAATATTGAAAACTCGTATTAACCCCAGCAAGGACCAATGTGAGCCTTCTACATAATGAGGTATGATTGGTGTGGGTGGTCTGTATTGTGTTGCCCAGTGGCTTCATGGTTAACCGATGTACTTCCTTCACCTGTAGGCAGAATTGAGAGAGCGGAGGGTAAAGCAGAAACCTAACCTGGACTATTCAGATCTTAATCTACAGCTCTTCTGGAATTTCTATGAAAAGTTCAGACAAAAGTAAGCCAGCATTTCTTTTTCTTTCGTCTGATTTTATTCTTGTGGCTTGACTTCCTTAGTGCAGAGAGTCAAGTTATAGTGGAATTTTCAGGTGATAGTTTGGGTTCTGCCAGGGCCCCCGGTTCCTGATATAATCACAGCCTGGGTGAAAGGTACTGAACTCTAGGAGTGAGGTGTGAATGATCAGACTTGACCTCAAGGCAGCCTTGGGGAGTAGGGGAAACTGTACTAGCTGGAATCATTGCAGGCACAAGGAAGATGGCTGTGGCTGCTGGAGGTCAGTCATCTCAGGGCTGGGGCAACACTATTGGAGTTTCTCAGGGTAATACCCTAGCCTCAACCATCTTCAACTGTTACATCAATGAACTGCCCTCCATCATAAGGTCAGAAGTGAGGCTGATTGCTGATGTTTACCCAATATTCAGCACCATTCATATCTCCTGTCAGCCTGAAGCAGTCCATATTCATAATCAAGAAACCCTGGACCATATCCAGGCTTGGACTGACAAGTGGCACAAAAGTGACAGACAGTGGCGAACTAAAACAAGGGAGAATCTGACTATCTTATGTTATTCGATGATATTTACCAACCCTGAATCTCATACTGTCAACACCCTGTGGGTTATAAAGACTAGAAACTGAACTGGACCAATAATAAATGCGCACTATGGCTACAAGAACAAGTCAGAGGCTGGGAATTCTGTCGTGAGTAACTCCCATATTCTCTATCCAGAGCCTGCCCAACATCTACAAAGTGCAGTTCAAGACTGAAGAACGACTGTATGTGCATAGATCACTGCAGAGAGGTGTAACCTATTAGTGCTTATCTGCAATATAGGAATGAGAAGAAACTGCAATTTGTCTAAATGTCTGACAAGTGGAAAGCAGTATCCATATAATTTCACAACTGGTTCATGGCTCAGTTATTTTAAAACCAACTAAAGTATGATGCCTCATGTTAATTCCAGAATATAATTCAGAACTGGGTTGTATCTGAGAGAGGCACAGAGGGAATGTGAGATGAGATTTGCAGCTAATATAAACGAAAATCTGTTGGCCTAGTAATGTTAAAAGCATGATAAAAAGCGGAAATGGGACAGGTCATAAACAAAAAGGGGATTTGTGCCTTGAGAAAGCTCTGTTTTTACCAAGGAAGTAGGTGCTCTGAATTTCGTAGTGAAATAGGTTATTGTTGGGACGTTGGATGGGCTAAAAATTGATTGAGAAGGTTTCAGAAAGATTGGCCGTATTTAAAATTGATGAGTCATCAGGAGGTGAATCCAAAGCTTCTAAGTAATAAAGGTGGAAATTCCGGAGGGGCTGTCCATAATTTTCCAATCGTCTTTCAATACAGAAGTGTTGCCAGAGGACTGGGGATTAGCAAGTGTTGCAGGCATGTTTAAAAGCAGGGTAAGCTGAGCAACTTGAGACCGAACAGTTTGAATTCTGTAGCTTTAGGAAATCCTAAACCAGGGCAAAGTGACTCTTGAACAAATGTGAATTCAAAGTTTGTGAGAAGATTTGTAGCTCGGGTGCTCGTTGTTGTGGTTCTGTTCGCCGAGCTGGGAATTTGTGTTGCAGACGTTTCGTCCCCTGTCGAGGTGACATCCTCAGTACTTGGGAGCCTCCTGTGAAGCGCTTCTGTGATGTTTCCTTCGGCATTTGTAGTGATCTGTCTCTTCCACTTTCGGTTGTCAGTTCCAGCTGTCCGCTGCAGTGGTCAGTATATTGAGTCCAGGTCGATGTGCTTATTGATTGAATCTGTGGATGAGTGTGCCATGCCTCTAGGAATTCCCTGGCTGTTCCTCTGTTAGGCTTGTCCTATAATAGTAGTGTTGTCCCAGTCGAACTCATGTTGCTTGTTGTCTGTGTGTGTGGTTACTAAGGATAGCTGGTCATGTCGTTTCGTGGCTAGTTGGTGTTTATGGATGCGGATCGTTAGCTGTCTTCCTGTTTGTCCTATGTAGTGTGTTATGCAGTCCTTGCATGGGATTTTGTACATGACGTTGCTCATGCTGGGTATTGGGTCCTTTGTCCTGGTGAGTTGTCTGAAAACTGAGGTGGTGAGCGTGGCGCAAACCAAGGAATGACAAAGGGAGTTGTCCTTGGAGAAGGCAGAGAGGGGTGGGGAGGGGACGATGCTTTTGCCAGTGGGGTCTAGTTGGAGTTGGCAGAAGTATTTAAGGTTGATATATTGGATGCAGAGACTGGTGGGGTGGTAGGTGATGTCAAGGGGTACACTGTCTTTACTATGTTTGATGGTGGGGGGAGGTGGGTTTGGAGCAATGGAGCGGAGAATGGAAGAGGTGTGGTGGAGGGCTATCTGGATGACAGTGGGTAAAGGCACGTTCAAAATAGGTGGACATCTGGGATGCTTGGGAGTGCAATGTCGCCTCGTCTGAGCAGATATGGAGATGAAGGAATTGGAAAAATGTGGAAGTTTTGCAGGATGCCGGGTGGGAGGAAGTGTAGGTTATGGGAATCTGTGGGATTATAGTAAATGTCCATTCGTAGACTGTCGCCGGAGATGGAAACGAGTTCAAGGAAGTGGAGGGAGGTGTCCGAGATAGACCACATGAATTTGAGGGTGGGATGGAGATTGGTGAAGTTGATGAACTGCACCAATGCAGTCATCAATGGGATGGCGGAAGAGTTGGGGCACAGTACCTATGCATGTATTGAAGAGGGACTGTTTGATATGGCTAACAAAGAGGCAGGCGTAGCTGGTGCCCATGGGCACCCCATGGATTTGAGGAAATGGGAAGAGTTGAAGGAAAAGTTATTGAGGGTGAGGACTACTTTGGTGAGGTGGGGGAGGGTACTGATGAGAAGGGGCTGGATGGGTCTCTTGGAGAGGAAGAAGCTGAGTCTGAAGGCTGTCCTAGTGGGGTATGGATGTGTATAGGGACTGCATTCCATAGTGAAGATGAAGCGCTGGGGGTTGGGAAACTGGAAGATTCCGAAGAGGTGGAGGGTGTGGTTGGTGTACCAGATGTAGATGGGAAATGCCTGGACTAGGGGTGAGAGAATGGAGTCGAGGTAGGAGGAAATGAGTTTGGTGGGGCAGGCGCGTGTAGAGATGATGGAGCAGCCGGGGTAGTTGGGCCTGTAGATCTTCGGGAGCAGGTAGAACCAGGCAGTGCAGGGCTGAGGGGCTATGGCGTTGGAGACAGTGGAGGGGAGCTCACCGGAGGTGATATGGTCACGGGCAGTGAGAGTGATGGTGGCCAAGTGAGCTGTGGAGGAGTCATGGTCTAGGGAGAGATGGGATGTAGTGTCAGAGAGCCTGCACCTGGCCTCTGCGACATAGAGGCTCGTCCTCCAGACTACCACCGTCCTGCCTTTGTCAGCAGGTTTGATGGTGAAATGTGCATTGGTGCAGAGAGAGTGGAGTGCTGAATGGTCGGAGCGGGTGAGAGGGGTTGGAGGAATTGAGATGGCCGATGTCACGTCAGCAGTCAACAACGGCGAGGTCTAGGGCAGGTATGGTAAATCAGGCCAGGGCTTATGCCAATAATGGTTGGGTCCTGGGGAGTATGGCTGAACAAAGACTTGGAGGGTAGGTTCATAGTTCCTTGAAAGAGGAGTGGCAGGTAGACAGGATAGTGGAGAAGGTGTTTGATATACTTGCCTTTATTGGTCAGTGCATTGAGTGTAGGACTTGGAGGGGGGGAACATGTTGCGACTGTACAGGACATTGGTTGGGCCACTTTCAGAATACTGTGTGCAGTTCTGGTCTCCCTTCTATAGGAAAGATGTTGTGAAACTTGAAAGGGTTCAGAAAAGACCTACAATTATGTTGCAAAGTTGAAGGGTTTGAGCTACAGGGTGGGGCTAAATAGTTTGAGACTCTTTTCCCTGGAGTGTTGGAAGCTGAGGGATGAAAATATAGATGTTTATAAACTCATGAATAGGGTGCATAGCCTGGGTGTCTGTCCCTGAGTAAGGGAGTCCAAAACTAAAGGGCATAGATTTAAGGTGAGAGGGGAAAAATATATGCAGGAGCAACGTTTTTCTCGTAGAAGGTGCATGTTTGGAATGAGCTGCCAGAGGAAGTGGTGGCGATTGACACAATTGTAACATTTAAAAGGCATCTGGATGGGTATATGAATAAGATGGGTTCAGAGGGTTATTGGCCAAATACTGGCAAATGGGACTGGATTAATTTAGGATATCTGGTCAGCATGGATGAGTTGGACCAAAGGTTCTGTTCCCTTGTACATCCCTTAGACTCTAAGTTGCCTGAATAACAAGAAACAAGGTTCTGGTAAGTTGTTGGTTGTTTGTTTTGTATTGAAGGAATTGGGGTTCTCCAGGAGTTGGTCGTGGGACCTCTCTTCTTCTTAACTTAATTTTCCTTAGTTTATAAAAACGACTCAGATGTAGAGGGGAATACTTCAAAATTTGCAGGAGACACCAAATTTTGAAACATTGTGTGCTGTGAAGAAAATAAAGTGATAAACTTGCAAAGGGCATAGACAAGCTGGTGGTGTGACATAGGGCAGGTCAAATTTTAATGCAAAGAAGCATAGTCAATTTTTTTTAGAAGATTTTCACAAGGAGAGGCAATATAAAACAGAAATTGTAAAGGTGGTGCAGGAGCGATTGGCACTGGAATTATATAGGGGTAAAAAATGAGGTCTGCAGATGCTGGAGATCACAGTTGAAAATGTGTTGCTGGTTAAAGCACAGCAGGTTAGGCAGCATCCAAGGAACAGGGAATTCGACGTTTCGGGCATAAGCCTGATGAAGGGCTTATGCCCGAAACGTCGAATTTCCTATTCCTTGGATGCTGCCTGACCTGCTGTGCTTTGACCAGCAACACATTTGCAGCTGTGATCTCCAGCATCTGCAGACCTCATTTTTTACATGAACTTTGATAAAACTTGGTCCAGCCTCAGTTGGAGTAATGTGTCCAATTTTGGGCACCACATTTGGAAGGATTTTGAAGTCTTCAGAGAAGGCGCAGAAAAGAGGGTTCCAACAGTAAATAAATAAATTGAGTGAGATTGAAAAAGCTGGAGCTGTTCTCCTTGAGAAAAGAAATTTCTCGATTTTATAGTAGAATTCGCAATCATGGGAGTCTTGTTAGAGAATCTTGCCATAGCGGAAAGGTGAAGAACCAGAGGATGTTGATTTAAGTGTTTGCCAAAGGAACCACAGGATCACGAGGGATTCATGAAGCGGTGGTGATGTATTGGAATGTCTAGACCAGTAATCCACAGACCCAGGGTCATGTATGAGGGACATGGGTTCACATCCCACCGTCGCAACTGGTATAATTTAAATTCAATTAATAGAAAAATCTGAATTTGAAAGCTAGCCTCAATTATAGCTATCATCCAGTGGCATTTAAAACAAAAATCCATCGGAATTGTGAATGTGTGTTAGAGGATGTAATTTAACATCGTTACCCAGTCAAGAGTGGTAAACAGACTAGGTGTTCGTTAATAATTTAGAAGAAGGAGGGATGATCTTGAAATAGACAAGATTCTAAAGGGGCTGGATTAGGTAAATATTGAAATCATATATCCACTGGTGGAGCAATCTTGAATTGGGGCGGTAGTTACAGTATAAGGAGGCACGCCGTTGGAAATGACATGCATAAGAGTTCCTACTGAGGGTACAGGAACAGGAATGTCTTACTGCAATTGTACAGGGCTTCAGTGAGATCATAACTGGGATGATGTGTGCAGTTTTGGTCTCCTTATCTGAGGAAAGATGTTCTAGCTATAAAGCGATGCAACAGAGGTTTACCAGACTGATTCCTGGGATGCGAGACTGACATGTGAGGAGACACTGGATTGGTTAGGACTGTATTCACTGGAGTTTAGGGGAATGAGGGGATATCTCATTAAAATCGATAATATTCAAAGAGGAGTGAAGGATGAACTCACAAAGAACGTTGCTGATGACTGCGGAGTCCAGAACCAGGGCTCACAGCCTGAAGATACAGTGTAGGCCATTTAGGACTGAGATGTGTGTACTTTTGGACCGAAGTCTCCTCCTCAACCTAATTATTTGAAATTGAGACTGAAGTGGCTAGAATATTTGAAAGAGAAGAGTGAACTCATAGGAGTCTTTAAAATTCTGGAGAGTGTGATTGTGGAACTCACTCACACAAGGAATATTTAGAGCAAGTTGTATGGGTTTATTGATTGAGAAGCTGTGTAAAAGGAGGGAGAATAGAAGAAATGATAGTTTGGGAGGAACACAGATGGACTAGCTGGGTGGAATGGTCTCTTTCTCTGTTTTACATCAAACAACAACATTTGTGCAAGTGTTTTCTCTTTGAAGAGAGCCCCATTGATTTAATTTCATCTTACCTGGAAGTGTGAATTGAGTGTGATTTTTATGCATATGCCAAGGACAGACTTGCTGCTGTTGCTGCTCCATCTGTTTTGTAAACAGCAGTTTTGTTCACTCACTCACTCATTCTCTTCCACTTTTCCTGTTTGCTGTTTCTCTGTCTCGCCAACCTTGACCCCACTGCACTCCATCCCAATCACTCCTTCCATCTTTCGATGCTGTGTTCCCTCCCACTCAGTGGCCCCCTCGCACTCTCTCATCCCGACCCTCTTGTTGTTCCCACTAGGCCACAGTGGGAGAATCGGGGGGCAGAGGTAGCAAGCAGAGTGAGCAATCTGGTTGGCTGAGGAATGTGGCAGGTGGGAGTGAAAGATGATGGGAAGAAGGGCGTTGGGAGTGAGAGAGATGGTGGGGTGAGGATAGTGATGAGGGAGGGGGTTGAAGGAAAGATGTGAAAAGAGTTAGAAAGTAGCCAGAATAGTGAAGGTGGTGTTTGGTATGCTTTCCTTTATTGGTCAGAGCATCAAGAATACAAGTTGGGAGGTCATGTTGCGGCTGTGTAGGGCACTGGTTAGGTCACTTTTGGAATATTGCGTGCAATCCTGGTCTCCATCCTATCAGAAGGATGTTGTGAAACTTGAAAGCATTCAGAAAAGATTTACAAGGATTGTAAATTATTATCACAAGTTGCCAGGGTTGGAGGTTTGAGCTATAGAGACAGGCTGGAGCTGTTTTCCCTGGAGTGTCTGAGGCTGAGGGGTGACCTTTTGGAGGTTTATAAAATCATGAGCTTGGGTAGTGTAAATGGGCAAAGTCTTTTCCCTTGGGTGGGGGAGTCTAGAACTAGAGGGTGTAGGTTTAGGGTGAGAGGGAAAAAACATAAAAGGGACCTCAGGGCAACTTTTTCACACAGAGGGTGGTGTGTGTATGGAATGAGCTGGCAAGGAAGTGGTGAAGGCTGGTACAATTGCAACATTTAAAAGGCCTCTGGATGAGGGATATGGGCCAACTGATGGCAAATGGGACTATATTAGTTTTAGGATATCTGGTCGGCATTGACGAGTTTGACCGAAGATTCTGTTTCTGTGCTGTACATCGCTATGACTCTCTGATTCTATGGCTAAGTTAAAATGAGATTTTTTGGTTCAGTTAGGTTCAAGGCAGCCAATAGAATTTGTAACTGCAGTGTGGGAGGAGTTCTAGGAATTTGACCCAGTGAATATGAAAATGAATTTTGGCTAAGAGGAAGTGGACCTTTGGTGTGTGCTGGAGCCAGGATGTTAGTGTTTTCAGACTTCTGTTGATTTAAAGGACTGTGCTCCTAACTCTGATTCTAAAGAAATCTTCACAGAAACAGTTGTAACCTCAGGTCAGTTTGCTCTGAGAGGTTGTGGTGGAATGTCGTCTCCTGGGACTTTGCAATGTTGCAGAAATCTTCTTTGTGTTTGTCACAATTGGGACGCAAGAGCCATCTTTGGAATGTGGGAGGAAACAGGAGCACCCGGAGGAAACCCACGCCGAGACAGGGAGAATGTGCAATCTCTACGAAGACAAGTCACCCAAGGTTGGAATCAAACCCGGGTCCCTGGCACTGTGGGACAGCAGTGCTAACCACTGAGCCACCATGCCTCTCCAAAAATGTGCAGGTTAGGTGAACTGGCCGTGCTAAGTTGCCCATAGTGTTTAGGGATATGTAGGTTAGGTACTTTAGTCAGGGGAAATGTAGAGTTTTGGCTGGGTTACTCTCCAGAGGGTCGGTGTGGACTTGTTGGGCCAAAGGGCCTGTTTCCACACTGTAGGGATTCGATGAGAACCAGGCTGACTTTATAGCGAAGACAGTTTCTTTTCTCCCTGTCCTCATAAGGTGGGTTAGAAAGATAGGGGCTCAAATTATGTCAAACATTCTTTGTTCAAACGACAAACTTCCAGGACAACCATCTTCACTGAGAGAAAGATAATGTAACTTTCATGTTTTTTTTTGTCTTGCAGTCATGATATTGAGTGCCTCCAAGCACAAAGGATTTTGTTACAACTGCTACAAAACTGTTTGGTGTTGCTGTCTGGACCTCAGCCTGTAAAAACTCAGTCCAAAGGGCAGCCAACCACCGAGAGCAAGCCCCCTATTGACCGAGAATCTGCTCACGAACTCTATGAGTACCTTTGTAAAGGTAATGAGTAGCACCGATTTGATGGTGGTTTGAATAGTTTGTGTTTTATGTATTTCTTGAAAGGTTTAAAGAGAGGTAGTTTGGTAAATGTTAGTGATCTCTTTTCCTTTATACATTCCTGCTGGGCAAGAAAGAATAGATGATTGTTTGCACACTGCGTTGTGTAATGTATATGGCTGAGGGACTGATGTCCCAAGTATTTAGCTTTTGAGGTGCTGATTAGTTGTGCAGCTTTGAATAATGTCTTTTCTCTGAGTAGTAGTGGATGATGCAGAATATGACACGGTTGCCGGGGAGACGCTGAGGAAGGAGGCTGTAAATACCATCCTTAGTGGAGCAGCCATCTTTTTTCCAGATGTGCAGACCCGGCGGGATCAGCTTTTTAAAATGATGGTGAGGCTCCGTATACTTAGTCTGAGTTTGCTCTTTGTGGTCAAAGTGTAACCCATGTACTGTCTTACACAGCAAGGCCTCCCAACTTGTACTCTTTAACTTTTACAGGAAACAGTCACTGAACCGTCTCAACCTCAATCTGCGACAATTACGTTCCAGTCCCTGTGTCATTACTTCAGGTGAGTCAGACATGCACAGGACTTTAAAACAAAGAAGCGTAGGTACTAGAAAGGGGGAAAAAAAACTTCTGGTTGTACAGAGATTGTACAGAATTAATGTTTTGGGTCCAATGACCCTTCCTCAGAATGGCACAAGGGATCACTGGACCAGAAACGTTAATGCTGATGACCTGCTGAGCTTTTCTAGCAATTTGTCTTTGTTTCTGATTTACATAATCCGTAGTTCTTTCATTTTTGTTAAGCACTTTTGAAAAGTAGTCTATTATAATGGAGAGAAACCAAGCAGGCAATTTGTATGGAGTCGATAAGGTGGTTGGTAGATGTCTGTTTCCTAGACTGGGGGATTTCAAGACTAGTGGGCATATTTTGAAGATGGGAGGAGAAAGATTTTAAAAAAAAAAGAGCAACATTTTTACACAGAATGGTTCACGTAAGGAATGAACTTTCAGAGGAAATAGTGGATCTGAGTACAATTCCAATGTTTAAAAGACATGTTGATAAGTACTGAACAAGAAATGTTTGGTGGCCAAGTGCAGGCAGGTGGGACTAGTTTAGTTTGGGATTATGTTTGGCCAAAGGGTCTGCTTCTGAGCTCTATGATAAAGCTGGATAAACAGATAAGATAAAAATGACCATATCATTCAGTTCCATGCCTGGTTAAGTATTGATTGGGATGCCAGAATTTCCCTTGCCCTCAGTTGCATTCAGTTATGTTTAGCTGGGATAACCTGAACTGAATTCATTCTCATGTAATTCTGCAGAAAAGTGTCAGCCTAGATTCTATGCTTAAATCTCCGGAATGGAGCTTGGTCCCTGTGAGCTCTGAATTGGAGATGCAAGTCCCATCTCCGAGTCTTTGCAAAATATGTCGAGGGTAAGAAGTAACAGCTGTATATCATTTGTTAACAGAGGTGTGTTAATTGATCTAAGGTAAGGAACAATAACACTTCCCAATTTTATGAAGTTATAGCACTACAATTACAACATTTAAGAGGCATCTGGATGGGTATATGAATAGGAAGGGTTTGGAGGGATATGGGCCGGGTGCTGGCAGGTGGGACTAGATTGTGTTGGGATATCTGGTCGGTATGGACGGGTTGGACCGAAGGGTCTGTTTCCACGCTCTATGACTCTAATTAAATTGATTGCAGTAATCAAACCATTCAGTTTACATTCACAGTTCCTCTATGCTTCCAGGTTTGAGCTGTATTGGTGTTATCCCTCTGCCTAGTTAGAGTCTGGATTAATACTGCTGCTCAAAACATCTTTCCTCTTGGAAGATAATACACAATATCAGAGTAGAGCCCACAGTAATCTGATTAAATTTGTGAATTTGCTGGGAAGTTGAGCTCAAGAACTAATGAATTTGATGACAAATGTAGGAAGTTTTCATCTATAAAATTACAAATTAAATTGCAATATATTAAATTTCAGGGTGACATTCAGTAAATTATCTTGCTTATTTGGCCAGCATACAGCTGTAACTTTTGGGTCATGCTAGCATTATTATAATTTAAAGTACATGAATTTCAGTTTTATATTATCAAGTGACTTATTAAAGTTGAAATGAAATGTTTGGAGAATAATTTTTTTTAAAAATCAATTTATCCAACATAAATTAAGGGAGTTCTCCCTGTCAACTCTCTGCTTGGC
The DNA here is from genome assembly GCF_020745735.1 of Hemiscyllium ocellatum. Taxonomy (NCBI): domain Eukaryota; kingdom Metazoa; phylum Chordata; class Chondrichthyes; order Orectolobiformes; family Hemiscylliidae; genus Hemiscyllium; species Hemiscyllium ocellatum. The sequence goes on from NC_083431.1 coordinate 50,300,407, forward strand.
TCTGTCATTCACCCCTAGCCTTGCTCAAACTGCTGAGGTAGCAGGCCCTGTAACTGATCCCGGGAACTTCCAACTGGCCGTCACGTCTTTTGCTGTTGATCGGACACACCAGTTGCACAAGTTCAGTTTAGCAGAAGAGTCAGCTTTATGTTTCCTGATGTAATCCTCCCACATGTACAGAACAGCATACCTTCCTAGTGTACTGACCTATAGATCTTCTACTTCTAGAAAGAACCTTCAAACAGGGGCGGCGTGGTGGCTCGGTGGTTAGCATTGCTCCCTCACAGCACCAGGGACTCTGGTTCAATTCCCGCCTTGGGCAACTGGTCTGTGTAGAGTTTGCACATTCTCCCAGTGCCTGCGTGGGTTTCCTCCGGGTGCTCCGGTTCCCTCCCACAGTCCAAAGATGTGCAGGTCAGGTGAATTGATCATGCTAAATTGCCTGTAGTGATAGGTGCATTAGTCAGGGGGAAGTGTAGGGGAATGGGTCTGGGTGGGTTACTCTTTGGAGGGTCGGTGTGGACTTGTTGGGCCGAAGGGCCTGTTTCAACACTGTAAGGAATCTAACTTAATCAAATCAAAAAAAAACTTGTGACAAATGCATTTTCATCTATAAATGAATCTGTAAGGAATTTTTCTGGAGCTTTCTCATGATGGGTCTTGGAGATTTTCTACTTCCAAACTCCAAAATGAAAAATTGGCCATTTTTTTGGGATTGAAAATGTGTTGCTGGAAAAGCGCAGCAGGTCAGGCAGCATCCAAGGAACAGGAGATTCGACGATTCCTGAAGAAGGGCTTATGCCTGAAACATCGAATTTCCTGTTCCTTGGATGCTGCCTGACCTGCTGCGCTTTTCCAGCAACACATTTTCAGCTCTGATCTGCAGCATCTGCAGACCTCACTTTCTCCTCATTCTTTTGGGATTGTCTTTCTTTTTTAAAAATGGCCTTCATTTTTTTTTTGTATGCAGATGCCATGTTGTGATTTAATCATATTAAAAATCAGTGTGTTTGAACTATGATCTGTTTGAGTTGAGCTGTTGTGGCAAGCCTCAAATTGCTCATTATGGTCCAGCCTGCTAAATATTGCCTCCCCTCGTAAGGAAAATAATTAATTAATGTTCTGGTTGGATCAATCCAGGAAATGAGTGTCTTTTACATCATGGAGTTGTACAGTGATGCTTTGGAAACCTGTAAGAGTTCTTTTGACTAAGCACAGACAGAACAGCCAAAATGGAGTAACTCCTGTGGTCCCTGTTAACTTTTGTTTGCTTCATTTTTCAGGATACAGTATTATGAGTCACAGTATTTATGGATCTAAATGATTATATTTTAGACAAATTGTGGTAATTTGTATTGTTTTTTGGTGCAGCAATCAAGATCCAAGTGGGCTGCTTCAGTTGCCGCAGAAGGGAGTTCCTGCAGAATTTGACATTAATCCAGTAATGATGGTCATGGATACTTTGCTGTTAGTTGCAACACGAGAGGTAAGGGGACCATTGTCTCTGCTTTTGAGTGAATGAGTGGTTTTGAGCAATTAAATATTTTTGGTGAAAGGTTGGTAATTTGCAATATGAAATTCCAGCATGAATAAAACTAAACACTACTGATCATATATAACCTGTCTCAATTGCCTATGAAATTCTGTTAACTTCAATGATGAAGGGAATGACCCAAGGTCAGGACAAAGGCTAGTGTTACGACACAGCAATGAGCCCCTTCCACCTTTTCAAAGCTCCCTGGGATTCAGGATGATAGCACTTGATATAAAGTGCTGTATGCCTAAGCTATCCATGGCTTCCTTAAACAGCCTAGCAATAAAGTTAGACCCCTGGTCTGACTAAATCTCTCTGGGTAGCCCATACTGAGGAAGGAAAGCTATTCATTCCCCGACAACCCTTTTTACCTTAACACTCTAATGGAGTTGCCTCCGGAAATCTGGTAGATGCATCCACTATGGTTAGCAAGTACTGGTTCCCACTTCTAGTTTTAGGAAGGGGACCTACACAATCAATCATAACCTGAATGAAAGATTCTTTAAATGCAGGAATTGGCAACAAAGGTGCTGGTTTTATTACTGTCAGTGGCTTACCTACCATTTGATACGTATGATGTATATGGCAAAATTTAACCACATCCTTTTGCAGTCCTGACCAATGGAAATGATTTTGTATCTTAGCCTGAGTCTTACTCACGCCTAGATGACCTTCTACTGCTAATTTATGTGCTACCCATAATATTTCCTGTATGCTACCAGCAACACAATCTGGTGCGATTTCCCCCCCCCACCCCCATTTCTGCTCTGCACTGCTCTGCTGTGGTCTCCATTTTTGTCTTAGGATTCTATCTTTAAGATAATAACCCTCAGGAATAATTCTGACTCCTTTTCTGAGTATGCATCAATAATTAGGTCTTTTATTGTCTCATTTTTCTGTTATAAGTCCATTAGCCTTTCAGAACTAATCATTTCTGCCTGACTCTGTACCTGTTCAGGTTTTTCCTGCATCATTGCATCAAACAGGGTGTCTGCTAACTGAACTTTAACTCCTTCATCTTTCTCTTTAGGTTTTGCTTCTTGTTGTGACTTATGATAGTGGGATCTTATTACTACATAGTCTGAAAACATTTCAGGGTATTTTTCTTTGAACTCCTCCGTTTCCCTGTTCATCATTTGGCTTCTGCACAACAAGGGGTGTCACTCTCACCTTGGATCCTGCTAAATCATTACCAAGAACAAACTGTGTTCCTGGAACTAACACACTGTCAGTCTCGCCCACTGTTACTTTCTCAGTCTTGATTTTGCTCTCCAACCTGATCTTGCACTGGGGAACGATAAATTTCTGTCCATCTATTCCAAAAGTTACCACTCTGTCTGGTAACATGTCAGAAAGAATGCAAATACGTTCATCTCTTATTATTAGAGATTGATTAACTCCCGTATCTCTCAAAATTGTAACTACTTTTTCTCCCTCTATACTTGCTGAGTAAACTTTACCCATAGAGGTGAAATTTTTATAGAGTTCAGTCATTAACTCAATACCCAGCCCCTGCCTAGGCTCTGCACTCCGCTGCACTTCCTCGGCTTTTCTTGGGGCCGCCTCTGCTACCTTGACTAATGACACTAGCTTAGCCTCTTTTACCACATCTTTCCCACAATACCTTTCTTTAATGACCAGCACGTGACTTTATATATCCCACTTTACACACCTGAGGCCTTTCACCTCCTTTTCACCCTCTTGGGCTTCTTTTTCCAGCTGTGGTAAACTATTACTAGTGTACTGTACTCTTTGTTTTGTAGTGAAGAATCTCCCCTTCTCCTAATTTCTAGCCCTCCCAGGATGAAGTTTCTGTTAGAAGCTAAATTTCACCTTATGCACCAATGAATATTCATCTGCCATCTCTGCTGCTGCTCTCATTTCTTGAACTTTCTATTCATCCACACGAATTAATATCATCTCCGGAAGTGAGTTTTTTTTTAACTCCTTCAGCAGGGCAATCTTTCTTCCAGCCTCATAGGTCTTATCTATTTTTAAGGCCTGCACTCATCTATCAAAATGACTGGTTAATTCTTTTGAACTCAATATAAGTCTGACCTGATTCCTCCTTTGTTTTTGAACCGTTGTCTATATGCTTCTGGTACCAATTCATAAGGAGTGTTTGACATCAACATAATCTTTTGACCCCCCTCATCTGACAGAGCTGCAAATACCACATTAGCTCTGCTGACGAGTTTAGTCTGAACTAGCATTACCCAGAAGTTCTCTGACCGCTCCCATCTGTCTAGCCAGCTTTTCGAATAAAATAAAGAATGCTTCAACATCTTTCTCATCAAAAAATGGCATTGTTTTAACATATTTGCATACATCACTGCCTTCTCTCTTCATCTCCAACATGTTGACTTTCTTGACAAATTCACAATTTCTGAAGTTCAAATTCTCTCTCCCTTTCTCTCTCCTCTCTCTTTGCTCAGCGAAGAACCTTCTCTCCCTTTTTCCCCTCTCTCTTTTCTCCCTTTCTTTATTTTCTAATTCCATTTGCCTCAATTGTAATTTCAAGTTTTTTCTAACTCTACTGCACTTGTCTGTTTCTCTGATACACTCATGTGCTTGAACAACTCCGTTATAATTTCAGCTATCCTTTTGTCCTTGGTTAAACCCAATTCTGACCTATTTGCTAATTCTAAAAGTATGGCCTTTTTCTGTCTTTCTAAACTTCCTTGGCAAGTTTGGGAAGCAGCTTCAAACCCCAGAACCTCTTTAGCAATCTTAAGAGCCATTTCTCTCTCGTTTAATGTAACCAACCATAAGTCACCGAAATTCAACAAATTTTCTCACCTTTGTTTTATTTAAAGACTTAGGACACTAATTGGCAAGTGTTTAAATCTGCTGGGACCCAAAAATCCCAAATCTGTTCAAATCTCAGACTGGATCTGTCTAAACCAGCCCAAATCTCAGACCCGAATCCCCAAAATGTTATGGCACGGGTGTGTGAACTCTTCTGTTGATTAAACCAACCCCTAGAAAAGCTCACCTCACCTCATAATCTATTAAAATATGAGTGACAGAGAACACCCAAATTCCACTATTTCAAGAAAATAACAACAATTTTTTTAACTCTAAAAGTGAACATTAGACAACAACTATTCCCAATTCTAAACTCCCTTTTCTCTCAACTGCTTATTACCTGCCTCCAACTTTATAACAATATGCTATTTCATTAAGACACTTATTAAAATTGCATCAGCTTAATTTCAAAATCTCACAGCTGCTGTCATCTTCTGTGACTTCACTCTTCTAGCTGATGAACTCCCTGGGTCGTCATCTGTCTTTTTACTGCAAGTATGTTTCATGTGATAGAGAGTGCTTCCTAATTTCTTGAATCTGTTTCAATGGCAGTTGCACGCTCTCTAATTTTCAAAATGCCTGTATTTTTTATACCCCCTTAACACCAGATTGGCTCGATTTTGGCAAAACAATAAATTCAAACTCGATTGGACTTTAGTATCCTGGGGCATAATTTAAACTGGTTAAATTTGAATTGTTGTCTAAACAACAACCAAAACTCGGGTATCAATTTCACAGCCAAATGTTACATGTTTTCAATTTTCCCAGTACATTCTGGGACTGTTGTCTAGTCATATACAAAGGTGCTTGTAATCTCTCGTTTCAGAACAGCATTCACTCTCTCTCAAAGATGCAGCACACACCTTCAAGTTCATAACACTAGGAGGGAGGAAACAGGTCAGACCAGATGGGAGGGGCAAGCTTGAAGGCATGACTGAGGCAAGGCCAGAAGGATGCAATTCCTTGGAAATGGAGGGTTCAAATTTAAACTGGGACTGTGGACATTAAACAAATATGCAGACCTTAAAAATGAAACAGTGTTAAAATGAAACTGTTGAGCGGGGCAGCTTAAAGTGAGGACTTAATGTAGAGGTGTACATCTTGTTCAGTTCCCTTTTTGTCATGGACCAGACCACCCACTATTAAAAATATATGAAGAGGATAGCCTGGGTCCTGATTTTTCCCAGTGTTAAAGATAGGTGTAAGGTGTTGCATTCCAGATGCAATTCGATTGGTTAAACTGCTCAACTTCAACCAAAATACACTTTATTTCCACACAACAGTTCAAACACAGACAAAGTGAAAAAAATTGGATCAACTATAACTCCATCTTTGAGGGGCCCTGTTCTCTCCCTAGTTACCCTTTCGTCCTTTAATGTATTTATAAAAACCCTCTGGATTCTATTTAACCCTTTTTGCCCTCCTGATTTCCCTTTTAAGTATACTCCTGCCTTTAAACTCTTCTAAGGATTCATTCAATCTATCCTGTCTATACCTGACATATGCTTGCTTCTTTTTCTTAAGCAAAACCCCAATTTTTCTAGTCATCCATCATTCCTACCTTTCCTTTCACCCTGACAGGAATATACTTTCTCTGGATTCTTGTTATCTCATTTCTGAAGGCTTCCCATTTTCCAGCTGTCCCTTTACCTGCGAACATCTGCACCCAATCAGCTTTTGAAAGTTCTTGCATAATACCGTCAAAATTAACCATCCTCCAATATAGAACTTCAGCTTTTAGATCTGGTCTATCCTTTTTCGATTTTAAAATGAATAGAATTATGGTCACTGGTCCCAAAGTGACACCCCAGTCACCTGCCCTGCTTTACTTCCCAAGAGTAGGTCAAAGTTTGCACCTTCTCTCGAAGGAACATCTGCATACTGAATCAGAAAATTTTCTTGTTCACACTTAATAAATTCCTCTCCATCTAAACCCTTCACACTATGGCAGTCTCAGTCTATGTTTGGAAAGTTAAAATCCCCTACCATAATCATCCCATTATTCTTACAGATCGCTGAGATCTCCTTACAAATTTGTTTCTTAGTTTCCTGCTGACTATTAGCGGTGTCTATAGAATAGTCCTAATAAGGTGATCATCTCTCTCTGATTTTTCAGTTCTACCCAAATAACTTCCCTGGAAGTATTCTCAGCAATATCCTCCTGAAGCACAGCTGTAATGCTATCCCTTATCAAAAAGACCATTCCCCCTCCTCTCTTGTCCCCACCCAACCCCCCCTTCTATCCTTTAGCATTTGTATCCTGGAATATTAAGCTGCCAGTCCTGCCCTGAGTGACATCTCTGTAATTGCTATGATATCCCAGTCCCACGTTCCTCACCATGCCCTAAGTTCATCTGTCTTCCCTGTTCAGCCTCTTGCATTGAAGTATTTATTTAGTTTGAGTCCTACTTTGCTTTGTTCCTGCCTGCCCTGTTTGATTCGCTCCCTTTCCCAACTGTACCAGTCTCAGATTGATCTCCTTCATGATTTCCATGCGTTCTCTCTCCTCCCCACCACCACCATCCCTTACTAGTTTAAATCCTCCAGAGCAGCTCTAGCAAACTTCTCTGCCAGTATATTAGTCCCCTTCCAATTTAGGTGCAATCTGTCTACCCCAGAAGAGATTCCAATGATCCAAAATGTGAATCCTTCTCCCATACACCAACTCCTCAACCACACATTTATTTGCTCTATCCTCTTATTCCTGCCCTCACTCGCTCGTAGCACCGGGAGTAATTCAGATATTACGACCCTCAAGGACCTCATTTTTAAATTCTTCCTAACTTTCTATATTCTCCCTTCAGAATCTCATCCTTTTCCCTTTGTATGTCGTTGGTTCCAATGTGGACAATGACCTCCTGCTGGGCCCTCTCCCCCTTGATAGCATTCTTCACCCTCTCTGAGACATCCTTGATCCTGGCACCAGGGAGGCAACACACCATTCTGTTTTCTTGCTGCTGGCCGCAGAAATGTTTGTCTGTGCCTCTGACCAGACAGCCCCCTAACACAATCGGTCGCTTGGAACCCAATGTACCCCCATTGCAACAGAGCCTGTCTCAATACCATAAGCTTGGCTGTTTGTGCTATATTCCTCTGAGTCCATCACCCCCCTACATTTTGCAAAACAGCTTTTTTGTTTCAAATGGGGATAGCCAGAGGAGACAACCTTGACTACCTGCCTACCCTTCCTATCCCTCCTCGAGTGAACCCATCTACCTGACTGTATGTGTGGCTTTTCCCTCCTACAACTGCCATGTATCTTACCCCCTAGCTCTGGTGAATTCCTGTTTGACTCTTAAGTGATGCTCCATGCAACAGGATAGGATTCACAGCCACAGACGTTTTCTGCAAGCTCATCAGTAACATGGAAACTCTCCCTAAACTCCCACATCTGACAAGAAGAACATATCAATCTACTAAAGGTCATCTTTGCGCCTTCCCAAATTGCTGACCCAGAAAATAGCACTTGACAGCAGTGACTAAGCTTCACAGTTATATTGGCTGCATAATACTTTGGAACATTTTGCAGTTGTGGAAAATGCTCTTTTTTTCAGTTCCCAAATCCATTATCTTTTTTAGATATGTATCCTGTGCATGATCAGTGCATCTAAGAACCTTTTTTTGTTATTTCCATTATCTTTAGGCTTCCATTTTTAGTGTCTCATTATTTTGCACTGCATTTTACAGCAACCCCTCAGAAACAAAATATGTAATTTTAATAAGTGCTAACTTTCCCAAGCAGGAAAGTTGGGGTTGTATCCAGAATTTAGTTTGGCAAGTAATTATGCACTTGTAAACCAGTATGGTCTAATGGGACTTATCATATGGAAGGTCAGTTGGCTGATGTGTGCCACTAGGTAGTGTTGTGGTTGATAACACCTTTTAGAAACGACTGGGAGATGCAGAGAATTCCTCAAGATAAGCCTTTATTTGCATACAAAAGCTGTGGCCATCACAGAGGACATCCCCAAAAGCCCTTGAACAGCGACAGTACTCTAATGTTTATGCTGTTCTAAAAGCTGCGCCCTATCCCTGTTACGTTAGCATAACCAATCGCACTAAGCCTACATTATATCCCCTGAACCAATCCGACTCTGCCCCAGTTGTCTTCTGGATTGCTGCAGACCATCATGTTGTGCCTGGTCATCTTTCTTCACCTTCTGTCATCTGACAGGCCACAGTCACGAAAGGCTGACTGAAGCACGCAAGCCAGACCTTACACTTATGGAACATCCCAACACTTATTACTTAGTTTTATATTCATATTTACCATAGTTGCCAATTAGTTTGATCCTGCAGTCTTGGTCTTGGTCCATGACCTTGTAGGTCACAGTACCTTGGAGACATATCAAGCTGCTTGTTTGATGTCATTAGGATGTCTGCCACAACTGTCCTTTCAGTCCATAAGTTTCAGATTCCTACCACCTCTGAAATCCACTAATGCTTACCTTAAATTCATGCCCACATGTGAAGCTGTGTTTGCATTGGATATTAAAGACCGGTTTGATTGAGCCAGCCTTTCGTTATTGTATGAACAATAAATAGTATTGTGGCTTAGTAAGATTGTAGACCTGCAGCAGAAATGTAAATGATATGAGTCACTGGATAAATATGTCTGTTCTTATCAGAACTTGTGGAGTGAACAAAATCATGTTTGTTCATCTAATCTTTGGAAGAGATCAAGTATATATTTTCATATTCGAGCATGAAAGACTTATTATTCTTCACTTCCTTGTGCCCTGTATTTGTTGTTCTGTTGTCTCACACACGACGGAAAGTGCACTGATACTGGCATGCTACTGCTCCAGAGATCACTCAAAAGTTGAACATATAATCAAGTTACTCAAAGTGTCCAATTTGTGTGCTTGACAAGCTCAGATTGATAGACTACACCAACCAGTTTTCTGTCTTTAACAAGAAGCTACTGCTTGCTGTAAATAAAGTGGTTCGAACCACAGGCCAACAAGATATACCTTCTCAACTTATTGTGCTTAAACTCTAAGGAAGAAGGAAGCGTACTTAAGGTTGAAGGAGCAAGGATCAAGCAGGCCTATAGAGGGCTGCAAGGTAGCCAGAAAGGAACTGAAGAATGGACTGAGAAGAGCTAGAAGGGGGCATGAAAAAGCCTTGGTGGGTAGGAATATGGAAAACCCCATGGTGTTCTATACTTGTATGAGGGACAAGAGGATGGCCAGAGTGTGGATAAGGACAATCAGGGATAGTGGAGGAAACTTGTACCTGTTGTTGGAGGAAGTAGGGGAGGTCCTTAATTAATACTTTTCTTCAGTATTCTTTAGTGAGAGGGACCTTGTCATTTGTGAGGACAGCATGAAACAGGCTGAGGCTCGACAGGTTGATGTTAAAAAGGAGAATGTGCTGGACATTTTTGAAAAACATGAGGATACATAAGTTCTCTGGGCCAGATGGGATATACCCAAGGTTACTACAGGAAGCAAAGAAAGGGATTATTGCTCTTTTGGTGATTATCTTTGTGTGCTCACTGTCCACTGGAGAAGTACCAGATGATTTGAGGGTGGCAAATATTATTCCCTTGTTCAAGAAAGGGAAAAGGGAATTACAGACCAGTCACACTTGCTTGTGTGGTGGGAAAATTATTGGAGAGGATTCTGAGAGATAGAATTCATGATTATTTGGAAAAGCATAGTTTGATTCGAGACGGCATGGCTTTGTGAGGGACGGATCATACCTCTCAAACCTTATTGAATTCTTTGAGAATGTAACAAAACGCATTGAAGAAGGTACAGCAGTGGATAGGGTGTAAATGGATTTTAGCAAGGTGTTTGAGAAGGTTCCCCGTGGTAGGCTCATTCAGGAAGTAAGGAGGCATGGGATACAGGGAAGCCTGTCTGTCTGGATACAGAATTTACAGGCCCATAGAAGACAGAGGGTGGTATAGGTGGGAAGTATTCAGCCTGGATCTCGGTGACCTGTGATGTTCCACAGGGATGGGCTCTGGGATCTCTGCTCTTTGTGATTTTTATAAATGACTTGGATGAGGAAGTGGAAGGGTGGGTTAGTAAGTTTTCTGATGACATGAAGGTTGGTGGAGTTGTGGATAGTGTGGAGGGCTGTTGTAGGTTGCAATGGGATATTGACAGGATACAGCTGGGCTGAGAAGTGGCAGTAGGAGTTCAACTTGGAAAAGTGTGAAGTCATTTACTTTGGAATTTGAATGCAGGTTACGGGGTTAAAGGAGGATTCTTAGATGTGGAGGAACAGAGGGATCTTGGGGTCCATGTCCATAGATCCCTCAAAGTTGCCACCCAAGTTGATAGGATTGTTGAGAAGGCATATGGTGTGTTGGCTTTCATTAACAGGAGGATTGAATTTAAGAGCTGCGAGGTTATGCTGCAGCTCTATAAATCCCTGGTTAGATGACACTTAGAATATTGTGTTCAGTTCCAGTCGCTTCATAATAGGAAGGATGTGGAAGCTGTAGAGAGGGTTCAGAGGAGATTTACCAGGATGCTGCGTGGACAGGAGAGCATATCTTATAAAGAAAGGTTGAGGGAGCTAGGACGTTTCTAATTGGAGCAAAGAAGGATGAGAGGGTGACTTGATCAAGGTGTACAAAGTGATCAGAGACATACAGTGGGTAGCCAGAGACCTTTTCCCAGAGTGGAAATGTCTATCACGAGGGGTCATAATGTTAAGGTGATTGGAGGAAAGTTTAGGGGAGATGTCAGAGTTCGGTACTTTACACAGAGTGGTGAGTGTATGGAATTCACTGCAGTGGTGGTGGTAGAGTCAGATACATTAGGGACATTTAAGAGCCTCTTGGATAGGCACATGGATGATAGTACAATGAAGGCTATGTAGGTTAGTTTGATCTTTGAGTAGGATAAAAAGTTGGCACAACATCATGGGCCACAAGCCTCGTTCCTGATGAAGGGCTAATGCCCGGAATGTTGACTCCTGCTCCATGGATGTTGCCTGACCTGCTGCGCGTTCCCAGCACCACACTGTTCGACTCTGATCTCCAGCATCTGCAGTCCTCACTTTCTCCTCCCTGCAGGAGGGAAGGGGGTGTGATTGGCGGTTGTGGAGTTGAAGTATTAAGTTGCGGCATTGATATTTCATATTGGTAATGATGAAAAGTAGGAGTTTTCTCATTCTGTATAACATTTATTTTAAATTCAGTCAGGGTATTTACTGAGATTTTTATTCAGACCCATCATTTGTATGCCTTGTCAAAAATAAAATTGGAAATCCAAAACAAAAAGATGGAAGTTCAGTCCCGAAATACACTTTTTGACTTTGCTGATGTTTCCATACTCCAATACTAACACAGTAATTTCCATCACGGTCTGTTCAATTATGTAGATCTGAAGATGATCCTAATGTTAAGTCTGTTTATATTAATGCTGAGGCTACTTCTATACAAATGAGTAGGAATAAGAAAGACAGGGCATCACATATATGGGAGCACATCCACCTGCAGTGTTCCCTCCCAAGTCTCTCTCAAACCTGATTTGAAATTATACAACTGTTTGTTCATTGTCACTGTGTTCAAATCCTGGAAATTCTTCCTTAACACTGTTGGTATCCCTGACCAAATAGACTACACTGTGGTTCAGGAAGGCGACAGACTCTCATTTCTCAAGGATGTTTGGGATGAACAATAGATGTTGACCTGACCAGTGATGCCCACATCCTCTGAATGAATAAATTTGATGAGTTTTACTCCCATAACATATGACACAAATTGTAACAGGTGTTAAAACAGTTGAACCATAGCAAAAGCAAAATTCTGCAGATCCTGTAAAGTTGAAATAAAAAGCCAAATAGCTGCTCCTGCATTAGTTTATTGCCCTCTTCAGGGAGAGGAGCAGGGGTAATGTATCAGGTCAGTTGTCTTTCATTGTTCTGAAGAAAGCTCACTGATCTAATGCATTGATTCTGCTCTTCCATGCACAGGTGCTGAGTGTTTCCAGCATCTTTTTGCAAAAACAACGGAGTATTATTTCTGTGATTTTCTTTTGGGTGGAGTTGAACCGAGCTCCTGTAAAGTGAAATATTTCTGCCTTTGCCATAGCAGCATTGTTGGAAGAACTGTTCCTAGATTCCAGAATGATATTCAGGAAGCGAAACATATCATGGATGCTGTTCAATTTTGCTCAATCCTTTACACACCTTTTGAGTGTGCATACACAGGAGCTGCAGTATATGAAAGCATCTGTCATTTCATTAAGGTGTCTATCCCAGTACTTGGCACCATGCAGACCTGACTCATTTGGTTTTATTTTAATTTGTTCAATGAATGTTTAGACCTGAAGTTGTTTTCAGAAATCAGAGGGCCACATAATGAATTAATTGTTCACAGCATACTAAGGAATTTTTATCACAATTTTACACAGTTGCAATTTCTGTTTCTTAATGCCCACTGTTTTAATGATGCCAAGGTTCTTACAGTTAGTGCTTTCTCCCAGGATCTTGCACAGCCAGTTCCGGCCAGCCCCAGTGACTGTCCATTGTCCTCACAGCCTTGAGCCAGCAAGCTGAGGCTCCGCTGGCTACTGTCAGACCTTCGCATCACGGGTCCTGGCCAGGGGCGTGAATCTTTTGTGTGATATTGGAGCAGCTTGGCTAAACAGGTGCTAATGGCTTTTTTTATGTTGCTTACTTTCAGTGTGAGTTGATGTTCACGGACAACTTGTTTGGGAAGAATGAAGCTGTTCTTGTCAATCTACTCTGGGCACTGCAGGGTCACCTTCTTTCCTGGTGTTACCTGCAATTGAAGGGGAATGATGCCTTGTCTCACCGTCACACCAGAGAAATCCTCCTTAACTGTACGTACCATTGTCTTTACACTGTCAACTTCTGCTTGTAATTTAAATTGGAAGAATAATATTTAAAAATGTATAGAAAGAGAGCACCTTTCAAGAGATTACCTTGGGAAATGCAATTGCACTGAAAATTCTTTGAGTGATATTGAGAAACCAGGTTGATAGGTTGTTACGAAGGCATATGGTATGTTAGTTTTTATTAGTAGAGGGTTTGGGTTTTGGAGCCCCCATGAGGTAATGTTGCAGCTGTACAAAACTCTAGTGCAGAATATTGTGTACAGTTCTGGTCACTGCATTATGGGAAGGATGTGGAAGCTTTGGAAAGGGTTCAGAGGCGATTTACTAGGATGTTGCCTGGGATGGAGGGAAGACGAGAAAAGACTGAGGAAGTTGAGGCTGTTTTCATTGGAGAAGAAGGTAGAGAAGTGACTTAATTGAGATATATAAGATAATCAGAGGGTTAGATAGGGTGGACAGTGAGAACCTTTTTCCTCAGATAGTGATGGCGAGCATGAGGGAACGTAGCTTTAAATTGTGGGATGATAGGTATAGGACAGATGTCAGAGGTAGTTTCTTTACTCAGATTAGTAAGGGCATGGAACGCCCTGCCTGCAACAGATGTAGACACACCAACTTTAAGGGCATTTAAATAGTCATTGGATAAACATTTGGATGAAAATGGAATAGTGTAGGATTGATGGGCTTCAGGTTGGTTTCACAGGTCGGTGCAACATCGAGGGTGAAAGGGCCTGTTTTGCGCTGTAATGTTCGATGTTCTGTCTTTACCATGTTCCATCTGAATATGGCTATTTCTGATCATATTTCCTAATTTCAGTGTAATAAGGTTGATGCCATCTAAAAGTTGATCACCAACCCTAAAGTCAGATCAAAATTTCAGTTTGGTTAGCGTTAAAAATCATTCCTGCCACATCTTGATCACTTCAACATCTCAACTGAAAGACAGCAACTCATGACATTTAGAACTTTGAGTTGAGTTTTAAGTTGAATTCAGCAATAGTGTGGATAATTTTAGTCTTTCTGTTCAGAGATGTCCACATATCTGGAGCAGGTAGACCTTGAACCCAGAGGTACAGTTGCTACCACTGCGCCTCAAGAGCTCTATTACTTGAATTTAAATTCTACCAGCTGGTGGAACTTGAACCCATGTACCCAGGAAAATGTATCCTGGGATTCTAGCCCAGTGACATTCCCACTGTGCCATTGTGACCTTTGTGGAGTTGAATTGACTATGCAAACTTTCACCTGTATTCGGGAATGCCTAGACTGGAAACTGATTTGGGTTTCTCTGTTCTTCACCACAATGTTGCTGAGCAGATGTCAAACGCCACATTTCCAGTGCATCCAATGTTCTGGATTTAATGATGCTGAAATGCAGTGCGAAGCAGATCATGTCGAGCTTGAATAATTCCTTTCTTGCGATGGCAACCAGACAACTGGTAAGTGAGGTTAAAAAATGAAACATGCCTAATGAAATACTATCATCAAAAATTGACAAATATACTAATGTGATAAGAAAACATGGCAAAATTGTCTTGGTACAACTTATGAGAACTGATGGTATACATCATGAAACTCAAAAGATAGGTGGCTATGTCCAGTACTCTTATTATAGTTCTTCTTCCCCATTTTCAGTTCATTTTAAAATAATTCCTGGATTGGATTTGTTTGTTTATAGCACAGTGCACTATTGCCAGTTTTAAAGTTGAAGCTGAATGAAAAATTATTAAGCAATTATTTGTTCCCTGCAGTTAAGAGTCATATAAAGCACAGAAACAGACCCTTTGGTCTAACTTGTCCATGCTGACCAGATATCCTCAACAAATGTAGCCCCATTGGCCCATACCCCTCTAAACCCTTCCTATTCATGTACCCATCCAGATGCCTTTTAAATGTTGCAATTATACAAGTCTCCACTACTTCATTCCATACAAGCACCACCCTCTGTGTCAAAGCATTGCCCCTTAAATCCCTTTTAAATCTTTCCTCTCTCACCTTAATGCTGTGCCTTCTAGTTCTGGACTCCTCTACCCGTGGGTAACGAACTTGGGTCTATTAAACCTATCCATGCCCCTCATGATTTCATAAATGTCTATAAGGTCACACCTCAGCTTCTGATGTTCCAGGGAAAATAACCCTTTCTGTTCATCCTCTTCTAATTGCTCAAACCCTTCAACCCTGGCAACATCCTTGTAAATGTTTTTTGAATCCTTTCAAGTTTCGCAATATCTTTCCTATAGCAGGGACCAGAATTGAGCACAGAATTCCAAAAGTGGCCTAACCAATGTCCTGTACAGCTGCAACATGACCTCCCAATTCCTATGCTCAATGCTCTGACCAATAAAGGCAAGCATACTAAACACCCTTTTCACTATCCTTCCTACATTTGATTCCACTTTCAAGGAACTATGTATCTGCACCCCAAGGTCGCTTTGTTCAGCAACATTCCCCAGGGCGTTACTATTAAGTGTATAAGTCCTGCCCTGATTTGCTTTTCCAAAATGCAGCTCCTTACATTTATCTGAATTAAACTTCATCTGCCACTCCTCAGCCCATTGGCCCATCTGATCAAGAACCTGTTGTAATCTGAGGTAACCTTCTCTGTCCACGATACCTCTAATTTTGGTGTTATCTGCAAGCTTACTGACCATACCTCATATGTTCACATTCAAATCATTTATATAAATGACAAAAAGTAGTGGACCCAGCACCGATCCTTATGGCACTCCATTGGTCACAGGCTTCCAGTCTGACAAGCAAACATCCACCACCACCACCATCTCCCTTCGAGCCAGTTCTGTATCCAAATGGCTAGTTCTCTAACCTTGCTAACCAGTCTACCATGAGGATCTTTGTTGAACACCTTACTAAAGTCCATATCGATCACATCCACCCCCTGCCCTCGTCAATCCTCTTCAGTCCTGCTTTAAAAAAACTTGATTAAGTTAGTGATACACAATTTCCCACGCACAGAGCCATGTTGACTATCCCTAATCAGTCCATGCCTTTCCAAATACTATCCCTCAGGAATTCCCTCCAGTAGCGTGCCCACCGACGATGTTGGACTCACCAATCTATAGTTCCCTGGCTTTTCCTTGCCACCTTTTAAATTGTGACACTACGTTAGCCAACCTCTAGTTTTCTGACACTTCACCTGTGGCTGTTGATGATACAAATATCTCAGCAAGGGGCCCCACAATCACTTCCTTAACTTCCCACCGAGTTCTAGAGTACACCTGACCAGATTCCGTACCAGACGGCACGGTAGCTCAGTGGTTAGCACTGCTGCCTCGGGCAACTGTCTGTGTGGAGTTTGCACATTCTCCCTGTGTCTGCATGGGTTTTCTCCAGGTGCTCTGGTTTCCTCCCACAGTCCAAAGATGTGCAGGTTAGGTGGATTGGTCATGCTAAATTGCCCGCAGTGCTAGGTGGGTTAGTCAGGGGTAAACGTAGGGGACTGGGTCTGGGTAGGTTTTTCTTCAGAGGGTCAGTGTGGACTTGGGCCGAAAGGTCTGTCTCCCCACTGTAGGTAATCTAATCTAACCTTACCCATCCTTTGTGTTTTAAGACATTCAGCAGCACCTCCTCTGTAATATGGACATTTTTCAAAATGTTACGATTCATTTTTCCACGTTCTGTATCTTCCATATCCTTCTCCACAATAAACACTGATGCACAATACTTATTTTGTACAGTTGTTAAGGAAGGCGCAGTAAAGCTCGAACTTCAAAATGAGATTAGAATTTGGTTTGATATGAGAACGCAGCAGCACTGGTTGGGCATGTAGTGTAAAACTAACTGCCAAATCCAAAATAATGGCTTATACTAATGTGATTAACCAGCATTGTGGCAATTCCATGTGACGCAGGTAAAGCTGAAAGACAAAAAAGAAATGAATACTTGACGCTAGTGCAAGTGGGGCAAGATCAGTAGCTCTTTCTAAGAGTTGGCAATGAGTTGGCCAACAGACCATGCCTTCTGCTTTAAGATTCTGAGTTGATGACCACTTATCTTTCCTATCCAGAGCATTTTTGCATCGGCACAATGATGGAAATAAATACAGGACAGGAACCTCATTCTTACAGCCCGCTTGATTGGCACAGCATCCAATCTACTCTGTCCAGACTCCTCTTGCTTTTGAACATTTCCATCAAATGTCCTCTTAATCTCCACTTTTTTGAAGAAAGCAGCCCCACCTTCTCAAATCTATAAAAGTAACTGAAATTCCTCATTCCTCTTTCAATCCTTCCTTAAGTGTGGGATCTAGATTTCAACACCAGTGTTTTATACAGGTTCTTCTTAACTCCCTTGATTTTTCTCCTCCGTATCCCTGTTCACAAAGCCCAGGATCCAATCTACTTTATTAGTTACACTTTGGCATCTTCAGCCATTTTTGCACATATATTCAGCTCCTGTGCCCCCTTTATATTCTTATTCATTGTTACAGGCAGGGTTTCAGATTATTATCATACTCTGGGTGAAAGCTTGTTTTCCTCACATCCCTTCAAAAACTCCTCCCCGCTGCCCTCCTGGTCATCATCAATCTCTCCACGATGGGGGAAAAAGTCTTCAACCGTCTGCCCTTTCTATGCCGCTCATAATTTTATACATCTCAATCACGACCTTCAGTCTCCCTGCTCCAAGGAAAACAGTCTATACAGTCTTTCTTCCGAACTAAAACTCTCCAGCGCAGGCAACATCCTGGTAAATCTCCTCTGTATCTTCTCCAGTGCAGTCACATTCCTCCTATTAATGTGGATTCTGAAACTGTACACAATACGGCAGCACGGTGGCTCAGCAGTTAGCACTGCTGCCTCACAGCACCAGCGTCCCAGGTTCGATTCCAGCCTCGGGTGACAGACTGTGTGGAGTTTGCACATTCTCCCTGTGTCTGCGTGGGTTTCCTTTGGGTGCTCTGGTTTCCTCCCACAGTCCAAAGATGTGCAGGTTAGGTGAATTGGCCATGCTACACTGCCCATAGTGTTAGGTGCATTAGTCAGAGGGAAATGGATTTGGGTGGGTTACTCTTCAGAGGGTTGGTGTGGACTGGTTGGACCGGTTTCCACACTGTAAGGAATTTAAAAAAATACTATAGCTGTGGCCTAACCAACATTTTTGTACCAGTTCCAGCATACCTACTGTGTTCTTAAACTTTGTCTTAGCTAATAAAGGCAAGTATCTCTTATCTAATCCTGAGAGCCATGGATTTGAGTAGCCTTCACAATATGTGCTTTCTGAATTTGTACAATTCCACTAGATGTTCTTGGGTATGACAAAGCACGTTGTTTTGCACAGATATCATTATAATAGATTCTAGGATAGTAAGAACAATATCACGACCTCAGAAACTGGCAGACCAGTCCTTGCCAGTATAATGGTCTGTTATAGCTTTAAAGCTATAACATGACACATGCAGATACCTGCATTAATGCTTCATATACAATTCAAGCCGTAGTGTATCATTGCTTGTAATATTTCCCTTATGCTATTCCAGCAAATATGCGTCTGTGTCTTTACACCTGTTCTATACCAACTGATGAATTTAGATTAGTTTTGCATTACCATTCAATAATGTTTTTATCAATTTTTGTTGTAGGTAATCTACCTTTTGGAGCTTTCTAGTTTGGACATTCCTCACTGTGCACTTCTACAGGCCTTTGCTCCACTGGCTAAAATATTGAAGACCCTCTGTTGCGAAACTGGTGACGACTTTCTCAAAGTAAGCAGTCTGTATCTAATGTCTGCCTTGTTGATGCAGACTTTTTGGTGCTCATCTAGAAAATATATTAGTAAGATGAGAAGAAATAGGTGCTGGAAGTAGCCTAGTAGAGTTACTCATGGAAAGCTACAGAAATCGGCTGGGCGGCAATTATTTACAATGTATATTGATGACAGTAATGAATATACAGTTGCCAAATGTGCTGGTGACGCAACAATAGATGGGAAGGCAAAGGGTGGGGATGATACCATCTGCAGAGGGATATAGATTAGGCAAGTGGGCAAAAATTTGGCAAAAGGAATTTCATGTGGACAAATGTGAGGTTAAGCACTTGGACAGGAAGAACAGAGGAGCAGAAGTAGGGAGATTGTGCTAAAACTATACAAGAACCTAGTCAGACTGCAGCTGGAATATGTGAACAGGTTTTGGGCCCCTTAGCTAGAAAGTCATACCTGCATTTTAGGCAGGTTCATCCCAGGTATGGTGAGAATTTCTTATGAGAATAGGTTGCGTAGATTGGGCCTCTGTCCCATTGGAATTTAGAGGAATGATAGATGATCTTATTGAAGTATGTAAAGTATTTGGGGAAGTTGACAGGGTAGATGCAGAAAATCTGTTTCCCCCTTGTGGGCGGGTCTCAGGCCAGAGGTCATAATCTCAGAATAAAGTGCTGCCCACTGAAGGCAGAGGCTAAGAATTTCCCCTGTCAGAGGGTGGTAAGTCTGTCAAATTATTTATCTCAGAGGCCTGTCGAGGTTGTGCTAAGTGTGTTCAAGGCTGAGATAGTCTGATTTTTAATCAGAAAGGTAATCAAGAGTTGTAAGGAAAAAGCAGGCAATTGGATTTAAGGATTATCTGATCCTCCATGATCTCATCGCAGTGCAGACTCGATGAACTGAATGGCTTTCTTCTACTCCTAGGTCTTGAGCTATTTGATCCATTATTTTTGCTTCACCATTCAATGAGATCATAGCTAACATGTTTTTTTTTCCTCTCTGCCTCCTTAAGCCCCTTGTGGATCAAAAAACTGCCCAACTCCGTCTTGAATAAGTTTAATGACCCAGACTCCAATGCTTTTCAGGGAAAAGAATTCCAACGACCCACGGTCTGAGAGATATTTATTTTCTTCTCCATTTTTAATGGGAGACCCTTTAGTTTTAGACTGCACCCACAGTTCTGGATTCCATCATGAGGAAAAACATCCTCAGCATCTTTCCTGTCAAATTCCACTAGAATGTTGTAGACATTTTCGAACCAACCTGTTCAGAGGTATTCTTGGTGTGGACTGGTCAGGTGGGATTTGAACCCAGGCTTCTTGCTCAGGACTGCCCTGGCTTCCTGGCCTCTGCAGTCACGACACCATATGCTCCTGCATGTAGAATGTTTGAATAAGATCAAATCTCATTTTCCTAAACTTCAGAAGTAAAAGACTCAATCTCTCACCCCATCCTTACAGATTTCCCAGAAATTAGCCGGGTGAACGTTTTGAACGGCTTCCAGTACAAGGACAATGGAAGTCCATTATCATACAGATGTTGATAAGTCCAAATATTAAAACTACATTCTAGTCAAACTGCATTAATGATAAACTTCTGTAACTCCTATTTTCCTCCTTTCATTTGGCGATTTGAAGATTTGACTGTTTACGTTTTTGTTTGGAGCCAGGAGGGCCCTTCGTTGTGTGAGCCGGGGAATATTGAATCACAATATAATGAATTAATTCTGTATATCTCTCCTATATGTCATGGTTGTACATTGTGCTACAGGGAAGTCTCTAAACGTCTTGTACAGTTGTCTCAGTCTTCCCCAATTTTAAACTCCCATTCCCTATTCAATGCTGACCAACTTTTCCAACTCCTTTCTCAATTATGATTCATGTAACAGATCACCATGAGCCTTCTGTACCACAGCATTCTGTAACCCCTCTCTATTTAAATAATATTTTCCTTTCCTATTATCTTTGCTGAAATGAGCAGCCTTTGAGTTTCCTGTATACTTCTGCAAATTTATAGTTATTTAACCTGTCTATAACCCTTTATACTCTGTGATCCTCTTCACAACTTGCTTCCCTATCTACCTTTGTGCTGTCAGCAAATTTGGCTACAATGTAGTTGATCCCTTAAACATCATTGTGGTTGTGGAAGTCCGTCATCTCAGGTCCAGGAGTCCCTCAGGGTAGTGTTGAGAGTGTTGCTGGAAAAGCACAGCCAGACTTGGAAATATAAGGCCGTTCCTTCAGAGTCAATGGGTCAAAATCCTGGAATTCCTGATGAAGGGCTCCACTCGGAACATCAATCCTCCTTCTCGGATGCTGCTTGACCTGCCGTGCTTTTCCAGCAATACATTCTCAATTCTGATCTCCAGCATCTGCAGACCTCACTGTCTTTCCTCAGGGTAGTGTCCTAGGCCCAACAATCTTGGCTGCTTCATCAATGACTTTCCCTCTGTCATGACGTCAGAAGTGAATGTGCAATCATTGGCGAACAACGTTCAGCACCATTCACAATGACTCAGATTCTGAAGCAGTCAGTGCTCAAATGCAATAAGATCTGGACAATATCCAGACTTGGGCTGACAAGTGGCAAATAACTTTCGTGCCACACAAATGTCAGACAATGACCATCACCAATAAGAGACACTCTAACTACTGCCCCTTGACATTTAACGGTACTACTGTCACTGAATCCCCACCTGTTAACATCCTTGGTTTACCATTGACCAGAAACTCAACTGGACTCCCCATATAAACACAGTGGCTACAAGAGCAGCTCTGAGACTAAGGATACTGCGGCGAGTAACTCACCACCTGACACCTAAAAGTCTATCCACCATCTACAAGGCACAAGTCAGGAGTGTGATGGGATACTCCCCATTTGCCTGGATGGGGGGAGCTCCAACATTATTCAAGAAGCTTGACACCACCCAGGGCAAAGCAACCTGCTTCATTGGCACCACATCCACAAACATTCAATCCCTCCCCCACTGGCACTCAGTAGCAGCAGTGTATACTATCTCCAAGATGCTGTGCAACAATTCACCAAAGATCCTTAGACATCACCTTCCAAACCCACAACCCCTTCCATCTCGAAGGACAAGGGCAGCAGGTACTTGGGAAAACCACCTCCTGCACGATCCTCTCCAAGCCGTTCACCACTCTGACTTGGAAATATACAGCCGTTCCTTCAGAGTCATTGGGTCAAAATCCTGGAATTCCCTCCCTACTGGCATTACGGGTCAAGCAAGTGGACTGCAAGGCAGCTCACAGTTACCTTCTCAAGGGCAACTAGGGCTATCAGTGCTGGGCAGCCAGTGACGCCCAAGTCCCACAAATGAATTAAAAAAAAAAGTTCTGCGACTTTTCAGTATGTGTATATATATTTTAACCTTTCACTTTGTTACATAAGGGTACTTCTTGAAATAGTGAAAAAGCTTTGTTTCAATTCTGATTTAAAAGCTTGGTGGGGAGAACTTGGAGAAATCAGAGGAGCCTGTGTTTCTCAGGATGTGGAGCATGGAGTCTACTCACAACTACGAAAACAACAGTCACGAGACAACGGTCTTTGTTTGTCCAGGTGCAACATCTTTTGAAGTGGAGTTTGATGAAAAGTGTGAAACAGAGAAAAGGTATTGTCCAGTTTCAAGCAATGAGATGCTACTAGTGATATTGCGAGGAATGGTTTATTTTTAGTTGGCAGGGGGAAAAGAGAGGGAGAGAGAACAAGAGAAAAGAGTTGGTGTACCAATGTGTTCCTTACACTCATTCTTTCCAATAAAATGAAGAGCTTTAAACAAGGGGATAGGAAAAGCCTAAGGGAAAAAAAAGTCTGATTATACTTGGTCTCTAATCTGCTGTGTCTGCTTCTTCATGCCCTTCAATCTCTGTTATAGAAAAGGCATTGCAGCAGTGAAGGGGTCCATTCAGCCTATCATGTCTCTGTGAAAGACCACCTCACCTAATGTCACTCCCATGGTTTTTCTCTTTGTAATCTTTGATTTTTCTTCCCCTTCAGATGATTATCCAGTTCTATTCCAGACATCTCAATTAAATCTGCCTACACCGCGCACTCATTCCAGATTCCGACCACTCAGTTTATGAAACTGTTCTTCCTCCTGTTGCAATTGTTGAGTTGCCAATCAGAACAGTTTCTCCCTATCTACTGTGTTCAGGATCCTCATAATTTTGAGGAACTCTATCAACTTGCTCTAAATTTTCTCTAATTATCCACTTAACTGAACTTCCTTACCCCTGAAGCCATTCCTTTGGATCTGTGGGCCAAGCTTTGGCAAACGTATATTGTAGAAAAACGTCTAATTGTTTATTTTGATCGGAAGAATAAAAATAAAGCATGATCCATTAAATGGTGCGAAGTTGCAGAGCTCTGAGACACAGGGATCTAGGTGTACTCGTGCATGAATCGCAGAAGGTTAACATGCAGGTGCAGCAAGTAATTAGGAAAGCTAATAGAATGTTATTGTGTATCACAAGGCGAATTAATTACAAGAGTAGGGAGGTTTTGCTTCAGATGCAGTCCACTGCTGAGACCACATCTGGAGCATTGTGCACAGTATTATCATCAAGGGTGTAAATATTTTGGTGACACTACAGAGATGGTTTACCAACTTACTATCTGGAATGAGGACTGATTTACGAGGAAAGGCTAGACAAGCTTGTGTCGCTATAGTTTAGAACAGTAAGAGATGACCGAATTGAAATTCGCAAGATGCCGTGGAGCCATAGCTGGTCCAGTATGGAGAGGTTGTTTCCTCTTGTGGGAAAATTTAGAATGAGAGATCACATTTTGCAACTCTGTGGTCACTGCTTCAAAACTGGAATGTGAAGGTGGAGTCTTTGGACCCCTTTTTGAATAGGTGGCGGTCGCAAACTCCTTGATTTTAAGGCAGAGCTACATTGGCTGTTGTCAAGCAAAGGATAAACGGTTATTCAGTAGACAGGATTGGATCTTCAAATCCACAATCCTATCAGCTCTAATCTTTCTGAATGGGAGAGCAGGGTTGAGGGGCTGAATGGCCTACTGCTGTCTTGTATATTTGTATAATCAAATTCTACACCAGACTTAGTGCACCTTCCTTATTTTGTACAGTGTGCTATTATTAATCACTTTTTTAACCTGCCCTGTCAGTCCCAGTAATTTGACCATGTGTAGCCCAGATCCAGCTGCTTCTCCATCATCTCTTAAAGCTGTACCCTTTATTTTCTATTGTTTTTCTTTGTACCAACCAACTTGTTTGTTCACTTTGAAAAGCCAACTCTGCTTGGTTCAGTCTTGTCTTACGTTTTAGCTACATCTCCTTCAATTTTAATTGTTCACAATCATGAAGCAATGGCTATTGGTTAACTTGTCAGTCACCCTTTTAGTAATCTTGAAAGTCTCAGTTTGGCCACCTTGGCTGCCAAAGAGCCAAACTTTCCATTGGATCTTCATTCCAGAATTATTGTGGCGCTTCTCCTCTGCCCTCTGAAGGACAGGACATGCTGCTTTTATCCTCCATGGATAATGGTTCTAATCCAGATTTGTAGTTGAGATGTTTGTTTAGCTGAGTGGTATGATTTAGAGGTGGAATATTTAAATATGGAATAATTGTACCAATCAGCACCCTATGTCCAACATGACATGAAACTTGTCAGTACTTAAATAGCTCACTTGTGAAACTTTTCTCAAAGGTATGATTATTTGGAATTTACGGACTCGAGAGGAGTGAAAGTGCGTTATGATGGAAAGGTTGGAACAGAGAAATGGCCAAAGGTAAGACTTTTGTCAACAGGTTTTACTTCTCAAAGATCTTATTGTATACTTCACACTTGTTCCTAGGTCTGGGAAAACATGGTCTTCAAGTATCACACTGGGACTTAAATATCTAATTTAGGACAAGATGTTGTGTTCAGTTGAGACGATTCTTTATTATTGGAGGGACTAGCAGTTAGATGAGATGCTAATTCTGTGTCTGTTACTTTGGTAGGTGTAGATATTAAAATTCTTGAGAGCTTTGCATTCGTGTTCACATTCCTCATTGTATATTAAAGAGTTACGCAAAGGCACGACCATTAATCCATGCTGCTCATGTTGATGTGAAATCTTGATAATCCACACTCATCATTTATTCTCTTGGTGGAAACTAGGATAAATTCTCTTCCTGCCCATTGCTGAGGGAAAGCAGTATCTGACAAACTTGTGATTCAAGGAGAAAGTGAGGTCTGGAGATCAGAGCTGAGAATGTGTTGCTGGAAAAGCGC
Source organism: Hemiscyllium ocellatum (assembly GCF_020745735.1). Classification (NCBI taxonomy): domain Eukaryota; kingdom Metazoa; phylum Chordata; class Chondrichthyes; order Orectolobiformes; family Hemiscylliidae; genus Hemiscyllium; species Hemiscyllium ocellatum. The sequence continues at coordinate 50,325,546 of NC_083431.1, forward strand.
AGCAGGTCAGGCAGCATCCAAGGAGCAGGAGAATCGATGTTTCGGGCATACGCCTGAAGAAGGCTTATGCCCGAAACATCTAATTTCCTGTTCCTTGGATGCTGCCTGACCTGCTGCGCTTTTCCAGCAACACAATTTCAAGCTTGTGATTCAGGCAAATATGATAATTCAACAAAATCCAAGTATTTCATACAATCATAGATTCCCAACAGCGTGGAAGCAGGCCATTCGGATCATCGAGTCCATACCAACCCTCCAAAGAGCATTCCACCCAGACCCTTAGCTCATGTAACAAAGATGATAATTTTTTCTGAGATTCCTTTTGTCCATTAATATTTGAAAATGATGTGTTTTGTATCCTGGTGCACTGTCACTTTGTGTTATTGCATACTTTGCATTGGGTACGTAATTACTCCCAAATGATTTAATTTCCATCACTGAGATTCTGGCATATTGATAGGTGTCCTGGAATCATGAAGATGAGTGCAGAGTTTTGGGCATCCATGTTGGTATAGAATTGAACTGCTCATAAGCAAATGTGTCACTGATGCCTGGGGAAAGTAGCTGGATTCAACAGTGCTCTAGCTAATCCAGGAGTGATGACCATCCTCCTTCCTTTGGACAGGCTACAGATCAAAGCTGGAATTTTATTTTAAATTGCGAGGTGTTTTTGTTTGTTTACAAATCTGTTTTGTTTTTTAAAAAAGTGGTCTTTCAGTTCAGCAAGTTTTTTTATTTTTGTCTGTAATTGAAGTCTGTACATTTCTTGGAAATTTTTATAAGATTTCAATATTTGATTTGAAAATTCTACCTTTTCCCAAGGAAGGAGCTGTCCTCTGGAGTTCAATCAAGATCTCAGTGAGAACATCACAGAAGTAGTATTTCATTATGAATAATTTTCTACCATACATCTTTGTTTGTAGTCAGTGATGTTTAAATCTGGCCCTCGGCTGCAGTTTCTGTTCCACTCTGACAACTGCAACAACGAATGGGGATACAAGTTCATAGCCAAAGCATACGGCCTGCCAGATGTGCGGGTACCTTGGGTTACAGATCTCCAGCTTCTGGTGTCACGGCTGATGGGCTGCCTTGCCTCCCGAGCACTGTCTTTAAATTCAGCCTGCGGTAAGATTTGTTGTTCTCCCTAATTTTAAGGGTGCCTGTAGTTCGATGTTAGGTAGTTAACTGGTTGCTTGGGTGTTGTATCACATTTTTAAACTTGGACAACTTTTATTCCACAGACGGGGGGTGTTCATCTTAGTTCAAATTGCTAAGAAGTTTAGTCCACTGTGGCTCAAAGCTCGACTGTTTCTGCCTTCTAATTCCTTATCTGACTTGGGAAAGTTTCTCTTTTTTTCTTGTCTGTTGTTTTACAGTGTCAACTTTTGCACAGGTGAATGTCTTCCCTGCCTGCTATTCTTAGTTCATATTTCTGCTGTTTTGGTTGGAATAATATGGTACTTCTCTCCCTCTGCACTTCCACCCAGGCTTTGCTGGTTCATCTTAATGTAGGAACAAGTTACTGCAAATGGTGGAATCTGTACTGAAAAGAACAACTGCTGGAGATCACAGCAAGTCAGGCAGCATCCATCATCTAGACTTAAATGATAGCTTGCTGTCTCTCCACGGATGCAGTCTGGCCCACTGTGATCTCCAGCACTTGTTGTTTTCTTTGCTGGTTCATGATAAATTTTACTGGTTGGATTGTTGGTTTCCAGAGCAGTGTGATGCCAACAGCGTGGGTTCAATTCCCATCACCGGTTGGAGGTTACCATGAAGGGCTGTCCTTCACAACCTCTTCTGTTAGCTGAGGTCTGCTGGCCCTCAGGTTAAATCACCACCAGTTGCTTCTCTCTGAGAGAGCAGCCCCTGTGGTCTGGTAATACTATGGCGACACAACGATAAACCCTAATGTTTGTAAACATAAAATATAAGCCTACTTAAAATACCTTTACAGATTTCCAGTGGATTTGTATATTCTGCATAGTAAGGTAGATCTACACTGCTGGTGTTCAGGCATTTTCCAATACATTCAAAACTAATTAAACTTACTTTCTAATGAGTATACTGGTTGAGTGGTTCTCTTAACGTGTTTCATGATTGTTGTGACAGTTACGCTGAGAATGACCGAGTCAAGCACGGCAGGACCAAGGAGTGAAAAATAGGCCTTGATGCTTTCCCCGTTTATCCCCCACTGCTGTCCTTAACCCTCTCAGCTTCAGCTGAGTCCATTTGCAATGCACTTTGGGCCCTGTAGATGGGGTGGTGCAGCACAGAGGAAGGGTATTCAGGTCTAGTTTGCAGTAGTTTTTTCGCAGTTGTCCAGTCAGTCTTACCACAGCTGCCCCACTTTTTCCTTCCTTTTTTTGGATTTCTTCTCCCAAGTATTTGTACCGTTTTCTTAGCCACCACAATACAGGGAGGATTCCAAATCCCAACCCTTGTTCTGTAAAATGTTTCCTTGTGTTCCTTTTGATTCTTTTCCCAATCAACTTAAGAAATTAAATCTGAGCCATCCTTCAGCCATTGGAAGCCACTTTCATTCTGTTGAAATTCTTACTAATTTACTGTCACTCCGTCAAATCCTGCTATAGCCTCCTTGGCTTTTAGGAAAGCAAATCCAGCTCATCTCTCAGCTCGAGAAAATATTTTTAAAATTTTCTTGAAAACCTTCACATCGTTCTGGTGCCACGAAGTAGAGCCATAGTCGGTGTTTTATATGGTTTCAGCCAAACTCTTCACCTTTGCATTCTGTGTCTCTCTTTATAAAACTCATCAGATGTATAGGTTTCAATATGAGGCACTTTACAAATATGGGAATTACACACAACTTGATCATTCATAGAACACAGAACAATACAGCACAGTACATGCCCTTTAGCCCTCGATGTGCTGACTTTTTCTCCTACTCAAAGAACAAAGAAAATTTACGGCCCAAGAACAGGCCCTTTGGCCCTCCAAGCCTGAGCCGATCCAAATCTATTGTCTAAACTTATTGCCCAATTCCTAGGCACCTGTATCCCTCTGCTCCCCACCTACTCATGCATCTGTCTACCTTAAATGAATCTACTGTGCCTGCCTCTGCTGGGAACGTGTTCCAGGCACCTACCACCCTCTGTGTGAAGTACTTGCCACGTATATTCCCCCTTAAACTTTTCACCTCTCACCTTGAACACGTGAGCTCTTGTTATTGAATCCCTCACCCTGGGAAAAGCTTATCTCTATCCACCTTATCTATACCCGTCATGATTTTGTACACCTCAATCAGGTCCCCTCTCAATCTCCTTTTTTCTAATGAAAGCAATCCTAACCTCCTCTCTTCATAGCTAGCACCTTCCATACCAGGCAACATCCTCGTAAACCTTCTCTGCACCCTCTCTAAAGCGTCCACATCCTTTTGGTAATGTGGCGACCAGAACTGTACACAGTATTCTAAATACGGCCGAACCAGTCTTGTACAATTTTAACATGACCTGCCAGCTCTTATACTCCATACCCTGTCTGATGAAGGCAAGCATACCATAATGCTGCCTTGACCACTTATCCACCTGAGCGGCCACTTTCAGGGTACAACGGACCCAAACTCCCAGATCTCTCTGCTCATCAAGTTTTCCCAAGGCTCTTCCGTTTACAGTATAGTTGGCTCGAGAATTAGACTTCCCAAAATGCATCACCTCACATTTGCCTGGATTGAACTCCATCTTCCAACTCTCCAGCCTATGTATATTCTCCTGTATTCTTTGACAGTCCCTAATGCTTTCTGCTACTCCACCAATCTTCGTGTCGCCTGCAAACTTACTGATCAGACCAACAGTGCCCTCTTCCAGATAATTGATGTATATCACAAACAACAGTGGCCCCAGCACTGACCCCTATGGAACACCACTGGTCACCTTTCTCCATGTCGAGAAACTCCCTTCATCTACTACTGTCTCCTATTGCTCAACCAGTTCTTTATCCACCTAGCTAGAACACCCTCTACACCATGTGACTTCACTTTCTCTATTAGTTTACCATGGGGGATCAAAGATCAAATGAACCTACATAGCCTTCATAGTACTATCTTCAATGTGCCTATCCAAGAGTCGCTTAAATATCCCTAATGTATTTGACTCTACTACCACAGCTGGCAGTGCATTCCGCCCACCCACCACTCTGTGTAAAGAACCTATCTCTGACATCTCCCCTAAACCTTCCTCTAATCACCTTAAAGTTATGCCCCCTCATGATAGACATTTCTGCCCTGGGAAAAGGTCTCTGGCTATTCACTTTAGCTGTGCCTCTCATCATCTTGTACACCTCTAACAAATCGCCTGTCATCCTTCTTCACTCCAATGAGAAAAGCCCTAGCTCACTCAACCTTTTTTCATAAGACATGCCGTCCAGTCCAGGCAACATCCTGGTAAATCTCCTCTAAAGCTTTCACGTGCTCCCTACAATGAGGCGACTGGAAGTGAACGCAATATTCCAATTGTGGTCTAATCAGTTCTTTACAGAGCAGCAGCATAACCTCGTAGCTTTTAAACTCAATCCCCCTGCTAATGGAAGCCAACACACTGTATGCCGCCTTAATCCTATCAACCTAGCCTGCAACTTTGAGGGATCTGTGAACATGGACCCCAAGATCCATCTGTTCTTTCACACTACCAAGAATCCTGCATTTAACCCAGTATTTTGCATTCAAATTCGACTTTCCAAAGTGAATCACTTTACACTTTTCCAGGTTGAACTCCATCTGCCACTTAAAGTCCAGTTCTACATCCTGTCAATGTCCCATTGTAACCTACAACAGCCCTCCGCACTATCCACAACTCCCCCAACCTTTGTGACATCGGCAAACTTACTAACCACCCTTCCACTTCCTCATCCAACTCATTTATAAAAATCACAAAGAGCAGAAGTCCCAGAGTCCATCCCTGTGAAACACCACTGATCACCAAGCTTCAGGCTGAATATTTTCCATCTACTACCACCCTCTGTCATCTATGGGCCAGCCAATTCTGTATCCAGGCAGCCAGATTTCCCTGTCTTCCATGCCTCCTCACTTTCTGAATGAGCCTACCATGGGGAACCTTATCAAATACCTTGCTAAAATCCATATACACCAAACCCACTGCTCTACCTTCATCAATGTGCTTTGTCACATTCTCAAAGAATTCCGTAAGGTTTGTGAGACATGACCTCCCTCTCACAAAGCCATGCTGACTATCTCTAATCAAGCTATGGTTTAACAAGTAACCCTGTCAGTCAGAATCCTCTCCAATACTTTGCCCATCATAAATGTAAGACTGACTGGTCTGTAATTCCCAGAATTATCCCCATTCCCTTTCTTGAACAAGAGAATAACATTTGCCAGCCTCCAGAGATCTGGCACTACTCCAGTGGACAGTGAAGATGCAAAGATCATTACCAATGTCGCTGTAATCTCTTCCCTCACTTCCTGTAGTAACTAGGATATCCCATCTGGCCCAGGGGACGTATCTGTCCTTATGTTTTTCAAAATATCTAGCACATCCTCCTCCTCCTATACATCAACTTGTTTGAGCATATCGTCCTGTTTCACGGTGTCTTCCCAAATGTCAAGGACTCTCTCAGCAGTGCATACTGAAGCAAAGTATTCATTAAGGACCTCTCCTACCGCCTCCAACTCCAGGTGCAAGCTCCCTCCACTATTCCTGATTGCCCCTACCGTCACATAGGCCACCCTCTTGTTCCTCACCGAAATATAGAACGCCTTTGGGTTTTCCTTAATTTTTCATGCCCCCCCTCCTCGCTTTCCTAAGTCCATTCTTCAGTTCTCCCTGGCTACCTTGTAACATTTCAGCCCCGTCCAATCTTTGTCTCCTCAACCTTAAATAAGCTTCCTTCTTCATTTTGTCGAGATGTTCCACATGCCTTGTCTCCCAAGGTCCCTTCACCCTACCATCCCTTCATTGCCTCAGTGGGACAAACATATCCAGTACTATCAGCAAGTGCTTTGTAAACAACCTCCACATTTCTGTCGTGCATTTCCCTGGGAACATCTGTTCCCAATTGAGCCACCCCAGTTCCTGCCTTGTATAAATAGCATTGTAACTCCCCCTTTTCCAATTAAGTAATTTTGTATGCCTCTCCAGGACTATAGTAAAGGTCAGGGAGTTGGTGATCATTATCACTGCTAAGCTCTTCCCCCGGGAGATGTGACACCTGCCAGACAATAGGAAATTACCTGGCACTGGATGGCATCAAGAATTGGGCACAGTTGGCCTTTTTTATGCTGTGTCTCCCAGGCTTGGCAATGGGTAGAGTGGGTAGACCCCTGATGGAAACCTGTGGTATCCAGCAGATAACTGATGGTCACAACAGGAAGAAAGGACATTCGAGCACTGCCATTGCCTTCAATTATTCACTCTCCTCTGGGGATGTCAATGTTCTGGTTTACGTGTCTCAAATTTATGCCGACGCATGTTACCTGAGTTGCCTCCTCTGATCCTGACCTAGGCATGTTAAGGAGCGAAGGTCAAGAGGCCTCCAGTTCTGGGGGGACTCCCTGATGGAGTGAGCGAGCAAATCTTTGGGCCTCAGTATCTTTCTTATTCAAGCTGAAAATACAGCAAGTAGTAGAAGTAGCAATGAGAACCTCCTTGTAGAATGAAAGCATTAGAAGTTGGTTTTTAAAATGATAATTGTGTCAAGAAGATGCTCTACCTTTTATGCAACAGCCTGGTTTATATATTCAAATCGTGTAGAAATCATTTTGATGTTCTTGCAGGAATCTTGCAGGTCGTGGCTTTGAGTAGCAGGTAGTCCCCCTCCTTGCGTCCAACTCAGATGGTCATGAGTGCAAGTCCAACTCCGGAGACATAAACGTGCAGTTATGCGCAACACTGAGACTATTGTATTGTCAGTAGTACCATCTTTCGCATGAGGCTGAGGTTCTGTCTGAGGACCTATGCCAAGATTCCAGTTTATTATTCCCAGAAGCTCATCGCAGCCAACCTTTCTCCCAACAATATAGCAGTGACTGATTTACTTCAGTGACTTGAAATAGCTTTGGGATACGTAGAGTTCAAAAGAAAGGTCGATCTTTTATATGTCTTCATTTACATTCATTTGGTAATTGAATCACTGCTCACAGCAATTACTCAGTGTTGCTAGAAAAACATTTTCATCTTGCATCTGTTTCTTTGTAAAGGATTACTTCCTGCAGTTGAGTTACCTGTAGAGAAAGTTGCATCTGTTGTGGAGTCTCATCTGTGGAAACCCATCCTGAGACATGGAACGTGTCTAGAGGGAGCGTTGGACAGCACATCACCACAAGAAATGGTAAAGACGAATTAAACGGTGTTTTTCTTTCTGAAACAGAAAATATTAACCTGAAATCTTAGCCGCAAGTCCTAACTAAAGTTGCTGTCATGACTAAATCAGAATAGGTGAGTGTTCAGTAAAATGTTAACTTATGTCCTTTACTCTGACATTTTTGTAGCTGACAGTCTCAACATCAGCAAGGCAGGATTGGTTGTGCCTAATAACTTGGAAGTTAAGAAGTAACTTCTGAATGTAGGACTGCAGTCACATGTAGGCATTCTGCAAATTAACCTTTTGAGCTCAATTTGTTAACTTGCTATGGTGGGGTTTAGACTGCATGCACTAAACTGCTAATCAGTACACACTATACCCTAAATTAGAGTATATAGTATATCACAAAGATGCAATCAGAATCTTAATGATACCTGTGATGAGATGTTTATTTTTTTGCCTTTTGCAGCTTTATTTAAGGATTTATTTAACAATGTTAATGTCTATGAAAAGAATGATGGAGAAATAATTCCCAATTGTTATTGCGAATATCGTTTATAACTTCAGTTAGAAGCATTTCAATTCTTTGAAAGGAGTGAGTTACCTTGAAGAGATCTAGCTTATTTGCAAGAGATGTGCATAAATGTCAGACAACGTATATTGAAGAAACTTGAAAATTGGGTGATAGTGAGAATCTGAGGATTGAGGTGTTTTCTGGACAGGAGAACAGATTTTAATAAGTTGACTAAAGAGAGGGAACTGTTTGCTTTGGTGGCCAGCACAAAAACCAAGAAGGGAAGTTGGGTGGGTCAGTGATGGGAATGGGGTTGACTGAGTTACAGCTGAACGGGCCTGGAGACGGGAAGTTGAGAGTGAAAGTAGGCCGAGATGAGGGTTCAGGCTTAGACTCATGGGAAGAGTTGTTGAATTTGTATTTGAATTGAATTTATTGTCACGTGTATCAAGGAACAGTGGAAAAACTTTGTCTTGCGAGCAATACAGGCAGATCACAGAGTTAGGTAGCATGGATAAGTAAATAATAGGTAAACAGAGGCATATTCTAACAACAGTGGGGTAGAAACTGTTACAAAACCAGCTGGTGCATGTGTTCAGGCTTCTGTACCATTCCCCACCCCCCCCCCCCAATGGTAGAGGTTGTAGAAAAGCATTGCCAGGGTGGGATGGATCTTTGAGAATGCTGGCGGCCTGGTAGATGGATTCTATAGATGGGAGGTTGGCCTTTGTGGTTGGCCAGGCTGAGTTCGCCACTCTCTGTAACCGTCTCCAATCTTGAATGGTACAGTTGCCATACCAGTTGTGGTGATACATCCAGACAGAATGCTCTCAATAGTGTACCTACAAAAGTTGGCAAGGGTATTCGCCCTCATGCCAAACTTTCTCAGCTGTCTGAGGAAGAAGAGACTTTCTTGGGCCTTGGTAACCAGTGTATCCACATGAAGAGTCTAAGGAAGCTTGTTGCATTTGACCACTCCCAGGAGCTTGACACTCTCCACTCGTTCCACCTCTGTGCTGTTAATATGTAGGGGAGGCATGAGTAACATCCCGCTGAAAGTCAATAATGAGTTCCTTGGTTTTGCCAGCATTGAGAGCTAGGTTGTTCTCAGTGCACCATTTTTCCAGGTTTTCCACCTTCTGTCTGTAATCTGTTTTGTCACCATCTGTGATTCGACCAACTATGGTGGTGTCATCAGTGAACTTGTAAATGGCATTAGTCTGGTATTTGGTGACTCAATCATGAGTATACAGCGAGTTCAGTAGGCAGCTGAGTACGTACCCCTGGGGGGGAGGCTTCAGTGTTGAGTGTTAGTGAGTATGAAATCTTGTCCCCAGTCTACACTGAATGTGGCCTGTGGGTCAGGAAACTGAGGATAGATCTTTTGGCTGTTGCATGGATTAGAGACTTGTAGTTGAGTTAGCTGAATTGTGTTTATCTTAATGATGAATGAATCCAGCTTGAGGTGAAATTGGAACGGAAGTGGAGGAGGTATTTAAGGAACAGATTTAGAGTTCTTCAGGTGAAGATCATACAATTGTTTTTACTAACTTAAAGTTTTACTTTTCTTAAAGCAGGATGTATGTTTTGTTTAGTCTTCCACACCCCAATTTCTAGCGCAAGTGGTGTTTCTGCAATCAGTGTCCAAAGGAAATAATGGTTTTTTTGCACTTTGTGTATTGTGTGTTGTAGGCCAAGAACGATGTTCGTAAGTTCCTGATTCAGGTTGCTCTCTGGGATCCTTCTCAAGAGGATTCCTCTGACTCTCAGTCCGATCTAATTAAGAGACTTATAAGCCTATGCAAGAAACATTCGACAAAGACGGAAGTAGTTAGTGGATTTGATCTTGGGTCAAAAGTTGCTCAAGCTGTGAACTCCGTCTTTGCAGCGATGGTGTACCACAGCCCTGATCTTCACAGTGCACTCAGAACTTATGGTAAATTATACTTTTTGGTTAAAAATCTATCAAAATCAATTAACGTATTTAATTTTGAGTTCGTGTTGCATTGTAAAAGAATCCCTGGAAATGTTTAAATGTCACCGAATTTTCATAGGCTTCTTGAACTACTCATTAGCCATCTAAAGAAATTTGAACAAAATGTGATGTATGTTTGAAGAAGAAATGGAGTCCAACAGGAATCCAGCTGCTGCTCTTGTAGATCACTTGCTGAAATGCTGTGGATGTACCACAATTTTATCCTGTGTCAATAAACTACACAAAGTGCCTGGGAGTTCGTGTGTAGTTCTTGGCAAACCCTGACCCATTTGGTTTGTGTCAGGAAGTAATCGAAGTTCTTGATCTAACATCTGACACAATGAAGCTGCCTTCTGCTTCTGCTCTGTGATGCGTCCAGCACCTGAAATGACACCGGGTTATTTGTGATCTGACCAGTGCTCGGACTGCCTGTTATTTGACTGCTGCTTCCTCATTGCTGCTTTGCATTATTGGCTGTACTGAGTTTATAATGGCTTCCAGATCTCACCAACTGCATCATGAGCTATTTTAATGTCAGTGAAGTATTTGCAGAGCCTTATCTGCTCTTCATATGTACAGTAGTTGACATTTTTTCTGCATCATACATTTGTTCAATCATGTAGCATTTTAGTTCATCCCTTGGTCCATCTCAGATAATTTAATCAATTTTCATATAATTTTTGATTCTAAGTCAGAAAGTAAAGTAAAGTCTCCAGGTGTTTTTAACCTGAGACTTGTCCCTCTTGTCTGTGGCTCAGTGACCTTCTGTCAGTCTGGGGACTGGGTAGTATGTCACGTGTCAGAAACCTGAGCATTTAATCCGCCTGATTCTCCAGTGTCCTACTGAAGGAGCAATGCAATGTCGGACATAAGAGAATTGCTAAAGAGCAATTATAACCAATATTTATCAAAACAGATTAATTCGTCATTTACTAAAAAAACAGAAAATGCTGAGTAAACTTACTGGCAGCACCAGTGAACAAAGAAACAGTTAACCTTTCAAGTCAAAAGACTGCTCTTTGGAGTTGTTTGTGGCTGACTTTCAAATTCCACTCTGCCTGATCTTCCTAAAGCCTCTAACTTCCGCAGAAATCTGTCCCAGCCTTGAACAACTGAACACCTGCAGCCCTCAAAGCTTTGACTGAAGAGGTTCCTTGTCCCCTCATTTTGAGACTATTACCCCTCATTCTAGACTCTGTAGGCAGGAACAGAGCCTTCCAGGGTTTCCATTATAGATTATTTCAGAAACTTGTGTTTCAGTGAGATCACCTCTCCTTCTTCTAAATACCAGAGAATATAACTCAATCAACTCAGTCTGTCAAACCTCCGATCTCAGGAATCGGAGTTGAAAAATGTGGTGCTGGAAAAGCACAGCAGGCCAGGCAGCATCCGAGGAGCAGGAGAATCGATGTTGTGGGCATAAGCCCTTCTTATTCTTGAAGATTCTCGATTCTCCTGCTCCTCGGATGCTGCCTGGCCTGCTGTGTTTTTCCAGCACCACGTTTTTCAACTCTGGTCTCCAAAATCTGCAGTCCTCGCTTTCTCCTTGTTGATCTCAGGATTCAACCTACTAATCCCTCACTGGCCTACCTGCAGTGCAAACATGACCTTTCAAAATTGCACTTTCAAAAGTAATCCAGGTACATTATCACCTGAACAATGGCTGCAATATTTCCTTGCAGATAAACCTTTGAAGCATCTGCACGCTAATTTTGTTTCTTCAGACCAAAACCACCTCCAGCAATGCAGACACTTTCACCCTTTAAAACGAGTTTTTTTTCTGACCACCAGCCTCAAATTTCCTCTCATTATCTTCCTCATTCTCCACTTACTTAAGTGATTCCTATCCTTTTTTGCCTCTGTACCTTCCTCTGATTACATTACCACCACCTAGCATCAACACACTTGAACATTTGTTCTTGGCATCTCCATCTTAGTCATTGTCTTAAATTGTAAATATCTGAGGCCGGAGCACTGATCCTTGCAGCACCTCACGTGCTACAGCCTGCCAATTTGGAAATGACTCACTTATCTCTGCTCTCTGCTTTCTGTCTGTTAACCAGTTCCCTATCCATGCAAATTAAAAATTAGCTCAGTCCCATGGACTCTTATTTTCTATGATAATCTTTTATGTGGCACGTTATTAAATGCCTACATTGTATATCCATTGGTTCCCATATATCTATCTGACTAGATAAACTGCTCAAAAAAAAATTGTTAAATATGATTTCCCTTTTATAATAGATTCCAGTGCTTCAGTTTTAATAAGTGCTTTGGAATGTGCAAAGATTGACGGTGGAGAGAAAAATAAGGTCATTGTTGATCGGTTCCATATTTTTTATATGAAATTAAGGCAAGGCAGATTGATGCTTGCTTTTCTAGATCATTTATTATTTATCCATACTTGGATTATTAGAGAATGGATCCAGAGATACTTCAAACAGGAAAATATACAGATCGGCAGAAGAATCCAGGGTCAAGAGGAGAGGGAAAGGCAGTGAATTTAATTTGAATTGCTGTTACATTAAACACACAGGGCTGTGTTGTCCGCCCTCCAAATGGATCCCAAGCAGCAGTCTCTAAGATGAATGCACGTTGGAAGCCCCTCTCCCAAAGTGTAGGGTGTAGCTAACATACCTTATAAAGCTAGCAGAGTGAAAAGAGCTTGACCATTTTAAATTCCTTCCCTCTGTTTTTGAGAAAAGAAAGCACAAAAGTGTTCCAGGAAAACACTATGAATTTGCTATTAATAGTGAAGCAGGTTTGTGCCTGCTTTGCTGTGGGTAATGAGTTTGATTTGCATTGGAACAATTTTCTGCCAGCCTTCCATCTGTTGTGAAAGGTGCAATGAATTTCCACTTGAGAGAAAAAAAATCCCACCCTAAGTTTTATTTATAAACGTATAAAAAGAAGCCAACCTCTCCAAGTGATTCGTGGAATATTTTCTGCATTCCATTTTTTACCCTGCTTCATGAAAGGAAGTTGAATAAAGCTTATTTTTAAGAGTTCACTCTCATGATATTGGCATCACTTGGTAAGCCAACATTTATTGCCCATCCCTAGTTGCTGTGGGTCTGGAGTCACATGTAGGCCAGGCCAGGTAAGGATGGCATTTTCCTTCCCTCGAGGCATTAGTGAATCAGATGAGTTTCTTTCCTGATAATCTACAATGTATTTGTGGTCATCATTAGACTCTTAATTCAAAATTTTTATTGAATTCATATTCCACCATCTGCCTTGGTGGGATTTCAACCCATGTCCCTACAACATTACTTGTGTCTGTGGATTATCAGTCTAGCAATAATACCACTCGACCTTTGCCTCCCCATTTGGGAGCAATCCAATGGGGAATATAAGTTTTTATACAGTTATTAAAAAATTTTAAATTGCTATTTTATGCAGTCTCTTGATTGCTGTACTTCACTTATTCCTAATCACTGAACTTGCACAAGTAGGACTCTGATTTTTTTAAAAAAACTGCTGTCTTTCTCCTGCCCTTCTCTGTTGACTGTCAAACTGGAGGATTGAAAATGTTCTGTGATCAAGTGGTGGGCCTGGTGTGGCATCTCATCCTAATTTTTTCTCACACTTGGAAACCCTCAGCCTTTGCTTGCCAAGTGACACAGGAGACACGGTGAAGAACAATCAATCCATCCCTTACTGGTATCTACCTTTTGACAAATCGAGTTATTTGGTCATTCTTTTACTTGCAATGTTTTAGTCAAAGGCTGAGCACGTCCTGCCAGTCTTTTCTTTCTAAGCTCATTTTTTTGGCGGATGAGCATTGCTAGTATGGCAATTTGTTGCCTGTCCCTGCAGTCCATGTGTGGATACATCTACAGTGTTATTAGATTGGGAGAGAGTTCCAGGGTTTTTATCCAGTTGTTCAATGCCTTCCAAACGAAGATTCTTTTAGCCTGACACGTTGATGAATTATTTTGATATCTAATTCAACAGTGCTTGAGCACCTTATTTTACTACTAAATGTCTCCTGGATATTTTTGCATGTAATTGAGAGAAGCCCAGAACTGTGTGATTCTGCTGCAGCTGAGGAACATTTCCTGTTTGGTAATGTAACGTAGCCTGCTTCTATTAAATATGGATATGGTGTTTACCAGAAACCAAGCTTCCAATCCTAAAATAGGTCCATGAATTTCAGAGCTCTATTCTGAATTTATAGGAATGAGAGGTGATTTAATCCAAACATACAGGATTCTTAAGGAGCTTGACAGGGTAAATACTGAGAAGATGTTTTCCCTCGTGGGAGAGTTTAGGACCAAGGGTATAGTCTTGGAATAAAGGGGCTTCTATTTACGACTGAGATAAGGAGGTATTTCCTTTCTGACAGTTGAGAGTCTTGGGAACTCCTTGCCACAGACACTTTGAGTTCAAAGTTCTTGTGTATGTTTAAGGCTTGAAGTAGATTCTTGATCAGTCAGGGAATCAAGGATTGTGGGGTAAGGACAAGAAAGTAGATGTGAGGAACATCTGATCAGGCTCTAGGATCCCGAATGACCTACTCCTGTTCCTATTTCTATTGTTCTTAATCTATTTCTAACAACAAATACAGATTGTTAGTGTTCATTAAAAGTAATGAATATCGTTTGAAATTCTAATCTGGAAATCCATTATATAATTCCTATTCAGCTTTCAGCTCTTGGTAACCAGATTGTAATGTAAGCTGCTGGTCTAATACTATTGCAGTTTAGGCTGGCGGGAGAGACTTAACATAGAAAGGTAAAGCTGAGTACTGGAATCTGCTGTAACCACTCTGAGCTATAGGTGATGCTGTTGGTGTGTCAAAACTGGAGCACTTAATCCAGAAGCTTAAATTGCATTCTGTTCTTGAGGGACCAGTAGATTAGCTACTTACAATATGTTCAGTCAGAAAACAATCTGTTATTAGCAATAAACATTGTCTCTTAACTTTGTTAATCCACACTTCCTGTTTCTGTAGTTACAAGTGGAGGTACTACAGGTTTCACTGAAGAGATGGCTGAGGTGTATGGATTAGCTGAAGGAATGAAGACGTGGATAGTAAGTAACAGGTGACATTTTCCTTCACCTAATTTATGTATGCTTCTTTCCTTTTCAAGTAGTACAGCTGAGGTTATATAGTGGATGTACTTGATTTTCAAAGAGCCTTGATAAGCCAAGTCAGGTGATCTAAGTAGCCATATGAACTGTCTGTAAAATGAAACAGTCAAGATTAAAAGCTGCAATGCAGACTCCTGAAAGGTGGGAAGTAATGTTCTGAATGGATGAGGACCCGGAATTAGAAAAAAAATGGGCTACCATTGGCACTGAGGAAAACTGTGATAAACTCTCGGATATTAATGATTTTGCAGATTGGCCATGTAGGTGGCAAATTAACTTCTGTGTACTCGAGGGTGAGATGGTACATTTTGGTTGGAGAAATAGAGAGATTCCATACTGGTTGGAAAATGGATTAATGGACAAAGCGATCAGCATTTACGAAGACCATAAGCATTTACTAATTAGTAAAAACACAAAGGACGTCAACAAGATCATAAATACAAAAAAAGCACTGGGATTCATTGCTGTAGGAGTAAAATTGAAAAGCAGGTTAGTTGTTTTGAACTTGCTTTGAGCATTGGTTTAACCACACTTGAGTGCTGGCCTCCATTTTACCGACGTAATACATCAGCATTGGAGAGGTGCACAGACGATCACAAGTACTATCAACTTGCCAGGTCATAACTGTTGGGAAAGGATAAACAGATTGGGATTAGAACAGAAAGGAGAAGTAGAACGGCTGAGGTTAAAGGGTGAACTGATTAAGAATTAAATTTTTTTTAGATTAGATTAAATTCCCTACAGTGTGGAAACAGGCCCTTCGACCCAACCAGTCCACACCGACCCGCCGAAGAGTAACCCACCCAGACCCATTTCCCTCTGACTAATTGACCTAATACCATCTTGCAACTTAACATGGCCAATTCACCTGACCTGCACATCTTTGGACTGTGGGAGGAAACCGGAGCACCTGGAGGAATCCCATGCAGACATGGGGCGAATGTGCAAACTCCACACAGACAGTCACTCAAGGCTGGAATCGAACCTGGGACCCTAGTACTGTGAGGCAGCAGAGCTAACCACAGAGCCACTGTGCTGCCCCAAAGGTCTTAAAAATTGAGGAGATTAATAGTGAAGAGACTCCTATTTTAAGGAAACACAATAATTACCTTATATACACAGTGATCATTATAAATCAAGTGGTGAGATTAAACTTGACCCAGGAAATGGTTAAGATGTGAATTTCTCAAACACAAACAGCGGTTGAGATGAATAACATGGATGATTTTTAAAGAGAAGGTACATGCACAAGGTAGAAATCAATGAAATGGTTGCTGGGTAGGGTTAGACAGAAGAGGATGAAAAGGTTTGTGCAGGACATAAGCACTTGCACAGAGCAATAGGACCGAAAGGGTTCTCCGCTCTGTGTTCCAGATAATTGTATTTCTGTGTTAAATTTAAAGAAGTGAAATAATTGCAGAATAATTGGACAGTGGACAGGAAAACAATCTTAAAGGCTTCCCTTTGGTCCTCATTAAATGTCTTTGTAAGAAATCTTTTTCTGTGAAACCTAGGGAATTTAGAGAGAGGAGAGGAACAGATGGTGTAAGTGCAATGTGGACATGTATCCAGAACTTCAGTTCCCCGCCCATTATGGGAGCTTATACATTTTGAAATGTCCCATTGGTTAACAGGGATTTTCTGTTAAATAAGGCATCTTCTATGCCATTTCTCATGGATAGTGGGAAGAAGTAGGATGGAGATTTTGCAACAGACCTGTATGGGCAATGCTTCAAAAGATTGAGAAATAATATTGCCACACTGTAGGTGAGTGACTGTTAGTTACCTCGCAATGCATTTAGTTACATTAATGTATCAAGAAAAAAACAGAAACTGTACTTGAGTATCGTTGAAGAAAGTCAAAGTTTTTCATCTTGCAATTATCAGAACATTCACAGGAAATACCCAAGTGTGAAAACAACTTTCATATTGTGAGAGAGGAGCTTTCTGATTGGGAGAGATGCTACCATGAAATATGCACCAGTTAGTTATGTCTGATGAAGGGCTTATGTCCGAAACGTCGATTCTCCTGCTCCTCGGATGCTGCCTGGCCTGCTGTGTTTTTCCAGCAACACATTTTTCAATTATGTCTGACAGTCAACTGTAGATTTTGTTTAATTTTCTAAGCAAGCCAGGTTGATTCTGGTTCAGGCATTGGCCTGAGAATGAACCATAGAATGTCTGTCAGTATTCTGTTGTGTCGAAATAACTGCAATGCATGTACACAGTGTCTAATATTAGAAATAATTCTGCAATTGGACAACATTTGTTTCATAATCCTGAGTGAGAAGAATTAACCTGATGACTTATCCAGTAAGCATGGTGTATTTTTAAGTGCAGGAAGCTTCATGTATTAACACATTTGGTCCTGTTCTTTGCAAACAGAATGGAAATGTACACTATTGAACCTTTTTTAACGTGGTAAAATGGGTGACAGCCATTTTCTGGTTCGTTCCTCGGGGTAATACCTTAACCAATCTGCCATGTTTTAAAATTTAAACAAAACTTGCCATTTAACTGTCAGCCATCATTTATTGTCTGATTCTCCTGCAGTGCCCCCAACAATCAGAATCCACTAGCTAACGAGTTGTCATTTTCCTCTCACATGATGCAAATGTTGTTTTCCCTTTGATAGTTCTTGCAAATGATCCTGATGAGCCCAAGATGAAAAGCTTCTTCCCAGTAATACTCAAATTGTGTACTACCAAATAACTGCACAATATAATTTTGGTTTCTTGTTACAGGGCTGACAGTTTCATTGCAGTAGACCTTGAAATCTCATGTTGTTGTTAGTTATTTGTCTTGAGTTGAAGAGAAACAAATATGATGATCAGGAGTGGAAGTTAGGTACCTCATTTTAATGATGGATGAATTAAGAAGCAGGATGCTGTTGAATGCCAAAGGCATGTCTTTGCAGTACTTGGTGTTTGAAACGCTCATTGTTTGACACTTGTGCACCATGAATGGTACCTGCCACTCAGACTGCACCAAGGTCAGGAGCTGAGTTCTTCTCGTGAAACCCAGAACTGAACATTAACAAGGAGCAGACTGATTGCATAAAGTGCTGCTTGATGATTATGTTGAAGATTTGACCACCAATGATTGGGAGAGCTTTCCAAGTTTAAAAGTTTCTTCAGTAAGAAAGATGAATAGATCTGAAGGCTAAAACTAGTTGTTTCAGGGCAATATTACTGAGTGACTTGTAAACTTCATTGCTGGGCTGACATGTATATTATTTTCTGAAAGTAACTGGATAACTTAGTTCTTGGGTGTGTCTATATACCACTCTTAATGCAATAAAATACTGAAGAGTTAGCAAGCAAAGTTTGACCCTTAGCCACATAAATAATATTAATGCAAGTGAGTTAAAGCAAACACCAGTCAAGCGTGGTGACTCGATTTATTCTGACTGTATGATCTAGCGTGGATTAATTTTTCTTTCCTTGGTCCCCACCCCTCTCTATCAAGATGGAACGTAAGCAGAAATATCTTATGATGCTCAGCGATAAAGAGGTACAAGGCGACAGCAAGATGAATCCAGACAATATCAGTGAGTAAATCTATCTATCAGCTTAATCAAATGAACTCTACTGTGATAATTCAAGCGACTAGATGGTTCTATAACTGCATTGACTTCAGGGTCTGGATAAAGAGACCTGCTGTTGAACATCATGGGCTAATATCCTTGTGATAGAGTCAGGGTTGCATCTTGTAAAATATATAATGAAGGGTGACATTGTACATGAAAATAAGGACATGGTGAATATGCTAAATAATCACTCTGCATCAGTATAGCCACTAGATGAAATGCTCAACCTTCCTCCAAAACTGATATTGAATCGAAGACAGCGACTTGCTCAGATCGATAAAAGGAAAATAACAGTAATGTAGAAAATAATGCACTGACAAGCAACAGCACCCCACAACCAGGGTTTATTCTTTCACTGGGTTTTAAAGAAAGCATAGAAATATTACAGATGCTGTAAATATAATCTTTTCTAACCCCCTCTCATGTAACTTTGGGTTAAAAATTGTGCGCTCCACAATCTAAGGAAGTTGAGAGAAGGAAACAAGAGGATTATAGGTCTGGTATCCTGACATCTATGATCATGAAATTGCTGGAGTCTGCAGTTGAGAATGACATGTCTGAACATAGGAACACTAGTAGGTCATTCAGTCCGTGGGGTCTGTTCCACCAGTTACTGAGCTCATGGCTGATCTATGGGCTGACTCTTTGGCCTATATCCCCTAATACCTTTGTTTAACCAAAACAAATCTATCTCAGATTTAAAATTAACAACTGATTCAGCATCCACTGGTGTTTGTGGAAGTGAGTTCCATACATCTTGTCACCCTTTGTGTAGAGCTGCTTCTGCACATCTTTCTGCAATGAACTGGCCCTAACTCTCAGACTCTGCCCCTGGTTCTAGAATCTCCAAAAGTGGAAATAGGTTATTTTTATTTACCTTGTTTTTTTTCTTGTAAATATTTTGAAGACTTCAATCAGATTACCGGTTAACCTTCTAAATTCTAGAGAAAACCAGCTAATTTGTATATTCTCTCCTCCAACGTAACCCCTGAAGCCCAAGTATCATTCTTGTAAACCTGTATTGTACTCCATCGATGGCCAATGTATCTTGCCTAAAGTGTGCCCAGATCTGCTCTCAGTCCTCCAAGTGGGGCCTAACCAGGGTTTTGTAGAACTGCAGGGAAACTTCTGCATCCTTGCACT
The DNA here is from genome assembly GCF_020745735.1 of Hemiscyllium ocellatum. Lineage (NCBI taxonomy): Eukaryota > Metazoa > Chordata > Chondrichthyes > Orectolobiformes > Hemiscylliidae > Hemiscyllium > Hemiscyllium ocellatum. The sequence continues at coordinate 50,345,142 of NC_083431.1, forward strand.
TCAGACCTTGAGTATAAACCTTGGCCAGCCTTCCATTAGCCTTTTTGAGTATTTCTGTGCCTGTTCATGATATTTTAAAGACCGAAGCACCTGAACCCCAAGTCCCTTTGAACATTCACTGTATTTAATTTCATAGCATCTAAAAAATACCCTGATCTATCCTTTTTAAATCCATTATGGATGCCCTCCTGCTGCTTACACTGAACTCTATCTGCCGCAGTTTTGCCCATTCACTTTGTGTGTGCAACCTAAATTTGTGTCATCAGCAAATTTGGATAATGTGAATAATTCTGAATAATTGAGTATGTGACACACATCCCTGAGGGATACCACTGGTCACATCGTGCTGCTTTAAGTTTCTATTCATTACCTCTACTGTATGTCACCTGTCACTCAGCAATTTCTGAGCAATGTCGTAAACTGCCCTTAATTCTGTGAGCTTTTAGATTAGATTAGATTCCCTACAGTGTGGAAACAGGTCCTTTTGATCCAACACGTCCACACCGACCTGCCGAAGACTAACCCACCCAGACCCATTTCCCTCTGTCTAATGCACCTAATACTATGGGCAATTTAGTATGACCAATTCACCTGACCTGCACATCTTAGGACTGTGGAAGGAAACCCACGCAGGCGCAGTGAGTATGGGCAAACCCCACACAGCCAGTCACCCGAGGCTGGAATCGAACCCGGGTCCTGTCGCTGTGATGCTGCAGTGCCATCGGGGAATTAGCTCAAATGGTGGCTTGCTCACTTAGCATGCGAGAGGTAGTAGGATCGATGCCCACAGTCTCCCATTTGGTTTGTGTTAGGAAGTAATCAAACCTCTTGATCGAACATCTGACACAATGAAGCTGCCTTCTGATTTTGCTCTGTGCTGCATCCAGCACCTGAATGACTCCATGTTATTTTTCATCTGACCAGTGCTCGGCTTTTGCTGTAGCCTGTTATGTGAGCCTTTGTCAAATGCCTTTGGGGCGTCCATATAACAACAGCCGCAGACATTCCCCTGTCCACCACCTTAGTCACCTCTTCAAAACATTCAATGAGGTTTGTTATACATGCTGCTGTCTCTGATTAACTGAAAAAATTTCAAGGAATTAAGTTATCCCATCTTTAATTATATATGCTAACAACTACACTACCACAAAACTTTGAAGCCTTTATCCCTCAGTAAGGTACTGGGTGATAAAATATATTTATATTTGGAAAAGGATGGGCTTATCAGTGATAGGTAACATGGTTTTGTGGTAGTGTAACATGGTACCAACTTAAGAGTTCTTCGAGGAAGTGACCAAGTTGATAGATGAAGGAAGGGTTGTTGATGTCATATACATGGACTTTAGTAAGGCGTTTGATAAGGTTCCCCATGGTAGGCTAATGGAGAAAGTGAAGTCACATGGTGTGCAGGGTGTTCTAGCTAGGTGGATAAAGAATTGGCTGAGCAACACAAGACAGAGAGTAGTAGTTGAAGGAGTTTCTCGAAATGGAGAAGAGTGACCAGTGGTGTTCCACAGGGATCAGTATTGGGGCCTCTGTGGTTTGTGATATACATAAATGATCTAGAAGAGGGCACTGTTGGTATGATCAGTAAGTTTGCAGATGACACTAAGATTGGTGGACTCATAGAAAGTATAGGGAACTGATAACCAGACTGACAGAAAGCAAAGATAAACCTGAGAGTTGGACGGACAGTTGGCAGATGGAGTTCAATCCAGGCAAATGTGAGGTGATGCATTTTGGGAAGTCTAATTTTCGAATCAACTATATTGTAAACGAAAGAGCCTTTTGTACCCTGAAGGTGGCTGCACAGGTGGCTAGAGTGGTCAAGAAGGCATATGGTATGTTTGCCTTCATCGGACAGGGTATTGAGTATAACAGCAGGTCATGTTAAAATTGTACAAGACATTGGTTCGGCTGCGTTTAGAATACTGTGTACGGTTCTGGTCATTACCAAAAGGATGTGGACCCTTTGGAGAGGGTGCAGAGAAGATTTATGAGGATGTTGCCTGGTATGGCAGGTTCTAGCTATGAAGAGAGGCTGAGTAGGTTAGGTTTCATTAGAAAACAGGAGATTGAGGTGGGGCCATATTGAGGTCGACAAAATCATGAAGGGTATAGACAGGGTGGATAGAGATAAGCTTTTTCCCAGGGTGAGTGATTCAATAACGAGAGCTCACGTATTCGTGGTGAGAGATGAAAAGTTTAAGGATGGATACATGTGACAAGTACTTTACACAGAGGGTGGTGGGTGCCTGGAATGCATTGCCAGCAGAGGTAATAGAGGCAGGCATGGTAGATTCATTTAAGGTGTGTCTGGACATATACATAAGTAGGTGGGGAGCAGAGAGATACAGATGCTGAGGAATTGACCGATAGGTTTAGCCAGTAGATTTGGATCGGCTCAGGCTTGGAGGGGCCGAAGGGCCTGTTCCTGGGCTGTAAATTTTCTTTGTTCTTTCTAGCTAATCAGATCCAGTGTCTATTTTTAAAGAAAATGTTATGTCTGATGAAACTTTCAGTTTTTAAAGAAGTTATTGACCTAGTGAAAATAGGGGAAATATCTGAAATGTTTTCTATGTCTGTAACAGTTTGATAGCTAGGTTTGAAGCTCATGAAATTAAAAGTAGAGTTCTGATATGGTTAGGAAATTGTCTCCTGCCACCCAGTCAGTGTGTCAGGATGTGACTAATAGTGTTCTGCATGGATCTCTGTTGAGTCCTCATCCGTTAACACTATTTATCAACAATTTAAATGCTGGGATAGCTTGCCATATAGCAGATTTGCCTGTGTTGTAAATATTTGCAATATAAGAAATAACATTTGAAGTTCTTGAGAAACTTTGTTGCTCAGGTCATAAATGAGGTTGTTGACTTGCTCGCTGAGCTGGTAAGTTTATTTGCAGATCTTCCATCGCCATACTAGGTAACATCATCAACGAGCCTCTGGTGAAGCGTTGGTGTTCTATCCCACTTTCTGTCTATCTATTCTGGTGTGCTGAGATGGGTGGTATCATTTCCAGTTTTGTTTCTTAGTGGTTAGTATATGGGCTCTGACTCTACATGTTTGTTAATGGAGTTTCTGGGTTGAGTGGTAGGCTTCCAGGAATTCCGATGCATGTCTCTGTTTGGCTTGTCCAAAGATGGATATGTTGTCCCAGTAAAATTGGTGTCCTCCTTTGTCCATGTATGGGCACAAGTGACAGCTGATCATGTCACTTGGTGGCTAGTTGGTGTTCAATTCTTTACTATCCATAGGTATCCAAAGGAGTAGTGGTCAAATCATGCATAATGAACAGTTTTTAATCTTGTTATTGCTCTGACATGGTAAAAGCGAGAAAATGTTTGAAGTGTACTTCATGATTTTCGTTGTTTCCTTTCTCTATTAGTTTTCACCATCCCTTTACTTCACAGCTAAGCAAAAACCATTCTTAATCATTTCTAATAGTGAGGATTTTTAAATACACTGGCCTCACAGTAATCTTGGATCAGTGCAAGATGTCACATCAAGTGTAACCCTTTGTGGTACAATGTTCCAGATTGGTTGTGAAGTCAAGTTGTGTTCCTGTGCGTCATTTAGTTTTGTGCTTGCTGAGGTCTTTTTCTGAGTAAAATTAAGCATGTTGTTTAATAAAATATGAAATAAGTGTTTTAATAAAATATTTAGTCAATGAGATTTGTTTGTGGAATAAGTTATCTTTTGTCTGTGCATGAGGATGATATTCAGAAATCGATTTTTGACGTGGTGTAAAATTTTTGTTTGTAATCTGTTTAAAATGTGTTTTTATTTCAATTATTGCATAAATTTAAAGATGCAAATAACGTTTTTTTTAACTTGTAGATGAAAACTGGATTGAAAAGAGCTTGTTGCTACTAAAGTTTTCACCTTTCCCAACAAAAATCGCTGGATCTTCATCTGATTTTAAGAGGGTTGATATTTTGCAAGAACCGAACGAGGTTTTGGCCAGGGTCACCGATTCACCGGCACAGCATGTTAGTTCCGAGTCCACAGTATCCCAGGATCTTAGTGCATCATCACAGAGCACAGCGGCAGAAAAGCCCCAACAAGCAATCCCGGATACCACAGCTTCAAGGGATGATCTTGATAATGCTGTCCCACCCCAAAATGAGAGTCCCACTTCTTCAGTGAGCACAACGCCCAGTGAGAATTTTGCTTCTCCTTATGTTGATCTTCCTTCCCCATTCAGCTCAAAAGCCAAGCCTGCTTTCGGTAAAGGTCGACTTCGGCTACTTTCACTCAGGTCCATGGAGGAATTTAAAATGGTCCTCATCCAAGACAAATATCCAATTTTGAAGAACATTTTAGATTTCATGAAAGATTCCAACATTTCTTCTGAAAGGTAAGTGGGATAGGTCTTTATATGTTCAACCAAAGGACCTTGTATGAAGATAGATTGGACAGGTTTAGAACTGCCCTCCTTGGACGGCACGGTGGCACAGTGGTTAGCACTGCTGCGTCACAGCGCCTGAGATCCGGGTTCAATTCCCGACTCAGGCGACTGACTGTGTGGAGTTTGCACGTTCTCCCCGTGTCTGTGTGGGTTTCCTCCCACAGTCCAAAGATGTGCAGGCCAGGTGAATTGGCCATGCTAAATTGCCCGTAGTGTTAGGTAAGGGGTAAATGTAGGGGTATGGGTGGGTTGCACTTTGGCGGGTTGGTGTGGACTTGTTGGGCCGAAGGGCCTGTTTCCACACTGTAAGTAATCTAAAAAGAGAAAATGGAGAGTAAATCTGAAAATGGTACTTACTGTAATGAAGGGTCTGCATAGATTAATTACACTCCTGAAAGAATCCAGAATGATTTAAAGTAATTGGATAAAGAAGCATAATAAATGAGTGAAAACTTGCTCATGCAGTCAGTTGTTAAGATGTGCTGTGCACTGCCTGAGAGTGTGGTGGAGGCAGGTTCAATCCAGGCACTCAAAAAGCGCACACAGAGGCAGTGCGTGTATGGAATGATCTGCTAGAGGAGGTGGTGAAGGCTGGTACAAATACAGCATTTAAAAGGCCTCTGGATGGGTACATGAAAATGATACGGGCCAAATGCTGACAGATGGGACCAGATTCCTGTAGAATACCTGGTTGGCACAGACGAGTTGGACTGAAGCACCGTTTCTGTGCTGTACAGTCTATGACTCTAAACGAAGTTAAACTGTTTTTTGAAAAGGAAAATTGTGCAGGTTTACAGGGAGAGAGCGGGTGAATAACACAAAGTAAGGCTCATTTGCATTTCAAGGAGAATGTCAGTAGGTAATTTAGTGGTTAAGCGGGAAAATAGAAGGAAATATAAACTGAAACTGATGTTTTTTCTCTTTTAATCTAAACTTAATTTAGCAACCCACAGGTGCAGTATAATAATGCTGCTTTCAGAGATTGTACTCAGGTGGTCTTTCAGAAGCAGTCATTACAGGGGCTGGAGGGGGAGAAGACAGATGGAAGAAAGGGAGATAATTAGCAGTTTCATGGTAGCTTTGGTCATAAGATCAAACTGCTGGGGAGAGCTGCCTGTGTTTTCATGACTGTGCCCGCTTCTAGATATAAATTAGATACTAAGGATAAGAGTTTATGTTTGAGGCACAATACAAATTCCTCTGATTTGCAAATGTTAATTTGACCACAAACGTGAATGCTGTTGGCCAATAGTAACTTGCATTCATGAGCAGTTCAATGTGATAAACAAAGCCAGCTAACTGTTGAGAATAAGCTGAAACTGTTGAGAATAACTAAGAGGTTTGTTGATTTAGAGGATGTTAGATTCTTACACTGAAGAAAGAAGCCACTTTAACTCGTCATGCCTGTACTGGCTCTTTGTAAAAGCTATCCAACTAGAGAATGATTGAACTTGTAACTTGAGTCCCACTGAATTCCAAAGTGACAAAAATTGAAGGTCTGGGTAGGAGCCCATTGATCACTGCTCTCTTGGCCACCATTAGGTTTTGATGTGCCAGCAGATCTTTGAGGTCTTTAATTTTTATATGAGACTTTTAGTGTACAAATGGAATGTTTCATGTGATGCATGTTGTCACTCAGCCGCACTGAGGAAGAACCTCATGGGGATGTACCCAATAGAGGTCCAATACCCATTGCGCAGTCAGGAAGGAGAGTGATTTGAGGGGATCACAAGCTATTCAGCAACAAGTGGGGCAGACACTGCCTTGGAACTAGGTGGTGCACTACATCATATTTGATCCATTGATTTGTTACAGTTGTAAGAAAGTGTTGTGCTGTACACCATATTTACATTCTTTTGTGTTCAACTTTGCCAATATTTATGTGTGTTCACATTACATGAGGATGGCAATGCAGCAAGCATTCTGTCCTGGTATTAGGTGTACAGTGATCTATGTTGAGTGAGAACAGTGAAGCACTTTGTACTGACAAAAAGCAGCTTCAATCATAACAATAGAAATCCTTTACAGTGTCTTACAGGTTTTGTCTATGAGGAAGGCCCAGGCCAAGAGCATCACTGATGTTCTGCATGCAGTCATTGAATGCCTACAATCACTTGGGCAACCTCATATCTTCCAGATCTTCTGCATTCTCTTTTTACAGGAAGTATTAGCCTGCCAGAAGGAATTGACCAGGTAAGCAATTAAACTTGACCTTTTGAACTTAAACCATATCCCACAATGATTAAGCAACCAAAAATGTGATTTCTAATTTAAAGCATTTGGGACGTTTTCATTGCAGGTGTGGTTACTTATCTTGAGGGGTCCCATTGGATGATATGCTATTTATTAACGAATTGTCAGTGTTGTTTATCTGTATTTTCTATTTGCTGTTGAGTAAATATAAACTTTGTATGATTTACTTTGGAATTTTTATCAGAAACAAGGTGGTAAGTGCAGAGGATCAATGCTTTGCATCCTCCTATCTTCTTTGTTCTTTAAAGTCACCGTAGTGCATTTTTAAGAATAGTAAGGATATTGTTGCAGTAGTTGAAGAAAGATTAACCCCCCTCATGGAGGAATCCAGAGCATTAGAGGCCTTAGTTTAAAATTAGAGCTAGGAATGGTAGAGTGTACTTTGCCCAAAGGGCTACAAAAATCTGGGACAATTGCCTTCAAAGGATATTCAAGATCACTTGGAAGTTTCAAAGCTGACATCAATCGATATTTGTAACTGAAAACACTTCAGGTATGTGACATCAGTGCAGGTAAATTACATTGTTATAGGTTAGTTATCCAATTGAGTGACAGAACAGGCTCAAGGATCTAAGCATCAATCGTAGGTTGGTTGGGCACCGCAAGAGACCATTCCCTTAGAAGAGTGTCTTGACTACTACTATTTCTCCATATTTTCTCCATATCCCAACATTTGTACTCCTTTCATGTGCTTTGTCAATTCCCTTTTAAAAGCTGCAATTAAATCTGCTTCCACTACACTGAGCTACTATATACCAGAATTAACCACTTACTGTATTTTTTATAAAAAGATTCTTACCTCTTTTGGTTCTTGACATTTCTGCTAACTGGAGCAGTTTCTCTCTACCTAATTAAAAATCACACAACTCCAGGTAATAGTCCAACAGGTTTATTTGGAACTATTAGCTTTCAAAGTACTGCTTCTACATCAGGTAGTTATAAACCAAGAAGGTTGTTGATGATGATGGAGCAGCGCTCCGAAAGCTAGTGCTTCCAAATAAACCTGTTGTACTACAACCTGGTGTTGTGATTTTTAGCTTTTTACACCCCAGTCCAACACCGGCTTCTCTAACTCATCTCTCTACCTACTCTGTCATGAATCCGTGTGTCAGGAAGAACTCTATCAAATTGCCTTTTAATTCTGTCCGTGCTAAGGAGAGCAACCTCAGCTTTTACCAATCCATCCTCATAGCTGAAGTCTGACATCCCTGGGACCGTTCCTTTTCTGTCTTCCGTAGAAAGACTCATAATTGAGTCTGAACCAGTGTTTTGTAAGTGTTCATTAGGACTTCCCTGCTGGTTTAATCCATGTCCGTGTAAAGCCCAGGAACTTGCATACCTTTGTAACCACTTTCTCAAGTTGCCCTGCTGCCTTCATAGCTTTGTATACACAAGCTTCCACGTTCCTCTGCTTCATCCCCTTTTTGAAATTTCAGTCTATTCTTAGACTGTTGTAATTGAAGCAAAACGAGGCCATAATGAAAATGTAAGAATCATGACACTAGAATAAGCTTCTTTGATGACTCTGCTTTGACATCTTAAAATATTGGAGAAAGTGAGGGCTGCAGATGCTGGAGATCAGTTTCAAAGAACGTTTCAGAGAACACCTCTGGGACACCCGCAACAACCAACCCAACCACCCCGTGGCTGAACACTTTAACTCCCCCTCCCACTCCACCAAGGACATGCAGGTCCTTGGCCGCCTCCATCGTCCGACCATAACAACACGGCGCCTGGAGGAAGAGCGCCTCACTTTCAGCCTAGGAACCCTCCAACCACAAGGGATGAATGCAGATTTCTCCAGCTTCCTCATTTCCCCTCCCCCCACCCTATCTCAGTCCCAACCTTGGGTCTCAGCACCGCCTTCTTGACCTGCAATCATCTTCCCGACCTCTCCGCCACCACCCCCACTCTGGCCTGTCACCCTCACCTTAACCTCCTTCCACCTAACGCATTCCCAATGCCCCTCCCCCAAGTCCCTCCTCCCTACCTTTTGTTAGCCTATATGGCACGCCTTCCTCATTCCTGAAGAAGGGCTTATGCCCGAAACGTCGATTCTCCTGTTCCTTGGATGCTGCCTGACCTGCTGCGCCTTTCCAGCAACACATTTTTCAGCATCTTAAAACATTGCTGATTTCACTGCCAGACACTGGCGTTTTTAAATTTAACCAGAAATGTACTGTGCTGTCTTTGTAAATAACTTCCTATTGTGGCAGTTGGAGTGTTTTAGGTTACACAAGCAGTTAGCCTTGTATTCACATGCAGGTAACCAAATTAAGCATAGATTAGACTCTTCACATGATTTAGCTCTAGGATGCTGTCATCTTTGTGTCTGCTTTTCATTGTGGGAATCATGTTATTAACTGTTGGCAGTTCAGTTAACTGTAGGAATGTATCATCTGAGCCCAGTTTCGTCCTTGACTGATGCATATTCTCAGGTTTTCCAGGCATTGGGGGTAAGAGACTGTGGGGTACTAGAAACCTGCTTTAATCGCCCCCATTCACTGCTTTGTTTCAGCTGAGGAGTAATGTATTGAACAGTATGTCTTTACTGAGCCACTGCAACTGGCCAGCAAGGCACAGGCTGGAAACTGAATGTGCATCTTCTGATTTCTTTGACTTGTTTGCACATTGCTTTCACTCACTCCAGCCAAAGTACATACACCATGGGCCGTGCATTGGAAGTTAGTTTTATTTATAGTTCGTTGTCACATATGTACTTATGCCACCCATTGATGTAAAAGCCATTTTAGGATTTTGTTTTGTTTTGATTTGATTCAGAATAGTCCTTGTACTTTATATAAGCAAGTTACCAATTTTTTGATAGTGTGTATTCATGCAGATAGAGACCATGTGTGTGGGGTGTGTGTATAAGAGTGACGGCAGATGGAGTTGGCTGCCAAAGAAGCTTGCCTTTTCTATGCATTTTATTATAAGCATTTTGTTAAAAATCTAATAAAATTGCCATTCATCATTTCTCAGCCAGATGTGCTTAACCCCCTTTCTCTTTTCCTGATGTCACACATCATTCAATGCAATATTGTTTTCTCTGGAGATACATGCCTTGGGGAACGTGGAAGTAAAAAACAAGGATGAAAAGAAAAGAGAAGGACATTTTAAGTGCTTTCCCCTCGAAGTGTGATTTTGGTTTGGTTTAGCGTGACCTGTTAGTAAAATCATGAAGTATTTTCAAATATAAAAATTTATTGGAGAATTTGGAGTCTGAAGTCTAATGAAACAAAATTAGTTTTTAAATATTGTCAACTCCACATTTTAAAAAAAAATCATTGACTCTGGAATTCCTTTGATGCTAAAAGGGAAAGTAAATGATAGGAATATGACAGACCTAGATTGGATTATTGAGTTTCTTATCACTGTACTGTCATGTCTGAACCAGTGAATTGCTATATTAGCAAGCACTTCTATTAACACCCTAGGGCAGTGTATCCTGAACTCTGACTATGTGTGACCCGGTTTGAGGCTTGGAAATTGTTGTAACTCACGATTGAGAGATATTTCTGTTTTCTATTATTACTTTTCCCAGGCATACACTCCAAGACACTACTCTCATTTTCTTAACTTACTCTCTCCATTTTCATCTAGCTGTAGAAACTCTAGCTAACTTCCTCTCTCACTCCAATTTCTCCGTCTTTGTTAACCTTTTAACCATTTCTTTATATTCTGTGAAATCTTCTAACTTGGAACTTGAAATTATCAATATTTTCCTTAAGTTTGATACTCTCTTAAAGTTCCTCAGTTGTCCACAGGTGCTGCTTCCTTACTGGAATGTATATTATTTAAGTATTTTGAAACAGTGCCTTAAATGCCTGGCACAGTATCTTTTGTGAACTACCCCTTACCTATTTTCCCAGTTCACTTTAGCCAGCATGCCTTCATAATCATGCCTTAAAGTTCAAAATATTCGTACTAAATCTACTTTTCTCTTCAGATTGAATGTGAATTTCCAAGATGATATGATCACTACTACCTGGAGTTAACCTTACTATGAGATTATTAATTATTCCTGTCCTTTACGACATTGCCAGTTTCAGCATGCTCTCTTAGTGTTTTCTACTTAATTTATGGAAACTTCCCAAAATTGGAACCCCCCCCCAATTTTGTTTGAAGCTCTCTCTGCTATTTTAGTTATACACCTCGCTGGAATATTGATCTTCTGTGGTAAAGACTGTCCCAACTGCGTACTCTGTACACCAACGCAACAGCAATAACTTTCAGGCCATCCCCAGACAGTGTCAAGCACAGTTCCCATTTACAACTGAAATGTGTAAAGGGTAATATTTGACCCAGCAAACAGAAGTCCTTGTTGCTTTAAATTGCTTACTGGAAGTGCGACAAAAGCCTTTCCTATCCTTTTAAAGGAGAAACACAATCAGGTTGTGCAACTTGAGCTGTTATAATGACGGAACTTCCCAACTTAGCGAAAGAAAAATCAGATGAAGATCATCCGAACGGTACAGCTCCCACATTCCCTAGTACTACTGCCAGTGTCTCATGAACCAACATCCACTTCTCTCTCCCCAGTCTTACAGCCACCCACACTTATTCTCTAATTTTATTTATTGTCAATTTTCTCATGCAGAGATCATGACCTCTGACGACCTATTTTTTATTTTAACTGGTAGTTGCTCACACCGACTTTCCTAGTTCCACCTGTATCAACGGTGTCTGTGTGGCAGGTCATGTTAACATTGTACAAAACATTGGTTCGACCATATTTCAAATACTGTGTACAGTTCTGGTCGCTTTGGAGAGGGTGCAGAGAAGATTTACGAGGATGTTGCCTAGTATGGAACGTGGTAGCTCTGAAGAGAGGTTGAGTAGGTTAGGGTTTTTTTCATTAGAAAAAAGGAGATTGAGGAGGGAACTGATTGAGGTCTACAAAATCATGAAGGGTATCGACAGGGTGGATAGAGATAAACTTTTTCTCAGGGTGAAGGATTCAATAACGAGAGGTGGAAAGTTTAAGGGGGATACACGCGGCAAGTACTTCACACAGAGGGTGGTAGGCGCCTGGAACACGTTGCCAGCAGAGGTGGTAGAGGCAGGCACGGTAGCTTCATTTAAGATGCGTCTGGACAGATGCATGAGTAGGTGGGGAGCAGAGAGATACAGATGCTTAGGAATTGACCGACAGGTTTAGACAATGGATTTGGATCGGCTCAGGCTTGGAGGGCCGAAGGGCCTGTTCCTGGGCTGTAAATTTTCTTTGTTCTTTATATCGACTGTGATACTGGGTCATCTTTCTCTGTTGCAGCAATTCGTGATATCAGGAAAGTAGCATAGCTGAGTGATCTCTCTTATGAAGGACACTGTATAATTTGTACTGTCTCATCTTAACATTATATTCCTGTTGACTCCCTCCACGTGAATGCCTTCCTTTACCTTAGTACCATGTTCGGTTTGCTCTTCCAGCCTGTAGCTCCTGCTTTTGTCCATGCACGTTGTCCATGTGTCCTTGAACCTGTTGGGCATGTGCAAGGTCTGAGGCTTCTCAACTCCTCCTTGTTCTCCTTACCTGTTCTACTTGTAGATACACCTTCCTGTCCATAACCACTCACTAAATCAGAAGACACTATCCTCAGGGGTGTGACTTCATCCTAGAGAAAAGTGTCCAAGTAACTTCCCCTGCCCCTGCACTGCCTGTAGTTGAATGTCCAGCTCTGAGCCGAAGCTCCTCAATCTGCTAACCCTCACGACAGACAGCATTGCCCTGGATCATACCAGTGCCCAGGCGCTACCATATTCTGTAGTCATGACACGTCATCTGACCTGCCATCCAAATTGAGTTAATTAACTTATTATTTTTGCTTAATTTATATTTTATAAACTCTACAACTCCCAATAGATTTTATTACTTCCAATAAACTTGCCAAATAGAACTTTGCAATTACTAACAAATTACCTGAATCATGAAAGAAAAATGAACAAAGTACTCATCAACTAATGTTTCCCTGTGATGTTGCACTTTTGATTTTTTTGTATTTCTCCCAAAGTGATCAGTTCACAGTCCGAGGCCCAGTCCAGCCCCAGCCACCAACTTTTCAAAGCTCTGCTGCTCTGGGCCATGGGTGAAAATGGGCCATTTTCAGATTGGCAGGCTGTGTCTAATGGGGTGCCACAACACTTGGGCCCCAACTATTCAAAATCCACATGGATTATTTGAATATGTGGATCAAATGTGATCCCCATGGCTGAACACTTCAACTCCCCCTCCTAGTCCGTCAAGGACATGCAGGTCCTGGGCCGCCTCCATCATCAAAACTTCACCACCTGACGCCTGGAGGAAGAACGCCTCATATTCTGCCTTGGGACCCTGCATCCACACAGGATCAATGTGGATTTCAGCAGTTTCCTCTGTTCCACTTCCTCCACATTATCCAGTCCCAAGCCTCCAACTTGGCACTGCCTGACGTGTCCATCACGTTTCCCATCTATCTGCTCCACCATCCTCTCCTACCTATCATCTTCATCTACCTGTTACATTCCCAGTTACCTTACCCCCAGCTCCAACCTCCCTTTCCATTTATCTCTCAGCCCCGCCGGCCCACAAGCCTCATTCCTGATGAAGGGCTTATGTTCGAAACGTCGATTCTCCTGCTCCTCGGATGCTGCCTGACCAGTTGTGCTTTTCCACACTCTCAACTCAAATGTATTATTTCCAAATTTACAAATGACATCAAAGTAAATGGAAAATGTGAATTATGAGGAAAATATGAAGATACTTCAATGGGTTTTGTGTGTTGCTTTGGTTGCCTGAGTTAATGTTGCAAAGCTTCCTCGAAGTCCTTGTTTATAATGAACTGGTACCGCTTTTCTGATCTCTTGGTAAATAGTACAGTTAGTGCAGTGTGCAGTTATGCTCCTGATCGCAATAATCTGAGAAATCCAAGCTTTCTATTCCGAATGATGGTAAGGAGCTCTCTCAACTTGTTTCCAATGTCCAAAAAAATACTTGGATTGGAGCAGTAGCTCTCAAAGGTTTTGGTTTGTAGCATATTTAAGTAAAGCAAAAGTTCCAGTGTCCGTGTACCAACCTATTTTCACCAACCCCCACCAAAACAATGAATGAAGAGAATGGCTCTGCTTTTTGATGAAATAACAATGTCGTGATGTCTGGTTCCAAGCTGGGCAGCTTCATTCCAGTCCCAGACACCACGTTTGGCTGGATCGCCTTTATTTGCAGCTCCTCAGGTTTTGAAAATCTAATCACATTGTCTCCTGTAGCTGTAACATAAATCTTATTTCATTGTTGTATGGGTTTATTACAACTTGTTCTGTGCACTCGGGAGCCTGTCTGCTTGTGTGAAGCTGATGTGAGGGCTCTGGTTTATCCCTTTACATGGTCTTGATTGCAAGGTTGTGCATCTGTGACTTGCATTTTGAAGCAGCCCCTGTACCACTGAGAGGACATTGGGAACTCCTGGACTAGAGAGCGAATATTGTGAATATTTTCTGAACTGTAAGAGAGCATGATCAATCTTTAGAAATTTTTTTTTACATTTTAGGTTTAAACCTTAATCTCCACTTGCAATGGAGATCATATTTGGCATGAGTTTGCGAATAAATATCATTGCTGTTCTTTTCTTCCTCCTTCACTTTTGCACGGAACTTATTTTCTTCAACTTAGATTTGAACAAAAATGTGTGTTCAGGAAGTTGGAATGAATGTTGTTTCCACTTTTCACCTCCTAAAGTGCATCAAAACCTTTGCTGCACAACTCATGCCAAGTCCTATTCATCCATCACCTCTGTGCCCACTGACCTACGTTGGCTTCCTGTTAAGCAGCACCAATTGTAGAAAAAAAAATTCTCATCTTGTTTTCAAATGCCTCCAACCTTTCCTATCTCTGTAATATCTTCCAGCCTCACAACCCAACTCCCATATGGTGCCTACTCCTATAATTCTGGTCTCTTGTACATCTCCAATTTTCAGTGCGGCTCTGCCTCTGATTGCAAGGCTGTACACTCTGGAATTCTGTTGCTAGACCTCAACCTATCTCATGTTTGAGATGTTTCTTATACCTCACACTTTGTCCAAATTTTTTGGCACCTGCTTTAAATTTTGTTTTTGGGGCTGGTCAGTTTTATTCCATAAAACTTCTGATTAAATCCTTTTGGACTTCTTATTGTGTTAGAGGTACCATATAAATGATGTAATTGATCAGTTTAACATGAAGGTAATCTGGAGTTCTTCTTATGACATATAAGTAATGTTTTCTCTGGTGGTTGCAAATGCTCATGTGGCTTTATTAATATGTTATTTTATCATATAACAACAGTGAAACCGTTTCTAACTCTGTCTTTGTGTCTGCAGCTATCATCAGCAACTGGAGGGCTGTGGAAAGAAGCAATGGAATGACCTGCGGCAGGCTTACTATAACCTGGTGCTGCTGCTGGTTAATGCTGTCCGCCAGTTTAACTCTGAGAAGGACCGGTAGGTTCTCCAATCTACTCAATGCTAAAATTCAATCAGTTGTTGTATTTATTCATTTTTCCATGTACTTCAGAGCAAGCCAATTGGCCTTTTGGAGCATGTCAGAGCAGAGGGTGGTACTTGCGTGATACTTCTTTCTGAGCAGCTCTGCATTCTTTACTTGCTGTTGAATTCTCCTGTTTTCTGTGTTTGAATAAGTGAGTGATGCAACTGTTGTTTTTGGTGTCCCCCTTGTCTTGGCTCAAACGTTTTTACTTGTTTGTGAATTTTTGGCTGCTGTGCCCAGTATTTAGGATGAATGCTGCATAAACATAGATCCTCAATTCCTGGAATTTGATGGCTTGAAAATCCCTTTTCTGGGTTTCCTTGCCTCCTTTCCAGACACTTTCCATTCCTTTCAAACTGTTAGTTGGATCCCACTGATGCATGTCATTGGAAAAGTATGCACTTAACCATAGCTGCAAGATTTGTGGAGCTAAGTGATTTGTTGTTTAATACATTGCCAGCTCTAATCATTGTCAAATAGTACAAATCAGGAAAAAAAAACCCCAGCATATTCTTTAACACTAAGATCCTTAAATCTTTTGAAGATAATTCTTTCCATTCTTGGGTTTTAGCAATGTGCTAGATACAGATCTTCGAATTTGTGCGTTTGTCCTCGTCTCATTTCAAACTCAGCATAGAAATAACCTCTTGACCCCAAGTGGTCTGCTGGCCATCACGGCCACCTTTTCCTGGCATTCATTTGCAGGATGTGAATGTCACTGCCAGGGCCAGCATTTATTGCCCAGCCCTAGTTGCCCAGAGGGCAGTTGTGAGTCAACCACATTGCTGTGGGTCTGGAGCCACACATCAGTCAGACTGGATAAGATTGACAGATTTCCTTCTCTAAAGGGCATTAGTGAACCGGGTGGGTTATTTTGATAATTGGCAATGGTTGCATTGTTAGATTCTTTAATTCCAGGCTCTCTTTATTGAAGAGGTAAAAACAATGACTGCAGATGCTGGTAACCAGATTCTGGATTAGTGGTGCTGGAAGAGCACAGCAGTTCAGGCAGCATCCAACGAGCAGCGAAATCGACGTTTCGGGCAAAAGCCCTTCATCAGGAATAAAGACACTGAGCCTGAAGCGTGGAGAGATAAGCTAGAGGAGGGTGGGGATGGGGAGAGAGTAGCATAGAGTACAATGGGTGAGTGGGGGAGGGGATGAAGGTGATAGGTCAGGGAGGAGAGGGTGGAGTGGATAGGTGGAAAAGGAGCTAGGCAGGTCGGACAAGTCATGGGGACAGTGCTGAACTGGAAGTTTGAAACTAGGATGAGGTGGGGGAAGGGGAAATGAGGAAGCTGTTGAAGTCCACATTGATGCCCTGGGGTTGAAGTGTTCCGAGGCGGAAGATGAAGCGTTCTTCCTCCAGGCGTCTGGTGGTGAGGGAGCGGCGGTGCAGGAGGCCCAGGACCTCCATGTCCTCGGCAGAGTGGGAGGGGGAGTTGAAATGTTTACTACCCTTCCACCGACTCTCTCATTTCGTTTGGCCAAACTGGTCCTCACTCTTAACAATTTCTCCTTTGAATTCTCCCATTTCCTCCAGACCAAAGGGGTAGCCATGGGCACACGTGTGGGCCCCAGCTATGCCTGTCTCTTTGTTGGCTACGTAGAACAGTTGATCTTCCATAATTACACCGGCACCACTCCCCATCTCTTCCTCCGCTACATTGATGACTGCATTGGCGCCACCTCGTGCTCCTGCGAGGAGGTTGAGCAATTCATCAACTTCACCAACACATTCCACCCTGACTCTAAATTTACCTAGACTATCTCTGACACCTCCCTCCCCTTCCTGGACCCCTCCATCTCCATTAATGATGACCAACTTGACACTGACATTTTTTTTACAAACCCACCGACTCCCACAGCTACCTGGATTACACTTCTTCCCACCCTATCTCTTGCAAAAATGCCATCCCGTATTCCCAATTCCTCCGCCTCCGCCGTATCTGCTCCCAGGAGGACCAGTTCCACCATAGAACACACCAGATGGCCTCCTCCTTTAGAGACCGCAATTTCCCTTCCCACGTGGTTAAAGGTGCCCTCCAACGCATCTCGTCCACATCCCGCACCTCTGCCCTCAGACCACACCCCTCCAACCGTAACAAGGACAGAACGCCCCTGGTGCTCACCTTCCACCCTACCAACCTTCGCATAAACCAAATCATCCGCCGACATTTCGGCCACCTCCAAATGGACCCCACCACCAGGGATATATTTCCCTCCCCACCCCTTTCCGCCTTTGCAAAGACCGTTCCCTCCGTGACTACCTGGTCAGGTCCACGCCCCCCCCCCCCCACGACCCACCCTCCCGTCCTGGCACTTTCCCCTGCCACCGCAGGAACTGTAAAACCTGTGCCCACACCTCCTCCCTCACCTCTATCCAAGGCCCTAAAGGAGCCTTCCACATCCATCAAAGTTTTACCTGCACATCCACTAATATTATTTATTGTATTCATTGCTCCCGATGCGGTCTCCTCTACATTGGGGAGACTGGGCGCCTCCTAGCAGAGCGCTTTAGGGAACACCTCCGAGATACCCGCACCAATCAACCACACCGCCCCGTGGCCCAACATTTCAACTCCCCCTCTCACTCTGCCAAGGACGTGGAGGTCCTGGGCCTCCTTCACCGCCACTCCCTCACCACCAGACGCCTGGAGGAAGAATGCCTCATCTTCCGCCTCGGAACACTTCAACCCCAGGGCATCAATGTGGACTTCAACAGTTTCCTCATTTCCCCTTCCCCCACCTCATCCTAGTTTCAAACTTCCAGTTCAGCACTGTCCCCATGACTTGTCCAGACTTGTCCGACCTGCCTAACTCCTTTTCCACCTATCCACTCCACCCTCTCCTCCCTGACCTATCACCTTCATCCCCTCCCCCACTCACCCATTGTACCCTATGCTACTCTCTCCCCACCCCCACCCTCCTCTAGCTTATCTCTCCATGCTTCCAGCTCACTGCCTTTATTCCTGATGAAGGGCTTTTGCCCGAAACGTCGATTTCGCTGCTCGTTGGATGCTGCCTGAACTGCTGTGCTCTTCCAGCACCACTGATCCAGAATCTCTTTATTGAATTCAAATTCCACATCTTCCATGGCAGGAGTTGAACCTGGATCCCCAAAACATTACCTGGATCTCTGAATTAACAGTTTAGTAATAATACCACTAGGCCATCAGCTCCCGTTTAATTTGTAAATATTTCTTTAGTTTCTCTTTTATGTATCTATCTAGCTTCCCTTTGAAAGCATCCATATTTGCATCACTTACTTCATGTGGCAGCAGGTTCCACGATGCAGTGTGAATAAAGTGGCCCCTCCAGGCGACACCTTTGGATGTTTGGTCACCATTTTAGGTTGATGGTAGTTTCCCCACATGATGGAAACCTCCTCTCTACGTTTAGCCATCCAAACACTTTCACAATTCTGTTAGGTTACCTTATCTTTTTTGGAGAATAGAGCTTGGGTCTATTCAGTGTTTTCTGACAATCATAACCTCTTAATTCTTGCATCTTAAGTCTCTCGTTGGCCATACTTGTTACATTTTTTGTTTCTAGATTTGTCTTGCAGAGCATATTTCATATTCTGTCCAGACACAGCAAACAATGAGCACTTCAAATCTAGGTTGGCTGAAGGAGAGTCGAGCCCTCGGCAGGTTTAATTTACTGACTGGCTAAAGGACCTAGGAGTTTGTGTCTTGAGCACTTTGGATGGAGAGAAGTAACGTGCAGGCCCATTAGTTGTAATTGTAATGTACTAAAACAACTTAAGACTACTAAGGATGATTTTAGATGTTTAATGGGCACAAAGGTACATAAGGGCCTGATGAGATGTATTCTGGGCTGCTGTGGGAGGCAAGGGAGGAGATCGCAGGGGCCCTGGTGGAGATATTTAATACTTTACTGGCCACAGCTGGAGTGCCGGATGACTGGAGCATAGCTAATGTAGCTCCATTGTTCAGAATGGCAATAAAGATAGGCCAAATAATTACGCACCAGTTGCATCACTGGGAAAAAAGTTCTGAGGTTTAATCAACACTTGGAAAGGCAGGAATTAATGATCAATAGCCATCATGGATTTGTGAAAGGAGATCCTGTCTGACTAAATTAATTGCATTGTTTAAAAAGGTGACTAACCTTGTTGATGAGAGTAGGGCAGTTGATGTGGTTTACACGGACTTCAGTAAGATCTTTGACTAGGCCCCACATGGAAGGCTGCTCCAAAAGCTAAGAGCCCAAGTGTTTCCAGGAGGTATTGAGAGAGATGATACGGTGTGCTGAAGGGTCTGACATACTAGTCCAAGCAAGGAATAACCATGGAAGGAGGAACAATGGACATGTGAAGATGGCAGACAAGAAAAGACCCACTGAGTTATCCCACTGGTGTCTGAAACATTGACTAGATGCACAACTGCAGCCATTGTTTGCTTAGCATGAGTGTTGGGTGGTGGCCATGTTCCAAAGTCAGGGTGTCCATTAGAATGTTGTGTGGATCAATGGTACTGGGAAGTTGTAGTCATAGCTTCTGTGATGTACAGGACCATTGCTTGTGTTATGAACCAAACCAAACCCCCTCAGTACAAATTAAGGAGGTAGCCTAGACCTTAACTATTATCTTTCTTAGAAGCAAGTGTGAGGTGCTGCATCCCAGATGTGATTTGATTGGTCAAACTACTTTAAGCAAAGTACACTTTGTTCATACACCAATAGTTGAAATACAAACTAAAAGAGGTATAACTTTATCTCTATCGAAATACTTAACAAAATAGTATATTATTTAACTACTGCTCATCGACTGTTCCAATATGCAGGATCCTATAAACACACTCTTGGCGAATTCAGCCAAACCAATTTCCCTTCCTTGTTACCTCCTCCAGTCCTGGAGAAGGAACTCCCAAAGAATGAATGAGAGAGAGAACTCCAGCCTTTGCAGCAGCAGAGAGAGAATTGCATCTAGCAGTTTCAACTCCAACCACCCCAACTTCAACGACTGAAGGCAAACTTTAAAACCCTGCGTCTGTGTGAGCTGACTCCACCCACTACTTTTGTCTTCGTTATGAAAAACTCCAAACTATTTACTCTGCTTTCCGTGGAGCAGATATCAAGGCATCAGGTTTACAACACATCTCTTCAAGAGAAACAGGATAGAGCAAATCCCTGTGAAAAGTACATATTGCCACCGCTGAAACAGTCAAAAATGTTATAGAGGGCAAAGATCTGGAGTCAAGAGGATTTTGAAATTGATTCTCTGGTGATTGACGATAATGTAGCTGGACTAAGATCAGATTAGTTAAAAATATTGCTGTTTTCATGTGATATCAATGTTATCTTGATGTGGTCTTGTATTTAGAAGTCAACTTGGTGCAGTTCTGAATCACATAACATTGCATTCGAGGCTTAATTGCTTAAAGTGTCAGAACTGTACAGTTGGATTCTGCATGGCTGAGATCAGCCACTAATCCTTATACGGTTGTGGGCAAATTTATTTTGTTGTCTTGACAGAAGGAGCAGTTCAATTATTTTATCTCAGACTGGTGACTTCTTTTTCCAGCGACGACTCATTTATTTTTGCAACTTTCTACAGGATAAGGCTGTCTAAAAAGGTTCCGAGATCTCTCCAAATCTCAGGCATAGTGGGATGGATCAGTGTACAATGTTCAGGCTTTGGTCTGCAGTCAACATTGCCATGTTTTCTGAATCGTCATTCACGAGCGCCATTACTTATAACATTTTTAGATACTTTGACTGTGGGAATAAGGCTGAAACCTGGATGAGAGGATTGCAAAGCGCAATAAGAGGAAGTGGAAAGCATTAAAACTTGCTTGTAAACTTCAATTTTAAAAAAAATGCATTTCCAAGGAAATCTGTGCTCAAGATTAAGTTAATGCCCCTCCTTTCTTTTCCTCTCTCTTTCTTGGTTAGTTTGTTTGCAGTTGGTACCTAGATGTAGTATGAATGCAGGTAAACTGTGCAGCTCTTCCTCTCTCTCACTTGTGAAATGCTGCTCCCCATCAATTTGGTCATGATTCTTATTGTTCGTAATGTGTAAATTTGCTGCGTAGCTTCCTGAATAGATTCATAGTGAATACTCTCTCTCCTTTGTTTTGTACTTCATTGTTTTAGGTCTCTGCTCCCAGCATTGTCCTGTGTGCAGACCTGTCTACTTCACCTGCTTGATATGGGCTGGGAGCCCTTGGATATGCCCTTCTTCGATGAAATCAAGCTGCCTGACTTTTTACTGGCAATGTCACAAGAAAATATCAGTATCCATGACAGTGTAATACAGTGAGTACAACCTTAGTGTGGTCTGAATTGGCTGAAATATGAGTACTTAAAAGGATCGAGATTTCAGACACAGCAACCTTTGCCTGGCTTGCGCCTTGATAAGGCTGTCTAGCTATATGTTTAAATATCACAAAGTACCTCTGTTGATTTTCTGAGTATCTGCTTAATATATGGAGTAGGGAAGAAGGCCTTTATGTGAGATGGATATTTAAGCAAATTCAAATGATAAAATTGTGAATGTGGTCATGGTTTTGAACAGATTTGCTAGGCAAAACAGATATGTATATTTCCGGGTTGATCCCAGTTTTTTGTGGATGACATATGCTTCACTATCATTGGTTTCTGTGTTATACTTTTGGTTATCATTCTGCTAATCAGCAGGACAATAGGAAAGCGCAACAGCAGGTGGTCATGCATGCACCTTGTATACATGAGCTTTAATGTTAAAAAGCATGAGGCACTGTCATAAGCCATTGTTGTTTTTCATGTGATATCAATGTTATCTTGATGTGGTCTTCTATTTAGAAATCAACTTGGTGCAGTTCTGAATCACAACACTGGATTTGAGGTTTAATTGCTCAAAGTGTCAGGACTGTACAGTTGGATTCTGCATGGCTATGAGATCAGCCACTAACCATTGTTTCTGACAGTGGGGATTAAGGGGTTGGGGACTAAGGATGTGGTTGAACAGGATTTAAAGAAGTCTTTGGAAGCAGGAGGAAATGTAGTTGGTGGGGAGGAGATTCCAGAATATAATAATTGAAATTTCTAGCAGAGCGTTGGCAGGTTGGAGAAGAGGAGTGAAGGCGAAAGATAAAGGATTAGGTTGTGATCCAGGAGCTAGGGCTGGAAATAATACTTGAAGTGGAACAAGAAAGGACCCTAAAGGTTCAATGGACAAAGAGAATTTTGAATCCTGTGTGTACCTCAATAAAGGTCAGTGAGGATGAAGTACTGAGTTAATGGGAATTGTAAAAATTAGGGGGTTTTGGTACAAGCAGGAATCCTGGGGAATTTAGTGTCTATGGTGGTAACAAAGTGGGTTTCTGTAACGGATACATTGTTTGGGAGGGTCATTTTGTACAGAACAGGGTGAGAGATTTGCTTCAGGTACAGTCTGTTCTGCTATAGTGTGATAGTTCTGAACTCATGTTATAGAAGATTGTGCAATAGAAATACTGGCGCCTATGGGGAAAACAAAGTTGAATGAATCACCAGAATATCAGTAAAAATTGAAACGAAAATGAATAGAACAGTCTAGATAAATGTTAAAATCATATATTTTATTGAGGTAATACAATAAATTTAATACTTTAAGGAGTTTCTGAGTTCACTGAGTTATAGTACAGATCACAACAGTCTGTACCCAGGCTTCCCTGCTCCTACAATCCTCTGAGTGACAGTCTATAGAGAATAGCACAATCCAAGAAACTCCACTGTGTATGGGTTAGGGTTAAGATAGAGGTTTTATTCTCGCCACTTGGAACCAATTCTGGCTTCAGTTATTGTGAAGTTCATGGTGATGAAAGGGATTAGAGGGGTTGGGAGGATTGTTGGGACTTGCGGAGGTTTCCAAGCTTAGGAACATTGTAGGGACTGGAGGAGGTCACCAAAGTAGGGAGTGTGGAGATTTACAAAGGCAGGGCGAGGTTTATGGATGCTGGAGAGGAGGGGGCCTGAAGGAAGTGACACAGAGTTGGGAGTGGAGGAGGTTACGGAGAGAGCAGTTGGAGGTGGTTTCACAATGAGGGAAAGTACAGAGCCACAGGAGGTTACAGAAGTAAACACCAGGAATGGACTTAAGGTAACTGGGGAAGGAATCGCCTAATAGCCAACGGGAGTTCATCTTTTCAAAGAAAGCATTCCCCAGTTCACCAATCGGGTTACAGTCGATGAAACTCGCATTATAGAAGAATGACCTGTAGAGTAAAGGTTTGTGGTTTCAAAATGGGGTTGAAACGTGAGATTCAGCATATGTTGGGTTTGGGGTTTGTGTAGGGTAGAGCTCAGGAAGCAGACCGCACACCTGAGGAAACTGTTACTTCGGTCTCCAGGGAGAAAGTGCAGCATTTCAAATTGTTACTAGGGAGAGGCTTAAAAGGCTGGGGCTGTTTTCTCTGGAGCGTTCGAGGTTTGGGGGGTGACCTTAAGGAGAGTCCTAGAATAGAATCCCTAGAGTGTGGAAAAAGGCCCTTCAGCCCAACAGGTTGACACTGACCCTCTGAAGAGTAACCCATCCAGATACACTCCCCTCCCCTATTATCCTACATTTACCCTGACTAATGCTCCTAACCTACACATCATTGAATACTATGGGCAATTTAGCATGGCCAATCCACCTAACCTGCATGTCTTTGGGTTATGGGAGGAAACCAGAGCACCAGGAGTAAACCCATGCAGACACAGGGAGAATGTACAAACTCTGCACAGGCAGGCACCTGAGGTTGGAATCGAGCCTGGCGTTGTGAAACAGCATTGCTAACCACTGAGCCACCATGCTGCCCCTTTTTATAAAATCATGAAGGGCATGGGTGGGCCCAAAACTAAAGGGCATAGGCTTGAGATGAAAGGGGTAAAAACTGAAAAGGGGTTTAAGGGGCAACCTTTTCACAGAGGGTGGTGTGTGTATGGGATGAGCTGCCAGAGGAAGTAGCTGAAAATGTGTTGCTGGTTAAAGCACAGCAGGTCAGGCAGCATCCAAGGAACAGGAAATTCGACGTTTCGGGCCAGAGCCCTTCTTCAGTAATGAGGAGAGGGTGCCAGGCAGGCTAAGATAAAAGGTATGGAGGAGGGGCGATGGGGATGTGATAGGTGGGAGGAGGTCAAGGTGAGGGTGATAGGCCGGAGTGGGGTGGGGGCGGAGAGGTCAGGAAGAAGATTGCAGGTTAGGAGGGCGGTGCTGAGTTCGAGGGAATCGACTGAGACGAGATGTGGGGAGGGGAAATGCCTGGTACAATTATAGCATTTAAAAGGCATCTGGGTGGGCATATGACTTGGAAGGGTTTGGAGGGATATGGGCCAAATGCTGGCAAATGGGACTACATTTATATAGGATATTTGGTCAGCATGGACGAGTTGGACTGAAGGGTCTGTTTCCGTGCTGAACATCTCTGACTCTTATGACTCTAAGTGATTTGAGCCTTGTATTTGTTTAGCCAGTGGAGTGAAGAGGATGAGATTGCAGATTATGAGTGTAACAAAGAGTGGATGGAGGAATGTCAAGATGGAATACAGCTCCGGGTATGGTACGAGAGAATGTCTAATGCAACTGCTGAGGAGAAAAGAAGGGTAAGTAAGATCAGTGTATCCCTCGGTTTGCCGACTGTTTGTCACTGGCATGCCTCACTTCATGTTTAACTGAGAGAAAAAAAAAACTCTGGTTTATGAAAATTCTTTAATGTTGTGTTAAATATTTATTAAATGTGGGAATAGAATACACTGTCTAATGGGCTTTCTGTTTGAATGGAGTAAAAACGACATGTTTCTTTTCCAAAAGAAAACTTGGATATATTTTATTTGTTTTGGCGACTTTCTATTACCTTCTGTGCAGGATTATTCTGCGTACATGCATTTTTTTCTCAATATTGTCTTTCTGCTTGACACTAGCAGCTTCCACTGTTTCCGAAGGGGCCACCAATGATGTGAAAATGCCTGGAACACTCAATGACCAATTTGTTTGTGTTTTGTGACAGATGCACATGTTTGTTGCACGTTACTGTGACTTGCTGAATGTGGAGATATCCTGTGACGGGTGTCATAAAATTGCCCCCTGGCATCGCTACCGGTGTCTGCAGTGTCCAGACATGGATCTCTGCAAAACATGTTTCCTTGGTAAGAACTTGGTCCTAATGTCAGGAGAAAATGACTTGATTTGTGTCAACTATCAGCCAAGACCTTGGATGGGCAGAGCTCGAACGTGTTACAGTTTGCTTTATTTAATGAGCACTGGGATTTAAAAGTTGTGGGAAATTAATTTTAAAGAGAACTCAATCTCTTATTTTGAAGTACTGCAGAAATAGTTTTGGTGTGGAAACTGAGCTGTTAACTTGGGTGACAGCAGAGTCAGTGGAGGAGGAGACTGTTGAGCTTTAGGTCAGGCTGCGATTTGAGTATGCTAACCAGTTCTGGGTGCCAGTCCGGGAAGGAGGTGGCCGCACTGTGGATCTGGTTCAGAGCAGTGCCACAGTGAGTGGCCCCTCAAATCCTCGGAGATTGTGCTATGAAGAAAGGGCCATAAGAACAGAGTCTGCTCTCTCTCAAATCAGATTGTGACTGATCTGTATCTCAATCCATGTACCTTCGCATCCTTACCCAGCAAAGCTCTGTCAGTCTCCCTCAAATGGAACTTTCAAAACTGTCTAGTTCCGTGGTCTTTTCAGGGGTGAGTGTTTCAAATGTTAGCTAATCTTTGTATGAAAAGGTGCTTCCTGACATCCTTGTGAACAGCTGACCTCTAATTTTAAACTTTTGCTTCCTTTTCTGAAGTATACCACCAGAACGAGTAGAATCTCAGTATTTATCTGATGAAATTCTTTAACCGTATCAAACACCCTGATTAAATTACCTTTCAGTCTTTAAAAAGCAAGACAATCAGTCAAGGAATGAAACAGCACTGGAATCCATTATCTCTGTGCTGTATCTTTGAAAGAGCTCTTTGAAAGTCCCCTTCTCTTTGCCTTGAGCCCAGAAAATCTTTCCTTTTCAGTATTCATTTTTCTGTTGGAAGTTATTATTGCATATGCTCCCTCCATCCTTTCAAGCAGAACATACCAGATTATAATAACTTGCTGTGTAAGGTGCTGTCTCTGGTTTTGTGCCAGTTCTCTTAAATCTGTGTCCCTCCTGAACCTTCTGCCATGAGAAAACGGTTTCTCCTGATTTAGCCTACCTAAATCCTTCACCGTTTTGAACACTGCTATCAGCTTGCCCTTTAACCCATTCTGTTCTGAGGAGCACAGCCCCAGTTTCTTTAGTATCTCCACAAAGCTGATGTCTTTCACCTCTGGTTCCATTCTAACCTTCCTGCTCAACGTTAGCCACCATACTTCAACCAGTCATTTCTAAAGGTTCAGAATAACTTCCTTGCTTGTGTGTTCCATGCCTCTTACGAAATCCAAATCTTCAAATGCTGTTTTAGCAGCCTTCCCAACTTGGAAGAGTTATAATTCTACATCCTCAGATCTCTGTTCTTACACTTTCAACTCCCGTCATTGAATTCGTATTATCTCTCGTTATTCTTCTTACAGAAGTGCATCGTATCGCACATTAATCTGCAGTGCTTCTATCCATTTCACAACTGTGTGTCCTGGAATTTTTTACAACCCTCCTCACTCTTGGCTCCATTTTTGAGATTCACACCAGTTGCAGACACTGAAACTGCACCTGTATACCTTGGCCAAAGCCAGTAATGTATATGAAAGAAAACAGGAACACTAAAGCACATGCTCTTTCAGTCTGGAAAGCACCAATTCATAAATACTGTCTGTTTGTATGCAAACAGCCACGATCTCTTTAATCCAGTGGGTGTCAATGTTTCTAACTAGACTGTAATCCTGCAACCCATTTGAAAGTCCTTTTGCCCTCATTTTCAGGACTGCATCTTTCTTCTTTAGACTGGCTGTATACAAGTGAAGAAAGTTCTTTTGCACAAAATTCATGAAATCCTTTCCCTCCCTTAATGGTATATTCCCTCTCAATATTCAAATAATTGAAGTCCCTATTTGTACCACTTGAAAGATGTGAAACATTCTGTGATTATTCTGAAGATTTTTCCCTCTGTCTCATTCTGTTATTTGCTGGCTTCTAATGTATATTCTGCAACAGTATAGCTCCACTGTTCTGTCTTAAAACCTCACTATATCTTTTTTCAGTGCTGTGACATTATATTTTGTCTTTTTCTTTCTCTGCTTTTCCTAATGATCCTGAATAGATACCAGGTTTATACTAACCTTCAGCCCTAGGTTAGCCAACCAGTACCTGGTTGAGGGTAAATGAGGAACACAAGACTGAGAAGCAGGTGACCTCTCTTTCCTGTACTCCAATGGAAAATATCCAGCTTTTCTTAAGATAGACCCTTCACCTCGGAATAAATCAAATGAACCTCCTTTGAATTATTTCTGAAGCAATGATGTCTTTTTCACACAGAGATTAAAACTGTACACAGCAGTTCCAATGTGGTCTCACAAAAGCCATGGATTGCTCAAGTAAAGACTTATTCCATCCCTCTTGCAATAACTGACAACATTTCACTTACCTCCATGATAATTTCCTAAATCCATATACTAACCTTCTGTGATCCACATGTTAGGACATCAGATTCCTATGTACCTCAGTTTTACAGTCTCCCCAGTTAAGTAATATGCTTCTTTTTGTGTTCTTCCTGCCAATGTGGACAGGTTCATATTTTCCATATTAAACTCCATCTGCAAAATAATTTGTCCATTGACTTTAACCTGTCAATATTCCTTTGCCAATTCTCTGCCCTTTTACTGCAACTTGATTTTGTAACTAATTTAGTAGCACTTTAGCAGAATATATAGGAATGCTTTGGTAATAGAGATGATGTGGAGGTGCAGGTATTGGACTGGGGTGGACAAAGCTAAAAATCGCACAACATCAGGTTCTTGTCTAACAGGTTTATTTGTAAGTACTAGCTTTCAGAGCGCTGCTCCTTCATGAGGTAGCTAGTGGGGCAGGACCTCTTGCTATAAATTCTATGTCTTACGATCTTACCCCATTTAGTTACCTGATGAAGGAGCAGCGCTCTGAAAGCTAGTGTTTCCAAATAAACCTGTTGAACTATAATGTGGTGTTGTAAGATTTTTAACCTGATAGTAGAGGACATATAGTAAGGGAGAATAAACACAGTTCTCTGCAGCCAAGAGTGAGAGTCCAGGAGGTTGTCCTGTCATTCCAGTATCGGGGTTTGGGACATTTGTCTTAGACTGAAGAGAAATATTGTTGTGCACCTGGGGTACCACCAGCAGAGATAGGGTTAGTAAAATGGCAATTATGAGCAGCTTGGGGCGAAATTTAAAAAGCACAACCTCAAAGGTAATAACCACAGGAATGTGTGACTCTAAGATTGTGAGAGAGAATTAGAGGTTGGTTCATGGGGCACTGGTACCAGTACAGGGCAAAGTGGGAGCTGTATCATTAAGCTGGCCTTCACGTGATCAGTGTAATTTGGGAAATACCATCCGAGGTAATCGCTCAGGTTGCACAATCTGATTGTGTTTCTCCTGCTATCTAAATGATAGAGGGACGTTGTGACATTTCCAGTGGTCGGTTTCCAGAAGCAGAAAGCTTGTATCCCGAAGATATGTGAGCTGATTTATGAGAGTTGTCCAGAGTACTAACTGGTGACAGCCTAAAACTGGTTACTGTTGTGTTGATGCATAGTCAGGGCCTGCAGTCCTGGAACTAGTTGGGGGTATCTTGCTCTGCACTGCATGGTGCTTTATCCAGTATTATCAAATTCCTGTCCACGATTAACGTATTACAACATTTGGCTTTCTCAAAATGTTGTATTTGATGGACAAAATGTACTGGTGTTTACTTCAGGGTAATGTTAACAATTCCTGTGCAAAATGTTGGAATTGGGTTTTACCAGGAGTTTCCTCAATATTAAATCGCTGCATTCTAGAGTGTTGTAACATTCCTGAAGGCTAACGGTGAATCGTGGCTGATTTGTTTTTGTGATGATTTTATTCTACAGGTGGAGTGATGCCTGAACATCACGAAGATTATCACAAAATGGTGAATATGGAGTATGCATGTGATCACTGCCAGGGGTTGATCATAGGCCGCAGGATCAACTGTAATGTATGTGATGACTTTGATCTGTGCTATGGATGCTATTCTGCGAAGAAATACCCTGACAGGTAATGGAGGACAGTAATGTGTAAGATGGAACTGCCATTTCCCATTCCTTCCTCTGGTATTAGATCAGAGGCCTACACTGGGAATAAAAACGAAACCATCAGCAACAACTTGGTTTCAAACCAAGGATGGGAGTTTGCACGTTCTCCCCATGTCTGCGTGGGTTTCCTCCGGGTGCTCCGGTTTCCTCCCACAATCCAAAGATGTGTGGGTCAGGTGAATTGGCCATGCTAAATTGCCCGTAGTGTTAGTTAAGGGGTAAATGTAGGGGTATGAGTGAGTTGCGCTTCGGCGGGTCGGTGTGGACTTGTTGGGCCGAAGGGCCTATTTCCACACTGTAAGTAATCTAAAAATAATTGCCTGAATATAGTACGTTTTCATGGAAAGTTGTCAAATAAAGTTTGACATTGACTTCTAGATGGGGGTATGAGATTATATGAGCAAAAACTGATTGAAGAGGTACAATTGTAAAGAGGTTGCTAATGATAGAAAAGATGAATAGAGAATTAGTAGGGACTCCAGAGGCTAAGGGTCCAGGCAACTAAAAGCCATCACTGGCTTCAGGAGAGCTGAAATGGTCAGAATCGATTGGATGCAGAGATCTGGTTTCAGGGAGAGGTGGAGTTGTTATGAGCAAAGTTGGAGGAGTTGAGAGAGATGGGGAGGGTTGAGGCCATGGAGAGGTTTGAAACCAAGGATGGGAGTTTTCCATTTGCCTTGTTTCCTTAGCTGGGTGCCAGTAGGTGAGCGAGCTCAGAGGAGATGGGTGGCTGAGATTTAATGCCGTTTTGTGGAGGCTGGAATGAGAGAGACCCATCAGGAGTATGTTGGGATGGGAGGGAAGAGGGGTTCAGCAATTGAAAGCTGATGCATGGGTGGCACTGGGTGGTAATAAGGTGAAGGAGGTAGGCATCCTTAATGAGGATGTGGTTGTCTCATGTCATTTAAAGCAGACTTTTTCGGGGACTCTATAGATTTGTCATTGTCATTCCACACAGTTGCTACCATCTGTGCACTCTGTTGTAAACAGACGTGCCTACTTTAAAAGCGCCCCATGGAGTTTCCAGTAAACTCACTGATTTATTTATTTCCCTCTGCCTCTAGTGTGGTGCCTAGGGTAAGATATGAATGGAAATATCTCACCATATGGCCTTCTGAGTAACTGCCAAAATCGTGCCCTTGAACATAGCTTCCAGCACATTTGACTTGGAGATCTTATTCTTCAATTACTTGACTAATTGACTTTCTGGGAAATGTTTCCAACTGTTTTGAGCATAAGTTTCACCATAAGGTTTCCCTCCCTCTGGTGCACCCTAGCATCTATTGGTCAGCGTGTAACTTGGACTCAGCAGATTAAACTGCTTGTAGTTGGATTATGTTGGCTCACTCAGTTTCATCCCCAGTAAAGGTTCCTTATTTCTATACGGTTTCTCTTATGTTGCAGTTGTTTCCGTGTAATTAACTAAGCTGGCGAAGGACAGTGCTATAATTGTATCAAAAGCTACTTCAATTCAGCTGTCAGTTGCACTGTGTTCCTTCATTATACTATTTTAACTGTGTTAAGTTGTGTGGTGAATTGTATTGCACTAAGACAGATACCAAATTTCTCTCTTTTTAATTCCTGCAGTCACTTGCCAACACACAGCATTACAGTGTTTCCCATGGTGACGATTCGGATTAGTGACCGCCACCGGCTCATACAGCCATATATCCACAACTACACCTGGCTGCTGTTCAGCGCACTGGCCCTCTACACAGCTGATATTGTAACAGAACCAAACCCTGCCGAAGAGGAGCTGGACTCAGATGTACGCAAACATGCTGCGGCACTGGAGGCTCACTGCACAGAGCTCATCACCGAATATCTACTCAAAGCACACCAAGGCAAAAGTTAGTCATGTGCAAGACACACATTCCTTAATTCAATTATAAATGTACACAATAGTTGGCTAAAGTAATCATGGATTTTAAATTATATGTTTATCCTTCTACTATATTGGTCTTCTGCCTCTGCTGTGCATTTGAATTCAACTCGGATTAAAGGGAGTGAAATGTCCCCTCCCTCCTCTTCCAGGGCCCCCTCAGAAATAATTTTGAACAGTTCACCAAAGAAATGACATCAGCATTTTGACCTCAGGCCCTTTGCCAGTCTTCAACCAGTCACTTGGACCTGTGAGCCTTTCCTGCAAATGATCTTCTAATTGAGCATTGAATCATCATTCCTGTTTTGAAATGTATAGATTTTGTTTGTTTGTTCAGCTGGGGAAATGGGCCAAGAAATGGCAAATGGAGTTCAATGTAGATAAGTGTAAGGTCTTGTATTTTGGAAAGTCAAATCAAGGTAGGAGTTTCATGATGAATGGTCGGGCCTTGAGTGTAGTGGAACAGAGGGATCTTCAAGTTCAGGTGCAGAGTTCTTTGAAAGTGGAGTTACAGGTAGACAGGGCAGTGAAGAAAGCTTTTGGCACACTGGCCTTCCTCAGTCAGGGTGTTGAGTATCGAAGTTGGGGAGTTGTGCAGGATGTTGGTGAGGTTGTACTTGGAGTATTGTGTTCAGTTTTGGTCACCTTGCTACAGGAATGATATTACTAAACTGGAAAGAGTGCAGAAGAAATTTACAAGGACGTTCTCAGGACTCAACAGTCTGAGTTGCAGGGAAAGGTTGGACAAGCTAGGATTTTTTTCTTTAGAGCGTAGGAGACCGAAGGGGGGATCTTATAGCAGTGTATAAGATCCGGAGAGGCATGGATAGGGTGAATGCACTCAGTCTGTTTCCCAGGGTTGGAGAATCGAGGACTAGAGGGCCTCAGTTTAAGATACCAGGGGAAAGAATAAAAGGGAACCTTTTTTACACAGAGGTACGCATATGAATACCAGCGGAGGTGGTTGAGCCAGGTACATTAACAACATTTAAAAGGCAGTTGGACAAATACCTGGATAAGAAAGGGTTAGAAGGATATGGGCCAAGTGCAGGGACATGGGGCTAGTGTGGATGGACATTTTGGTCGGCATGGACCAGTCTAGGCCAAAGGGCCTGTCTCCATTCTGTAGGACTCTGAGTCTCTAAAGGCTCATGTCTTGCGTGGTGGGGAAGATGGTACTTCCATGGTGGAGGGTAACCACGTGGAAGAGCAAAATATTGTTCAGTTGGGAGCTTTTAAAATATTGTCAATTCAGCTGCTGGGTCATGTTATGACGTACCTCCAGCGTAGCTGGGAGTTGAGCTTGATCTTCTGGATGAGAGTTAGGGACGCTGTCACTGTGCTGTATGACCTCTTGGGAACCCTCTATACCAACGCTGGGCAGGAAATGTGTGCTGTTTGCTGGCACTGCTTTACCTGTTGACATTTCACTTCATGGGCAGCAGCCTTCCACTGTCCTTGAAAAGGAGTGGCTTGTTGTTGAGAGTTATTCTGCAATTTGGTCTGTGCTGGTAGTCATCTCAGGCAAAAGGTCAGTTCTGTACGTCTCAGTGATGGAGTTCAACATAGTGATCTAGGTTGATATTCTAGTGCTGCACTGAGGCGAGTGTTGTGTTGCTCAGGTGGTGTCTTTCTGATGGAAGCTGCCAGTTGTATTGTACAGTCGCTCAGTGAGATTGAGGAGATAGAAAAGATACATGTGCTTCCCAGAAGAAGTTAGAAATGATAAACAGATGGAATAGCCACTCATCGAAACAGAACATATGAGCAGGAGTAGGCCATCGGGCCCTCTGAGCCTGCCCTACCATTCAATATGATCATGGCTGATCACCCAACTCAACACTTTACTCCTACATCTTTTGATCTCTAGCTCTAAGACCCATATCTAACACCAATCTCTATCTCCAATAAATCCAATAAGTCCAATAAGGATTTCAGTAGAGAATGGTTAGAATGTAGAGCTTGTCACCAAATCTAGAAGTTGAGGCAAA
This sequence comes from Hemiscyllium ocellatum, assembly GCF_020745735.1. Classification (NCBI taxonomy): domain Eukaryota; kingdom Metazoa; phylum Chordata; class Chondrichthyes; order Orectolobiformes; family Hemiscylliidae; genus Hemiscyllium; species Hemiscyllium ocellatum. The sequence goes on from NC_083431.1 coordinate 50,378,382, forward strand.
AGAATGAATTTAAGTGAATCTGGATAAACGCACAGGGAGAAAAGAATAGAGGACGGTATGCTACAGTTAGAGGAAATAAGGTGGAGGAGGCTTGGGGTGTCGTGTTAATACTAACATAGAACTGTTGGGTCAGATGACCTGTTTAAGTGCTATATTGTGTAATTCTATGCAGTAATGGTCTGGAAATATAGCACGCTAAAGGGCATCAGTGGCATGTGAAGGTAAATGAATGTTTAAGTCACAGCTTTTAAGACTTCATTTTCAAGGGAAGATTTCCTTTGGAACATCAAGTCCTGTGAAGAACATCCATTTGTCAAATTGTCCATTTTACAAATACTGACTGACCTATGAACAGTATTTATCTTTTCTTTAAAATAAAGGTAATAATGCTTGCTAAATTTGTTTTGGTCCAGATCTAAAGAATTCTGCAGTGCTTTCTTTGTTGTCCAACGTGTCAGCTGAAAGTGAGAAGAATGTAACCGGTACTTCAACAGACACTGGTGAACCGATACTTTCCACAACTGAATGTAGCATCAGTAGCCAGCAGCAAGCCCAGTCTCAATCCTCTGACCTGGATTCATCAAACGTAAATAATTAACTTACTTTTGTCATTGTTTCAGCTTGATAAGCTTTATACAAAATGTCCACATGTTCGAACTAAACTGCTGAAACTAAACTCTCTGAAACTTGTTGAGTCTGATCTGATGAAAACCCCTTCATTTTCTGTTCAGGGCTTTCGGTGGAATGGCTGTGTGCTCTTTCGTTAAAAGATGCAGATTGATGAGCCATAGCCTTCTGCAGTTTGTGGTGGTTAGGCAGTGCTGTGGAGAGCATAAGCTCATTACTGCGGCTCGCTCACTGATGCAGTTCTGCAGAGGTGGTTCATGCAATATTCAGGTAGCCTGGTAGGAGCTCTGAACGGACTGTGCTCTGAAGCTGTATTTGACAACTCTTACTGGGTTTAAAGAAGAAAAGCAGCAGTGCAGATTTCACAGCCAGCAGTGATGTGATGGCACCTGCTGCTGCCAAGATCTAGAGGTCTGTGTGGTATATAAATCCCTATCAAAGTAACATTAGTGATTCCAACATCAACTCCTGGTGTCTTCAGCATCTTGCAACGGTGATGCCATCAAGCAAGGTTACAGTTAATTACAGTGAAGAATTCTCATGAGTTGGGGTATCTGGTCAGCACGGACGGGTTGGACCAAAGGGTCTGTTTCCATGCTGTACATCTCTATGACAGCAAACCAGGAAGTAAAAAACTTGGATGATTTTTCATCTTGCAGCCTATTTTCAGGTAGCAAAATAAAGATTGAGGTATGCACATAAACTTAAGGTATAAGCTAAAATACTGTAAACTTTAAAAAAAAACAAGCCGTTACCAGATGTGGCATCGATAATAAGAATCGGTTGATCATGTTGGAACTGTATCGACCTTTGGTTAAGCCACAGCTGGAGTACTGTATGTGGTGCTGTCATCAAACTATAGGAAGGACATGATTTCACTGTAAAGGGTGCAGAGGAGATTCACCAGCATATTGCCTGGGGTGGAGCATTTCGGCTATAGAGGCTTGATAAGCTTGATAGTCTTTGGAGCGGAGAAGGTTGAAGGGGGACCTGATAGAGGTGTCTAAGATTATGATAGGCATGGTCAAGGTAAACAGGGAGCAGCTGTTTCCCTTAATCGAAGGGTTAATAACAAGGATGCTTAATTTTAAAAGTGAACGGGGATTTGAGGAAAATCTTTGTCACTCAGAGGATGGTGAGTATCTGGGATGTACCGCCCGGGAAGGTAGTTGAGGTGGGCAACCTCACAATGCTTAAAATGTACTTGGATGAGCACTTCAAGTGTTTGGGAGGCACGGTGGCTGAGTGGTTAGCACTGCTGCCTCACAGCACCAGGGACCCGGGTTCGATTCTAGCCTCGGGTGACTGTCTGTGGGGGGTTTGCACATTCTCCCCGTGTCTGCTTGGGTTTCCTCTGGGTGCTCCAGTTTCCTCCCACAATCCAAAGATGTGTAGGTTAGGTGGATTGGCCATGCTAAATTGCCCATAGAGTTCAAGGGTGTGTAGATTAGGTGCATTTTACAAGAGTAAACATAGGATAATAGGTTAGGTGCATCTGGGTGGGTTACTCTTCGGAGGGTCGGTGTGGACTTGTTGGGCCGAAGAGCCTATTTCCACACTGTAGGGATTCTATGGTATAATATTTGAGGCTGGAGTGTGGGATTAGTGCAGAAAGTAGTGAATTCGTAGCAGTACAGAATTGGTGGGCTGAAGAACCACTTCTTACTGTATAATACTATGGTTCTAGAATTAGTCAGTCATACAGCATTGAACAGACTCTTAGGCCGTAACCAGTCCAAGCTGACCATGTTCCCCAACTAAACTCATTCCACATGGCTGTATTTGGCACATCACCCTCTGAAGCTTTCCTATTTATGAATATATCCAAATGCCTTGTAAACATTGTAATTGAACCCACATCCACCACTTCCCTCGGAGATTCATTCTACACACGAGCCACTCAGTGTAAAACGTGTTACCCTTCATGTCATAGAGTGATAGACATGTACAACATGGAAACAGATCCTTTGGTCCAACTTGTTCATGCTGACTAGACATTCTAAATTAACCTCATCCCATTTGCCAGTATTTGACTCCTATCGCTTTAAACCCTTCCTATTCACCTACCCATCCAGTTGCCTTTTAAACATTGTACTTGTACCAGCCTCCTCCACTACTTCCAGCAGCTCATTCCATACACGCACCACCCTGTGTGAGAAAAACTTGCCCCTCAGGGGTCTCTTAAATTTTTCCCCCCTCACCTGAAACCTATGCCCTTATCGGACTCCCCCACCCTGGGGATAAGACCTTGGCTATTCACCCTATCCATGTCCCTGATGCTTTTATAAAATTCAATAAGTTCACCCCTCAGCCTCCAGTGCTCCAGGGAAAATTGCCCCAGTCTTCTCCGCTCCCCCCCAGAGCTCAAACCCTCAATCCTGACGACATCCTTGTAACTCATTCTGAACCCTTTCACAACATTCTTCCAATAGCAGGGAGACCAGAATTGACACAGTATTCCTTTTTAAATCTTTCTTTTCTCCTGTTTCTCCAAAAGGTTTTTGGAGTCCGGTTGTTCAAGATTTTTTTTTAATGACCCTAGCAATGCAAAGTGTTTTGGGGCTTTCGCACAGTGACTGATGGTGTAAAAGTGTAGATTCTCATAACTCACGTGACATGGACTGCGGTGGTTCGAGATGGCAAGAAATGCCAACACAGCCAACCGCACCTACTCCTCAGGAGTGAATTTAGGAAAAAAAGGAAATTTCCATTTTTGAGGAGCTTAACAATATATAACCTGTGTAGAGGGCAGGGAACCACTAATGGTGGCATGCTGATTTCCATGTTTAACTGCTCATGTGTACACACCAACACGAGAGGTTGGCACAGGATTCCCATTTTCTTGCCTTGCCGAACCTGCGGTTACTGTCAGTTTCATAGTACTAATGGGTTTTAACTAACTGATCATAACCAGAAAGTTATTGCATTGATATAATATAAATATAAAGCAAAATGATGCTGGAAATCTGAAACAAAAGCAGACATTTCTGGACAAACTCATGAGGCATGACACCATATGTGGAAAGCCCAGTTAATATTTTGAGTCCAGTGACTTCCTATCAACAATCCCTTTGCTTCCCCTCTTCCTCCTCCAACCTTCCCCCTACCTCTTCCTCTCTCTCACCCCCCCCCCCTCCCTTTCCCTCTCTTGACTCAACCAACTCTTCTTTCTGTCCCACTCTTGACATTAAGATAAATACAACTTTTTCCCAGATGCTATTATTTCCGAAACCCAAAACATTAACTCTGATTTCTCTAACAAACACTGCCAGACCTGCTGAATTTCTTCAGCAACTTCTGCAAACATTGCAGCGATTTCCCTTTCTGCTCCTGTACTGTTACTTCTGGTTTCCCCCAAATATCCATCCTTGCCTTCCTCCTCCTTTCTTATCCACAAGCTGTCCTTGGCAGTGTCATGGAAAACCATAGTCATTTTCTCATTTGTTGACAACACTCAATTCTGCCAGCTCTCCTGATCCCTCCATTCTCTCCAAATTATCCTATTTCACATCTGATATCTTGTCCTGATTGGACAGAAACATTGTCCAAGTATTAATAAGTCAGAAATCCCTGTCCCTACTAAAAACTCCAGTTTTAGTGTGGATGTGCAGAGGGATCTTGGAGTCCATGTACACAGAACCCTGAAAGTTGCCATCCAGGTTGATAATGCTGTTAAGAAGGCATACGGTGTGTTAGGATTCGTTCATAGAGGGATTGAGTCCCAGAGCCGCAATATCATGCTGAAACTATACAAAAAGCTAGTGCGGGCACACTTGGAATATTGTGTACAGTTCTGGTTGCCATATTTTGGGAAGAATGTGGAAGCATTGGAAAAGGTGCAGTGGAGATTTACCAGCTTGGTGCCTGGTCTGGAGGGAAGGTCTTATGAGGAGAGGCTGAGAGACTTGGGTCTGTTCTCATTGGAAAGAAGAAGGCTGAGGGGATTTGAAAGAGATCAGGTAAACCGTGAAAGCCTTTTTCCTGGGATGATGACGTCAGCTTGTACAAGGGGGGGTAACTACAAATTGAGGGGTGATAGATTTAAGACAGATGTCAGAGGCAGGTTCTTTACTCAGAGTGGTAAGTGTGTGGAATGCCCTACCTGCTAATGTAGTTACCTCACGGGGATTTAAACAATCCTTAGATAAGCACGTGGATGATGGGATAGTGTAGGGGGACGAGCTGAGAATAGTTCACAGGTTGACGCAACATCGAGGGCTGAAGGGCCTATTCTGCGCTGTATTGTTCTATGTTCTTTGCCATAGATTCCATTCCTCTCTGGCAACTATTTGAGATGAAGTCAGACTCTTCAACTTGTGTTGGATTTGATTTCAAACTAAGCTTCCTACCACATTCTCACACTTACTAAGGTGGATTGTTTCCAATTCTGTAACATCACCTGACTACCCTTGTCTCACTCTTCCTGCTGCTGAAACCCTCATCTTCTTTCAGCACTTTCCCGACCATTCTCCGTAAACATGGAGTCAATCAGAACTCTGCCACTGTCCTCACCCTCAGTGCGTCACTTTCCCATGGCCCCAATGCTTGTTGATCCATGTTAGCATCCGATCGAGCAAATTTCATTTTGAAATTATTGTCCTTAGGTACAAGCCTCTCCAGGATTGTCATCCCTAACTCACCAATCTCCTCCAACCTCCCAGCCTCCCAAGCACTCTGTCCACTTATTCCAAGCTGCTCTTCATTCCTGTGCTTGACCACGTCACCAGTGGTGGCTGAGGCAAACTGCCTGGGCCTTAAACTTTGGAATACAATCCTTAGACTATTCTGCCTCTTTGCTGTTTTAAGCCACTTCAAGCCTGTCTCTTTGATCAGACTTTCAAATATTTGACCTAATATCTCTTTGTGGTATAGTGTAATGCTGTTTTTGATCATTTGCTCATGAACAGCCTTGGGATGTTTAATTGTATGAAAGGTGCTACACACTTGCAAGTTTTTCTTGCAGTTACAATACTTGAGCTACAGCATCGTCATACAGACTAGACCAATCAATTCGGCAATAGTGGCCTGAAAATGAATTTTGTGACAATATTGGAACAATACGTTGTGCAACCAACCCAGAATGAAGCTATTTTAAATGTAGTGTTGGCAATAACAGGTTTAATTAATAACGTCAGGAACCACTGAGATTATCATAGAATTGATATCTCTGACATTAGCCTTAAAGTGGGTAGCTATGAAGAGAGCTGGCCCAACTTCATTGGATAAATAAATTTAAAGCATGCCAGTGAATAAAGTAGATGTATTTTTAAAGAACAATTCAAAATGTTCATCAGAAGTACATTCTATTGAAAAACTCAGAGTTCAGGGCAATTAGAGATAAGCAGCAAAGGCTTTGGCAGCTCTGTCCACATTTTGTAAAATAATAAAGAAATTTCTTCTGTTTCTTATGCCCCAGGTCAGTGCATTTTTGTTCATCAGCATAAATTTCACAAAAAACATCCTGCTTGCTTACTTAAAGATAGGAAGTAACCATTGCTTGTTATCTTTTGCAACTCTTTAGGAATCCACTCCTGCTAATGTCCAGAAAGCAATTTTGTCTGATACTCGTTCGGGAAATGAGGAGGCAGCTGTTCAGTCCAGTCGGAAGAAAATCCCAGAGAAGGTAAACTCAAATAGTTGGGCAGAATTTATGCCCGGAGATCTTCAAGGGCACGGTGGCTCAGTGGCTAGCACTGCTGCCTCACAGCACCAGGGACCTAGGTTCGACTCCAGCCTCGGGCGACTCTCTGTGTGGAGTTTACACATTCTCCCCGTGTCTGCGTGGGGTTTCTCTGGGTGCTCTGGTTTCCTCCCACGATCCAAAGATGTGCAGGTCTGGTGAATTGACCATGTGGACTTGTTGGACCAATGGCCTTTTTCCCCCACTGTAGGGATTCTATGAAATCTGATATATTTTGAACTGCATGAGTGATGTACAGTGGTATCTGGATACCTGAAGCGTTCAATGAGTTCAAATTGCACTGTTGATTCTGCAACATGTGTCACAAGCCAGTCTAATTCATTAGCTTCAGTAAGGGGGAAAAGTGTAAAATGGAATTAAATAATTAAATTGTAATCTATGTTGCATTATTGAAAAGCTGAATGTTGATGAATATCAATGCTTTATCTGGATCCTCTGGAAATGTTGGTTTAGAAGTTGGGTATTGTTTCTGGGATCTTTGCTTTAGAGATACTCAACTACCTTGGTCTAAGTTGATCATGAAGTCAGTACTAATACAAATGAAAATTCGAGACTGTTTAGAAAGGTACTGAAGGCAAATTGGCATATTTGAAAATTTTAATGTTAAAATCCTAAAAATATTTTGAAATTCATTCTAAATTATTTCTTCAAAAAGGTATCTTAGAATATGAAACACAAATATTGGTTATTGAAGTTAGTGTATGACTATACACGATACATCGTGTGATCTAATTAAGGTACATTCAGCCTAATTTCTTTTCCTTAACATTGAATTTTTGTCTTCCAACTGATGGTTCTAGCAGTTCATAGACCATAAGACATAGGAGTGGAAGTAAGGCCATTCGGCCCATCGAGTCCACTCCGCTATTCAATCATGGCTGATGGGCATTTCAACTCCACTTACCAGCATTCGCCCCGTAGCCCTTAATTCTTTGTGACATCAGAGTCATAGAGCAATGAGACAGACCCTTTTGGTCCAACCAGTCCATGTCAAACATAATTCCAAACTAAACTAGTCCTATCTGCCTGCTCCTGGCCCATATTCATGTATTTATCCATATGTCTTTTAAATGTTGTAATTGTACGCACATCCACCCGTTATTCGGGAAGTTCATGCCACATGCGAATCACGCTCCATGTAAAGATTCGCCTGTCATTTCTTTTTTTAAAAACAAAAAACTCTCCTCTCACATTTAAAAGTATGTCTCCTGGTCTTGAAATCCCCCATCCTCAGGAAAAGACAACCACCATTAATGCAATTTATATCCCTCATTATTTTATAAACTTTTGTAAGGTTGCCTCTCAACCTCCTACACTCCAGTGCACAAGGTCCCAGCCTTTCTTTATAACTCAAACCTTCCTTATACAGCAACATAGAATCCCTACAGTGGGGAAACAGGCGGTTAGACCTAACAGGTCCACACTGACCTGCCAAAGAATTACCCACCGAGAGCCACTCCCCTACCCTATTACTTTATATTTCCCCTGAATAATGCATCTAAGCTACACATTCCTGAGCACTAGGGGAATTTAGCATGGCCACTTCACCTGACCTGAACATCTTTGGATTATTGGAGGAAACCGGAGCACCCAGAGGAAACCCACACTGACATGGGGAGAATGTGCAAACTCCACTCAGACAACTGCCCCAGGCTGGAATTGAACTCTGGTCCCTGGTGCTGTGAGGCTGCAGTGCTAACCACTGAGCCACTGTATTGCTCAAACATCTAGCTTAATAATATCCTTGCTATAACTGGGCAACCAAAACTGGACACAGTACTCCAGAAGAGGCTTCATCAACATCCTGTACAACCTCAATATGAATCCCAACTTCTATATTCAAAGATTTGACCAATGAAGGCAAGTGTGCTAAATGCCTATTTTAACTTTTGACAATGCACTTCAGGTGCACAGTTCTCTGAAAGTTGAATCACAGGTAGATAGGGCAGTGAAGAGGGCTTTGGCACACTGGCCTTCATCAGTCAGGGCATTGAGTATAGAGGTTAGGAAGTTATGTTGCAGTTATACAGGACGTTGGTGAGATCATATGGCGTATTGTGTTCAGTTTTGGTCACTTTGCTATAGAAAGAATGTTTATTAAACTCGAAAGAGTGCAGAAGAAATTTACAAGGATGTTGTCAGGACTCCAAGGCCTGAGTTCTGGGGAGAGGTTGGACAATCCAGGACCTTTTCCCTTAGAGCTTAGGAGACTGAGGGGGACCTTATAGAGGTATATAAGGTCATGAGAGGCATGGATAAGGTGAATGCACTCTGTCTTTTCCCCAGGGTTGGAGAATCGAGGGCTAGAGGGCATCAGGTTAAGGTTAGAGAGGAAAGAATAAAAGGGAACCTGCGGACAACTTTTTTACGCAGAAGGTGGTATGCGTATGGAATGAGCTGTCCGCGGAAATGGTTTAGGTGTGCACGTTAACAACATTAAAATGGCATTTGGACAAATACATGGATAGGAAAGGATTAGAAGGATATGGGCCAAGTGCAGGGAAATGGGGTTAGTGTGGGTAGACAGTTTGGTCAGAATGGAACAGTCTAGGTCAAAGGGCCTGTCTCCGTACTGTAGCACTCTAGCATGCTAATATTTATGTTCATAACTTATTTCCTCAAATTAGTAACAGCTGTCCTTCATTTAGTACTTCTATTGTGTTCCTAAAAATTGTACTAAACAAAAGCTTGCTAAATGAAAGTCACTTCTCCCAAAGAAACTGTTACAAGAGTGGGTTACTTTCCTGATCTTAGATTTTTTTTGTGCAAAAATTAATTGTAGTCTTGAACCTAAATGACCCAATGGATACTCCGCCTAATTCTTAATAACTTGCTAATTTTTGATTCATGCATTCTGGCTGGTTACTTCCTAGTCCTAAACCCTCATTGTGAGTGACACCTTGTGAGGCAGATGGCTACAAGGAGAAAAAATGCAAAGGAGTGACAGAGAAGAGGGCTCAACTAAGTCAATGGCTCCTTTAGAACATTTTTTATTATGTTTATAAATCAACTCAGTAATTATTGGGAGGACAAAGGAATTCAGTCCATTTGAGGGGATTGGACGACTAGAATTTTAGGACTGGTTTTGATGCAAAGCTAGTTTCAACACATCAGAATTTCTAAAGTTCTGCTAAAGCTGTTTTAGACTATGTAATTTCCAACTGATTAAAATAAAATCAAAAATCTCTACTAATGAAAAATGAAGTTTTTAATGTGGCACCTGATTTCACTTCAGCCCAGTCCTCCTTGCAGTACACTTCCACCATACTTCACTCAAAAGAACAATGTTTCTCGCTGCACCCCCTCAGTTGTGATTTGTTCATCACCAGTTTTATTTGCCTCTCTGTTGGCAGCAGTGTCTTCAGCTGCCTCAGTATAAACCCTAGGATTCTCTTGCGAAATCCCTCTGTGTCACTTAAAGTCATAGAGATGTACAGCATGGAAACAGACCCTTCGGTCCAACCCGTCCATGCCGACCAGATATCCCAACCCAATCTAGTCCCACCTGCCAGCACCCGGCCCATATCCCTCCAAACCCTTCCTATTCATATACCCATCCAAATGCCTCTTAAATGTTGCAATTGTTGCAGCCTCCACCACATCCTCTGGCAGCTCATTCCATACACATACCACCCTCTGCATGAAAATGTTGCCCCGTAGGTCTTTTTTATATCTTTCCCCTCTCACCCTAAACCTATGTCCTCTAGTTCTGGACTCCCCCATCCCAGGGAAAAGACTTTGTCTATTTATCCTATCCATGCCACTCATAATTTTGTAAACCTCTATAAGGTCACCCCTCAGCCTCCGACGCTCCAGGGAAAACAGCCCCAGCCTGTTCAGCCTCTCCCTGTAGCTCAGATCCTCCAACCCTGGCGACATCCTTGTAAATCTTTTCTGAACCCTTTCAAGTTTCACAACTACTTTCCGATAGGAAGGAGACCAGAACTGCACGCAATATTCCAAAAGTGGCCTAACCAATGTCCTGTACAGCCGCAACATGACCTCCCAACTCCTGTACTCAATACTCTGACCAATAAAGGAAAGCATACCAAACGCCTTCTTCACTATCCTATCTACCCGCGACTCCACTTTCAAGGAGCTATGAACTTGCACTCCAAGGTCTCTTAAGGCACATTTTTTAAAACCTATTTGTTTGAACATTTTCGGTACATTCCTTTACGTGGCTTGGTGTTATATCTTGGAGGAATAATCCTATGCCATTTCTTTGCCATGATGTTAATGATTCTTTGTTTGTTTTTCTCCAGTTAAAATCAAGTGAAAGTGATGCCACTTTGGCAAGTATTGACAGCATTGAGTGGGAGAGCGTACAGGTGCTTCAGGTATCTGGATCCCGAGGCGATACTTTGAACTTTGAGAGCAGTAAGGACAATATGATCTCGGACTCTGATTCATCACATCGCATGTCTTTATCCACGACTGGTTCCTCAGCAGCTTTATCACCCAGTCAGTTAAGTTTTATGGTAACAGATATTGCCTCTGAAGATGAAGTTAAACACAGCGGTTCTGTAGTTGATGCTGCTTCTATACAACAGCCTTCCTCTGACCTTTCCACGAAGCCACCCAAGACTGAACAGCAACTCAGTGCCTCCCAATCTGTGCACAGTTCACTGTTGTCCGTGATGTCCACTACATCCAGAGAAATACAGCATTCTTTTGTACCCAGTGTTGCATCCGACGCGTTCGCAAAGCCACCTCCGACCAGTGCTGATGAGTCGGTGGCCACTGAATCGGTGCTGCTGTCTTCTGTGTCAGGAACACAGCCGCCTGACTCCAATGCAGCTGAACAGCAAATGTCTACATCAGCCGTGGAGGTGGTTAAAGCAGGTAAGTCAATATAATCTTCTTCACCAAAGCATTATGAAGAATTAGATCCAGTTTACTCAGCAACTTGGGAAGATAGAGTTTGTGAAGTGAGATTAAAAGTAATATTTTGTGTTGGATAACAAATAAACGCTTTATTGACTCCTGTGTTACTGAAAGCCAGTTTAATTTATTACAAGTCTTACCACGAATATATCTTGACACAGGTCCGTTTTTGCAAATATTACTGTTCCTTTTGCGATAGTGTTAAAGATCAAAGAGTTAAGCTGAGATGAGTTTTCTATGGTCTGGTGAAATGGTGGAATAGGCTGAGGGGCCAGAATTGGTGTAAGAATGAGTGCAGTATTGACTGTGCAGAGATCAAATGAATTTTCTTGCATTGCTTTAGGGGCTGTTTTTTTTGATTTTCCAGGACCAGAGTCCGCTGTGGAAGCAGCTGCAGTTCGCACATTTGGATCGAAAACCTCTTTCAAGACACACACTGCCATCAGAGAGCCCGTGCACAGCCAAGACCAGGTCTTTGCTGAATGCTCACAGGAGAGAATTCTCGGATTGCTGGCTGCAATGCTGCCTCCTGTGAAAACTGTAAGAGCCACTGGTTTTATTGGGAAGCATTTTCATATATTTAACAAGTGAATAAACAGGCTTCAAACGTATGATAGAAGGTGCTTATTTTTGGCTGCTTATGATAATTAGTTTACGTTTAGCGGATTGGGTTTTCAAATGTTTCACTGAGGTTTTATTTCAAGTTAGTTGTTTTGAGATTTATTTTCTGAACTTGAATGTGAATGGCCTGAAACTTTGGAATGTTTGGAATTTTCCAGGTTTGTGAGGAACAAGGGGAAATCTATTCAGCTCCTTCTCAGAAAGATCACATTTGTCCCATTGCAACATCAAAATGTTTCTCTAAATTCTAGCAAGGTTTTCACCTGTATTCCATTTGGAAGTTAATTCTGTGTGCGGTTCAGTCTTTTGAAAAGAAGCTTCCTAAAAATGATGCTCAATTTTCCCTTTCAGCTGATTCTATCTGGTCCCATGTCATTTTCTCCAGATTGTTTAATAGGATGTGCTTGTAGCTGGCAAAGTTAGCATTTGCTGTCCATGTGCCTGGAGATGCTGTTGGTGAGTTGTTGCTTTAAACCACTGCGCTCCACACCTGTCCACAGTGCTGTTAGGGAGGAAATTTCAGGTTTTTTGACCCAGTGATAATGCCAGAGCCTAACTTGGTTGTTTCGACTTCCCTTTTCATTTCTTTTAACAGCTTGTGTGCCTCTTTCGGGTCACAGTCGAGTCACCTTGCCAGGCTAAGAAAGAAAAACCCAAGTTTTGCAAGCCTTTCCAAAGAACTCAGTCCATTGACATTTCAGAATGTACAGCTGTGTTCACAATAGCTGTTTTGATAGTTACCACTGGGCATTCTGAACCAGTGCACAGATTTTTGATACTATCTTCAATCCCACAGGATTCATCCATGTGCCTACCAAACCTGAGGCAAGTACTGAAACTGCTATTTCGGGTGGCAATGCAGAACCCTGGGCAACTGATTGAGACCTATCACTTGACGCTGGGGCTACTTGGACAATTACTGTTGAGAATCTCCCCAGCAGAGGCTGATGCAGCAGTCAAGGATGTCCTCTTTGCATCGTGGGCATTGCTTAGTACAGCAGAAGGCAAGCTGAAGCACCCTGGCTGGATGACTACACAGGTTTTGTTTAGTCTCGGAGCAGTGTGCTTGGACTGGTAATGTTTATTCGTTTGTTTATTTTTGTATGAGGGAGCGCTTAAAGCTTTAAAATAATTTCTAGCACAGTTTGGTACAGTAATAAATTGTGTTTTTTTTAATTTCACCTTCTTCCTCTTTGAGTCCTTCCCAGTGTCAGAGCCAATATATAATCACTCCATCGCTTTGACTAAAACAGATAATCTGGTAATTTTTCTCATTCATGGGATTGTGCCATGTGGCAATTTCCTACTGTTTTTTCAACATTTCAGTAGATCTTAGAATTCAGAAATTGCATTGTCTGAAGCACTTCTGAGGTTGTGAAAGGCATTATATGAATGTATTTTTATTGGTGTAGATTTCAAGATTATAATAGTGATTGTTAAATTCTGGGACCTTGTCTAGAAAGCTGAACATCACAAAATGCCTTGTTTGTATTTCTTGAATGAAGAAGTGCCCCATCACTATGCCTTTCACTTGATTGAAGCAGGATTAGCCTGGACTGGGCATCTTCAGTGGCAGATATCCTCAGGGACCTGAACTTTAGCCCGCAATGGCAGGAGGTGATTGCGGCCTGCACACAGCGGTGCATTGAGGAGTTGCCGTTCCATCTGAAACGCACCAACATCTTCACCCTGCTGGTTCTGGTCGGATTCCCAGAGGTAAAACAACCATTTCAGTGTGAGTTGAAATGCAATCTGTAGTGTTGCCATGTTAAAATGAAATGAATGACATTGGAGTAACTGAAAGGAGTACAAGAGTGAGTGAACAACATTAAGAGAACAGGTAACCCACACTCTTGGTCAGATCCTCCTTAGCAATAGTATAGGCCGAAATAAATACTACTTCCAAATAGTTTCAGGATATTTAGCTAATCTATATCTTGATGGCCATAATAAGTATCACTTGACACTGACTAATTTATAATGAAGATCGATGAATTATCTAATGTGGAATGATCATAAATGGTTTTAAACTTTAAGATTCTAATTTTCAGTTCATGCAACATTAAGCCTTCATATATTCAAATCCTCTGTTCAAAGCTTTTCAACTTGTTACTTCCTGGTATTTTGTATTCAATAACTATAAATAGTTTGGCTGTGAAGTGTTAGAATCATAGAATCCCAACAGTGTGGAAGCAGGCCATTTGGCCCATTGAGTCCACACCAACTATCCAAAGAGTACCTCACCCAGACCCCCTTACACTATCCCTGTAAGCCTGCACTTCCCATGGCCAATCCACCTAGCCTGCACATCCCTGCACACTATAGACAATTTACCAAATGCCAATCCATCTAACCTGCACATCTTCGAATTGTGGGAGGAAACGAGCACCCAGAAGAAACCCCGACAGACACGGAGAATGTGCAAGCTCTACACAAGTGGTCGTCTGAGGCTGGAATCGAACCTGGCTGCCGGTGCTGGGAGGCAGCAGTTCTAACCACTGAACCAGCGTGCTGCTGGTGTTGGATCAACCTTGTGCTGTAAATTGAAAGTTTAATCCATAAACTGATTAACAGCTTGCTGGTTACCCCTGCCTCTGACTTTAACCTGCTCATCAGCTTTGTTTAATCAGAGCTGTTCAAACAGAATTATAACGTGAGTCAGTTACTTGGATTCAAGGCATCCCATCTGTTTTTAAATATGTGATCACGTTCTGGTTCAGGAAGGTTTTGGTGAATATGGCAGCTGGTATTTTGGGCTGTGAGTATAAGTCATGAGGTGAAGACCCTTCCAGTGAAACTGGTGTCTTGCTGCAGCAGGTTTACTCAGTTGTCTATTGAGCAGTTCTGCCAGTGAAACACAATTCATTGCTTATTAAAGGGATCAAAATTATTTGTGATTTGTTGTTGATTGTAAAATCCAAACTCCTGTTCTTCCGCAGGTACTCTGCAGAGGCACTCATACTGTTTACATAGACAATGCTAATGAGTCACATGATGTCATTGTGCTGAAGCATTTTACAGAGAAGATTCAAGCCGTGGTAATTGACACTAAGACTCGAAAACGTAAAACAGGTAACTGACCTCCCCATGGGTGACATATACCCTTGAGATCCAGCTCAAGTACAATAAGAGCAGTTGGTTGATCTTGCATTTCTGAAAGGAGAGTAAGGCAAAGCCCAACCAGTGTTTAATGCACCTCCTAGGCGTCAGTTACAGAATAGCCTTTTTATTGAGACCTGTGGACCAATTCACATTTTTGTCCCTTGTTCAGCATGTAGGGATCGTGAATATGCAAAAGGTATAAGAAGAGCTGTGTAACGGCAGTGATTTAACTTAACGGCTTAGTTTGACAAGTAGACCGACCCTCCGAAGAGCAACCCACCCAGACCCACTTCCCTCTGATTAATGGGCAATTTAGCATGGCCAATTCACCTGACCTGCCCATCTTTGGACTGTGGGAGGAAACCGGAGCACCCGGAGGAAAAGCATGCAGACACAGTGGGGAATGTGCAAACTCCACACAGTCAGTTGCCCGAGGCTGGAATCGAAGCTGGGTCCCCTGGTGCTGTGAGGCAGCAGTGCTAGCCACTGAGCCAGTGTCACCCAGAGACTGCCATCTTACTTTCAACTCCATGGTTCATAAATTATATTGGGGACAGGATTTCCAGAGAACATTTTGAATCCCTATGGAATTCAGTCCACTGTAGACAGCTCACCACAAAAGCTGTTTTTTTGCTTGTTTTGGGAAAAAAAAAGCAGTCCTCCTGTGAGACAAAGAGAAAACATAGGTAAAAGAAATTACACTGTTCTTTAAAATTATAGTTTTGAGGTTGGATCATGATGTAAGGAAAATCATCTATTTGCCAAAATATGGCTAGAATACCCTGAGTTTTAAAAGTGACCACAGTAAAGGCATATAAGCAAAACTAAGCTCAACACAAGGGCAATAGAACTGGATGCAGGAATTGCATTTGAAATTGTCAATGCTGTGATTGTTACACAGGAGATTTCAACACTGCCAACTTGTATTTGTATCATTGAATCCTATATCATAGAAGGAAGACATCAGGTCCATTTGCAGCTGCAGTGACACTTAAAGGATATAGAACTTGCCAGCAAGAGTAGGCTATTCAGCCCTTCAGACCTGTTCTATCATTTAGTAAGGTCATGGCTGATCTGATTTTGGTCTCGCTGCACATTCCTGTCGGTATCTCACGGCAGGGCTGTCGATCAGCCTTGTGAAACAATCCAGTTCGATTTCCCCCCTTGCTCCTTCTGAATCATCTTCTCCAACCTTTTGTTCAATTCCATTTTGAATCCATACCTGCCACAAATCCAACTGCTTGTCGTATCAAAGAGTTGTTTCCGTAGCTACAGGAGCGATAACAAAGATGCACAGGTTTGCAGTGCTCGGAAAAAGAAATTTTGCTCATGTAACTTTTTTTTAGCTTTCTTTACCTAAGCTCTTTATTAGTTTAAACACCTCCAGCAAATCTCTTAGCTTTCCCTGTCGTAAGCATTTTTAGACTATCCATAATTATGGGACTGTCGTGCCTTAGTCTGGGAATCCTTAGGGAAGATCTAGGCACTGTATCTGGGGTGGCTGCTGGAGGGTAAATTCACATTTGACATGGGAATCTTTTAAAGGCCAATTAATTAGAGTTGAGGGCCACCATGTTCCTGTGAAAAGGAAGGATAAGGATAGCAAGGTTCAGGAACCTTGAATAATGAGAAATTGTGAGCTTAGTCTAAAAGAAAAAGGAGGCATATGTAAGGTTTCAAAAACTGAAGAGCAGAATGTAGAGAACTATGAAGAAAGTTGAAGTGTAGGACCTCAAATGTGGTTATCTCAGGACCACTACTAGTGCCATGAGCTAGTCAGAGTAGAAATAGGATTAGATTAGATTAGATTAGACTTACAGTGTGGAAACAGGCCCTTCGGCCCAACAAGTCCACACCGACCCGCCGAAGCGCAACCCACCCATACCCCTACATTTACCCCTTACCTAACACTACGGGCAATTTAGCTTGGCCAATTCACCTGACCCGCACATCTTTGGACTGTGGGAGGAAACCGGAGCACCCGGAGGAAACCCACGCAGACACGGGGAGAATGTGCAAACTCCACACAGTCAGTCGCCTGAGTCGGGAATTGAACCCGGGTCTACAGGCGCTGTGAGGCAGCAGTGCTAACCACTGTGCCACCGTGCCGCCCACATATATAGGATGAACGTGTGCCTGAAAAGATGGTGGGTTTCAGATTTGTGGGGCATTGGGACCGGTTCTGGGGGAGGTGGGATCTGTATAAACTGGACGAGTTACACCTGGGCAGGACTAGGACTGATGTCTTTGGGGGGGGGGGGGGGGGGGGGGGGATACTTGGTAAAATAGGAGGGTTTAAACGAGTGTGGCAGAGGGATGGGAACCAGAGGAGTAGAGTGGTTGAAACAGAAATTGAGGGAGAGGTAGAAACCAAGGTAAACATGTCTAAGAACAACAACAGGCAGGGAAACACTGCAGAAAAGAGCATGGGAGGTGGTCTCTGAAATACAGGTGTTTCAATGCAAGAAGCATAATTGTCAAGGCAGAAGAATTTAGAGCTTGAATTAATACTTGGAACTATGAGATTATTGTGATTATAGAGACTTGGTTGAAAGAGGGACAGGACTGGCAGCTGAAAGTCCCAGTATTTAGATATTTCAAGTGTGATAGAAAGGACTAGGGGGTTAAAAGGGGCTGGGTGAGCTGCACTACAGGTAAAGGAGTATCTCACAGTTGTACTGAGGGAGAACATATCAGACAACTTGTGCACTGAGGCAGTATGGGTAGAACTCAGCATTAGACAAAGTGAAATTACAAAGCCAGGGATATATTACAGGCCTCCCAATGACCAGCAGGAGATAGAGGAGAGGATAGGTATCAGATTTTGGAAAGATGTAAAAACAGCAGGCTTGTTGTGGTGGGTGATTTTTAACTTCCCCTGTATTGACTGGGACTCATTTTGTGTTGGGGCAGAATTTGTAAGGACCATTCAGGAGGGTTTCCTGATACAGTGTATCAACAGTCCAACTCAGGAAGTGGTTATACTGGACCTGGTTTTGGGAAGTGAGCCCGACCAGGTGAGTGAAGTTTCAGTGGGGGAGCATTTTGGGAGTAGTGACCATAACACCATGGGTTTAAAGGTACTTGTGGATAGAGATAACAGCACCCCTCAGGTGAAGGTCTTAAATTGGGGGAAGCTGAAAATGTGTTGCTGGTTAAAGCGCAGCAGGTCAGGCAGCATCCAAGGAACAGGAAACTCGACGTTTCGGGCAAAAGCCTTTCATCAGGAATGAGGAAAATGTGTCCAGCAGGCTAACATAAAAGGTAGGGAGGAGGGACTTGGGGGAGGAGGGGGTGCGATGGAGATGTGATAGGTGGAAGGAGGTCAAGGTGAGGGTAATAGGCCGGAGTGGGGTGGGGGCGGAGAGGTCAGGAAGAAAATTGCAGGTTAGGAGGGCGGTGCTGAGTTCGAGGGAATCGACTGAGACAAGATGGGGGGAGGGGAAATGAGGAAACTGGAGAAATCGGAGTTCATCCCTTGTGGTTGGAGGGTTCCCAGGCGGAAGATGAGGCGTTCTTCCTCCAACCGTCGTGTTGTTATGTTCTGGCGATGGAGGAGTCCAAGGACCTGCATGTCCTCGGTGGAGTGGGAGGGGGAGTTGAAGTGTTGAGCCACGGGGTGGTTGGGTTGGTTGGTCCGGGCGTCCCAGAGGTGTTCCCTGAAGCATTCCTCAAGTAGGCGGCCCGTCTCCCCAATATAGAGGAGGGTGCAGCAGATGCAATAGGTGTGTGTGGCGGATATGGAAGGATCCCTTGGGGCCTTGGAGAGAGGTAAGGGAGGAGGTGTGGGCGCAAGTTTTGCATTTCCTGCGGTTGCAGGGGAAGCAACACATTTTCAGCTCTGATCTCCAGCATCTGCAGACCTCACTTTTTACTCTTAAATTGGGGAAAGGCAAACTACAACAATATTAGACGGAACTGGATAATTTTGATTGGAGGCAGATGTTTAAGGGTAAATCCACATTGGACATGTGGGAGTATTCGAAACGTCAGTTGATAAGTGTTCAGGGGTGGCACATTCCTGCGAGAATGAAGGGTAGGTAAGTTATGTGAACCTTGGATGACAAGGGATGTTATGACCTTTGTCAAAATGACAAAGGAACCAGACATAAGCTCTAGGAGCAGGGGAACTTACAAACCCCTTGAAGTATATAAGGAAAATAGGAAATAACTGAAACAAGGAATGAGAGAGGTTAAGAGGGGTCGTGAAATGTTGTTAGCAAATGGGATTAAGGAGAATCCTGAGGCATGCATACAAAGTAAAAGGGTAGCCAGGGAAAGGGTTGGCCCACTCAGGGACAAAAGAGGGAATCTATGTGTGGATCCAAAAGAGGGAGGTGAGTTCCTAAACAAATATTTTGCGTTGGTATTCACCAAAGTGGAGGATGATCTCTGGGAAGAGAGAATTGAATTTCTAAGCCAAGTTGCTTTTAAAAAGGAAGGAGTATTGTGTGTCTTAAAAAGTATTAAGGTAGATCAGACCCTGACTCCTGATGGGATCTATCCATGAATATTGAGGGAAGCAAGAGAAGAAATTACTACAGCATTGATAGACATCTTTGTTTCCTGTTTGGCCACAGGTGAGGTTCGAGAGGATTGGAGAATAGTCAATGTTGTCTGATTGTTTAAATGTAGCAGGGATAATCATGGAAGTTAGAGGACTGTGAGCCTCACACAAGTGGTAAGGAAATTATTGCAAAATATTCTCAGGGACAGGATCCGAATACATTCAGAAGCACATAGACTTATTAGCAATAGACAGCATGGTTTTGTGCCTCATTAACTTGATGGAGGTTTTTGAGGAGGTGACAGAAATGATTGAGGGAAAAGCAGTTGATTTTGTCTACATGGCCTTCACTAAAGCCTTTGACAAGGTACCTCATAGCAGACTGGTATAAAAGGTAAAGTCACATGGTATTGGGGTGCACCGGATACAGCACTGGCTTAGTCATAGGAGACAGAGGGTAGTGATGGAGAGATGCTTTTCAGAATGGAGGTCTGTGGTGTGACTAGCAATGTTCCACAGGGATCACTGCTGAGACTTCTGCTGTTGTGGTCTACATAAATAATTTGAAGGAAAGCATAGTTGGTCTAATTAGTAAGTTTGCAAATGATATAAAGATTGTGGAGTTCCATATAGTGAGGAGGTTGTCAGAGGATACAGCAGGATATAGATCAGTTGGAGAAATGGGCAGAAAAATGGCAGATGGAGTTTAATCTGGACAAATGTGAGATGATGCATTTTGGAAGGTCAAGTACAGGTAGAAATTATACAGTGAATGGCAGAACTGCTTAAGAATATTGATATGCAGAGGGATCTGGGTGTGCAGCCCACAGATCACTGAAGGTGGCAGCACAGATAAGGGAGTAAAAAGGCCTATGGCATGCTTGCCTTCATTGGAAAGGGTATTGAGTGTAAGAATAGGCAAGTTACACTGCAGTTTTATAGAACTTTAATTAGGCCCCATGTGAAATATTGTGTACAGTTGTCGCCACCACACTACCAGCAGGATGTGGATGCCTTGGAGAGAGTACAGTAAAGGTTTACCAGGATGTTGCTTGATATGGGGGATATTAACCATGAAGAAAGTTTGGATAGACTGGGTTTGTTTTGACTGGAACGCAGGAAGTTCAAGGATGACGTGATAGAGATTTATAAGATTGTGAATGGCATGGGATAGAGTAGAAAGCATGAGGCCTTATCCCAGGGTGGAGGCATCAATTACTAGGGGACACAAATTCAAGGGAATTTTAAAAGAGGTGTGCGAGGTGAGTTTTTCACAGAGTGGTGAGTGCCTGGAATGTGCTGCCAGAGGAGGTGGTGGAAGCAGACACAATCGCAGCATTCAAGAAACATCCGGACAAATGCACGAATAGGAAGGGAATAGAGGGATATGGATCCTGTAAGTGAAGACAGTTTAAGTATGGAAGGGCAACATGTGTTGGTGCAGGCTTGGAGAGCTGAAGGGCCTGTTCCTATGCTGTATTGTTACTTATTCCTTGTTCTCTTGAACAAGGAAGAGCTCTTGAAGAATATAAGAAGGCAGGAAACAATTTAAATAAGGAGTTAGGAGGGCTCAAAGGGGCCATGAAATATTCTTGGCAAACAAGATTAAGGAAAATCCCAAGGCATTTTGAACATACCTAAGGAGCAAGAGGGTAACTCGGGAAAGGGTAGGCCCACTCTCGAACAAAGGCGGAAATTTATGTATAGAGCCAAAGTGGGTGAGATTATTAATGAATACTTTGCATCGGTTCGCAAAGTAGAAGGACATAGTAGGTGGTAAGTCCACAGAGGGGTATGTCAATATTCTAGGGCATGTTGATATTTAAAAAAGAAAGTAGTGCTGTTGGTTGTTTTGAAAAGCATTGAGGTAGCTACATCTTTAGGACCTGATGGGACCTAGCTCACAATATAAAGGAGACGGAGGAGGAAATTGGCACCTTGTATGAAACACAAAATCTTTGCGTTCTCCTTAGTCAGAGGCAAGGTACCAGAGGACTGGAGAATAGCCAAAGTTGTACCTTTGTTTAAGGAAGGTAACAGGGATAATCCAGAAACTTATGGACCGGAGGTAAGCCTTACGTCAGTGGTAAGAAAATTATTTGGAGAAGATTCTTAGGGACAAGATATACTCGCAGATGGAAAAAGAATGGACTTATTAGGTAAAGGCAGCTTGGCTTTGGAGAGGGTACAGAAAAGGTTTACCAGAATTAGGGTGTGGGTTTGCTCGCTGAGCTGTAGGTTTGATATCCAGACGTTTCATTACCTGGCTAGGTAACATCATCAGTGGTGACCTCCAAGTGAAGCGAAGCTGTTGTCCCCTGCTTTCTATTTATCTGTTTGTCCTGGATGGGCTTCCTGGGGTTTGTGGTGATGTCATTTCCTGTTCGTTTTCTGAGGGGTTGTTAGATGGTATCTAGATCTGTGTGTTTGTTTATGGCGTTGTGGTTGGAGTGCCAGGCCTCTAGGAATTCTCTGGCATGTCTTTGCTTAGCCTGTCCCAGGATAGATGTGTTGTCCCAGCAGAAATGGTAGTTTTTTTTCATCCGTGTGTAGGGCTACGAGGGAGAGAGGGTTGTGTCTTTTTGTGGCTAGCTGGTTTTCGTGTATCCTGGTGGCTAACTTAGGTGGCTACGTAGATGACACCTTTGTCATCACAAAACAAAACAAGATAGAAGAAACATTTAACATCATCAGCAACACCCTCACAGGCATAAAGTTCACCAAGGAGGAAAAAACCGACAACAAACTCGCATTCCTGGACGTCACAGTAGAAAGAACGGACAACGGAGAACTACAAACCTGTGTATACAGAAAACTGACAAACACTGACCAAATACTTAACTACACCAGCAACCATCCCAACACACACACAGCTGTATCAGAACACTACTCCAACGAGCTACCACACACTGCAGCACAGATGAACTTCGAAAAACAGAGGAGAACCACCTATACAACGTATTCAAGAAGAACGGATACTCAAAAAATACAGTGCGCAGATTCCTCAAGAACAAACCACAACAAGCAGAACAAACACAGCCAGAAACCCTAACCACCTTACCATACATCAAAGAAGTTTCAGAAATGACAACCAGACTACTGAGACCCCTCGGAATCCTAGTAGCATACAAACCCACCAACACTCTCAAACAAAAACTAACAAACTTAAAAGACCCAGTACAACCCACGGACAAAACCAACGTCATCTACAAAATTCCATGCAAGGACTGCCACAAACACGACGTAGGACAAACAGGAAGAAAGTTAGCCACAGGATACGCGAACACCAGCTAGCCACAAAAAGACACGACCCCCTTTCCCTCATAGCCCTACACACGGATGAAAAAAGCCACCATTTCGACTGGAACAACACATCTATCCTGGGACAGGCTAAGCAGAGGCATGCCAGAGAATTCCTAGAGGCCTGGCACTCCAACCACAACGCCATAAACAAACACACAAATCTAGATACCATCTATCAACTCCTCAGAAAATGAACAGGAAATGACATCACCACAAACCCCAGGAACCCCATCCAGGAGAAAGATATAAATAGAAAGCAGGAGACAACAGCTTCGCTTCACTTGGAGGTCGCCACTGATGATGTTACCTAGCCAGGTAATGAAACGTCTGGATATCAAACCTACAGCTCAGCGAGCAAACCCACACCCTAAACCTCAACCTGAGCTACAAACCTTGTTTACCAGAATGTTGCCTGGTTTGGAGGGTATTAGCTACTGGGAGAGATTGGACAAATTTGGTTTATTTTCACTTGAATGTCAAAGGCAGACAGGTTTAGAAAATAGAGAACATGAATGGGTTGGATGTCGTCGGAGTCTTGGTCCCAGTATACAAATGTCAGTTACTGGGGGATATTGGTTTAAGGTCGAAGGGTAGGTTTAAACAAGATTTGAGAGACAAGTTTTTGTTACACAATGGTGGGTGGTATGTGCCTGAAATGTGCTGCTAGATGAGGTGGTAGAAGCAGATAAAATAATGATGTTAGGAGGCATCGTGACTGAGAGGAATAAGCAGGGAACAGAGGGAATATGGACGAGGTAGAGGCAAAAGGATTTTAGTTTAGAGAGGTGTTATGTTTCAGCGTAGGCTTGGTGGGCCGAACGGCCTGTTCCTGTGCTGTGCAGTTCTTTGTTCTATATCAATCTGTTTTACTTGCTCTTGTTTTGATTTTCCACCTTCCACTAGTGATCTGTGTAAAGTGTCTCACTTCCTATCAGTTGTCAACCTTTACCATTTGGTGAACATGACCTTGTACTTTCCTTGCCCTTGAACTTCCCCTTGCCCTGTCCGTGCGTTAGTAGCAGCTTCCTCTTTAAGGTGCTTCTTTGCTGCATTTCTATCACTTTAGTAGAACTTAGTTTATTTGGCGTGGGTATTTTTACGAGCCTAATTCATTGCCAACCATCTTTTCTGGTGCAGTCTCAAAGTTTCCTTGAAATGCTGACACGATGCTGTTTTTCTTCAACCCTGGAACAAATTTTCTGTGATGAGAGAGTTGGTTAATGCTACAACTTTATGAATTTGACAATGTCTTTAATATGGGCATGTAGCTGCCTGAAAATTCTGCCTGCAGCCTCTTACATTAAACGTTTAACCCTCAGATATGATACTTCTCAGGAAAACTAGCTGATTACCTTTTCTACCTTACCTTCACCTGCTGCTTTCTTCGGTGAAACAATTCGTGCACCTCACCTTTTTTTGCAAATGATACTCAAGTTGATCACTTCTTTTCTCCTCATTGTTTCTTATTTTCTCTCCAATGTTTAAAAGCATTCAATTTGTGGTTGTCCTGGCGAGCAATATTTCCCAAAGGAGACAGTCAGTGTCTATTCACTCGCATACAATATGCCTCCATCTGTTTTATCCTATTTTTCAGAATGTGTGCCCTGCCCCCTGTCACAAAACAGCATCATGTTGTTCTCATCCAGATTCACCTTTCCATTCAACAATTAGCTGGTCTGTGTTGAAGGGTGTGAGTGATCCTGTTCAAAGCAGAACTTTTTTCAGGATACTCTCCTGAGATGATCACACCTGTCAATGGGTTAATGTATTTTGCAACAATTTTTGTCCTGCCAGCTTTACTCGGGTGTGGATTTTCACTTCGTATGTTCTCCTGGAGCCCAAAGTAATTTGTTGTGCAATAAAACAGACAACATCCTGACAGGACATGAGAAAGGTGGTTGTGGTTCTGTTCGCCGAGCTGGGAGTTTTTCTTGCAAACGTTTCGTCCCCTTTCTAGGTGACATCTTCAGTTCTTGGGAGCCTCCTGTGAAGCGCTTCTGTGCTGATTCCTCCGGCATTTATACTGGTTTGAATCTGCCGCTTCCGATTGTCAGTAGCTGTCCGCTGCAGTGGCCAGTATGTAGGGTCTATGTCGATGTGCCTGTTGATCGAATTCGCTGATGAGTGCCATGCTTCTAGGAATTCCCTGGCTGTTCTCTGTTTGGCCTGTCCTATAATAGTGGTGTTGTCCCAATTGATACCCAGCATGAGCAAAACCAACGTGGTTTACAAAATCCCATGCAAGGACTGCACAAAACACTACATAGGACAAACAGGAAGACCGCTAACAACCTGCATCCATGTACACCAGCTGGCCACGAAACGACACGACCAGCTTTCCCTAGTAGCCATACACTCAGATGACAAACAACATGAATTCAATTAGGACAACACCACCATTATAGGACAGCCAAACAGAGAACAGCCAGGGAATTCCTAGAAGCATGGCACTCATCTGCGAATTCTATCAACAGACACATCAACATAGACCCTATATACCGGCCACTGCAGCGGACAGCTACTGACAATCGGAAGCGGCAGATTCAAACCAGTATAAATGCCGGAGGAATCAGCACAGAAGCGCTTCACAGGAGGCTCCCAAGCACTGAAGATGTCACCTAGAAAGGGGACGAAATGTTTGCAAGAAAAACTCCCAGCTCGGCGAACAGAACCAAACAACGAGCATCCGAGCTACAAATCTTCTCACAAACTTTGAATGACAAGGTGGTTGTGGAGATGATTTGTTCCTCTGGTGAGACAATCTGGAACTAGGGAGTCACTGATTTTAAAAATTAGGGTCGCCCATTTAAAGAAGAGAGCATTTTCTTCATCTTGAGTCCTTCGGAACGCTTTCCCTCCAAAAATGGTGGAGGCAGAACCCTTGAATATTTGTAAGGCAGCATTAGTTTGGTAACAGTGGATGTATAGGGTTGTCAGAGGTAAGTGGGAATGTGGTATTAAAGTTAAAATCAGATCAATCATGATTTTACTGAACAGAGGAACAGACTCGAAGGCTACCCTGCTCATAATTCATACGAGTGTATGTAAAGAATTTGAAATTAGCTGAACGCAAACAAATAATTTAAAAGCAGAGAACTTAAAAGGATGGGATGCAGCAATTGGGACGTGAAAGTTAATCATTCTCTTTGAATGTCCATTTCTGTTTTAACTCAGTGAGGGATTACCGGTTGGCGCAGGTTTGTAAACCTGAATGTATGGCGACTCAACCTCAACTCATCCAGTTCCTACAGCACTTTATGTTAATCTACAGCCACCTACTACAGACCAATATAGACAGCAGCTGCCCAGATGCAGTGGAGGCTACCTGGCTCCAATCACTTGCTCTGAAGGGTCTCTACAAAACACTGCAGGTAATCACTTGTTAACGAAACTAACAATTGCTTTGGAAATTTGGCCAATTCAAATGAGAGAGAATGCTGTCCTTGTCCATCTAGATGATGGTCATGGGTGTGGAAGGTAACTTTTAAGGAGCCTAGGTGAAATACCGCTGTACATTTCATAGTACACATTGCTGTCACGAGGCATCAGTACTGTGAGGGCATGAATGTTGAAGTTGTTGGATGGTGGTGCCAGTCGAGTGGCTGCTTGGTGGATGGTGTCAAGCTTTTTGAGTTTTGTTTGAGCTGCAATAATGCAAACAAGTGGAGAGTGTTTCAGCATATTCTTGATTTGTGCTTTACCAGGAGGTGAGTTGACCCTCACGTGTATACTTGCAGAGTCCCACGTTGCATTTCATTGATTATAAGAGTCTTTGTGGCTATTCCTGAAAAATATGAAGAATCTATGGGGATCCTGAATCAGGTTATTTGGTTGTATTGCAGTGGTCATGCCTTGTTCCATTGTTTGTCAGGACTTTGTTGTCAGGCTGGTTTCTTTGGGATTTTCCTTCATTCTTGTAAGTGGCTAACATTTCCCTGTCTTTGTTGCAGAAACATAGTGTTGAAGAGATCCATCCGATCATTCTCCAATCTGGTTTGATTAAGTTGCTTCAGAAGAAATGCACCAAGGGGACAGGATTTAGTAAGCTGTGGCTGCTTTGTGACCTAGAGGTAAGAACAGGACCTTCAGCCAGTATGAGATTTCTAAGTTTGTACATCATGTTTCTGAATTCACTTAAGCTTTGTGCAGCTAATTGTGCGTTAGAGATGCTTCAAACTAATCTGTATGCTGCCTTTCCTGGCTTCACATTCTTAACTGGTCAGAAACTCTTTTCCATCTGCTGACAGGGAACATAGAAGTTCTTTTGATATTAATTAATCTCTTCGAGATGTGTTCTGCATTTGACATCTGATACTGAAACCTATCATATGATTATGTCTTCAATAAACCAGACATGTGCGCAATTGTATTGGAATCCAACTTTAACCTCACTTTGTTCTTTGTTGTTGCACCAAGACCCTGTCGATCATGATGTATTCATCAAAGAAGGAGGCCAGTCTTACTGGTGAAGGGGCATCCTCTGTAGCAGAGGAGAAGGAGCAGGTTTCAGATCATGAGCCTAAAAGCAGTGGCTCTGTGTTTGAACTTGATGAAACTAAACCTGATCCTTTGGAAGGCCTTGATGAAGCTACAAAAATCTTTTTCCAGGTATGGATGTAACTTGCATATGCTAATAAAAGACGATTATAGTGCTGAATATTCTTTTATTCAGAATAAAATGTAACTTCCAGCAAGTTAGCACTCTGGTCACTTCCTGGCTACGCGGATGTTTTTACTCGCTACTCAATGAGAATTAGTGGTGCGGTGTTTATTATTCAATGACCATTTGTACGATCCCTTATCTCATTTATTGAAATTGATGTGAGATTACCTTGGCCGCATTTTGTAGCAGCTCCTTCCGCCAAGTCCAAAACGATGCGTATAACATTAAAATGGAAACCTTTAGCTCTTTGCCTGCGGTATTCTGTTGTTTAAGAAGGTACAAGTGAGAAAGTATCTGAAAATTTTGGTCAATTCACTCAATATTGGTCAATATTAACATATCTAGAAATCCCTGACCATGTTTGATTTTCTATTGTTTCTTAAAAACTTGCAGCTCTTGTGTAAAGGAGAGCTTTGTGCATGAGACATGTTCTTTAATTCTCACACTCGTAGATAATTTAAGTACCCTTTGCTATTGGACCAAGTCTACTAGGCTTAAACTATGACTTATTTCTTTCTGTAAATGTGTTAGCTGCTTTCAGCCTGTTATTTCTACTAGTGCCCCCATCACCTCACTTGTGATGACTATTATAACATGGTATCTCATTTAACAATGAGTATTAGAAAACTGTTTAGCCTCAGTGCATTGGAAATTGAAATTGAATACATATATCTCTATCCTCTGACAAAATCTGTGTATTTTCGTCCAGAATGGGTACCCAGCTATCAATTAAGATTCTTTAAAATATTTATGTCTCTTTGTCTTTGGGAAATTGAACCAATTTAGTTCCGGCCACCATCTTGACTCCAGTAGGTGAACACAGAATAGACTGGAGATTCTACTGGGATTCCAGCCAGTACTTTTGGTAAATGATCTTATTAAGCCCTGAGTACACTGCTGTTGAGTTTTAAAAAAGCATGCTTAGGGAAGCAAATGTAGCATTTATTTTGGACCAGAAATGTATTATTCTCAAGTCTGGCTTAGTGGGATAATAAAGTTGCTTTAATTTCTAACTTTATGACCCAGGGTTTGAGAGGCAATCCTGTTTGCGCTTCACTTCTGGTCCATGTTCTCAGGTGGACTGACTGGTTAGCTGTGATTATTCCCTGTCAAGAGTTGGTAAAGTACACTCTAGCCCTGCTTGATGTCATGTTAAGAGCATCAACAAACCCCAAGCCATGGAACGACTTTTGGCTTGTCCACTGTTTCTCTCCAACTCGGGGGGGAAGCTTTGTTGAGGGAAGGATCTGATTAAACAATGGTTTAAGGCTCACACCCTGAGTACACTGAGTTTTTGTATTGATGATGATTATTTCTGATCGCACTTTGTTATTCCAGCAGTTAAAGGGAAGGCAGAAATTGGAACATTTCTGGTATAACAGATTTTTTTTTCCCCCCAGATAACTCACGATGCTCTAAATGCACCTCTGCACATCCTGCGAGCTATGTATGAGCTTCAGATGCGAAAAACAGACTCCTTCTTTCTCGAAGTTCAGAAGAGGTGAGTATGAAATATTAGAATTGAATCAAGTCCTATCAGAATTTTGCAGTGAAGTGTTCTATATGTTCTTAATAAGGTGTGGCTTTGGTTGTTGAAGTTTTCTTGAAAAAAATTGGTTAAAACCCACTGTGATTTGACCATCATTGACATTAGTTGAAATCTTAGTTTACTATAGTTTGCTTTGGGTATTGTGCATATTTCTCAAGAGCAGCAGGATGTTTGTACATAGGGAGGTTTTGACGTAATCGAGCCTGACACTTTGCAGCAGTGCTGAGGGAGTGCTTGATTATTATATGTTAAACCGAGGTCCCACTTGGTTGGTCAAGAGAACCTTGAAGAAAAACAATGGCCAACATTTATCTAAATCTTTATATCACTGATGTTGTCAATAATTAAACTTCAAATGCCAAGTAAATGCAAACCTGTTCTGTTTACAGCTTTTGGGTGGCTGCTTGTCCTGGTAAATTAGTCCAAAGACAGCTGGTAGCTAAGTAGCAGAAATATAGAAAATAGGAGGAGGAGTAGGCCATTCAGCTCTTTGATGTGAAAGTGAGGACTGCAGATGCTGGAGATCAGAGTCTAGATTAGGGGGAGCAGTGGTAGTTGGGTGCATTGATCTCTACACTGCTGAAGCCAGGTGCCAATTCGAAAACACCACCTCTTACCACCCACTCGACCATGACCCCACCCCCCCCCATCACCAAACCATCATCTCCCAGACCATACAGAACCTCTTCACCTCAGGAGAGCTTCCAACCTCGTAGTCCAGGAACCCCGCACTGCCCGGTTCTACCTTCTTCTCAAGATCCACAAGCCTGACCACCCCGGCCGACCTGTTGTCTCAGCGTGCTCCTGCCCCACCAAACACATCTCCACCTACCTTGACACTGTCTTATACCCCCGGTCCAGGAACTCCCCACATACATTCGAGACACCACCCACGCCCTCCACCTCCTCCAAGACTTCCGTTTCCCTGGCCCCCAACGCCTCATCTTCACCAAGGATATCCAATCCCTCTACACCTCTATCCGCCATGACCAGGCCTCCAAGCCCTCCGTTTCTTCCTCTCCCGATGTCCCCATCAATACCCCTCCATTAACACACATTCGTTTGGCTGAACTGGTCCTCACCCTTAACAATTTCTCCCTCGAATCCTCCCACTTCCTCCAGACCAGAGCGGGTAGCCATGGGGGGCCCCAGCTATGCCTGTCTCTTAGTCGGCTACGTAGAACAGTTGATCTTCCGTAATTACACCGGCACCACTCCTCCGCTACATTGATGACTGCATTGGCGCCACCTCGTGCTCCCGCGAGGAGGTTGAGCAGTTCATCAACTTCACCAACACATTCCACCCTGACCTTAATTCCACTTGGGCCATCTCTGACACCTCCCTCCCCTTCCTGGACCTCCCCATCTCCATCAATGATGACTGACTTAACACTGACATTTTTACAAACTCACCGACTCCCAGAGCTACCTGGATTACACCTCTTCTCCCCCCTACCTCCTGCAAAAATGCTATCCTGTATTCCCAATTCCTCCACCTCTGCTGTATCTGCTCCCAGGAGGACCAGTTCCACCACAGAACACACCAGATGGCCTCCTCCTTTAAAGACCGCAATTTCCCTTCCCACATGGTTAAAGATGACCTCCAATGCATCTCATCCACATCCTGCACCTCCACCCTCAAACCCCACCCCTCCAACCGTAACAAGGACAGAACCCCCCACTCCCGATGCTCACCTTCCACCCTACCAACCTTTCGCATAAACTGCATCATCCACTGACATTTCTGCCACCTCCAAACAGACCCCACCACCAGGGATATATTTCCCTCCCCACCCCTTCCTGCTTTCCGCAAAGACCATTCCCTCCGTGACTACCTAGTCAGGTCCACACTCCCCAACAATCCACCCTCCCATCCTGGCACCTTCCCCTGCCACTGCAGGAATTGCAAAACCTGTGCCCACACCTCCCCCCTCACCTCCATCCAAGACCCTAAAGGAGCCTTCCACATCCATCACAGTTTTACCTGCACATCCACCAATATCATTTATTAGCCCTAAGAGCTATTTCTAATTCAAATATCAGTATCTGTTTGGTTTTCCGCAGCAATAAATGTTATACACGTAAGGCCTGTGCAATTCATAGCAGCTGATGAACAGAAGTCAAAGATTTAAGTGAAAGAAGAATAAATTCACATATTTGTTTATGTAGCCTTTAGCCTGTCCACTGCTGCTGTAAATAACACTTGAGAGATGTGTTTGAACTTTTCAAATTGCATTGTTAATGATTCACAAAGAATGGCCCGAAAGATGACAGAAGTTCTATGTTTTTGAACTGACATTCAGGTTTGATGGGCACGTGATTACAACAGATGAGGCAATCCAGTCCATGTCTCTGAAGTGGCAGCCAAGCAAAGCCTCACGGACAGAAGACCACAGCACGAAAGCCGTCGACACTGACATGATGATTGTACCATGTGTGGTGTGTCCTTTCTTCCTTTTTTTTTCTTGATCTCCGCGTTTTCGAACTCTAGCTCTGTTTTCTCGTTGCCCCACAATACTCAGCCCCAGTTTGGGATTTATACCTGGTTGCCCAGTTTCTACAACATATGCACCAGCGTACGTGTCTGCATGAAGTAACAAACTCCTGTGTGTGCGGTAGCTACACTATGAAACTGTGTTGACAATTTGTTAAACCTTATTGAAACATCTAATCTCCTTAGACAAGATTTGGAGATGCTGGTGTTGGACTGGGGTGTACAAAGTTAAAACTCTCACAATACCAGGTTATAGTCCAACAGGTTTAATTGAAAGCACACTAGCTTTTGGTGAACACCTGATGAAGGAGCGTCGCTCTGAAAGCTAGTGTGCTTCCAATTAAACCTGTTAGACTATAACCTGGTGTTGTGTGATTTTTAATCTCCTTAGAGGTCTTGATAAGGTAGATGGGGAGCAGTTGTTTCTTCTTGAGTGAAGATTCTAGAGCAGAGGGCACAATCTCAGAGTAGGGTGTCCCTCAGCTAGGACAGAAGCTGAATCCTTAACTGTATTTAAGCTAAGATAGACACATTTCTAAACCAGGAGAGAATCAAGGTTTATGAGGAAAAGGCCAGAAAGTAGAGTTGAGGGTGATCATATTGGCCACGATCTCATTGAATGGTGGAGCAGACCCCGATGGGCTGAATGGACTACCTCTCATCTCGTGTCTTTTTAATTGATGAAAATTCTAGTCACAGTAATTTATTTCAGATTTGTAAGTGATTTCATGAATGCCATGCACAAGTGGCTGACTATTGCCACCCTCAAGGGATGGCCAGTACAAACTGGCCTAGACCGTTCACATTCCAAGGAGGAATAAAATACAATTAATCATAGGCAGGTTTGAATGTGAAGGGCCAGTGAAGGGCCAAATCCCCCAATACTGTGAGCGGATTTTTGAAGAATGATCCAACATAAGATGAGATGAGCAACAATGAGAGAGCCCCTGGTTCTGATGCAGTCCACATTTCGATACCCCCGTACCTGAATCAAGTATTACTTAATTCCTCAGCATTACCATTTTAGCTAGCTGGACTTTAGTGTATAAGATCAGAGATTGTTCGTGTTTCCTGTGGTAGAACTTTGTGGGTGCAGTTGAAACTGCCGGATTCTCAACAAAATTATCTTAGCAACGATTTTTACTTCAATCCAGGAGTAAACTGCAGTATCTGAACAGCAATCCCATTAAACCAGCTTTCTACCATGCTAAAGTCCTGTTGCTTTCAAATAATATCTGTTGACATTCCTAGTAGAGAATGTAGTATTTAATAATGTGACATTACGCACAGAGTAACCTGGTAAAAAGAAAAACTTAGCTGAAAATCTTAAATGAAAGAGAAAATGCTGAAATGGACTATGACCTGGTGAATTCTTGTTATTCAATTCATTGAACTGTTTTCTTTCTAAGAAATGCATCCTTCTCACACTGCTGTCCAGTCCCTAGCTCTGTAAGAAACAGCAATACTTGCTTGGGTCTTGTAGGAGTTTGTGCACAGCACACCCTTATCAAATATGCTGTGCCTCAAAGTTACTTGAAGTACACTTGTCACCAACATGCCACTGAACAGCTCAGTATGGGACCTTAATATCTAATAAATCCTGAGGTGAGTACCAAACCTATCTTTCAGCTATTACCAAGATATATTATCCTCCTCTGTCACAGCAGATACCTTCACCTTTCGCAACAACCCCATAATTGCTGAAGGTCCACAAGTATTATTTTTATCATCTCCTTGGTACCCATCTTCCTGAGTCCCAATTTGGGCAAACTGCGACGCGTCCAACGTTCTGCTGTCTTTACCTCACCCTGTATTAGGTACCTTGCATGCTCATTCAACTCCAGTTAGTGTTATTCACTGCATTTAATTTAACATCGTTGCTTGTAGCATTATGTCTAGACTCTTCCAACATTCTTGAAAGAAAGAGATCGAGATGCTGTCTGACACTGGAGGGCCCTGGCTGCTCTTGGAGATCGTCAGGCAGTCTTAACTTGGACTCCTGGTTCACAGTCGAATTTGAAACCAGAGTCTTTATGGCACCAAGGCAGCAGACCTATTGGCGAATGTATTATTAGGAGTTGAATTAGTGTTGGTGAGATTCAAGTCCACCTCCAGCCTCTAGAGACACTCTCAGCCTTGCTCCTGTTTCCACTCTGACTCGGCAGTGTAGCAATCTCATTGCTCCAACACCGACATTGTCTTGGACGGCTAAATTTGCATCATTTGTTTTTCCTAAGTTGCAGAACCCTCATTATATCTCAGCCGTTGTAGTGTCTGACTTCCAGTTTCAAATCAAAGAATCCCTATGATGAAAAAAGATCATCCAAAGAGCATCCCACCCAGCATCCCCCACCCTATCCTCATAACTCTGCATTTAACATGGCTACCCCAACTAGCCTAACATCGCTGAGCACTATGGGAAATTTCGCATGGCCTACCTCTGTAAACTGAACACCTTTGAACTGTGGGAAGAAACCAGAGCACCCGGAGGAAACCCACGCAGACAAGTGGTCCGAGACTGTAATCGAACCCGGGTCCCTGGCGCGTGAGGCAGCAGTGCTAACCACTTCAATCCAATAATTCAAAAGGAAAACCATATTTAGTCCCTTGCAATGTGTCTAGACTACATGGGGAAAACTCGTATTCTAACAAAATATCTTCCCTGTTGAGGTTTTTTTTCTCTCATACCCTTGACAAAATCTGCTGACCCACTCTGACAGTGTTTAGAAGATGCTATTTCAATGAAGGAAAACGCTGGAAGTCAGAAAAACTACTTCCTGTGTTGCTATGTAGAGGTGGTGGATTGGCTATGTACAGCATTTTTTACTTTCATTTTAAATAACTCATTAATATCTTGTACTAGTGGTAAAATTGTGGCACAACCCTTGTAACTTACACTCACCAGCATCACCCCTTTCCACAGCACAAGATCATGGGAAAGCCCTGCACACTGGTAAGTGGCCAGTCATTTCCACATTGAAGAGTCAAACTTATCTCACCTCGCGCATGTAATGAAAAATCTTTATTTTCATTTAACCAATGGATACAGCATCAGCTTATGTGCAGCTTTTTAAAAGAAATCCTAATGTTTTTCCTGTTTAATTTTCTGCATTCTGTTCATATGCGGGTCTGTGCCATCAAAAATTTGCAAACTGACTTCCATGCCAATAGCATGGCTCAGGACCATATTCTAACTATGTTGGTCAATTTTGGAGAGCAAGAGAATTATAATTCACATCAGGAATTTGCTGATAGCTGACTTGCATATAAATGGATTGCATCATAACTGAATTTAAGTTTTCTGTGCAAAAATCTTTCCTTTACTGAGCTCCTGGAATAAGGTCTGAATATTGCAATATTCCTGCTGGCATGAAATTGGTGCTTTGGGTATTGGATTGAAGGGGCTGGGATCTCGGAATCTGCTGTCACTCTGTCCTGAAAACTGGGCTAAGAGAGAAGCGAACTGTTCACTGATCTTCTACAATAATCGTCAACGTGCTGAGAACTTAGTTCAGCGAGGAGTTAAATATACAGGTTTTCCAGAAGAGCAGTTAATCTGTGTTGCTAATCTACTGTTCCTAGTCTGTGCCAGGTTAATGCAGTATTAGGTTTCTTGATGACAGTAAAATGAGCAGAGTTTTTGCAACCTTTCTGCTCTGGCCCAATGTGTATCAGAGAAAATTTTTAATTAATTTTTATTTAAAGTTTTACTCCTCTTTGCCCTTCTCTACAGCAGTTGGCAATGAGCACAAGTCTGAAGTCATACACGGCTGTTTGTTTAAGTGGCTAGACTCACTGGGTTGATTTCTGATGTGGTAGGCATCTTGCAAACAGGCTGGAAAGCCAAGGCAAACAAACCTGCATTAACAGTTTGTACTGCCTTCCCACCACATTTTCCTTCTGGGGATTGCCGCCTCTTAACAGAGAAGCCCCTCCACCTCCCCCCCACCCCCATCCCTGCTGTCCCCAGGAGCTGCCAGCCAATTGGAGAGCTAGCAGCTCAGCAGTCTCAGAAGTGCTATCAGGAGCAGTGGCCACTTGGGACTGCACCAGGAACACACAGCATGTTGGAATAAGTGGCCCTTGCAAGTGGAGCCAGTCAGGTAGGCCTTGATGGGTGTGTGTTGGCACCTGTTCAGGTTGGGGACGTAAAGACCATCATTGCCAGGCGATAGGTGCCCTCCATGGGCTACGGAGTGACTGATTAGGAAACCATCCCCTCTATCTCTGGGACATGACTGGGTGCTATTCCCATGCAGTGGAAGGTGCACTCGCTACTGGTAAATTTGCCAGACGGAAGGTGAAAAGGCCACTCATTAGCTGCTTAAGTGGCTCAGTTATCCTTGAGAGGGCCTGTCCTCCACCTTTGCCATTAACTGGTAAAATGGCATGGCAGGCACTATTCCATTTCCCTACCCTTCCGTGCTGTTTTACGCCTTCCCTTAGTACATACGCTCTCCCCAGGCCCTCATAACAGCACTGGTAAAACCGAGTCGATATTGACAGACTACACAGCAAACATTGTGTTATGCTTGGCCAGTGCAACCACATCCATATTCACACTCTGATCCATCAAGGAGTCTGCTCCTGTACTCTTGTAAAAAGCCTATATTCTAGATGGTTGAGAATGGGAGGTAAATGTCCATGTCCCATGAATGATAATTTCCAAAAGACGAGCACACTGATGTCACGGTGAACAGAGCTGATTGAGATATTGGCTCACCATTCAACCTTGGGACTGAGTCAATTACTGAAATCATGGAGAGGCCCTTTTGCAGGTGGTGCATTGAAATGGGCAGAAAATAAGGTCTCTGCCTCATTAGAGAGAAGCTGTGCTCCCCAGGCAATCAGAGTGGCTGAATTAAAACAAGAAAAGTAAAACAAAATGATGGTAAAGTTTTTCAATTTATTTCCTCACTTTGAAACTTTTGTTAAATTGGTTTATAGATCAGCTCCTTCAATGTTAAAAAGGTCTGCTTGTGCTGGTTTACACTTCCTGTGACAACATCCCTTGTGGCAGACTGTTACAAAAGGTGAAGTCACATGGTATTGGGGTGAGCTGGCAAGATGGCTGAGTCATAGGAGACAGGGGGGAGCGATGGAGAGATGCTTTCCGGAATGGAGGGTTGTGAATAGTGACTTCATAAATGATTTGGAGGAGAACGTAGCTGGTCTAATTAGAAAGTTTGCAGATGATTTAAAGATTAGGGGAGTTGTGGATAATGAGGATTGTCAGGATATAGATCAGTTGGAGGCATGGGCAGAAAAATGGCAGATGGAGTTTAATCTGGACAAATGTGAGGTGATACATTTTGAAAGGTCAAGTACAGGTAGAAATTATACAGTGAAAGGCAGAACTCTTTGGAGTATTGCTATGCAGAGGGATCTGGGTGCGCAGGCCCACAGATTACTGAAGGTGGCAGCACAGGTGGATAAGGGAGTTTAAAAAAAAGGCCTATGACATTCTTACATTCAATGCCCATTCCAATGAAGGTAAGGAAAGGCAACCTATGCTGCAGCTTTCTAGAACTTTAGCTAGGCCACTTTTGGAATGTTGTCCAGTTCTGGTCACCACCCTACCAGAAGGATGTGGATGCTTTGAAGAGAGTACAGAAAAGGTATTGCAGGAATTCAGTTACAAAGAAACATTGAATTGACTGGGTTTGAGGGGTGACTTGATCGAATTTAAAAGATTGTAAATGGCATGGATAGAATGGAAAGTGTGAGGCTTTTTCCCAGAGTGGAGGGTCAATTATTAGGGCACACAGGTTCAAGGTGTGACGGGGGTGGGGGTGATGTTTAAAAGAGATGTATGAGGCAAGTTTTTCACACAAAGGTGGTGAGTGGTGGAAGCAGACATAACAACAGCATTCAAGAAATACCTGGGCAAGTACATGAATAAAGAGGCGGCACGGTGGCACAGTGGTTAGCCCTGCTGCCTCACAGCGCCTGTAGACCCGGGTTCAATTCCCGACTCAGGCGACTGACTGTGTGGAGTTTGCACGTTCTCCCCGTGTCTGCGTGGGTTTCCTCCGGGTGCTCCGGTTTCCTCCCACAGTCACAAAGATGTGCGGGTTAGGTGAATTGGCCAAGCTAAATTGCCCGTAGTGTTAGGTAAGGGGTAAATGTAGGGGTATGGGTGGGTTGCGCTTTGGCGGGTCGGTGTGGACTTGTTGGGCCGAAGGGCCTGTTTCCACACTGTAAGTCTAATCTAAAAAAAAGAGGGGATAGAGGAATATGGATCCTGTAAACAAAGACAGTTTTAGTATGTAGGGCAAAATGTGTCAGCACAGGCCTGGAGAGCTAAAGGGCCTATTCCTGTGCTGCAGTGTTCTTTGTTCTAGGTCTGTTCACTGCTAAGACCTGCTGTTAAGTGCTGGCAGTTCGCTGTCACATTGGGAACATTGTGAACAAATGAGTCTGTTCCTAACCTCCTCCGAATTGGCAGGGTTCGAATTGTAGGCTCATGTTCCTGGGTGAGGAACTTATTACAAAATCATCGTGGAAGCAGGTGTAGGCTATTTAGCTCCTTGAACTTGTTCTGCCATTCAGTGAGATATTTGTTGACCCTGACCTAAATTTTTCAAACCGCCTTTGCATTATATCCATCTTTTATAAACAAAGATCAAATCATTTTCATTTTAAGTTGAGCATTTAACTTTGCATCAACTGTCATTTGAGAGCGACATTTCCAAAATTCTGTTACCCTTCGTGCATCAAAGTGATTCCCACCTTCACTCTAGACTTGCACTTTTTGGCTCAGTCTTCCAACTCCTCGACTTTCCAATCAGCAGGAACAGTTTCTCTTCTCAAATTGTTCTGAGTATCTTAGAAATTTATAAGAATCTTAATTTTGTAAATTCCAGAGAACGCAACTGTAATTTGGAAATAATCTCTTTGTAATGTAATTCTTGGAGTCCAGCTACCATTGTTTTCCTCCTCAACTATGATGCTCAGAACTGAACATAGTTCATTAACCCTTTTGATTAATGTTTGTGTCACTCACTGGCATTTTGATGATCTCCATAATCAGCTCCCCAAGACTCTCTGAATTTCCACTTTTAGATTTTTCACTATTTAAAAATAACAGTCTCTCCAGTATTTTAGGACCGAAACAGATAACCCCCCACTTTTTTGAACTCTCCTGTACAGCTGAGTGTGATTTACATAAAATTACAAAGAGTTGTGAACAGATTTATGATTCCAACTGAGCTGTTTATAATCAAGGCAACAGCATACCTACTTATTCAAGCAGTGGCTGAAACTTCTCTTTATTTTGTAGTGTTGTCCAAAAGCATTCCTCCACTTTATGGGCGGCACGGTGGCACAGTAGTTAGCACTGCTGTCTCTCAGCGCCTGAGACCCGGGTTCAATTCCCGACTCAGGCGACTGACTGTGTGGAGTTTGCACGTTCTCCCCGTGTCAGCGTGGGTTTCCTCCGGGTGCTCCGGTTTCCTCCCACAGTCCAAAGATGTGCAGGTCAGGTGAATTGGCCATGCTAAATTGCCCATAGTGTTAGGTAAGGGGTAAATGTAGGGGTATGGGTGGGTTTCGCTTCGGCGGGTCGGTGTGGACTTGTTGGGCCGAAGGGCCTGTTTCCACACTGTAAGTCTAATCTAATCTAATCTAGAGTAAGCTTTACTATGTTAGTTCTTGGTTTTACTTTTTGAACAGAGCTAATGCAATCCTGTAATGCTTCATTTTGTTAATAAGGTAATTTTTTGCACATATTACAGTATCATAGCCATTTGTTTCTTTGTGAAACAATTGAGTAACAGAGAACCAAAGTGCATTATTCAATCCCTTGGAGTTTAATAGATGGTCCCACTGTCTGTATCAATCCCTGAGGTCCTTAAAAATGTTCTCTTTAAATATTTCTCCAATTCTCTCTTGAAAAACATTATTGACTCTGTTTCTACCTCGCTTCCAGGCGTTCCAGTGCACTCTAAATCATAGCTTCATATCGCCTCTTGATTTTCAGCTAGTTACCTTAAACCCGTGTCCTCTGGCTGTTGAGCCTTCTGAAAATAGAAGCAGTTTTTTAATGAGAGTCTTTGCTTTTGGGTACCTTTATCAATCTACCCTTGACCTTTTGTGCTCTAATGAGAGCAGATTGAATTTCTCTTGCCTCTCCATGTACCTGAAGCTTTCCATCTCAGGTACCATTCTGATCATTTTCTGCAACCTCCTTTTGACATCCTTCTGAAAATGTGCTGCCCAGAATTGAATGCTAATTCGGTTGAGGCCTTCCCATTGGTTTATAAAGACTTAGCATAATGCCTTTGCCCTTTTGTACTTGCATAATTAAGCTTCATCAGTGGCTGACAATTTTATAAACATTTAAAATGCAAGATGAGCCATGGGATTTCTTTGATCCCAAACCTGCAAATCCCTGTTTTACTGATGCAGATTCTTTGTAGCAATGTGTAATATATAAGAGTGCACAAACTGATGATGAATAACCAAAGTTCATTTGAAATTATCTTCATATTGGGCTGTAATGATTTTGTTCATTTATTAAACACTAGGTAGGTGAATCTAACCTATCTTTTTTTAATAGTCCAAGCCTTTGCGTTGTGAGAAGGCATCAGAGGAGACCAACCCTGTGACCCAGAAACTGATAACCAACACAGAAAGTGACCTGCAGCTCAGCTTTGCCAAACAGCGACGGACTAAAAGCTCCATGCTGCTGCACAAAGAACTCGATGTGCGAAGCAAGAGGACAGCCCGGGACTACCTGTACAAAGTCAACGAAGCCATCTCCATACTGTATGCCCGGCACGTGCTGGCTACTCTGTTAGCTGACTGGCCGAGTGGAGTGCCAATCACGGAGGATGTTCTCGGTCTCAGCTGCCCATCACACATGGCCTACATACTTGATTTGCTTATGCAGTTGGAGGAAAAACCGCTGTGGGAAAAGGTTGGTGGTAGGCTTGTCAGCTGGGCCAGTGCTTCACTGGGCAGCACTTTACTTCATTCCTGATGAAGGGCTTTTGCCCGAAACATCGATTTTCCTGCTCCTCGGATGCTGCCTAATGTGCCATGCTTTTCCAGCACCACTCTAATCTAGTCTCTGGTCTCCAGCATCTGCAGTCCTTGTTTTTACCGAGCATTTTACCGAGCATTTTACTAAAGCATGGCTACCTGCCCAAAGTGGTTTTTCATTTCATCCCTTGGATTGAGGGACAGAATTCCAGGTCAATCGGGTTATTTCTGCCAAGTGAGGTTTAATAGACTCTTGCAAGCATACAATGAAGAAGAGGGGGGAGGTGGGGTCAGACAGAAATACTTCTGAGTGGCAACACAAATTCAGAGCTGTAGGCTCCACTGTCTGGCAAAACATACAACATTTTTTGTTTAGAACAAGAGTAGATAGTATTGTCATGTCAGAAATGAATTTCTTTCCCTTGTCTTGCCCAACCTCACCCCCCTCACCCCCCTCACCCCCCTCACCCCCCTCACCCCCCTCACTCCCCTCACCCCCTTCTCTTCTCATAGCCTCAGACATAAGTATCCATGTGGTTTACTGATTGGTATATTTCTTACTGGTTTAAACGCCTCAGCACATGTAATGCTAATGTGGGAGAAATCGCCAACAGAAAAACCAAATAACTCAACTAAGCATATCCTTTCATATTATCACTTGAGACTTAATTGACTGCAGCCTGGAGCTTTCCCATTGTGTTTTTACCTGTAAATCTATTTTCTGTGTGACCGTTTTGCTGTCTTTTTATTTGTTTCCATCAGATTCTGCAGAAAGTCCTGCTTGGGTGCAGTGTGAACATGCTGGGGCCTCTGGCAGTGACAGCCTGCCAGTTTATGGAAGAGCCAGGAATGGATGTCCAAGTCAGGGAGTCCAAGCATCCCTATGACAACAACTCGACAATTGAGGTTTCCTAATAGCTTTTGTGTTGCAGTTTACTTTAAATGTAATGCCAGCCCACAATAGATGATGAGACTTTGGTGTAAGCAATGACAGATTGAAGCCCCACAGTCCTGTGTGTTTTTTTTAACACACAAAAAGCACACTGATTTATTCAGTGCTTTTCAAACCATCAGGACATCCAAAACACTGTCCTTATGTCAGAATTAGTAAGCAAAGAGCAGTGACTTAATTGCCTGTTTTTGGGAGCAGGGACGGTAACTGGTGGTTTTTGAGGAATAAACCTTTGGCCCAGCCATGAGGAAGAACTTCCCTGCTCTGGCCCAAGTAGTTACGGAACACCACATCTTGTAGATATTTTTCCATCAATCTGTTCAGAGATGTTATTACATATCTCCTGGCTCAGAGGTATGGACACCAGACCGCACCTTGCACTAACAGTCATGTTCTGTTTTGCAATTAAAAGCTAGGTGTTTTGGAGTGAGACTTGAACCTGTGACCTTCTGACTTGTGTATGAATGCTACCCAAATGAGCAGTGACTTGTGCCCATTGCCACAGAACCTCTGTTAATAGACAAAGAAGTAGTGAACTGGGCTGATGAGGCATTGAGTTGGTCATTCCCTCTCAATAACTATATACACGCTTGAGAAGCTGAAAGGAATTAATGGTCAAACAAGAGCGATGGATTTTAATTAGTTTTAAAAATAAAATTCCAGAGAATTGAATAGGCGCTTTGTCGTGTGGTGGTAGTTTCCCTATCTCTGATACAAGAAGCCCAGCTCTCAAGTCCAACCTGCTGCATCGTTGTGTAATAATATTTCTGAACATGTTGATTAGAAAATGGAAAAAAAAGAGAAATGTGTTGGTAAAAGTAGCAAATTGTCTGGACCCTGCATTCTAGGGACTTAGAAGAGAAGTCCCTCTGAATTATTGCCACACAAGAGGTTGTTATGCAAGGTCAGAACTTACTGGATTGGGGATTGATTAACTGGCTAAGATAAACCTCTTAGTAGCAGGACTCCGTTCCAGCCTCAGGCCACCGTCTGGAGTTTGCATATTCTCTCCATATCTGTGTGGGTTTCTGCTGATGTTCCAGTTTCCTCCCGTAGACTAAAGGTTTGCTGGTTAGGTGGATTAGCGATGCTAAGTTACCCGTGGTGTCTAGGGATGTGCAGGCTAGGTGGATTAACCATGGAGAATGCAGGGCTACATGGATAGGGTAGGAGAGGTGGATCTGGGTGGGTAGGTCTTCGGAGAATCAATATGGACTTGGTGGGCCAAATGGCCTGCTTCCTCACTGCAGGGATTCTTTGATTTTAAATGGGTAATTTTCAAGATACTGTGCACAACAAGTGGAGTGCTGCGAAGAATCTGTACTTGGGATTTCGGCTATTTACCATTTGTTTCAATGACTAAGATGAGGGAAATGTATGTTTTGTATGCAGAGTCATTGATGATACAGAGCTAGAGAAAATGAACTGTGAGGGGGCGGCAGAGAGTCTGCGAGGGGATATATGGATCAGTTAAGTGGTTGAGTAAGAAGGTAGCAGATGGAGTATAATGTAGGAAACTGATAAATTATCCACTTAGATCACAAAAAATGAAAAAACATATAAGGCATTCAGGAGTGTATGCCTCCTTGAACATGCAAAGAAACTTGAAATGTCGGTGCAGCCAACCAGAGGGACACAAATGGTATGTTGATCTTTATTGCGGTGATCTCGCTGAAATGTTCGAGGGGTTCAGAGACGCTATTTTCAATAGATGCAGATTGTTGAAATAATCTCAAGGAGAGCCTTTTAGAACATAGGTATGAATTTTCTACACCTGGAAAATGTTGAATCTTTGGAATCTTGTTCTCCACATGACTCAGCATGTCCAGTTATTGGGCACAGTCATTTTTTTTCTTCTTTAACCTGGTTGGAATTGTTGTGGCACCGAAATAGCCATGAGGTGGAACTTGAACCTGAACATTCTGGCCCGGATGAAGGGACATTATCACTGCACACAGCACTCCGTTGACTACATTCAAGGCTGAGGTCAATAGAATGGGAACATGCAGTCGAGAGAAGTTTAGCTAAAGTCCAGGCACAGCAGACTCAAGGGACTGAAAGGTCTGCTTTTTTTTTCCCTTCTCTCCTTGAATGTTCTTTTTTAATCCGTTGGAAGATGAAGATAAAAAAAATGACACACCTGTATCATAGCTACGGCACCATCGATGTTTGACAAACACATTTAGAAATGGACAGAATGGTCTGAACAGAGTGAAACTGGATTTGTAAATGTCCCTACAGTGCACTGAGGATTAAACTAGAAACATCCAACAAGTAAATCTTTGGGCAGCATGTTAAAGAGTGCAAGTCAAAGCTGCTTGATAATCCCTAGTCATCTCAATTTGTTATTTTTAACATTAATTTTGATTAATAGAAAGGTGGTGGCATAATGGTCATGTCATAGACTATACATTTAGAACCCCAGGCCAATGGTCCTCACTTTCTCCTAATGGCCTTGGGGCATGAGTTTGAATTTCACCATAGCAGACGGTAATGTTTGTATTCCATTTTTAAAAATTAGTCTAGATTAAAAAACTGTCTTAACTGGCAACCACATAACCACTGTTGCTTGTCGTTTAAAAACCCATTAATGGTTCATTAATGCTGTGTAGGGAAGGAATCTACCATCCTGATCTGGTCTGGCCTATATATGACTCCAGACTCTCACCAACATCATTGGTTCTGAACTGCCTCTGGGTTATTAGGGATGGACAATAAATGCTGGCCTAGCCATTGTCGCCCATGTCTCTTGAATGAATTAGAAAGGACAACTCTGGTTCTTAGTCACAAATCAGATATGATTTCTATTCTTATACAGTACTTTGCATGTTTCTGTCCCAGGTTTAGAATCTTCATTGGGAACAGTGATGAATCATGCAATAAAAGCTAAAGTTAGTTTTTCTTTTAACCTTTAGGACAAAGTTCACATCCCTGGTGCGATATACCTATCTGTGAAGTTTGATCCGCGATGTGTGTCTGAGGATGGCTGCGATGAGTTGTTGATGTCCAGCAGCAGTGACTACA
Organism: Hemiscyllium ocellatum; assembly: GCF_020745735.1. Classification (NCBI taxonomy): domain Eukaryota; kingdom Metazoa; phylum Chordata; class Chondrichthyes; order Orectolobiformes; family Hemiscylliidae; genus Hemiscyllium; species Hemiscyllium ocellatum. Next base: position 50,422,797 of record NC_083431.1, read on the forward strand.
AGCAAGATCGACATACATTCAGTGGATCATCACACAAGTGGATTGACTTTGATATTCCAGGTAGAATTTTCATGCAGTTGGTCAGTCATGGTTTCAGGGTACGGAATGGTCTTGTTCATTACAACTGAGCATGTAACAATTTCGGTGTACACTGTTGAAGCCTTGGTTAATATCTTCCAACCTTTGTGCAGTAAACCCTAACCTCTGAGAAGTCAAATATTCCACAGTCATTCTGCAAAAGGAGTAACTTGATCCGTTGTGAATATATGAAAAATGTAGCATTTTCCCTTCTATTTTAAACCAGGCAGGGAGATTGAATAGAGGTCAACAGAGTGGTCAAGAAAGCATACAACATGGGTATTGAGTACAAGTCAGGTCATGTTACAGTTCTGCAAGGCTTTGATTCAGCCACATTTGGAATACTGCATACGGTTCTGGTCACCACATTACCAAAAGGATGTGGATGCTTTGGAGAGGGTGCAGAGGATGTTGCCTAGTATGGAGGATGCTAGCTATGAAGAGGAGTTGAGTAGATTAGGATTACTTTGATTAGAAAGGCAGAGGTTGGGGGGAGCCTGATTGAGATCTACAAAAATCATGAGAGGTACAGATAGGGTGGATAGCAAGAAGCTTTTTCCCAGAGTGGGGGACTCACTACGAATCACGAGTTCAAGGTGAGAGGAGAAAAGTTTAAGGGAGGTATGCATGGGAAGTTCTTTACGCAGAGGGTAGTGGGTCCCTGGAACATGTTGCCAGCGGAGGTGGTAGAGATGGGCACAATAGCATCATTTAAGATGTATCTAGACAGATACATGAATGGGCAGGGAGCAGAGGGATACAGATCCTTAGAAAATAGGCGACAGGTTTAGATAGAGGATCTGGATCAGCACAGGCTTGGAGGGCCGAAGGGCCTATTCCTGTGTTGTAGTTTTCTTTATTCTTTGGATAAACCATTTTAGAGCGCTCAAACTGTCATTATAATTGTGAAGATTAGAACCGCCTCTCACTCTAAATTAATCCTGACTCCTGAGAGATGTGGGAACTGATGTTGAAACTGGTTACTCACTCAGTAAGAATATGCTATTATCTTATGAGTCACCTTGAGAGAATAGGCAGGAAGGACCTTGGTAAGATTACTTGGAAGATGGTTCACAGTGGAGGTCTCTTTTACCACAGTGATGGCTTTAATGCTTGATCCATTTCCTTAAGTTTGATCATGATCACTGCAGTACACCTTCACGATGCGTTTACTGTGATTGGAATTGCAGAGAGATCAATGGGGTGGGGGGGAAGGAAATGTGTGTGACAATGGAAGCTTGAATCCCACATCCAGGGAAATGGGGGTTTGAAAGCCCAAAGTTCCAGTGATTGTTGGAGATTGCCCTCTGTCCTCTACGTTCCTTATGAAATGTGTGCGCTTTGAGGGCATAGGGTTGTTCAAGTGAACACTGTACTGATACAAAAGCTAGTGTGCTTCCAATTCAACCTGTTGGACTATACCCTGGTATTGTGTGATTTTTAACACTGTACTGATGATATGCCTTGAGTGCCTCTGTTTGTGATAACTATTTCAAAGCCTTTGCGTTGGACATAGTCTCTCGACTCTGTGAAAGACCAAGTGTAGGACATAGAAACTCACTTGAGGGAAAAGGAAATGGAAGGTAATGGTTTTTGTGAGAATTCAGAAATGGCAACAATATCTGTTAAACTTGTAGCTCAACTTCTAATCCAGATTCTCAGGCTCGTGTTCTGGGAACGTGTGTTTGAATCCCACCATGGCAGATGGTGAAATTTGAATCCTGTGGAAATCAGGAATTAAAAGCTAGTCTGCTAGTGATTTTGAAACCACTCACCAGGTCTAGCCTGCATGTGATTCCAAACCTGGCAGAATGGCACGGTGACTCAGTAGTTAGCATTGCAGTCTCACAGCACCAGGGTCCCAGGTTTGATTCCAGCCTCGGGCGAACGTCTGTGTGGCGTTTGCACATTCTCCCCGTGTCTGCATGGGTTTCCTCCGGGTGCTCCGGTTTCCTCCCAAAGATGTTCAGGCCAAGTGAATTGGCCATGTTCAATCACCCATCGTATTTAGTCAGGGCTAAATACAGGGTAGGGGAATGGGTCTGGGTGGGTTGTTCTTCGTAGGGTCGGTGAGAACTTGTTGGGCCAAATGGCCTGTTTCCGTACTGCAGGGAATCTAATCTAAACCCATGGTAATGTGGTTACAGAGTTATACAGCACAGAAACAGAGCCTTCAGTTCAACTCATCTGTGCTGACCTTGTTTCCCAATCTAAACTAATCCCATTTGTCTGCGGTTGGCCCATATCCCTCTAAACCTTTGCTATTCATGTACTTATCCAAATGTCTTTTAAACATTGTAACTGTGCCTTCATCTACCATTTCCTCCAGCAGTTCATTCAAACTACCTTCTGTGTGAAAGTGTTGTCCTTCAGGTCCCTTTTAAATCTTTCTCCTCTCACCTGAAAACTCCACCCTATAGTTTTGAAGTCCCCCACCCTAGGGAAAATACCTTTGTTATTCAACTTATCTCTGCCCCTGATTTTATCAACCTCTGTGAATCTCCTCAATGTCCTAGGATCCAGGAGAAAAAAGTTCCAATTTATCCAGCCTCTCCTTATAACTCAAACCCTCCAATCCTGGTCACATGTTTGTGAATCTTTCCTGCATCCTTCCCAATTTATGATCTCCTTCCTATAGCACAGCAACTAGAACTGCACACAGTATTCCAAAAGTGACCTCACCAATGACCTGTACACCTGCAACATGACGTCCAAACTCTGATACTCAGTGCTCTGAGCAATGAAGGCAAGCATGCTAAATGCTATCTTTATCACCCTGTCTACCTGTGATGCAGCTTTCAAGGAACTGTGTACCTGAACGTAGGTCTCGCTGTTGACAACACTACCCAGGGCTCACCCATTAACTCTAAATCCTGGTTAAGTCCCAGACACTTTACTGGACAATCAAGAATGGACAATAAATGCTGACCTGGCCAATGATGCCTTCATTCCATTGTTACAACGGGGAAGTTGACAGCTAAATCAAATCAGTCTTTATTCATAACACAGTAAAATTAAAATGCTTACTGATCCTCAAAATTTGTCCCAATGGTTCCTGATCAGATTTTTTGAATAACCAATATCAGACATCAAGTTGATAGCTTGAACAAAATAATTTAGCAAATGATTATTAATACCAGATTTTTCCTTTATTCATTCACGGACTGAGGGCATCACTAGCTATGCCTAGCATTTATTGCCCAGAGGGCAGGTAAGAGTCAGCCACATTGCTGTGGGTCTGGAGTCACATGCAGACCAGACCAGGTAAGGATGCCAGTTTACTTCCCTAAAGGACATTAGCAGAAGTTGAGCAAGATAATCTAATTATCATCTCTGATACAACCCAATATCCTTCAATTTTTGTCCCCGTCCTTACAAAGACAGACAGATGCAGTTAAAGGATAAATCAAAAGAAAAATGAGAGGTGTAACTTCTAAACAGATTCCATGATCCGTAATATTACAGGCACATGGGATTGCATCTTGCTTGGTTTCTGAAGACACTGTTTCCAGTGGGCTCAGAGGAATATTCAGCCCTAATCTTTCTGTTGACAACTCACGGTTCAATACCAGTGCAAACGTTGGTTTCTCCTTCGGTTTCTTTCCATTATTTACTGTATTACACTGGCACCATAAGTCCCTGTTAATATCCAAACATCTGCATCTGTTTGCTCATAATGCATCTCTGGAACTGAAAACTCCACAGTGTTCTTTGAACATGATCAACCTGCAGTTAACTTGCAGGCCAGGTATCATAAACAAATTTCATTTTGTTTGGTCTCTTTGCTTTTTTTCAATAAAAAGTGTTGCTGTTCACAGCTCAGATATTACCTTCAGTTCACAGCTCCAGTCAAAAATGCAAGTCTCAATACAGTGAATGAAAAGGGAAAAAAAGAACTGCTGCTATAAATTGTATTCAGTTTTGGATGTAGGTTTGCTCGCTGAGCTGGAAGGTTCATTTCCAGACGTTTCGTCACCCTACTAGGTAACATCTTCAGTGGGCCTCAGGCGAAGCATTGTACATGGTTCCTGCTTTCTGTTTACATGTTTGGGTTTCTTTGGGTTGGTGATGTCACCAAATTTTCAGCCTGAGGCCCACTGAAGATGTTACCCAGTATGGTGACGAAACATCTGGAAATAAACCTTCCAGCTCAGCGAGCAAACCTACATCCAAAACCTCAACCTGTGCTACAAATCTTCTCAAAACTTGCTATGGATTCAGTATTATTTGCACCTGAAGTTCTACTTAATAAAAGTGAATTTTAGTGTTCTGTATCTAATGGTACAGTTGCAGCATCTAGGAATACAGTGAGATTTTCTTGTGATCTGGATTCAATTTTGATGTCTTACATATTCTTCTTCATCTGTGGAGAAGGGAAACTTTGGCAAAAATGTGAAATATGTAGAAACAATGTGAATGATGTGGGTTGTTTGGAATAATTGCAATTCCTGTAATACAAACAGGAAATGCTGCAAATCTGGCAACATTTTGTGAATAGAGAAACAGTTGATATTGAAGACAGTAACATTTCATCTGATGGGAAAATAATTAGGAGTAGGTTCGCTTCAATTTAGAGAGAGGAGAGGACAAAAGGGAAGTTCTCTGATAGTGTGGAGAACAGGAAGGATTAGGTGATGAGACAGTGATGCAATGTGGGACTGAAGGGTTGGTGTGGTCAAAGGACAAGTAAAGATGTAAATATTGGAGGTGTAAATAGTAAAAGCAGAACCAGTAGCATCATGCATTCTCCAAAGATTAAACAATGTGTGGTCCGAGGTTGTCACTGCCAGAATGCAGTGTGGAGCCCAGAACTGCCCTGCCCAACTTGCATTCAGTTTCAAGGGAGCATAGGAGTGGAGCAGAGAAGTAAATTGACAGGTCACTGAAAGATTTAAAAGTATGACAGCTAGATAACTGCAATGGGTCTTGCCTGATCTTTCAGTAAAGCACAATCTGACTTCACTTAATTGATTTTGCAAAGCAGCTTGCTGCTCACTGACCTCTGCCCCACTTTTGAATCCTCTCCCACAATCACCACAGAATCCAGAACAAGGGAGCTATGTCCATCTGGGGCATGCCTAAAAATAACTTCGAACGACTCACAAATGATCTATTATAGTATTCTCTGAAAGAAATTTATTTTAGTTTGTTCTCAGGATGTGGTCCTCTCTGGTAACTTCAGTGTTTAATATTCATCCATACAGTTACAGCAGAAACTTTTACAGATTACATGAAGTGGGACTGGGTAATGGGCATTTTAGGATTTTAAGACCATCCAATAGCTGCATGTTCAATGTCTTATTTAATATAAGTTCTCAAATTGTTGGGATTTGAACTTGTGTAAATGATTGGCCTATTAATATAATTCCCCCACTATTGTGTTGTAGTTAACATTTTTCTGTCTATTGATTCAAAACTCCACACAACGTTATCTTGGGAAATGAGCCCCTTTTTCTGAAAATGTATTTTCAGAAAGAAACAACCTCAAAAGAAACCAGAACTGATTACTTCAATATATCTGACTTGAATAGTCGTGTTCAGCCACATTTTACACCAAAACCTGGTGATGCACAAATGTTGATCTGTTTAGTAATTATATTCAGATTGTTGGGCCCTGTGCAATGTTTATCTTTCTCATGTTGATTTCTGTTTTTTAACAATAGCATTTCTCACGTAATGGACATGATTTTTTAATTTCTTCTAGGTGATACACTGTATTACAGGTTTATATCAGACTTAGACACCAATGACTGGGGTTATAAATTCACAGTGACAGGAGGCCACCGTGGACGGTTCCTAACTGGTGAGTATATCCATTCATGGAGAAAGTCACCTAATTTCTGTCTGATAATCTTTGCTCTTTTGCTTTCTTCTTTTCTTCTCTCTTTCCTTTCTAGTCTGTCTATTATTTTCTTTCTTTTGCATCTCTTGTCTGTTCTCTCTTATTCTGTGTCATGGCACAAGGCACTTGTCTGACGTTAGCTGGAGTGTTGTGTGTAGTTCTGGATATCACACTTTAAGAAGGATGTGAATGCATTGAAGAGAATGCAGCATTGGCCCATTTTTAAGTGCTGCACATTTTGTATTTGGACCTTCAGCTCGAATTACCTCCACAAACTTCTCTTTCTCCATCTTCACTTCCTATCTTAGCACGCCATTTAAAATCTACCCTTCATACTGAGAGTTTGGTCATCTACTCTACTATCTCCTTTATATGGATGAATATTAAATATTATCACAATGCTGTCACACTCTCGGCCCCCTCACTCCCAACTCTCGGCCATCCAGATTTTCCCCCCATCACAATCTCTACCTCTTCAGTCGCCCCCAGTCCTCTCCAGTTGCCTCTCCCACCCAAGTCGTACTCGCCTTCCTCTCCAGTCACTCCCATCCAACTCCTATCCTCCTCTCCAGCTCCACCCTCTTCCTTCCAGCCCCCCCTTCTCTCCAATGCCCACCGTGCTCCAGTCATCTGTCCCCGTCCTCTCCAATCCCCCACACCTGCCGTTCCCCCACTTCTGTCGCTCTCTCCTCCCATCCAGTTGCCCCTCCCGCTTCCTCTCCAGTTCCACCTCTTCCCCTCCAGTATCCCCCCAACTCTCCAGTTCTCCCCCTCCCCTCTAGTTGCACCCCCTCTTCCCCCTTTTCCATGCCTGTCCCATTACCTCCCCTTCTCTCGGTCCCATCTGCTGTCACCCTGCTCACTTTATGACTTGTATTCTCACATCTGCCGAGTGATCTATACTATTATTTGTTAGAAATAGCTGCACCCATGCATAGAACTGCAAACCTATGATTTTTGACAAATTAATCCTAGGTGTTTGAAATTGATAATAAGACCAGATTTTGTTTCAATTTACACGTGCTGCTTGTTTTCAACGCGTTTTCTCGCCATCTACCTAGATTTATGTTGTATCTACTGTAATTGGAGAAGGATCTAAATCTATTAAAAGTGATTTTTGTGTAAAATCATTGGGACTTGTTGTGTAAAAGCAGCCAATCTCCTCCTCCTCCACTTGTGTAACGGCAGTTTCATGTTTCAGTTGAGAGTTTGCCACTGTTGGTTAAGGAGTACAGCTCCACCTCTGACTGGCAAGGGGCCTGCTGCAGACATTTCCCATTCTTTGGCCTCCTGTCCTGATGTGTTGTTCTTTCTCACCAGGGTTTGAGATACTCAAGCAAATGGTTTCAGAGGAGAGGATTCTCCCACACTTTCCAATGGCGGAAATCTGGGAGTGGCAAGTGGGTGTGGCCTGTCAGCAAATGGGACATCAACGACTCAAGGCAGTTCATCTGCTTTTGAAGATCTTACAGTGCAGCTGTCACAGGTATGGCAGCACCTCTGAAGCAGGGAGTGCAGTTCCACTCTGTGTGGTCATGCTGTTTATTAAAATTGCTGATGACAGTTTATTTAGGGATGTAAGTTATCTTGGCTGGGATGAATTCCCTTTGTCAAGGTTTCTGGAATGTCCTGTGCCCAGTGACACATGAGGGAACCTGTCCTTTCCACTATAGTCTGTCCAGAGCAAGATATTTGACTGCAATCAGTGTATTATTTTGCTTCATCACAAGCAGATGGTTGTTCTCCATGGTGATGTTTACATTTGCCAATCTGTAATAGACCCATTTCTATTTGAAAAATGTCATTTTTACATGTGCAGCTGCAAATGTGTTGCTGGTCAAAGCACAGCAGGCCAGGCAGCATCTCAGGAATAGAGAATTCGACGTTTCGGGCATAAGCCCTTCATCAGGAATGAGAGAGAGTAGCCAAGCAGGCTAAGATAAAAGGTAGGGAGGAGGGACTTGGGGGAGGGGCGATGGAGGTGGGATAGGTGGAAGGAGGTCAAGGTGAGGGTGATAGGCCGGAGTGGGGTGGGGGCGGAGAGGTCAGGAAGAGGATTGCAGGTTAGGAGGGCGGTGCTGAGTTGAGGGAACCGACTGAGACAAGGTGGGGGGGAGGGGAAATGAGGAAACTGGAGAAATCTGAATTCATACCTTGTGGTTGGAGGGTTCCCAGGCGGAAGATGAGGCGCTCCTCCTCCAGCCGTCGTGTTATGTTCTGCTGGTGGAGGAGTCCAAGGACCTGCATGTCCTCGGTGGAGTGGGAGGGAGAGTTAAAGTGTTGAGCCACGGGGTGATTGGGTTGGTTGGTCCGGGCGGCCCGGAGGTGTTCTCTGAAGCGTTCCGCAAGTAAGCGGCCTGTCTCACCAATATAGAGGAGGCCACATCGGGTGCAGCGGATGCAATAGATGATGTGTGTGGAGGTACAGGTGAACTTGTGGCGGATATGGAAGGATCCCTTGGGGCCTTGGAGGGAAGTGAGTGTGGAGGTGTGGGCGCAAGTTTTACATTTCCTGCGGTTGCAGGGGAAGGTGCCGGGGGTGGAGGTTGGGTTGGTGGGGGGTGTGGATCTGACGAGGGAGTCACGAAGGGAGTGGTCCTTGCGGAATGCTGATAGGGGAGGGGAGGGAAATATATCCTTGGTGGTGGGGTCCGTTTGGAGGTGGCGGAAATGGCGGCGGATGATACATTGTATGCGGAGGTTGGTGGGATGGTAGGTGAGAACCAGTGGGGTTCTGTCCTGGTGGCGGTTGGAGGAGCGGGGCTCAAGGGCGGAGGAGCGGGAAGTGGAGGAGATGCGATTCTCAGGAATGAGAGAGAGTAGCCAAGCAGGCTAAGATAAAAGGTAGGGAGGAGGGACTTGATTCTCAGGAATGAGAGAGAGTGAGATGCTGCCTGGCCTGCTGTGCTTTGACCAGCAACACATTTGCAGCTGTGATCTCCAGCATCTGCAGACCTCATTTTTTACTCGAAGAGTTTTACATGTGCAGGTCATTAAGCTGACTCCTCGACTTGGTGAATAGTGTGTTGCCTTTAAGCTAGCTTCTGTTGGTTTGAGTTGTCTGATGTGTGCTTCCCCAACAAGGGTAGCACCTCCAGCAGAATAGCTCCAGGGCTGTAGGAGCACATGGCCTTCTCACCATGTTGAGGTGCAGTCCTAGGTTAAGTCATAGCATGGGTTTTGAATGCTTGTTGCTGAATGTTCAGCAAATCTCATCATCTGGCTGGGGTTCAGAGACCTCAGTATTTCTCCAGATGGGAAGTTTCAAAGTGGTTCAATGTTTGCTGACTTACTAACACTTTGTGGTGAGGGAAGTCCAGTACATTAAGGAGCTGCCTTACGCTCCTCATGTCTTGAAAATAACCAGTGGAATGGTAAATTAGCTGCAGGCTAAGACCGACTGTAGTACTCCCTAAGTTGAATGTAATTGTGCTTAATCTGGACCTAATGTAAAATTAGATTATACATGTCATCAGAGCCATCGCACGTGTTAGAAAATCTTATAGAGCCCCAGCGATTTCTAAAGAGTATGGTGTTGCAAAACCAACTTTGTGATTCTTTGAAGAAGTAACAGAAAGAGTGGACAAGGGTAATGCAGCAGTTATCATTTACTTTGACTTTCAGATATCTTTTAATAAGATGACACAAAGAATCTAATCAATAAAATAATTAGTCAAAACCTAGATCTTTGGAATACAAGGAGGCCATTTGGCCCTTCAAGCCTATTCCACCATTCAATAGACCGTGCAAGTTGTAGAATAGAGAACTGTGTGGTGGCAAGTTGGCCATCAGGGTGTCAGGTGAAATATGTCGGATTCGAGCAGGCCTGAACTAGGGTCCCACAAAGATTTGGGGCTTCTATTTGTCAAAGATATTGACAGTTTAGACTTTGGTGAAATCAAGAGCAAAAATTTCTAAATCTGGAGGATTAACCAGTTCTGAGTGGGCTGCAACAAGTTATAGGTGGGAACATTAGTAAACACATAGAAAGAGCAGGCAATTGACAAATAACTTTGCAAGATAGTTAAGTAGGCGATATTACATTATGGAGGGATGGTGTGGGCTCAATGGGCTGAGTGGCCTGCTTCCTCAGGATTGCATGATATAAGGAGAAGCTAGACAAACAGTTGAAGGAGTTGTGGTTCTGCTCGCCGAGCTGGAAGTTTTTGCTGCAAACGTTTTGTTCCCTGGCTAGGGAACATCATCAGTGCTGTTGGAGCCTCGTGTGAAGCGCTGCTTTGATGTTTCTTCCGGTATTTATATTGGTTTGTTCTTGCCGCTTCCGGGTGTCAGTTTCAGCTGCAGTGATTTGTAGGACTATCATAGGACAAGCCAGACAGAGAACAGCCAGAGAATTCCTAGAAGCATGGCATTCATCCCCAAACTCCATCAACAGACACATTGACCTGGACACCATATACAAACCACTACAGCTGAAACTGACACCCGGAAACGGCAAGAACAAACCAATATAAATACCGGAAGAAACATCAAAGCAGCGCTTCACACGAGGCTCCAACAGCACTAATGATGTTCCCTAGCCAGGGAACGAAACGTTTGCAGCAAAAACTTCCAGCTCGGCGAGCAGAACCACAACAACGGATACCCGAGCTACAAATCTTCAATCAGAGTTGAAGGAGTGATGCTGATGGAGTGAGATTGCAAAGGATGATAGAAGAAACACCACTGTGGACTTGTTTTGCCAACTGGCCGTTTTTGTGCTTTGTATTTTATATAATTCTATGTTTCTCAAGAAATATTTCTGCAAGTAAATGCATAACTTTTTAAAATGGGTTTTCACATTGACTGTACCTGACATAAGTGTTTTTAATATCTCACTCAGAGGTAAAAGTTGCCATTGTCCTACTGGACCACCGGGCTGCTCCTTCATTAAAGAGAGACTGTGGTGCTTTAACCTGGGGGTCACTGCATTTCTGAGGGGGTTGGGTTGAGAAGAAGAGTCTTTCCTGACTTCAGCCAGTGTGGGAATTGTTTTACTCAGGCATATAAATGTTAAAAGTGAGTGTATTCATGTATGCAGATCTAAAGGCAAAAGAAGAGGATTTCTCAACGATGGTGTGAAGTATCCATGGCATTTATTGAATGGTTAATTTGAATTACTGGGTAACTCTGGGCACCTCAGTGGTTAGCACTGCTGCCTCACAGTGCCAGAGACCCGGGTTTGATTTCAGCCTTGGGCAACCATCTGCATGGAGTTTGCACATTCTCTCCGTGTCTGCGTGGGTTTCCTCCGGGTGCTCTGGTTTCCTCCCACAGCCCAAAGATGTGCAGGTCAGGTGAATTGGCCATGCTAAATTGCCCATAGTGTTAGGTGCATTAGTCAGAGGGAAATGGGTCTAGGTGGGTTACTGTTTGGATGGTTGGTGTGGACGTGTTGGGCTGAAGGGCCTGTTTCTGCACTGTAGGGAATCTAATCTAATATTTTGCGGTCAACTGATTTTTGAATCATGAGGAGTAAACTCTGCACCTTCAAAATTAAAGCACTGGAAATCTGACATCTCACCTGTTGTACTTGATGGCTCAAATAATCATTATTATTATTGTTTATAATGTGTCAGATTTTGCAAATAAATTACAGGTGCAAATAATAAAATAAAAAAAGTCAATGTAATCCATCTTCCAATTAATTTTAAATGTACCACTCAAACTTAACCAGTCAAATGATTTCTTCCTCCAATTTTAGGTTGGTATTTTCCTTAATCGTGTACAGATAAAAATGACACATATAATTAACATTACATTTTTAAAAAAGCTCCTTCCCATGGAGAAAGCGCACTGATTGTAACTATTGTCATTTAATTGTTACAGAAACTTGGCTTCCTGTCTGGACCCTGAGTAAGCTGATGGGGAATAGTTTATAGTTTAGAGGCACTTACTAACCTATTCATGATCAATTATAAATGACCTGGATAAGGGAACCAAATGCAACATTTCCAAATTTGCTGACGAGACAAGACTAGGTGAGATTGAGAGTTCTGTGGAGGATGAAAGGTCATTTCAGAGCAATCTAGACTTGTTGATTCTGTGGGCAAGCTCATGATGGAGGTCATACACTTTGCTGTGAAAAACAAAAAGGTCTTATTATTTAAATGGTGACATATTGGGAAGTGTAGATATACAAAGGGACCTGGATGTCCTTGTGCACCTGTCGATGCAAATAGGCAGGCAAATGGTATGTTGGTCTTCATTGCCAGAGGATTTGAGTTCAGAAGTAGGGGTGTCTCACTGCGATTACACAAGGCCTTAGTGAGACCTCAACTGCACATTTTGGTCTCCCTGCCAAAGAAAGACTATGCTTGCCATTGATCAAGTACAGAGGGGGTTCACTCGACTGATACCGAGGGTGGCAGGCCTGTCATATGTGAAGAAATTAGTCCGACTGGGCCTATACTCACTAGTTTAGAAAGAATGAGAGGTGACCTGATTGAAATATATAAAGTTCTAACTGGGTTGGTCAGGCTAGATGCTGGGAGCATGCTGGGTAGGGGAGTCTAGAACCAAAGATTACAGTCTCAGGCATACGGGATAGACGATGAGGAAACAATTCTTCACTTCGAGGATTGTGAACCTGTGGAGGCTGGGTCACTGAGTACATTGAAGAAAGACTTGGATAAAATTTTAGGTATTAAAGGCATCAAGGGGTGTGGAGAGAAAACAGGAAGATGACATTGAAACAGAGGATCAGCCATGATCATTTGGAAATGTGGATCAGGCTCAAAGGGCTGAATGGCCTATTCCTGCTCCTAGTCTCTATGTTTATTCTGTTGGACATAAAACAAGAAATGATTGAAGCTTTTAACAAAGGCAATGCAGGAATCATGGGGGACTTTAGTCTTGGTTTGTTTGGATCAATCTTTTGGTAAAGATCATCTGAAGGATGAGTGACAAGGTTCTGTGGCAGTTTCCTGGATTATCACATTGTGAAATCAGCTGAGGATAGAGCTATTTTAGAACCTAGTACTGTGTGATCTCCATAAAAACAATCTGATGAGAAATGCTGATTAAAATATAATTGAATACCATACTAAGTGTGAAAGTGACCCACTCCAATCGCAAGCAACAATCTTAAACAACATCAACGCATGGGCAAGAGCAGAGAGCTGTCTGGGATTGACTGGTTAATAGATTTAAAGGTAAATTAGCAGTGGGGAACATAAAGAAAATTCAAAATATCTAATGAAATGCATTCTGTTGAGGAAAAAGAAAACTCAAAGATTCCTTTGTGACTTACTGAGGATGTTAAGGCAAGTATTAAATTGAAAGAGGCTGATAATGTGGCAAAGATAAGCTTGAGAATTGTCTAGAAACTAGCAAAGGGGTATCAAATATTTAATAACTGAGTCAAAATAAAATTGAGTAAACTAGCCATGAATGCACAAACAGGTTATTAGAGCTTCCATAAGTACATAAAAAGTACGAGAGTAGATAAAGTAAACACTGATCTCTTAAAAGCAGAGGCAAGGCAAATTATTGTGAGGAATGAGGAAATGACAGAGAAGTTGTACAAATGTTTTGTCTGTCTTTGTGTTAGGAGACACAAGTTACATTCCAGAAATAAAGGATAACTGCATGGTTAAGAGTGAGGAAATTAAGACAACAAATATCAGCAGATGTCACAGGCTTCCAAAAGAAATATTTGCAAAGATGTTGGGTGCACAGGCTATAACTTCTCAGACGTTTGTAGATTATCGAAGGTTCCTAGCAAATTGGAAGTTGGCAAATGTAACAGTGTTGAAGAGAGGAGGGAGAGTGTGACCAACTATTAGCCTGACAGCAGTCATCTGGAAAGTTCTGGAATTTATTCTGAAAGAAGGCTGAACCATGCACTTAGAAAATCATAGTTCAGTCAGTCAAGGTCAGTATGGTTTTGTGAAAGGCAAATCCTGTGCTGCAAATTTCTTAGTATTTTTGAGGCTGTACTAAATAGGCTGGTTAGGGCAAACCTGTAGATGTAATATATCAGAGTTTCCAAAAGACAAATGGAGAGATACTAGAAAAAGGGATAATATACAAGATAAAGGCTTAAGTTGGGGTAACATGTTAGCTGAAATAGTGTATTGTTTATTTGAAAGGAAGCTAAAAGTAGAGATAAATGAGGGATTTTTGCAAGTTGGGAAGCTGTAGTTAATGGAGTGCTGTAGGGATCAGTGTTGATGCCTCAGGTATTTACAATCTACATTAATGACTTGCATAAAGAGACAAAGAGAAATCTATTTAAATGAAACAAAAAATTGTGGGTGCTGGAGGTCTGAAATAAAAAGAGAGTGCTGGAGAGATTCAGCAGGTATGGCAGCATCTGTGAGACTAAATGTTTTGAGTCCAGTGACCTTTCATTAGAACTGAAAGCAGCTGGGAAATGGTATTTATGCTGACAACAGGAGGGGACAGGTTGTGGGGAAAGGGGTGAGATGGATAGATGGAGATGGTGCCTAGAAAGAAAGGGGGAAAATAATTGATAATGATGATAACACTGGGAAGAAATTAATCCTGATAAAGGGAATTGTGAACAGTTGAAAATGTTGGCTGCTGGGAACAGCCTGAAAAGATCAAGAGTCAAGTCTGGGTAATGAAGGAAGGTATTCACGTCTGAAATTATTAAACTTCAGGTTGAGTCCTGAAGGCTGTAAGGGCTAACTGTAGAAGGTCATGTGGTGTCACTCCAGCAGGGCTGAGACAAAAATGTTGGCATTGCAACACAGTGGTGTGCTGAGGTGATAGGAAATTGGGACCTGGGGTCATTTGTATGGACAGGGAGGATGGATAAATGTATCTTGGTTGCTGACAATACAAAGCTGAGCAATACAAGGATACCAAGAAACTGCACAATGATATGCATCTGTTTACTTAGAGTCATAGAGATGAACATCAAGGCGGATAATGGGGGAAGTGAATGGCTATTCACTTTGGTCTTAAGAACAGAAAAGCAGATTTTAAAAAAAATCAAACTTGCAAATGTTTACATTGAGAGACTTAGATGTAATGCGAACAAGGAGTGCAAAGTTTAAATGCAAGCTAAACAAGCAATTAGGAAACCATGTTGGCTTTTATTGCAAGGGAATGGCAGTATAGGAATAAAGAGGTTTTGCTAGAATTGTAGCTTTGTTCAGAGTTCAGCTAAAATACCTTTGCAAGTTTCATCTCCATATTTAATAAAATATTTATTTGCATTGGTGATGTTATAGCGAAGATTCACTACATCAGTCCCTGACACAAGTGTGTTGACCTGTGATCGACTGAGTAAGTTGTGTCTGGGCTACTTTCAGTTTAGAAGAATGAGAGATGATGACGTTGAGACCTGCATGGTTCTGAAGGGGCCTCACTAAAAGATTGTTGCAGAATCCAGACAAAGTCTCAAGAGGTTTATCATTTATGGTTGTGATGTATCACTCAGTGGGTTGTGAGTCAAAGATTTATGCAGCATGGAAACAGACCCTTTAGTCCAACTCAACCTTGAAACACTGCCCCACTGGGATGTGAATGCTCCACTGTTGAATATTTTTGATCTTGAGAATCTGGGAATATGGAATGGGCAGGAAAGTGGAGTTGAAGCCAAAGACTGGCGATGATCATATCTGCTGTGGTGGAGCAGACTCGATGGGCCAAATAGCCTACTCAGATTGCAGAAATTAGAATCGTAAATTCGGAGTGATGGAGCTTTCCATTTGTTATGGACACATTCCCTGAATAAGCAAGAGGCTTCATGCCAAGATTTATTTGATGTATTTGAAGCACAAGAGGACGCTGTGGCAATCAAACAGATAAAGGAAATGGGGTGCTATGTAAGTATGTGGGCATTGCCTGATTGGCATAGCTTTAACATTGGTACTTTGTTATTGAGTCAAAAAGGGTATTGCTGGCTGGCCTGCATTTATTGCCTATCCCTAATTGCCCTTGAGAAGCTGGGGGCGAGAATAACAAGGGATGGTGCTCTTATCGTCAACATGCAAGTTCTGAGTGGCTGAGGTCTCATGTTAATCCTAACAATGATTTAAGAAATCAATTGAAAGTTTCAAACCTGTTTTTTTCTGGTAACCCAGGACATTCCTGCAGTTTACCACTAGTCTGCACTATTGGATAAGGGTCCTTTGTGTAACATTAGCTTGCTTTCACGGTTCACTGCCAGAATCTTTTATTTCATACTTTCATAAAATTTTTATTTGTTAAGTTGATTAAATGCTGTTGGACTGCTCCTGTGAATGTGACTTCCAGATGTAGAGGAGAATCTAAAATAGGAGATAAACATAAAAGGGACAGAGAGACTTAACATGTCCCTCTTTGTTTCAAAAGTATAAACATTTTTATTCCAATATTTATATCTGAATAAACATCTTATATTATCCTTGTAAAATAGTTTGTTTCGCACCCTGCCAAGGTGAAATGAAGACAGCTGCATACAATTGCACAGCTGTGAGCAGGGGCTGCTGCAGCTGGTTGCTGCTGTGAATGTACGCCAGCGTTTCCTGCCTGAACATTTCCACTCCCATCCCTTCAAAACAGGTGTTTCCACGCTCACAAGAAGTTGTATTGACCTTTTGCATCTCCATGTTGGCACTTGACCCCTCAGCTGAGGATAGAGAATGACAACAGAAGCAAGGAAAGGCATTGGAAGCAAGGAAGTTATCTTGTCACTGTTCCTGTAATCATTTTGTTTTACAATGTGCCTTGTGGTAATTAATGTGTGTACATTTGCAATGCAAATGTATTTTTCTCATATTTATATCAACGTATGTGTTATCAAAGTGGGACAAATATATTTATTGTTCAATGAGTCCCATTTGCAAACAAATAGTATGAAAAGCTTTATTTAGAAAAATGGGATTCCTTACTCTCCGAATGTTTTTACAATGAACATCATAAATAATTTCTGCCCCTCCCTATTTCTATAATTAGCCCATCAAGAGTTTATATCCTAAAGCTAAATATAAATCTTTAAACTTTGTTTTTTCACAATATATCAACTCTCAAATATGGAGATCGGCTAGTTCAGTTGGCTGGATGGTTGCTCTGTGATGCAGAATGATGCCAACAGCATTTCCCACACTGGCTGAGGTTACTATGAAGGATTCTACTTCTTAACCACTGCCCATATCTGAGGTGTGGTGACCCTCAGGTTAAATGAGAGAGCAGTCCTATGGTCCTCTGGAACAGTGATGGCTTATTTCACTTACACTGGGCTTACAAGATCTAATGTGGCCAGGAGTGGCTGGAGAGGGTGTAGCTGCAGAAGTTTCCCTAAATGCCAACAATGAGAATATGAATCTCCAGTTCTGTGGACGTCCACGTAGATGTCACATTTCACTCTCCAGTCAAGAGAGAGTGCACGGAAGATCAAATCATCAACAGCTCGGACATACTAAAAACAATGACTCTGTCACGAGAAGTGCTCATGAGCCAGTTAGCTGCAGTGGGGAGAGGTTTGAAATACGCTGGAGCAGGAGTAGGCTGTTTAGCCTGTCAAACCTGCCTGCCATTCAGTACTCTTAGGGCTAAGTGGACACTTCTCAGTGACTTTTATCTACTATATTCCCATAACCCTGTGTGCTGCAAGTAATCAGAAATCTGTGAATCTCTACCTTAAACATTCTCAAAGATTGAGCTTTCAAGCCCCTCGGTGGCAGAGAATTCTGAAGGTTCACAATCCTCTGAGTAAAATAATTTCTCCTCATCTCAGACCTAACTGGCATCCCTCTTATTTTTAAATTGTGACCCCAGTTTTCAACTCCCCAATCAAGGGAAACATCTTCCTGAATCTACCCTCCCGATCCCTTTTTAAGTATTTTGCAAGTTTCATTGAGATCACCTCTCAAAGCTCTGGAGAATACAAGGCCCAGTTCGTCCAGTCTTTCACGAACAATTCTGTCAGCCTGGGAGTAAGTCTGGTTCAACCTTGGTTGAACTCCCTTTGTGGCAATAGTCTATTTCCTGAGGTAAGGAGACCGAAACTCTGCACAGTACTGCAGGCACAGTCCTGCAGACACAGTCTAACCAATTCCCATACAATTGAGGTAAGTCCTCTAACATTCCACAATTGCTCCTCATAGCTGCTGCAGCTACGTTAGTTCCCAGTGATTTATTGACTAGGATACTTGTTGGTCCCTTTGTTTATCAACAATTTCCAAATTTCTATTTAATAAATACTCCATACATCTGTTCTTCTACTAAAATGGATAACCTTATTTTTTTCCAGATTATATTCCACCTCCCATGTTCTTGACCATTCACTAGGCCTGTCCACATTCTCCTGATGCTCTTTAAATCTTCCTTATAATAGCATTGTATCATCCATACATTTGAACAATTACATTGTGCTTCCTGCCTCCAAATCGTTGATATATATTGTAAAGTGTTGTGGCCCAAGTACCCGTAGTCTCAGCCTGCAAACACCAAGGATGAAACAAAAACAGAAATTGCAGGAGAAACTCTGCAGGTCTGGCTGCATCTGTGGAGAGGAAGCTGAATTAATGTTTCGGGTCCAGTGACCCTCCTTTAGAACAGAAAGCAAGAATGGCTCATTTATTCTGTCTATTAACCAACCATTATTCCAAGGCAATATATGACCTCCTATCTCATATGCCTTTTTTTTTCTAACCAGTTTCCTGTATGGGACTTTATCAAAAGCCTTCTAAAAATCTAAGTCTATTAGCTCTTCTTTATCAATTGTGTTAGGAATATCTTTTGAAAACTCCAAATTCATCAAAACACAATTTCTTTTCTACAAATTCAAGCTGACTCCATCCAATCAGATCATTATAACCCATGTGTCTATTTATCCCATCTTTTAAAATAGATTCAAGTGTTTTTCACACTACCAATGTAAGGATAACAGGTCTTAGTTCCTTTTCTCTCTCATTCCCCTCTGTGGGGTGGCATTTGCTACCTTCTAATCTGCAGGAATCGTTCTGGAGTACGTAGAGTTTTGAACAATAATCACCAATGCATTGGCTGTTTCTTTAGCCACCTCCTCCGGCACCCTGGGATGAAGACCATCCGATGTTAGGGATTTTTCAGCTTTTAGTTCCCAATATAATTTTCTTCAACTAGTTCTAGTATTTTCCTCAGTGAAAACAGACATAAAGTAATCATTTTTCTGTTTCCCCATTATGAATTCTCCTCACTGCCTTTAATTTTATCCAAATGCTTCCTATTATTACGAACAAATTAGCCTCTTTATCACTGGATTCAAAACACAGTAATCTTAAAACATTCAATGACCCTTAAAATTGCTCAATAGTTCCTAACCAGACTTTACAAATAACAGATCTTGGACAGTACATTTGTAACTTAAACAAAGATTAACAATTTATTATTAAGAATGTAACTTTAGCAGCAGATGAACAAGGAGATCTAATTAATATCTATGATCAAAGTCACAATCTTTTTTGATCATAAACCCCTACACTCACTGACAGACAGACACAGTTAAGGAATATATATAAAAATGAAAATAAAAGCATTGTGATATGTCAGTTTGATAACCATTTCAACAATGAATTCCAGGCCTCATGAAATCCTTTCACAATGGGTTGTATTGTAGCCACACAAGACTGTATCTCGCGCTGGAGAATGACTAGAGAGGGCAAAACCAAAAAAAAAGCTTAGAAGTCTGGCAGCTTCTAAGACAAACCTGCCTTCTCCCCGAAAGCCCAGTCAGAGCCATTTCGCTGCTAGTTTTCTTTCTTTTCAACATGCCCTGTGATTGGCTGGTCAGCACTGGTCCTCCCTTAGTTGACCCATTTAGCATCCAACCAGCTGCCTGTCCTCGAGCATTTGAGACAAAAAAAACTGCAGATGCTGGAATCCATGGCAGGAGGCTGGAAGAACACAGCAAGCCAGGCAGAGTCAGGAGGTGGAGGCTGATGTTTCGGGTATAACCCACCTTCAGGACTTGGAGTGGGTTTGTGGGAGCTGCAGATTAAGGGGATGGCGTGGCAAGGTGGTGAAGTGGGGATAGGTGAAGACAGGTCGAGGGTATGGCCTGGTTGGTCAATGGGAGGAATGAATCTGGTTGGTGGCAGGGAGGAGTGGAAGGGATAGGACGGGGTGGGGTGGGCTGAGTCCTCCGGATTGTAGGCTGCCCAGGCAGAAGATGAGGTATTTGTCATTGGTGTGAGGTGTGGTTCGTTGTGGCAAGGGAGGTCACACCGGAAAGGGAGTAGGGAGGGGAATTAAACTGGACGGTGACTGGGGGTCCTTGAGCATTAACAGCATGTTGATGTTGAATTATCTGCAGTGTCCTGAGAGCAGTAATTAACCTGAAATGTTTTTCCATGTCAGCTCCCAGGAGCAAACATCAATCTTTTGTTCTCTTTTCTTTTACAACAAGCTATTGGTCAAAGTTCAATTCTCAGTTGCAACTTTCAACTCCAAACAAAAAATTAGAAAATTAAAAGAAAATTAATGATGATCTTAATACCATAGAAAACTTTACACAGTTTATGTTTGTTTTTGTCAGTTGGCATTCATCTTCCCTGTCTTTATCAGTTAGATTTCATGTCTCTCGTCCTGAGACAGTTGCCCACAAAAGATGAGCTTGGGAATTCTGTAATTGTCAGAGTGGGGAGGCATATCTCTTCATCCAAGGTGAATCTTCTAAAAGGTGGTCTCTGTGCTGCTAAGGCCAGCACAGTGCAGAACCTTGTTTGGGATTTTGAGGTCTGGTGCCTCGTAACGTGCCTGGTGCTGACTGGACCTCAGGCTCAATCTCAGAGACCAGTGCTTTTGGCAGTACTTGAAAATGGATTTACCAGAGTCTGGATGTAATCCTAGTGCTGATGTAATATTAATATTTCTGGCAGAAACCAATGAATTCCAATATGCCTGTAACCTTCCCCAGATTAATAAAGATCTATTTTGATTACCTTATGATTTCAGAGACAGTAAAATCGTCCGATTTCAAAGCAATCATTGAGCGTTAGAACAGCTTGCTTTTATAAAAAGACTTCAGTTTTGTAGATCATCAGGCAGACTTTTGGTTTGTTACTACAGAACAGTTGGCAAATAAACCTAAGACGTTGTGTCACTGTTATATATCATCAAACCATATTCTCTTTTGCATCTTTCAAATTTGCTCCTTAAGTCGTAACATTTTATGAGTAACTTTGATGAGTGGCATGTCAGCTGCTTACCTCTGTTACAGTTCAGGATGTCTTCCAATCTTTTTGAGCTGGAATTCATTGGCAGTGGGATCTATCCAGAGCAGCTGTTGAGAGCTTTTTCGGCTGCAACAGGTTTCTGTTTTTGTTTTGTACAAAGGATATCTTTGCCAATTTACTGTGTGCTGAACTGTTTAAGTGCTGCGATCCTAAAGAACCAGGCAGATAGATTTTTCCTAAGTTTAACAAAGACAGTTTTTTTATTTTGCTAAAGCTGACCTCAATAAAATGTTAAGGTACTTTTGACTTTCACGTATGCACATGGAAAATCTACATCCATAAGGTGCAGATTACCGGGGGGGGAAGGACGCTATGTAGCCAAGCCTGAGTCTGTAAAATAATAAAAGCAGTTCATAGTTTGATGTCTCGTCTTACTGTAGACTGAACTCAGTTGTCTTGCTTACAGTGATGAGGAGACTTAAAACTGCAGCAGATCATTCTTCAAGAAAATTTACTGTCACCATCAATTTAACAGGCAGATCTGATCTTCGCTAGTTAGCTAGAGAGGGGGACAGTAGACCCACTTGGATTCTTTGCTGTAGTGTTACAGTGCAGTAGGGTGCCTTTCAGTCCATTGTGCCTGTACTGGTTCATTAAAAGAGCATCGTTACCTCATGCTTATGTCCTGCTTTTGTTGCCGTACCCTGACATGCTTTATCCCCACAATCATCTGGCATGCCTCTTCGGTTAATTCTGCCCAAAACAATGCTTAAACCACACAAAAACTTGGCCTTGTCATGTGACCTCTCTCCAGCTTCAAACACAATTGTATATTCCAATTATAATTAAATTAGCTCCTTTCAAGAGGATTTAAAAATCAAGTTCCTTTTGTTCAAGCAGTTAAGCTTTGGTTTGTCTTTAGCTGTTGTAGGTGGCTTCCACAGACAGAGCAAGCTCTCTCAGCCTCGAGGGACAAGTGTGCCATTGTCTTTGGCGAGTTTTGTAGACTTTCTGTCTTCCCTTCCTTGGTTTGGAAAGTGGGATATGTAAAATAATGTAAACCACTGTAGGCTGTCTTGATGTAAGTTAAAATGACTTCAGCTTGTTTAAAAAAGAATTGATTTGTCTAAAAATGCAATTCTTGTTTTGATATTCTTGCCATAGATTGGTTGGATTGAATGGCCTGTTTCTGGGAGAAAGTGAGCACTGCAGATCAGAGTTGAGACTGTGGTGCTGGAAAAGCACAGCAGGACAGGCGGCATCCAAGGAGCAGGAGAATCGATTTTTCGGGCACAAACTCTTCATCAGGAAGGGCTTATGCCCGAAACGTTGATTCTCCTGCTCTTCAGATGCTGCCTGCCCTGTTTGTCTACTGTTTATCCCAATTAAAATCACTCGAAGGACATAATGTTGGAGCTTAAAGTATTGTTACTAAAGTAATAGATTTGATCACAAGTTAGAGGAGTTACAAAGTCTCAACACAGCAGAATAAACAACGTTTCTTTAAAGGAAAGCGCTTACTTCCTGGTGCTTTTGTTTTTGGATGACAAGGCAAGATTTTGAAGTAATTGAGATAACTAGAGGAACATGCCTAGAGAAACTTCCAAGGATAAGACTGATATTATTTTCTTAATGAGACAGATTTACACACTAAATGCTGAATTACAGTGTAACTTGCATAGATAAATTTACATACACGAAAATCAGATTTAAAAAATGGGAACATATGCAATTATACGCTAACAAAAATTGACAAATTCAGCACATAATGGGGAAATAGTGGATGGGATGCTAAACAGAGATAGGTTGAATCAAATCATATTGCAGACTTGTACAGCAATCCTACTTTTCAGATACTGAATTACATGTGGGTTTTACCATTAGTTTTTTTTTATTGAAGACCCAAACCACACAAGGAATAAGAATATATCAGCATGGGGTTGAATTTAGTTGAACCTCTTAAATTTCCTTTACTCTGGGAATGATATTCTTGTAACCAGTTCTGAAATGGAGTGGATTGGTTGAGGGATTTGCTGAATGAACATTTTGTATTGAATTTTTAAGCTTGTATAGAGTTTTGAGCTTTGTGACATAAATGGTGGTGGTATTCATCCAATACTGATCAAGCTTCATGCACGCTTCTATCATCTGTCACTCTGGGCAATACTTGCAAGTATGAGCCTGGGGTGCTGCACAGACAACCATTTTGATTAGATGAATAAGATCAATAATAGTCATAGAAAGGAATTCAGGAAAAAGTTAATGATTTTAGTTTAGCCTATTGTCCATTTGACCTACCAATTTAATGTCATTTTGAATGAACATATCCCTTAATTTTTTGTCAGGGTGCAATTGCCTTTGGCAGGGCTTATGCCCGAAACATCGATACTCCTCCTCGGATGCTGCCTGACCTGCTGTGCTTTTCTAGGGCCAAAGTTTTCAACTCTTAATTGCCTTTGTCCAGGGATATGTTCTCATGTTTACCAAAGTCTACTTGCATGGTCTTGCATAGAGCAGCATTTAATCTCATACCATTTTCCTCATGCTGTTTGTTGAGAGTATTGAGACTTTCTTGAACCCCTTTGACTGCAAACTAGGGCCTAGACTCTGCAGTTGATATATCGTCTGCTTGTATTTAAGGCCATGAGCAGCGTAAATGAGAATTGGAAAAACGGTCCTGACCCAAGTATTCTGAGGCTTACTTGCATTCGTAATCTCCAACTGGCATTCCTATCCTTACCACTTCAACCTAAGCAGAATCCTTTAAAGGGGTTGGTGTGTTTGGAAGCTGAGATCACTGAGACTGTAGACCACTTGTGATCAGATGTCGAATTAACTTTCTACAATATGAGTGTTCTTACAGAAGATATTTTTTAAAGATGGTGTGTACCATGGAGGAATTTCAGTTTTTGGTTTGTTACTTGTTCCCAGGACAGAACTTTGGTTCGTATCTGACTGTGCATTTGTACAAAAAGCTACTTCAGTCAACACCAAGTGTGGAATGTAAAGGCACTCAGAGAATTTCCACTAGATGGAAGTAGTAAATCTGACATTCAGCAAGATGTTCCCCAGGCTCTCTTTTTACTGTAGCTTTCCTATTGCACATGTTGTCTGATCCACTCAGCCAGAGAATATTTGAAATGGATGCAGTAATGTGTAGAGCTGGAAGAGGTTGGGTAGTTGAGGCAGTGTGAAGCCTTATAGGAAATGAGGACAATGGTCAAGAATTTGTCTCCAAGGCATTGAGGAGCAAAGACTGAACATGGATCAGCAAGGACCAGAATTTACCTGCAAGTGCAATGTGGTGTTGTATAGAATTCAGCAAGAGGTTTGAATTAATGTATTTAATGGAGTTGGAGGAATGGGAGAAGTTAAGAGCATTGGCATGACTGTGTGGAGGTGAGGATAGTGCACATGAAGGTTTTAGTGGAAGTCAGCGTACTGAAGTAAAAGCCAAGTGGAATTGAGTAGTCTTCAGATGGAGGCTTCGTATGGAAGCTGGAAATCTAAAATTAAAAACAAAATGCTTGACAAACTCAGCAGGTCTCCTCCCTCTCTCTGTCATTGGAAAAACAACACCATTTTCCAACTTTCTGAAGAAGTGATATCACACTTGGAACATTAATTCTGTTAGTCTCTCCAAAGATGCTGCCAGACCTGCTGAGTATCTCCAGAATTGTTTCTCTTTGTTTTGACTGAACAATCTTCATAGTGTATTTGATGTGGATTAACTCAACTCGATGAAAGAAGGTGGCAAAAATTCTGGTTCTGCTTATATTGACGAGTGGGTGATTAGAGTGAGGGCAAAATTGATTGTTTTGTCTTCCTACTGTTTAGCTGATAGAAAGTTAAAGCTCATGCAAGGCTTGGCTGTTTGACAAGCTGGGTGTGGTTTGAGAGATGCTAGAAAAGTACAGATGCATACCATCCGAATCCATGTTCAAATTGCTTTGTGTTTGTGAATATTACTGAGGTGTGGCACAGAGGTGAGCAAAGGGTGACCAGGCCAAGAGAAGGAATCTTTACTTTATTCCTAATTCAGTTGGATTGGAAGCAACTGTTGACATACTCTCATAGCTATGCAAAACCTTGGAACAGCATGGTTTGTATTGCCATGTCAAAAGCTGCAAAATTGTTCATGTTGCAATGTTTCTGAACTTCTTTTTAATTTGTTAGTGAGGTGTAGGAGCCAGTTAGTGTTTATGCAGTTGCCATTGAGTGGTCAGGCTCATCCAGTGTTCAAAACTACTGGGAAATGGAACCGTCTGGAGAAACAAAGAAGTCATGGAAGATCTGCAGACAGTGTACTGATCAGAGTTTTCTCAGCCTGGAAAGGGACATTCTGTAAGATGACCTCACAGAGATGTATTGGGTACTAAATGTCAAGGATAAAGGTTAAGTAAGCTTCACTATTGAGTACAGGAGTTGGGAGGTCGTGTTGCAGCTATATAAGACATTGGTTAGGCCTCTGTTGGAATATTGCGTGCAATTCTGGTCTCCTATCGGAAAGGTGTTGTGAAACTTGAAAGGATTCAGAAAAGATTTACAAGTATGTTGCCAGGGTTGGAGAATTTGAGCTTAGGGAGAGGCTGAACAGGCTGGGGATGTTTTCTCTGGTGCGTTGGAGACTGAGGAGTGACCTTATAGAGGTTTATAAAGTCATGAGGGGCATGGATAGGATAAATAGACAAAGTCTTTTCCCTGGCATGTGGGAGTCCAGAACTAGAGGGCATAGGTTTAGGGTGAGAGGGGAAAGATGTAAAAGGGACCTAAGGGACAACTTTTTCACAAAGGGTGGTACGTGTACATAGAACATAGAACATAGAAGGATACAGCGCAGTACAGGCCCTTCGGCCCTCGATGTTGCGCCGACCGAATCCTACCTAACCTATACTAGCCCAATAACTTCCACATGCCTATCCAATGCCCGCTTAAATGACCATAAAGAAGGAGAGTTCACCACTGATACGGGCAGGGCATTCCATGAACTCACAACCCGCTGTGTGAAGAATCTACCCCTAACATCTGTCCTATACCTACCACCCCTTAATTTAAAGCTATGTCCCCTAGTAACACCTGACTCCATTAGCGGTAAAAGGTTCTTAGTATCTACCCTATCTAAACCCCTAATCATCTTATACACTTCTATCAGATCTCCCCTAAACCTTCTCTTCTCCAATGAGAACAGCCCCAAGTGCCTCAGCCTTTCCTCATAAGATTTTCCTACCATTCCAGGCAACATCCTGGTATGGAATGAGCTGCCAGCAGAAGTGGTGGAGGCTGGTACAATTGCAACATTTAAGAGGCATTTGGATGGGTATATGAATAGGAAGGGTTTGGAGGGATGTGGGCCGGGTGCTGGCAGGTGGGACTAGATTGGGTTGGGATATCTGGTCGGCATGGACGGGTTGATTTCAGGAGGTAGTTTCTTGTACAGAATGGCCATTGTGATGAATGGACTAATGGAGGTGAACGCCCCAGAATAATTTAATGGAGAGAGCATTCGTTGACTTAAGGTGGGCCAAAGGACTCCTTATCTGTGAAGTTGTCTCTAATCAGGCTTCCATTCTAAAGCTGACAGTGATCAGAATGACTAATGAGAGGTGTAAATCATTGTGGAGCTACAAACTGTTCTGAGATGGTATACAGAAAGAAAGACCTTTAACAATGTCAGGATATCTCAAAGTGCTTAACAGCTAAAGAAATATTTTTGAAGTTTGAGCATGTTTAATTTTGGAGAATGCAACAAGCTGGCATAGCTACACAAAATAAACAAACTGATGATGAATTGCAAAGAAATTAAATTCTATGGCCTTATTGAGTTGATATGATGGTTCCAGGGTTCAGTCCGTTTCAGTTCATTAAATCTGACTTCCTAGTTTGGTCAGGGAGGAGAAAGTGAGGACTGCAGATGCTGGAGATCAGAGCTGTAAATGTGTTGCTGGAAAAGTGCAGCAGGTCAGGCAGCAGCCGAGGAGCAGGAGACTCGACGTTTCGGGCATAAGCCCTTTTTCAGGACTGAAAGGGCTGCCCAGTTTGGTCAACCCAGTAAAATCTCTGAAGAACAGCCACACTTGACTCAAAACATTAACTCTCTTGTACTTGATTTAAAGAACAATTGATGGGTTAATTTGTATTTTCCTGACACTCGTGTTTACTTAAGCAAATTAAAAGCATAGTTCTAACAGATGTCATAGAATGCAAAATGTTAATCAGATGGTCCGAGTTTGAGATAAGGATCATCAGTCTGTTGTTTCTCTATAGTTCGTCCATTGTATTTACGATTATTCCAAGCCTTCGGCTCATCCACAATCTCTCTTCAATCAGTTCCTGTTTTGTTGGAAACAGAAAAAGTCATTCTGTAGGGATAGTCTTGCCAAATACACTGCTAGCTAGAATCTGTTTCCCTAGATCTTGAAGGTGTGCCAGTAACTTGTGATGGTTAGATGGCTATTTTAGAGCCTTCCCCTACAGGGATGATATTTATAATTGACACTTCCATAACCGGTACTCCCTCGTTCAGATTTTGTAGTTGTCTTGCTTTTACAAATCTCACTGAAAGGCAAAGTTCTGTCTGCACAATAGTGTGCATTTTTTAGAAAATTCATTCACACAATGTGGACATCACTGAATAGGTTAGCATGTATTGCCTATCCTTAGGTGCCCAGAGAATAGTTGTGAGTCAAGTACATGGTGAGTTACTTGGAGGGGAACTGGCAGGTGGTGGTATTCCCTTGTATCTGTTGCTCTTGTCCTTCTAGATGCTAGAGACTGTGGGTTTTGAATGTGCTATTGTTATGGATAAGACCAAACCCCCTCAAAGTATATTAAGAAGATACTCTAGACCTTAACCTTTTCGTATTTTAAAAATAAGTTTAAGGCATTGTGTTCTGGATGCAATTTGATTGGTGAAAAGAGCAGGTTTGATCTAAACACATTTGACAAAGGCGCAATCAGAAGAATAGATTGTCTCATATGCGATTCTAAAAGCAGGAAGCTTTTAACTTTAACAGAGAGAGAAATAAGAGCTTCCACATCCAGCTTCAAGACCCAGAAACTACTGCTGAAGGCTAAAACTTTTTTAAAAACTTGGTTCTGTGGGAGCTTGACCCCACCCATACATGCTGCGTCTATTGTTTCAACATTTTAAAAAAGCCTAAGGCCTCACAAGTTGGTTATTTTATTAGCTTTGGAGCAGATTGCTCAGTACCCCTCTCAACTTTTCTTCATTAAAAAACAGGACAAAATACACCTCTTAAAGACTCAGTATCGTCACACTATCAAATGATTTTTGCTAATTTACAGCAGTGTATCTTGGAGATGGAAGCCAATGCTGCCACTCTGTGTTGGTGATGAAGGTGGTGAAGAAGTACCAGTCAAACAAGCTGCTTCGTCCTGAATGGGGTCAGGCGGCTTAAGTTTTGTTGAAGCTGCGCTCATCCAGACAAATGGGAATACTGCCCCACTCTCCTGGGGGGGGGGGTTCCATCACCCATTTCTCCTCACCTCATCTGCTTACTCATTCCTGAGGTTTCCTGGAAATATGCAGGGAGGAGGTTTTGGGAATATTGGAAAGGATGAATATAGATAAGTCTCCTGGGCCTGATGGCATTTACCCCAGGATCCTATGGGAAGCTAGGGAGGAGATAGCAGAGCCATTGGCCTGGATTTTTATGTCGTCATTGTCTACGGGAATAGTACCAGAGGACTGGAGGATAGCGAATGTGGTCCCATTGTTCAAGAAAGGGAGTAGGGATAGCCCTAGTAACTATAGGCCAGTGAGTCTGACTTCAGTGGTGGGCAAAGTCTTAGAGAGAATGGTAAGGGATAAGATTTATGAACATCTGGGTAGGAATAACGTGATCAGGGATAGCCAGCATGGTTTTGTGAAGGGCAGGTCGTGCCTCACAAACCTTATTGAGTTCTTTGAGAAGGTGACTAAGGAAGTGGATGAGGGTAAAGCAGTAGATGTTGTGTATATGGATTTTAGTAAGGCGTTCGATAAGGTTCCCCATGGTAGGCTAATGCTAAAACTTCGGAGGTATGGCATTGAGGATACATTAGAGGTTTGGATTAGGAATTGGCTGGCTGGAAGGAGACAGAGGGTAGTAGTTGATGGATTATGTTCATCTTGGAGCGCAGTTACTAGCGGTGTACCACAAGGATCTGTTTTGGGACCATTGCTTTTTGTTATCTTTATAAATGATCTAGAGGAAGGACTTGAAAGCTGGGTAAGCAAGTTTGCGGATGACACAAAAGTCGGTGGAGTTGTGGATAGTGAGGAAGGAAGTGGTAGGTTACAGCGGGATATAGATAAGTTGCAGAGCTGGGCGGAAATGTGGCAAATGGAATTCAATGTAGCTAAGTGTGAAGTCGTTCACTTTGGTAGGAATAACAAGATGATGGATTACTGGGCTAATGGGAGGCTACTTGGTAGATAGGGTAGATACTAAGAACCTTTTACCGCTAATGGAGTCAGGTGTTACTAGGGGACATAGCTTTAAATTAAGGGGTGGTAGGTATAGGACAGATGTTAGGGGTAGATTCTTCACACAGCGGGTTGTGAGTTCATGGAATGCCCTGCCCGTATCAGTGGTGAACTCTCCTTCTTTATGGTCATTTAAGCGGGCATTGGATAGGCATTTGGAAGTTATTGGGCTAGTATAGGTTAGGTAGGATTCGGTCGGCGCAACATCGAGGGCCGAAGGGCCTGTACTGCGCTGTATCCTTCTATGAGTCCCATCATTCATGCCCTCCAGGCATTCATAATGAATGTGTCAGCAGCTTAGTATGAGCTCTGTGTTTAAATAGGTTAAAGATTCTTTAATATATAGTTCTTCTGTTTTAAAAGACTGTTTGCTATGTCTTTTCAAGTCTGACTAATGTAAGCAATTTGAATTTGGCCATCAGCACATACAAAGTTTGATTGTTAGGCCAAGTTGTTTACTGACAAAAATAAATGATTCCTGTCAACGTTGGCATGAATTGATGATGATACATCCTCTTCACCCCAGATACATTCTACTCTGCCATTGTTTGCGATTACAGCATTGTGTTCTTGTTAATTAAACACTGACCTCTTCTAAACCATGGAAATTACTAAAATGGTTGCATCAAATAAAGTCATTAACCATTTTGGACACACAATAAGTGAAAGGTTTGCTAGATAGTGTGTGAGTGTTTTCATTTAATGTGAAACTATCGGTTTCAAATACTTTGTTTCAGGCACAAAAGTGCAGAGGTTCCTTTGTGTTAGACTAAAAGGGTTAGAACAGTATCTAATGGGTTTTGGTTATGAAGGTCTCACTTCATTCTGTGTGAGTTCTGAAGTGCCATTTTGTAAACAATCCTGTTTTTTTGGAGAAAACAGAATAAAAGGTGCTCTGGAGATTTGCTCTATCCACATGCTCGATGGCAATCACGCATTGTTCAGGGATGCCTCAGTAGTTTACACAATGAATACTGTATACTCTGCTTTACAAAGAAAATCCTCGAGCTTTGAGAGCAGTTATTTTAATTTGGATCACAGTATGGGGCATGTTTTCTTTACACCCATGAGAAGGCCACTTATCTTCATATCCAGGAACAAACAAAAAAACCTTAGTTTGGGGTGAGGAAGAATCAAAGGTTGCCTGAAAACAAATGCCAGAGAGTGAACGGTATTGTAGAACTACTTCAAGGTGATGATGATTGGGTTTTGACTCGGATTTGATGGCTCGCCAAGCCTTGTAAATAAACCTGGAGTCTGCTATCCTGGCTACATATTCCACTGCGCTTCATGCAGCGAATCTATTTCTAAATCTTATAAGCTCAGCTTTATTACTGTGTTCACTGTAATCCCACTGTTCTCCTTATGGTCCTACTGTAACTTTACCATGTAATTCCAAAAGCATAAAGCGCTGTCAAGGTGATGGTCAGGTTTCTTTCCATTTATTCGGGTGCCCTAGGTGGTGTTGGCTGGGCCAGCATTTATTGTCCATCCCTAGTTGCCCTTGAGGAGGAGGTGGTGAGCTGCTGTTTTGAACTGTTGCAGTCCGTGCCCTGTAGGTTGACCTACATTGGCACAAAGGATTTTGACCCAGCGACACTGAAGGAACAGTGATTTATTTCCAAGTAAGGATGGTGAGAGGCTTGGAGGAGAACTTGCAAATGGTGGTGTTCCCATGTATTTGCTGCCCTTGTCCTTCTATGTGGTAATGGTGGTGGTTTGGAAGGTACTGTGTGAGGATCTTTTGGTAAATTTCTGCAGTGCATTCTACTGCCACTGGCATCAGTAGTGGAGGAAGTGGCAGTCATTGAATATTTTAATGCAGATTTTAAAAATAGAATCGTTATAGTGTGGAAATAGTCCAACAAGTTTACACTGACCCTCAGAAGAGAAACCCACCTAGACTCACTCCCCTATTTCACATTTACACTAAATCGCCTAACCTACACATCCCTGAACACTACAGGCAAGTTAGTATGGTCAGTTCACCTGACCTGCACATCTTTGGGAAGAAACTGGAACACCCGTGGAAACCCCCACAGACCCGGGGAGAATGTGCAAACTCCACACACAGTCACCTGAAGCTGGAATCAAACCCGGGTCCCTGGCACTGTGAGGCATGCGTGCTAACCACTGAGCCACTGTGTCAGCCCATTTTTGCCTAGGGCAAGTTGAAGAGTATTAGAGGTAGCTAGAAAAGTGAAGTTGAGGCTGCAACCATATTAGCCGTTATCTAACTGAATGATGAGCAGGCTTAAGGTTTAGAAAGGCCTATTCCTCCTCCTCCATGTGTATGTTCATATTTAAGTGCAAAATCAAGCATTTAAGTTTGAACAGACTAATTTTTTTGAGATTCATTAATCTCTGTTTCAGATATATTGGTTCTTATTGTTTTAATGTTGTGCCTTGAGTGAAACAGTGTACTTATGTTCTGTTTTCAATCTGTTTTATTTCCCATTTCCAGTGGCTGTGACCTCAACATGTTGAAGCCTCTCTGGCAACTTTTCACAAAGATGGAGAATACAACAAACCTAGACCAGTCTGGTGTTTCTATCCTTCCACCGTTGCATCGAGCCCTGACTGAACTGTTCTTCATTGCAGAAAGCCGAGCAGCGGTAAGATGAAGTACTTGTAGCAATGTTTGTTAACAGTGTGTTACCACTGTGATCTCACTCGCACAGCCTTAAAAACACTTCACTACATGAGCAGATCAGTGACTGGGAGCTCAGAAGTGGTTAACTCACCCCAAAGCCAGTCCACCATCTGTACAAGGCACATGTCAGGAGTGTGATGGGATACACCCCATTGTCTGGGTCCACGCAGCTTCAGCAACACTCAAGAAGCTTGATGACCATCCAGGACAAAGCACTCCATTTGATTAGCACCATATCCACACTCTGCCCACCAACACTCAGTAGCAGCAATGTGTATGATCAACACGATGCATTGTAGAAATTCACCAAAGATCCTCAGACAGCAACTTCCAAACCTAAAGCCACTTCCATCTAGATGGACGAGGGCAGCAGATACATGGAACCATCACTGCCTTCAAATTCTTCTCCAAGTTGCTCACCACCAAGTTCCTTCCTTCACTATCACTGAATCAAAATCCTGCAATATCATCTCTAATGGCATCATGGGTCTAACTACAGCACATGGACTGCACCAACCAGGTCAAAGCAGCCTGTTTGATTGGCACTCCATTCAACACCTTCAACTTGCTTCATATTACTTTTTGGTGAGCTGTGAATATTGTTGACAACCCTATATTTGTTGCCAATCCCTAATTATCTTTGAACTGAGTGACTGAGCTGAGTAGACCATTTCAGGGGCCAAAATGTGGAGCATACTGCTACAGTGAGTAGTTGAGGCAAATCTCACATGGATTTAAGGGGAAGCTTGGCATGTGTATGAGGGCGAAAAGAGTAGAAAGGTATGTTGATAGCTAAAAGGAGGTGGGTGAAGTCTGTATGGGAACATTGACCAACTGGTAGAACAGAGTTTGCCTATTTCTGTGCTGTGCACAGAACACAACTCCCCTTAACAGAACAAGTTTCTTTTTCAATTGCAAAAATCATATATTTTTCATAATGCCTGATTTTTACATTTGGACTTTATTGTCATATTTTTACAGATTGAAACTGGAACAAAGACCATGTGAATTGACTTTCTCATATAAATACACAATAGAGGTATTGTTAGTGGAGCTGTTCCCATGCAAAACACAGTTAGGCTGAATGATGAATTCAGTTTTACTCTCTTGAATAGTTAGACTCAGTAGAAACCCAGAATCTAACATTGGATTGAATAGCATTTTAATTCTCTCAAATCAGCTTTACAGTTCTATTCATAATATCTACCAGCCAAACAGTTTGTATTATTTTAAGATCAACGAAATAACTTTCTTTAAATTAGCCACTTCACTATCCAGTTTGTGTGTTGTTTTCCCCTTGGTAGTTCTTCAACGTGTTCGACCGTTCTCTCTCACTTCTGGCTTTCCGTTGCTTTCTGTGTCATGTTGAGAGTGATTACGTTTCATTATAAACAGTGTGAACTGACCTCAAAATATTTGAGAAAATGTCATTCTGGAAGATTTAAATGTAGTTAAACATGGGGTTGTCACACTGTCAAAATATTAATTCTGCCGAGAATTGCCAGAGATGTAGCAGCCGGGCAGAATCTCTGAACAATTGCTCATCACTGAGAGAAAAAGAAGGCATTGATTTCTCCCCTAACCACCTCAAGAGTTGTGAGGTGAGGAAGGTAGCTGACTCCTGGTTCCTCCTTGCTTGAGAAGGTGTTGGAACTTCAGCCAAGGAAGAGCAAAGTTGCTGAGATCCCGAGTGAGATAAGTAAAGAACACAATCATTTGGCCCCTCCAGCTTGCTCCACACTTCAATAAGGTAATGGTCGTAGTCTCAACTCCGCTCTCCTGCTTGACCTTGATAATCCTTGACCACTGTGGGGGTGATCAGATATCTTTCAAACTCAGCCTTGAATATATTTACTTAGCCACTCTCCATGGAAGAGAATCCACAGACGCATGATCTTTCTCAACACTGTCACAAATGGGTCACCAGCCAATTTTCAGTGTGTTCTTAATTTTGATCTCTCCCACTATGGAGAAATCTTTACAGTACCTACCTCAGGATCTTGTATGTTTCAATTAGATCACCTCATATCCTTCTAAATTCTGAATTGGCTCAATCTTTGCTCATAATGTAACTTCTTCATTCCTCAGCTCTGTGAAGTGAACCTTCTATGAGCAGCTAATAAAATGATATCCTTTCATTTAAGGAGTCTAAAAGTGTATCAGGTATTCCAGATGTGGTCTCTCCAGTGCCCTATACAGCTGCAGTAAAACCACTTACTTCAACATTCCTTTTCCTTTGAAATAAACAACAGCGTTCAGTTTGCCTTCCATACACTTGTGTACCTGTGCACCGATGTTTCTCACACTTTGAGGATATCGGGTGAGCTTTTCTCTGCCACAGAAAGAAATTGAGCTGAAATTTTAATGTTTTCTAGAAGGAGTTGGATATAATTATTAGGGCTAAAGGGCTCAAATAGTATGGGCTCACAGCAAGAACAAAGTGCTAAATTGGATGACTGCCCATGATCATATTGAAAGGTGGAGCATGTTTAAAGGGCTGAATGGCCTACTCTCGCTTCACTTTTGTTTCTAAATGTTTGTGACTCATGGTCGAGGGCACTCACGCCCTTCTGTACGTCATAATTCTGCATCCTCTCCATTTAAATAGTCTGCTGATTTTTTTGAATTTCCAGTCAAAATGGACAAGTTCACGTCTTCCCGCATTATACTCCACTTACTAAAGTTTTGCATACTCATTTAACATGTCTTTATCGCGTTTTCAATACGACATAAATGCCTGCAATCTACTTTCCTATCTACCTTGTGTCAGCAGGTGATTTAGCCACTATCCTTTCATCCAAGTCATTGATATAGAGTCATTGAGTTCTACAGCCTGGAGACAGGCCATTTGGCCCAAACTGGTACAATCCAACCAAATGTCCGTCCATGCTAACCCCATTTCCCTATACTTGGCCCATATCCATTTAGGTTGAATATAGTTGAGGATCTTTCACACAAGTCTGAGTTGAGCATCTGTGAATTGTTGCAAATTCTGTTGATAGAGACAGGGTGACTTTCACAACATAGTCCACTAAATAGTGAATGACTACATTGAAATACTCAGTGAAAATTAAATCTTAGATGTTTGCAACAGCAAAGTCTTCAATTGTGATTGACAAGGGAATTACCCAGGAGAAAGTGAGGACTGCAGATGCTGGAGATCACAGTCAAAGAATGTGGCGCTGGAAAAGCGCAGCTGGTCAGGCAGCATCCGAGGAGCAGGAGAATTGACGTTTTGAACATCAGCCCTTCATCAGGAATGTGGCTTTCGGCCAAGGGGGCTGAATGATAAATGGGAGGGGTGGTGGGGGGAAGGTAGCTGGGAACGTGATAGGTAGATGAAGGTGGGGCTGAAAGTGATAAGTCAGAGAGGAGGGTGGAGAAGATAGGCAGGAAGGAAGATGGACAGGTTCCAGAGGGCAATGCTGAGTTGGAAGGTTGGATCTGGGATAAGGTCGGGGGAGGGGAAATTGGAAAAGTGGTGAAATTCACATGGATCCCATGTGGTTGGAGGGTCCTATGGTAAACCAAATGCTTTTCATTTGGCCAGGCCTACATGAAGCGACTACGTGCAGTTGTGTTGCATTTTGAGTGCTGTGTCATTAACACCCAAGCTTTGATTTTGTTTAAAAAAAAGTCTCAATCCACAGCTGAAATACGTTTGAATAAGAGTCCAGTTCTGCTTATTGTATTGGCTGTTGTCAACCAACTCATGAAGCTGAATAACTTGATACGAGTACAGAGTACAAAATTGGAACAGATTAATCCAGTTTTAGCTTATCTCGATGTTCTGTTGTTCAATGTCTTTTCAGAAGATTAATGGAAAAAATGTGGAAATTAAATTCTAAATATAATCTATGAAATGTGAAAGCTAGTAATGAATGTATTTGCTAAAAGATAATCCAGTTCTTCAGCTTTCTGTCATTTAGAATTTCTTAAGCATCATTCTTACTGAATGATATCACCATTTTGAGAGGTTTTAAAAAAAAACAGCTTTTTGTCCAAACACAACTTTGGGTGCAGCATACAGTATAGTTTATTTAATATAATGGATCCACCCACAAATTAGGCTGGTGTATTTCTACAGCATTCCCTGCTTTGTGATTGAGATTAAGATGAAAACAGTACATGAAAAAAGGATGTTCACATTTCAGATTGCCAAACTGAATTGGATCTGTTTGGTTAGCGCTCTGGCCAGTGCGCTGTCTTTTTCTGTCTCTCGCTGTTAAAAATCCTGGCTTCAAACTAAGTGGAAGTTCATTGCAATTGACTTCATTCCTTTCCCTATAATTCCTTCACTACTGACACCCAAGTTTTATTCTTTCTTGCAAAACAAGGGAGGCTGTAAGCTGAGTCAGATGTCATTGTTTGGTTGTGGCGTTGGTATTCTCCTTACTGTGTTGGTATTCCCACATTCTGAAAATTACTTGATTTATTTGCTCTTTATTCTCCGCTCCCTGGCCACATCTGTGACATTTCCAGGCAGCCATTGTGAGCTCAATGTTTTTTTTCTTAGACCTATTGGCAATGGATAACTGGCAGAACAAGGCAGTTGCTAAGGAGACCAGTCAGTTGTCTAGCCCCTGCCTGGTAATCTGCCTTTGTATGTGGGGTTAGAGGATCCCTACCAGAATGCTGCCTCCTGTTGTGATGTGAGAGTGTGTACCAGCACATCACATTTATGTTTCCTCACAAAGTCCTCCCGCTTGAGTTCATGTCTCACAGAGGTGATGCATTCCTCTGCCCTCCCCAAACTTCTGAAAACAAGAGCTTGACTTGCTTTACGAAAGAGTTATCTCATTAATCCCATTCTTGCTGTCTTTTCTCTTTACCCTGAATCTCTTAAATATTTATCCATTTCCACTCCCGGCACTGTTTGAGGAAAGTCATTACCTATTCTGAAACCCTCCATATATGTATTTGAACAGAAGGCCGGGGGAATCATTTCTCCTGTTTAACTTGTCAAAAGCCCTGCATAGTGTTGGAGTACTCTGTCGAACATCCCCCTGCCTGCAGCATCTCTTTTTAATGTTTCACTGAGGAATGTGAAAATCCATCTTTCCATCTCTGACAGTGCTCATGAACACCTTGGATCTGCTTTGCTACACAACTGCCTCCATGTGACAGCTGGAACCAATTCAAAGAAGGAACCTTAACAGCACTCGCTTAGCAACCAGGGGCAACCTACACACTAGCAACCAGCCTCTGAAATCTGCATTTTCTTATTTATCTTCCCATACTAACTAACTTCCTTTCGAACTCTTTAAGTACTAACCCTCGAAAGGTAAGTAATAGATTATCTGGTTTCCAGATAATCCTAATGGATTTGATTGTATTTCAAGACCCAGTGAAGAGAGGAAGTTTAAATTGAATAAAGATTGGCTAAAAGGCATGAAATGCTACCTTTTTGCAGTAAAGCATACTGGTGGCTGTTCAGGGGAAGTGTTTGCAAACCACAGATTCTTGTACAGCTCAGTTTTCAATGTGGGAGTGAGTTTCCTTTTGCCTTAAAGAAGACCAAGCCTAATTGTGGATATTACCAAGAAGCATTTTATTTATACCTTTTTTACTCGGATTCCTTTGAAAACAAACTGGTTTAGTGTATTCGTATTTTAGGTGTTCATAATTCTCTAGTTGGTGGAATTTTGCTTTTAATTTATAAATATTGTAGAAGTGTAAATTCAAATAATGCACCTGCAAGTCTTTCTGCTCATGTAAATATTGACGTGTGTTAATGAGCTATGTAAAATCTTCCCGGTTCGAACCGGTTGCTTGACTTCCTGGTGTTTTGTGAGCCTTTCAAACACTGAATTTCCTTTTCAGCCGGCAACTGCTAGCTTGCAGTTGAAGTGTCAAAGAAAGGCTTTAATGTGCAAAGAACACAGTACCCAGTGAATGCCAGAGCCACTAGCACAAGCAGATGGGATGTTGGCTGTGTCTCGATTTGCATTGGGAAACAACTGCTTTAATTGAAACTAACCAGAGTGTGCAAACAATACTGAATGTGCACACAACTCTACACAAAAAAAATCTCAATAGAGTAACGCCCCTGTCTCTGTTCCTGGAATTCACTCCCCTGACCCCTCACCCTTGTCAATAAGTGAGGCTATGCAATATATGAGCTCCTTGTATCTCAGATACTGCACTATTATTCGTGAGCTGAGCCCAGGTAGTGAAAATTTATTATTGCCATCCTACAGTGGAAAAAAATTGTACATAAGACCATGTGAGGAGGGATTGGAAAAATGTTGGTTCAGGTTAGATGCCATATTGTCATATTGATTAAAGTAGAATTTTACCACTGAAGCAGACCACTTTGCCTTTCCTTTGACTGCATTAATGCTCTGTCTTCTCCCAACTCGATTTACCTCACTCGATCAACGTATTCTTCTATACTTTTCTCCTTCAGACTGGACAGCTTTACCTTAACTGTGTCTGTGGGGCTCCACATTCTAGTCATTCTCTGGGTGAAGAAGCTTCTCTTGATTTTCCGATTGGGTTTATTAATGACTATCTTTCACCTTGCACAAGTGGAAACTTCTATTTTTTACCACATCAAACTCCTTCATTTAGTTGATTGCAAATGAATTGTCTTTGTGCAGCTCCTGATTATGCAATATCTT
This sequence comes from Hemiscyllium ocellatum, assembly GCF_020745735.1. Lineage (NCBI taxonomy): Eukaryota > Metazoa > Chordata > Chondrichthyes > Orectolobiformes > Hemiscylliidae > Hemiscyllium > Hemiscyllium ocellatum. The sequence goes on from NC_083431.1 coordinate 50,461,594, forward strand.
AATGTTTCTTATCGTATGCAGGAACGCGGTGTGCTGCACGACTATTTTGTGGCCTTAACCACAGAAGATCACATCCAGCACTGTGTCATGCAGGTGAGAATCATTTGTATCTCTTGCAAAGTGATTTGTGAGTGTGAAAGGTTGCTGCCAAAATATTACCTAAATATTGCACAAGTCTGACTGAAGCATGTTACATAGGGGAGACAGGATGCCAACTCACAGAACATTTCAGGGACCATCTCTGGGACACATGCAGTAAACAACCCCACCACACTTTAACTCCCCCTCCCACTCTGCCAAGGCCATGCAAGTCCTGGGTTACCTCTACTGCCAAATCCAAGCCACCTGACGCCTGGAGGAGGAGCGCCTCATCTGACGCCTTGGGACTCTCCAACCACACGGCGTCAGCATCGACTTCAATAGGCCAAATTTAACCGCACCCCCCATCCCAGATCCAACCCGGTACCACCCTCTTGACCTGTCCTAACTGTCCATCTTTCTTCCCATCTATCTGCTCCACCGTCCCCTCTATACTGCCACCTTCTCCCCCACCTCCATCTACCTATCGCCTTCCCAGCTAACCCCCCCACCCCACCCAATCCCCAAATTTCTGATGACGGGCTTATGCCTGAAATGTTGACTCTCCTGCTCCTCGGATGCTGCCTGATCTGCTCTGCTTTTCCAGCACCAGACTTTTCAACTCTGATCTCCAGCATCTTCAGTCCTCGCTTTCTCCCTGTTATCTCTGAGGCTACTGTTTTTCCTGTAGTTAAAAGACCTTTCATTTAAAAATGCTTGCTCCAGTGGTTCATTGTTTTGTTGCCTCCCTGTCTGGTACCTATTTATGAATACTTAGTCTCCTGTCCGAGATCATGTGCTGAATAATTTCAGAGATCCGACTTTCAAGTCCACAGGGTCACAACTGCAACCTGATGCACTTGAGAGCAGGTGAATCTTGGTGACCATTGTATTTAAGAGCTGAGTTCATCCCAGTGGGGGGGTTGTTGACTTCTCAACAGGCTACAGAAGGGAAAAGTAAAGCTGATCTTTGTGCTAAATTATGGATTTACACAAAAAAGCAAGTATAAATCTCAAATGTTTTGTTGTCTAATTCAACTTATGGATATCAGTGTATGAAGCAGTGTTATTGCTATCACTGAATCACTGGAGTTGCCATGTACCAGAAACTGATCTGGATTCACAGTCTCTATATGAACAACTCCTGAGCTAGGACTGTCCAAAGCCTGTTTGCCATCTACACAGCACAGGCCAGGAGTACGATGGAATTCTCCCCCATTCAGCTTGATGATTGCAGCTCCACCAATAAAGAGGCTCAGCACCATCCAGGGCAAATTTAGTTTGCTTGATTAGCACCCCATTCACCACTTTTAACGTGGACTTCCTTCACTAACTATGTACAATGGCTGCAGTGTCTCCCACCAACAAACTGCACTGCAGTAGCTCTCCTTTAAAAGCGCTATGCAAGACCACAAACTCCCCCACTAAGTCAGCAGATGCACAGAAACACCCCTATCTGCAGGTGGCCCTCCTAGCTGCTCACCATTCTAGCCTGGTACTTTATTGCTGTTTCTTCACTCATTTGAGTTAAAAACCTGGAATTCCGTCCTTAATTGCACAAGTGTACCATACTGAATGCAGCTCCCCATCACCACCTCCAGGGTAATTAGGGCCAGGCCACAGATTCGGGCCCAGTCAGCAATGCCCACATCCCAGGAAGAGATAAAAGAAACTACGGCCGCAGGATTGCAGTGGTTCAAGAAGGCAGTTCGCTCCTGTTTTTTCAAGGGGTGTTAGGGATCAGCCTTGTCAACGATGTGCAGAACACAAGATATTTTTCACAATGTTCTGAAAGAATCGAATACTGTAATCATACGTTTCTTCTGTAGACTAAGAATGCTCTTGAAATGGGAAACCAAGCTATTCAGACTCATCATTTTCATAATTATATTGAGGGTATAAATCTATTTCTGTTCATTCTGGGAGTATTCATGATTCCTCTATTATTTTTTAATAAATCTCACACCTGGTTATAATCCAACAGGTTTATTTGCCTTATAAGGTTTTACAATCTTACACTTCACAACCACCTGATGTTGTGTGATTTTTAACTTTCTGCATCCCAATCCCACGCCGGCTCCTCCCCAACGGTCCCACACCGGCACCGCCCCACCTGTCCGACACTGGCGCCTCCCCACCCGTCCCACGCCGGCACCTCTCCACCCGTCCCGCACCGGCGCCTCCCCACCCGTCCCACATCCGCGCCTCCCCACCCGTCCCACACCGGCACCGCCCCACCTGTCCGACACTGGCGCCTCCCCACCCGTCCCGCGCCGGCGCCTCCCCACCCGTCCCACATCCGCGCCTCCCCACCCGTCCCGCACCGGCACCTCTCCACCCGTCCTGCATCGGCGCCTCCCCACCCATCCGACACTGGCGCCTCCCCACACGTCCCGTGCCGGCGCCTCCCCACCCGTCCCACGCCGGCGCCTCCCCACCCGTCCCACATCCGCGCCTCCCCACCCGTCCCGCGCCGGCGCCTCCCCACCCGTCCCGCGCCGGCGCCTCCCCACCCGTCCCACATCCGCGCCTCCCCACCCGTCCCGCGCCGGCGCCTCCCCACCCGTCCCGCGCCGGCGCCTCCCCACCCGTCCCACACTGGCGCCTCCCCACCCGTCCCACACTGGCGCCTCCCCACCCGTCCCACATCCGCGCCTCCCCACCCGTCCCGCACCGGCACCTCTCCACCCGTCCTGCATCGGCGCCTCCCCACCCATCCGACACTGGCGCCTCCCCACACGTCCCGTGCCGGCGCCTCCCCACCCGTCCGACACCGGCGCCTCCCCACCTGTCCCACATCCGCGCCTCCCCACCCGTCTGACGCCGGCGCCTCCCCACCCGTCCCGCATCCGCACCTCCCCACCCGTCTGACGCCGGCGCCTCCCCACCCGTCCCGCACCGGCGCCTCCCCACCCGTCCCGCACCGGCGCCTCCCCACCCGTCCCGCACTGGCGCCTCCCCACCCGTCCCACATTGACACCTCCCCACCCGTCCCACGCCGGCGCCTCCCCACCCGTCCAGCATCCGCGCCTCCCCACCCGTCCGACACCGGCGCCTCCCCACCTGTCCCACGTCCGCGCCTCCCCACCCGTCCCGCGCCGGCGCCTCCCCACCCGTCCCGCGCCGGCGCCTCCCCACCCGTCCCGCGCCGGCGCCTCCCCACCCGTCCCGCGCCGGCGCCTCCCCACCCGTCCCGCGCCGGCGCCTCCCCACCCGTCCCGCGCCGGCGCCTCCCCACCCGTCCCGCGCCGGCGCCTCCCCACCCGTCCCGCGCCGGCGCCTCCCCACCCGTCCCGCGCCGGCGCCTCCCCACCCGTCCCGCGCCGGCGCCTCCCCACCCGTCCCGCGCCGGCGCCTCCCCACCCGTCCCGCGCCGGCGCCTCCCCACCCGTCCCGCGCCGGCGCCTCCCCACCCGTCCCGCGCCGGCGCCTCCCCACCCGTCCCGCGCCGGCGCCTCCCCACCCGTCCCGCGCCGGCGCCTCCCCACCCGTCCCGCGCCGGCGCCTCCCCACCCGTCCCGCGCCGGCGCCTCCCCACCCGTCCCGCGCCGGCGCCTCCCCACCCGTCCGACACTGGCGCCTCCCCACCCGTCCTCTATTATTAAGCACCTGGCCTGCAGCAGCCTGGGAACTGAATGGGTTGGAAGAATAGACGTGTGTCTGTCCTCAGGCAGTGCTCTATCCTGTTGTTCCAGTAAGTTATCCCATTACGCAAAGTGCTGCACCTCCCTTCAATTTAAGCAGCTTGGCTTTGGGAACACAAACAAAAAAAAAACTCTGGTCTTGTATTTAGTCCGTGTTGCAGCTGATCCCTTATTTCAGTCTCATGTAAGATTCTAGGAGCACCTACAATCTCAAATTGTATCGTTAGAGAAAGTAACTTGGATTTGTAAAGCTCTCTGGGTCACCCCAAATGGTTCCATGGCCAGCTAAAGTATTTCTAAAACATGTGCAGGGAAACATTGGCATAATATTATCTATAAGGTCCTTCAAATAATCGTAGAATCCACAGCTGTGTAGCAAACATTGTGCTGTTGCTATGGCTGGGATTTAACAAAACAGCATCAAAAATTGAGGGAGTTTTCAGGAAGATTCGTGGATTCAGCATGGAGCTGAAAGAGGCAACTTGAATTGGTAATTGTACAGATACACATTTCATGAAGGAGAATAGTGAGGGTTGAGAGTAAACGCTCAATGACATTACCCTGAAGAACACGAGTGCATTATTTATTTGGACCCTGGGCTATCGCAAGGAAATGAAACCAACTTGTAATCAGTTTCAGGGTCTAGAGTATAAAAGTATAAAACTAAAAGGTTTAGTATAAAGTATAAAACTAAAAAAAGCAGTAAATTCATACAAGACTGAAATCTTTGTCACTAAACTTCAAGTAAAATGGTTGCCACTTATTGCCTATTTAAGGCCTTTAACCCACCTCCACTGTCATTATGGCCTGGGCAGTCACAGACAATCTGCATAAACTAACAGAGCTCTGGAGTTTTAGTTAGCCAAGCCTACAAAATACTAGTAGATTATACAAATATATTCAACTGAAAATGGCTAAGCAATAATTAAGAGCTGTATTAGGCCAGAATCTGCTCCGTCTTCTCTTTTCTCATATGTGTTACCTCCCTGTCAGCCAATGGCTCTGATTTAAAGTTGTCCTTGTTTTTGTTTTAGTCATCCTAATGTTTTGACCCATTTTGTAGCTTCTCTTTCCTTCCCTGTCTACCTACATGTGTTCAATCATGTATTCCAGCACTGGCATTCCATCACACAATCTAGCCACCTGTTATTCTCCTTCAAGATCAAAAGCATAACTTCTCAACAAACTTAGTTCCACCAAAGTTCCTCCAATCTTTAATATCTGTTTTTAAAATATGTTAATGGCACTATATAAATGGGATTGTTTTTATTCCCCTGGCATTTGTTAAAGTGCAGAATTGGACCATTTGCAATTCTTTCTGAAAAGTTATCAAAAGGAATTATTCACTATGAATGTGTTTTTTATGTCAAATATTTTTATTTGAAAAGCAAACCCTGATGTTATCAAGGTAATTGCCTTGGGAGGCTGACTGACATCTGGGAACTGCACACATTAATCCAAGGTGCTTCCTTGTTTAAAGTGGGTTTGTTCAATTTAATTTCCTCAAATAAGTAGCTCATTTATGGTGGCTGTTTAAACAGATATAAGAAAAATCAATGAATTGATCTGGCAGGATGGTAGAGCTGTACCTTTTAAAGCAGTTTCTCTCCAAGGGAGACAGTCTCTGACTTGATTTATATGAAGAGTGATGTTGATCTCTGATATAAAGACTATAGTTTTTAAACATTTCTTAGTGAGGTGCTTATTGCTTCTTCAGAGGTTACGTTTTAAGAGTACAGTGCTTGGAGTAATAGATATATTGAGCTCGGCCTTAAAACTAACATTATAAATTCATACCCAAAGTCAAAGGAGGTTTGGATTCAACATTAGAGTGGAATGTAATTGAAAATTTTTCTAAATTCTTTTAAAAGTACAGACAAAAAGCTACCAGATCTTGTTTGAGCTGAGCATGTGCTACTAGCTGCTTTTGCATATATGTAGTGTCATTCCCAATCAGGGGAACAGGTCTTCAAACACTTTCCAGCCGAATATGTGCTTGGAGTTGTACTGAATGGACTGCAGGCAACATGGCCGCTGATTGTCAGCCCCGAGAAATAACAATGCCAAAATGAATGGTTTGAGCTTTGGTCATAGTGCTAACTTCTGGAGCGTGGGTTTGGGTGGGCTCCTTGCTGAGATGTTTGTATAATCGACTGCCATGGGTGAGGTGCCCGAAGGTTGGAGGTTGGCAGCTGTATTGCCATTATTTAAGAAAGGCTATAAGGAACATTAGGGTTGCAGGTGCTTAGTTCCTTGAAAATAGGTAGGCAGTTTGGTGGAGGAGGAGGAGTTTGGCACACTTGCCTTCATTGGTCAGTAAAAGGTAGTTGGGATGTCATGTTGTGGCTGTCCAGGACGTTGGTTGGGACAGTGTTGGAGTACTGCGTTCAATTCTGGTCTCCGTCCGATAGGAAGGATGTTATTAAGCTTGAGAGGATTCAGAAAAGATTAACAAAGATATTGCTGGCACTGGTGGGTTTGAGCTATAGGGAGAGGCTGGGGCTATTTTCCCTGGAGTGTCAGAGGCTGAGGGGTGACCTTCTAGAGGTTTATAAAATCATGAGGGGCATAGATAGGGTAAATAGACAAGGTCTTTTTCCCAGTCTAGGGGAATCCAAAACTAGAAGGCACATTTGAAGTGAGAGGGAAAAGACTTAAAAGGAATGTGAAGGGCAACTTTATCTCACAGAGGGTGGTGCGTGTATGAATGGGCATCTGGATGGGTATGTGAATAAGAAGGGTTTAGAGGGATATGGGCCAAATGCTGGCAAATGGGACTAGATCAGTTTAGAATATGTGGTTGATGCAGTTGAGTTGGAGTTGAAGGGCTGTGGAACTCTGACTGCAAAGTTGATGGTGTTCCTAATGAAGATATTCCATTCTTTTTCAGGGACTGAAGAATATTGCTGCCATCAGTCTTGCGATTAACCATCAGAATAAGGCTACCAGGTTTTTGAATGATCAGCCAACATCACAAACCAAGCCCGCTTAATGAAGTTTACAGCATCTTCAGAGTACGGAGTGTCAGCGGGCTCAGACAAGCAGGCACCTTAGAGTTACACCAAGCAGCAACTGACTGTTCGGATGTACTCAAATGCGCACTTTCTGAAGTGGGACCTGCTTGTTCTCCTTCCCTGTTTCTCTCCCTCCTCTTCCATGCACTGTGATGGGGCCCCCTACCCCCCACCTTCTCCCCCCCCCCCCCCCCCCCCCCCCACCCCCCCCCCCCCCCCCCCACCTTCTCTCTCTCCCCCCCCCCCCCACCTCCCCCCCCCCCCCCCCCCCCCCCCCCCCCCCACCTTCTCCCCCCCCCCCCCCCCCCCCCCCTCCCCCCCCCACCTTCTCTCCCCCCCCCCCACTCTCCATGAATGCTCCCAGGGTTCCACATTGACAGAAATTCAGACTTCCTTCCTCATCCCTGATGGTGGATTAAGACCCCTGTCCGTTGACTAGCAGCTTCTGTTGCAAGTGCTTTCCACCAAGTTGCTTTTTTAACCTGTGTTCAACATCTGACTGTAACTGGGGACAAAATAAAGATAAATTTAACTTGGCCGCTCCCACCCTTAGAACTACTAATAGATTATCTGGAATTGAAATTCATGTGGAATTGATCATTTATATTTGGCACTGAAGTTATGGATTTTGCTGCTGGTTGGTTGAATTTTACTGTGCAGGGAGGTTAACGAACCTTTTAAAGAAGGTAATCTCCTATTTTCACATGTACCAAAGTAGGAATTTTTGTCAGCTGGCAGGTGCTCACTCAGTTCATCATTTAAGTGTCTTGCTGGGATTGACCGCAGGTTGGAAAGGTCTTGGAATCACCTAATCATCAGGCAGTACAACATTTGACCAAGTCTTCAAGTTCCCAGGTGTCCTAACCATTCCCCCTCTCAGCCCCACAGAACTGTAAAAACCCTGTAACTCAACAATACTGGCTTGACATCTGTTGAGTCTGTCATAGAGGATGTGTAATTTTCATTTAATTATTACAGCTTTTTTTTTTATTTAAGTTAGTTTAGCTTCCTGTGCCATTTCTAACTTTGTATTCCTTTCTAAAGCAGAGCTTTCTCTTTTGCTTCCATCTCCTTCCCCCTCGGAGTCCCCCCCTCGCCCACCAATTCCAATGCTGCATAGAATTCTGAATGTATAATGCTGTTGATATTATGTGATGCGGGTACCAATTATGCAGTTGAAAATAATGGATAAGTTTAAAATATTCACTCAGTTGTAATATTTGCTGAGCTGTTTTAAATAATATGCCAACTTGGTAATGTTCAATAAAATAGAAATGAACAAATGTGCAATTTGTTTCTTTTAACATGAAAGTTGGAAATTTGAAGACCACTTGAATCGTTAAATAACACAATGTGTCAAAGGAGGCATGAGTTAATGCAAATTTTGCAAGAACCTGCTGGAATTGAGGGGAAGACAAAAGGATAGAAAAGGGAAGTGAGTGTCCTTGGTTAATGAATATATTGCTAATAAAACACACAAAGTGTTTAAGTTAAAGTCAAAATCTTTTGAAAAGAGGATGATGAATCACTAACATGGAAACTTGGCTTTCAACAACCCAAGAACAAGTAGCAAATACTTAAGTTGTGAAGTGTAGGATGATGACCACTTTGCATATCTGCATGGGAAATACGTTGAGAGGTTAAAAAGGGAAACTCTTTGAGGTTAAAATTTCTGATTCTTCGATTGCCAGGATTATCTCCCATTGAATATCGTTATTGAGACAACCACAGTGAACTCCTTTGCCCTATTAAATCAATCACGACAGACCCATTGGTCAGAATCTACTCTCCAATCTGGAGAATATCTGAACTAAAGCAGCATTTGCTCTGAGTGTTAACGAACTCTCCCAATGTTCTGTTGTGGGAAGGACTAGCCCATCAATAAGACTTTTGTTTTTCTCTTGTGCTTTCTAATGTTGACACTGAGAGCCATTCCACATGAGGAGGAAAGTGAGGGTCTAATGTTTTTGGTATCAGGATAGATTTTTCAACCTAGCAGTGGGTAGGTGTAATATTTATCTGTAATTGTGGGTATTTTTTCAGAAGAAAAACCAGTCTGTTTCTGCAGAACAATACCTCAAAATACTAGACCAGTTTGTGGTCTGTGAAGTTGTTATTGGCTTTTCAAACTTTAGGTTTTAAACTTAGGTTTAAGGTCCAGTGGCTGATTAGTGAAAAATAGACAATGCAAATTGTAACATTTATTCAGAGTGCTCTCACTGGAGTTAAAAGCAGTGATACTCCTAAAGTGACAGTGGCAATGATGCCCAATGGAGTTAACACTTCATTTTCCAAATCCTCCAATCTCATGGCATCAATGTGGATTTTACCAGTTTCTCATTTCCCCTCCCTCCACCTTACCCTAGTTCCAACCTTCCAGCTCAGCAAAATCCTCATGAGCTGTCCCATCCCTCCATCTTCCTTCCCACCTATCTGCACCACCCTCCCCTCTTACCTATCACCTTTACCCCTTCCTCCATCCACCTATTGGACTCTCAGCCACCTTCGCCCCCAAGCCCCACCCCCCTCCCATTTATCTCTCCACACTTGAGGTCCCCAGCCTCATCCCTGATGTGAAGGGCTTTTGCCCAAATTGTCAATTCTCCTGCTGTTTGGATGCTGCCTGACCTGCTGTGCTTTTCCAGCACCACACTCTTCACTGTAATCTCCAGCATCTGCAGTCCTCACTTTCGCCTTCTCCAAGAAATTGCCTGATTCAGATCATTTTTTGAGACTTAATGTAATTACAAATGGGTCTGCAATATTTGTCTTAAAGAGTCTCGGGCACTGAAAGCAATGTGTAAGACATTCGTTGGAAAGTAGGAGTGAGGAGAATGGGGCATTGAGAGAGGCGTGCTAGTGAAAAGAGGGAAATAGCAATAATGGATAACAGAAACCTAGGAAGTGGAACAGGATGGAGGGTGGGTAAGTCGAGGCATGAGAGCTGCGAGGTAGCAGACCCAGATCAACCTTAAATCCCATCACAGATCAACAAAGTCTTGAGCATAGCCTCAGCACTAGAGCTTGCCGGTTGGAACCAGCCAGTGCTGCAGTTGTTGGTATGTGCTGGAGAAAGCATGAGCCATCCGCGAAAGCCAGATAACAGGCAATGAGGTCAGCTAAACAAACAGTAAGAGCCGTAAGGACAGGGTCAGTCATAGGCCACAAAACCAGCAGATGTGCAGGGAGTTTATGGCATGGTGATAATGTCACTCGATTAGTAATCCAGCAGTTGCTCATGTTTGGGGTATACGGGTTCAAATCCCGCCAACAACAATTTGAATTCACCTAAAAAGAAAATTCAGAATAAAAAGGTTCTCTACTTTGAAATGTTATAAAAACTCTCCTGGTTCACTAATGCTCTTTAGTGAAGGAAACCTGCCAACCTTCTCCGATCTGCTCCATATGTGACTCCCAGAACTTGGCAATATGGTTGACTTTGAAATGGCCCAGCTAGAGACACCCAGATCTCATCAACAAAGACAAAACAAACCTGGCCTATTACAGTACTTTATAGATCAATAATGCTCGGTCATTGTTTCTGGTGAGGAGATCATTTGAGTCTTTTTGAGGTCTTGGCTCCAGAAAGTGGTGTGAAACACGTTTGATTCTAGTCATCGTGATCTTTAAATGGAGGTTTTACAGAGCTCCATCTCCAATAAGGTTATTAACAGGGATCACTAAATGAGGAATGAAATTGTCCGAAACTAACTACTCATCGATCTAACAATTGGACAAGATTGTAAAGCAATTTAACTTCACCTAAACACAGTCCCCAATGTGACAGACCACAATTCAGTGCCATGATGTACTCACTTGTTTGAGTAATGACACTTATTTTTGGAATGTGTTAATCGTATCTAGTTAGAGATGCAAATTACTCTTGATCCCAAAGTAAAAGTCAATCATTATCCTTGAGCCTCAATTTTGAAACCATCTATCAGTGTCCCTGGATCTGGGCAGTTTTTAATGTGTCTAAAATTAGGTGCCTCTGCTTACTTAGACCTTGTTTCCCCGGGGATATGTTGGTATAACAGTTGAATATCAAATAATAGACGATATTAAGTTAAACTGCAACACAAGAAATCTTTGAAATTGAAAGTGGAATCCAGTGGGCATCAGGAGCAAACAGAGGTTGTAACCATTCTACCTTCTGAATGTAGTTTTAAATAAATACAAATAAGCAAAATCTAATGTCTGAGCCATCTGTGGATGTGGTGTTTGCCTCTGTTCAATGTGACAATTGTAAAAAACACAGTTTCATCTGTAGTTCTATGATTTGTAGAATATTCGCAGTTGATTTTGGAGAGAGGCTGTCCATTTCTCCCACTCAGTGCCCACGATGGCCATTCAGATGAGATGCAGCTTTATCTAGTTGGCTGTAGCTGCATTATTTTCCTGTCTGTTGTGTTGCTTCAAAACCTTATGCTCTTTCCATGCGTGGGTGTTGTAGTATAATTGGTTTGAAAACTAACCATGTAAAATAAAGCAAAAGATGCCAAGGAAAATGGTCATTTTTGTCGATTATAATAATTGCTCGAAGTTGTTTTGTTTCTCTCATCTCTTGTCCACTTGCCAAAGGGCAACTGGGAACGGACAATAAATGCTGGCCCAACCAGCTACACCCACTTCCAATGAGTCAATAAATAAATCAATGTTACATTTTGTCTTCATATTCCCCCAAATCCAACCGTCCATGTACGGCCATGATATGAAATGATTGGTCTAGATATCAGTCAGTTGGAGTTGGTATGTTTTGGAGCACTCTGGAGATCAATGGGTTCTGGGACATGACTGGAACTCTCCGAGCCTATCCCCTGAAGATCTGTTAATGATCAACTCTGAGCTGAAAATGTGTTGCTGGAAAAGCGCAGCAGGTCAGGCAGCATCCAAGGAGCAGGAGAATCGACGTTTCGGGCATGAGCCCTTCTTCAGGAATCCTGAAACGTCGACTCTCCTGCTCCTTGGATGCTGCCTGACCTGCTGCGCTTTTCCAACAACATGTTTTCTGCTCTGATCTCCAGCCCTCACTTTCTCCTCAATGATCAGTTCTGACCAAGCTCTCCTTCGTGACAGTTTATCTCTAACCCGAGAAGATCAGGATTTCCTTCATAGAAGCCCTACAGTACAAAAGCAGGCCACTCGGCCCATCGAGTCCAGAACAACCTTCCCATTCCCCCTACATTTCCCAATGCTAACATATACATCCCCGGACAATTTAGAATGGCCAAGCCATCTAACCTGCAGGAGGAAACCAGTGTACCCAGAGGAGAACGTGCAAACTCCACACAGAGAGTCGCCCGAGACTGGACCTGGTGCTGTGAAGTAGCAGTGCCAACCACTGAACTAGCATGCCTCACCTTGGTCACACGATGAACCAAGAACCATCAAGCTCTGAAGCAGCCTGCAGAACAATGGCCTAACCTGTTATTCCAGTTGCCAGTGCCGGGATGTGTTTGTTGATCTAAGTCAAGTTTCTAGAGTAGAAGGCTTCCTGAAATAAGGGGTAATTATCTTTGGGAGGGATAGCAGAGGAACATTAACAATAGATTACTTATTTTCAAGGATGAAACCTTTGTGCTAATTCATTCATGGAATGCGGAAATTGCTGGCTGGACTGGCTTTCATTTTCCATCCTTAATTCCCCAGAAGGCGTCTGTTATAGCCCCGACTGGGTAGGGACAATAAATTACTTTCTGTCAGTGAACTGGATGGTGTTTTCCCCCAACAATTAGATTTCTAATTACAGACTTATTGACTTTCAAGTACACCAATTGTTATTGGTCATAGCAAAGGATTTGAATCTAGATTAGAGTGGTGCTGGAAAAGCACAGCAGGTCAGGCAGCATCTGAAGAGTAGGAAAATCAACATAAACATCAAATTTCCTGCTGCTCGGATGCTGCCTGACCTGCTGCGCTTTTCCAGCACCACTCTAATCTAGACTCTGATCTCCAGCATCTGCAGCCCTCACTTTTGCAAAGGATTTGAAACCACTTCCCCAAAACATCGAGTCATCGAGATGTACAGCATGGATCAGACCCTTCGGTCCAACCCGTCCATGCCGACCAGATATCCCAACCCAATCCAGTCCCACCTGCCAGCACCCGGCCCATAGCCCTCCAAACCCTTCCTATTCATATACCCATCCAGATGCCTCTTAAATGTTGCAATTGTGCCAGCCTCCACCACTTCCTCTGGCAGCTCATTCCATACAAGCACCACCCTCTGCATGAAAAGGTTGCCCCTTAGGTCTCTTTTATATCTTTCCCCTCTCACCCTAAACCTATGCCCTCTAGTTCTGGACTCCCCGACCCCAGGGAAAAGACTTTGTCTATTTATCCTATCCATGCCCCTCATAATTTTGTAAACCTCTATAAGGTCACCCCTCAGCCTCCGATGCTCGAGGGAAAACAAACATTACCCAGGTCGCTGGATTAATAATCTAGTGATAATCCCACCATCAACTCCTCTCTCCTGGCTGAGGAACCCAGTGAGAATCTCCACAGGCGAAAGAATCTTTTGGTGAATTTGAAAATGCAGTTTTGAAACGTGTCACTGGCTTGTGTAAGGATCTCAATTACCTTACAGTGTAGAATTTCTCTCAGCAGATACAGAGTAAACAAAGAATTGGAATGCAGAGCTGACAATGAGAATTGTAGATGGGTTATCTGATTCAGGACATAAATGCCATTGCTTAATATTGTCCCACCCAAATACAGTTGGAATTTTATCCTGTGAGTATTCAACAGACTTGCTGTTCAAAACCGAACACTAAAGTAAATACCACAATCTCCTGGGTTTGCTTATTAGGCCCCACCCAGATTATCAACCAGAATTTTTTGGTGACAGGGAGTTAGAACATTCCTTAACCTTATTGTTTATGACTAATTAATGATCCTTTGACAACTAGATCAATAAAACATTTTTGCAGATGGAATTCCTGCTCACAAAATATCATTGGCCGAAATGGACACTTTCTGGTTTTAATGTTCTCTTTCTCTTTAGTTACAGAAGCAGTAGCTAAAGTCATTTCTTCTGTGCTCTGAAATTTGACCTGTGTGGGAGATATCCAGCAAATAGTTCTCTCTCATCCTGTAAAGGAGCTGCTAGGATTCCATTCCATCTCACGTCACTTTGCAACACCAACACCTTGTGTAACAGGACAAACTTCAACATGTTGAGCAGGAGACTACGTGTCACTTTGAGCACAAACGAAAAATGCAGGAGAGAATCAGGTCAGGCAGCATCTGTGAAAAGAAAAGACAGGTCAATTTTTCAAGCTAATGACCTTTCCTCCGAACTGTTCTGTTTTTCACCTTCAACTTCTCTTGTTTGAGGTGAAATGTCTTCACCCAGGGATTGGGAAGTCTGTGGAATTCTCTGCCACTTAAAGTGGTTGACGCCACAACATTGTATGTTTTCCAGAAGGACTGGAGATATCATTCTTAGGGCTAAAGGGATCAAAAACATAGGGAGGCAGTGGGAACAGGGGACTGAATGGGATGATTGGCCATGATCATATTCGAATGGTGGAGTAAACACAAAGGGCTGAATGGCCTCCTCCTGTACCTATTTTTCTTTGCTTCTATACCACTAGTTAGCTCAGTTGGCTGGATGGCTGGTTTGTGATGCAGAGTGACACCAATAGCATGGGTTCAATTGCCACACTGGCTGCGGTTACCATGAAAGACTGTTCCCCAACCTCTCCCCTCATCTGATGTGTGATGCCCCTCAGGTTAAACCCCACCAGTTGTCCCTCTCTAATGAGAGAGAGCACCGTGGTGGGACAATGGCAACTTTACCCTTATTCCCTTAGATCAAGGCTGATCTGCATTTCAACCCCATTTCCCTGTCTTTGATCCATAACACCAACAAAAAGATCTATCCATCTTGGTTTTGAAAGTTGCAGGTGACAGCCAGTGTTCACTTGCCTGTTTCACGCACACCTCTTTCTCCCTTCAGGCCCATGTCGAAGGATGAGCTGGCTGAACCAAACTACATTTTGGTCACTCTGTCTGTAACCAACAGGGTTTGGAATGGGACTGTCCCTAGATTTTCTGGGTGCGACAGGCTGAACACACAACCAACAACCTCCAACATCCGGTTGGTGATGGGAGAGAGGTTCAGCTCCCCACTGCCCGTGGTCTGTCTGATTCTAACCTGAATTTTAAGACCTCAGAATCACACAGGCCTCACGGTGCAGACAGAGGCCATTTGGCTCATCATGCCTCCAGACAAACATGGCGCCAATCTCCTGTCTTTTCCCTCACACCCTTGCACACTATTTCTACCCAAAAAACCATGCAATATCCTCTTGAACTCGCCTACTCTCCAGACAGTGCATTCCATACCCTAACTACTCACTGCGTGAAAACTGACTTAAAACCTATGCCAACTCATCCTTGTTCCTTCTATCAATGGGAGCAGTTTCTCCCTATCCACTCTATCCCGCCCACCATGATTTTGAAAAACCCAATCAAATCCCCTCTAACCCTTCTCTCCAAGGACAACATTCCGAATGAAGCTTCTTATTCCTGGAATCATCCTCTTCTGCACTCTCTCCAATACATTTACATCCTTCCTACAAGATGGTTTCCATGACGATACATCCTACTCCAGCTGAAGTCTAACAAGTATCTTCTACAAGTTCAGTATCACCCCCTTCTTCTTGTCCTCTCTCCCTATTAATAAAGCTGAGAACACTGTATGCTTTATTAACAGCTCTCTCTACTTGACACACTGCCTTCACTGACCTGTGCACATATACACCCAGGTCTCTCCGCTCCCCCACGTCCATGTCCTTCCAACCAATGTGCATCAATTCACTCTTCTCAGAATTCAACCTCACCTGCCATCCAGCCGCCCAATCCCCCAACTTGTCAATGTCCTTTTGGAATTCCCCACGTCTTTCTCCACAGATTACAGTTCTTCCAAGTTGCATGACATCTACAAACTTTGAAATTCTTTCCCACACACCCAGAAACAGATCATTAACATAAATCAGGAAAAGCAAGGGTTCCAATACTGACTCCTGGGAAATTCCATTCCTAACCTTGCTCCTGCCTGAAAATGTCCATTCCCCACGGAACTGTCGATATTCCCCATGGCCCACTGTCACAGGGCACTTTGATTTCTGTATACTTCCATTCTCTTAAACTCCATGCTGGGACCTATCAAACCTTTGTAATTAGATTACATACAGTGTGGAAACAGGCCCTTCGGCCCAACCAGTCCACACCGACCCACAACCCACCCAGTCCCCTAAATTTACCCCTTTACCTAACACTTAGCATGGCCAATTCACCTGACCTGCACATCTTTGGACTGTGGGAGGAAACCGGAGCACCCGGAGGAAACCCACGCAGACACGGGGAGAATGTGCAAACTCCACACAGTCAGTCGCCTGAGGTGGGAATTGAACCCGGGTCTCTGGCGCTGTGAGGCAGCAGGGCTAACCACTGTGCCACCGTGCCGCCCACAAAATTCAAGATTTCAACCGGGTCATTCCTCGTATCTTAGACAGTAGACAATAGGTGCAGGAGTAGGCCATTCTGCACTTCGAGCCTGCACCATTATGACACTCTGTACTTGACAGAGTGTGATCTAGGCATCATTACACTGTTATTGACAGAAGCTATCTGTAGAGATGGGATAGTGATCAGTGCAGATTGGGGACAGATTGTAGCAAGGATTCCTCAGCACAAACAGAATATAATGTTTGTAAAAATGAAATAAACAGGATAGCGAGTTCCAATCCACCAAGCTGAAATGTGCTCGTGTTTTGATGCACAAGTTATACCTGCCACATGCTGATTGTGAAGGTGGAATGAACACGTTTTGTGAGGGTCTGGTTGAAACGAAGCAGTAACAAGACAACAATATCTGGTGAAAGAGTCCACTCCTGCTGCGCAGCCATCGAAAGCAGGAGGGATGTTTCAAATCAGGAGCGAGTCTGGCTGTGTGCTGGGGAGGGGGTGAGTGGATACGGTTACATTAGCTGCTCTGATAGCTGGGTGAGTAACTGAACTGTGATACTGACTAATCAGGATCAAGGAGGGTCTCCTCCTCCTCCATGAATTATTCTCACAGGGACTGCTTTTTCTTGTTTTCACTCACATTTGTTTGAACATAGCCATTATGTCTCGATGAATGACATCTCCTCCCACGCCTATACAGTTGACTTCATTCTACCTCTTGGCTATATATTCAGCCTGTCCTGCATGCTATTACTGGCTCAGGATGACGTGTGACCCTTACTCTCCGCTGTTGACCTCGGGGATATTTGTACAAAGATCAGGAGGATTAGGAAAAGTTCAAATCCACATCTTCAGATCAGCCCATCATCTCCTGTGTGACAGGGTCAGCTCTCTGCTTAAATGGGCCCAGCCGTGATCACACCCAAACCTGTTCTCCACGTCCACCCCCTACCAAAGGCAGGCAGCAGAACAATCTGTTCCTCAAATGTCTTTCTTATTCTTCGATTCATGCAATTCTGCAAACTTATCTCGCACAATTGACATGGTGGCTCAGTGGTTAGCACTGCTGCCTCACAGCACCAGGCACTGGGGTTCGATTCCAACCTTGGGTGATTGCCTGTGAGGTGTTTGCATGTTCTCCCCCTGTCTGTATGGGTGTTCTCTCGGTGCTCAGCTTCCCTCCCACAGTCGAAAGAGTGCAGGTTAGGTGGATTGGTCGTGTTAAATTGTCCCTGGTGTCGAGGGATGTATAGGTAAAATGGGAAACTGCAGGATTACAGGGATGGGGGAGGGGGGGGAGCTTTGAGTGGGTTGCTCTTCAGAGGGTCATTGTGGACTTGATGCACCAAATGACCTACTTCCATGCTGTAGGGATTATAACAAACGTATCCTAGACTAGATAGGTGCTAGGGGGAAGGGTACAGTCAGGACAGTGCAATAGATACCACAATAAGAATCAGCCATAATTATACCAAATGACAGCACCAGGCTGTTGGGGCTGTATGGCATACTGCTCCTCCTGTGCCCTCTGTGCCAGTGGGTACTGAGATTCTAATCAACCTTCTTCCACTTTGCTCTGTGCGTACTTCCCTGCGTTGTGCCTTTTCATCTGATCGCCCTTATGTTCCCTTCCCTCCCTCTCTGGTTACCCACGTGAGGGGTGCTCTGTAAATACGCATTGACACCTAATCTTTGGATGTTACAACAAATTAATGTGCCAGCTGGTCCATCAACGCTGCATTTTCACCATGTGGTCTTCATTTCACCCTCCCATCAGCTCTCCCCCTCCCCTCCCCTCCCCTCCCCTCCCACATATGGCCCATCTTTCTGCTTCAAGAACCTCTGATTTAAATCGATAGACACTGGGCAGGCAGCCAGGAGTGTGTACCCCTCACACACACTAACACTCAGTGTACCTCAAATCTCAAGAGCAGCCATCTTTCTTTATTCACTCATGGGAAGCAGGTGTCTCTGACTGTGCCAGCATCTATTACCCATCTCTAACTGCCTGGAGTCACATGGAGTTTAAGCCAGGGAAGGATGACAGTTGCCTTCCCTAAAGGGCATTTATGACCCAGATGGTTTCATGGTCCTTAATTCTGTATTCTTTCTTCAATTCAAGTTCCACCATCTGTCATGGCGGGATCTGAGCCCGCCTCCCAAGAACGTTAGCTGAGGTTCTGGATAACTAGTCTTGCCATTGCTTTCCCCTTTTGAAGCCAAACCAGAGACCAGCAGCTCAACAGTGCCACAAAGAGGAAGGATTGAGGCCAGTGGAGGGAGGCGTGGTGGAGGGGAAGGCCATGCAGGGAGACCTTACCAGCCTCCTCACTTGGCTACTGTTGGGAGGTCACCTCCATTCACCTTCCAGCCTCCTTGATACACTGCTACAGAAATGCCTCAGCCCTGACCATTGGCTCTTTACCTATCGGGATTCATTGCCAACTCCAGGGGGCAGCAGCCTGATTATTCATGATCTCAGCATCAGAGAGCCAATGACTCCTGCACATTTACTAACCATTCCCTGTCTTCTGGGAAATGGTGAAATTCAGTCCGTGCAATCATTAAGGAACACAGACCATTTGGCCCATTCATTACATGCCAGCTCTCCATAGAGCTGTCCAGTCAAGTTTCATTTCTTTACTCCATTTTATAGACTTGGAAGTTTATTTATCTCAACTTTTTTTAAATGAATCTTTTAATCTCTATTAATAAGAGAGAAAAACACAGCAATATTGTGGGAGCACTGACCTTTCAAGTGACATCTCATCCAAAGTTGGTTTGCTGTCATCGTTCCCTTTTCGTCAACATTCTAAATTTTACAACTTTGCACACGCCCCTTCATCAGATAGACTGCAGCACACCGTCATCACAGAACAATTAGGGTGAAGCAATAAGTCAGAGCAAAATACTGTCACGCTGGAGATCTGAAATAAACACAGACAATACTGGAGAAAGCAGGCCTGACAGTATCTGTGGGGGCGGGGGGGGTGGAGAGAGAGAGAGAGAGAGAGAGAGAGAGAGAGAGGTAACATTACTAATGTTACCATCACTCTTCTTTCGAATGTTACCTTATCAGTTCACATCCCAAGTCCTGGTTGAAAGAGAATATGAATTTATGCAGTCTGTTCCAGTGAATATTATTATCTTTCTGTGTGGGGGAGTAATATTGAGAGACAAAGCCTGTCCAAGATTCAGCCATTAAGAGATGTGAAACTTTCCTGCAGAATGTTTACCACCTTTCCTGTAGCATAGATTCAGACAAGATTTACAAGGATGTTGCCAGGGTTGGAGGGTTTGAGCTACAGGGAGAGGCTAAACAGGCTGGGAGTTTTCCCTGGAACATCAGAGGCTGAGGGGTGACTTATAGAGGTTTACAAAATCATAAGGGGCATGGATAGGGGCAAGGAGTCCAAAACTAGAAGACATTGATTTAAGGTGAGAGGGGAAAGATTTAAAAGGGACCTAAGGGGCAACTTTTTCACACAGAGGGTGGTGTGTGTGTATGGAATGAGCTGCCAGAGGAAATGGTGGAGGCTGGAACTATTACAGCATTTAAAAGGCAGTTGGGTGAATAAGAAGTGTTTAGAGAG
Organism: Hemiscyllium ocellatum; assembly: GCF_020745735.1. NCBI lineage: Eukaryota > Metazoa > Chordata > Chondrichthyes > Orectolobiformes > Hemiscylliidae > Hemiscyllium > Hemiscyllium ocellatum. The sequence continues at coordinate 50,481,400 of NC_083431.1, forward strand.
AAATGGGTCAAATGCTAGCAAATGTAAGCAGATTAATTGAGGATCTCTGGTCGACATGGATGAGTTGGACTGAAGGGTCTGTTTCCATGCTGTACATCTCTATGACTCTATGTACACTGTGGGTGCACGGAGGGCTGAGTGCATTTGTAACTCCTTCCTGAACCAAATCACCTTTAACCTCACACTGTCTAAGCTTTGGGTACCCAAGCATGGTCAGCAATGATCTTTTGAGCAGTAGTACAGGCTAGAAGGGCTGAATGGTCTAATCCTTTTTTCAATGTTTCTACAACCAACATCAAACTACGCTCTGGATTCAATATTATCCACATGAATTGAGAGCAATAAACTGGCAATGTTTTCTTAAATTCTGATCATATTCAAGATTCGAGGATCCTGCTGTGCTCCCTCGCAGCTTGGTGATGGTATCCAGGTTGGATGGTGATAAAAGATGATTCTGTGGAGACGCTGCTTTGAAAACGGTCCTGGATTTTGTTTTGTACAAACATGAGCCTTGTACCTGGTTCCTTGACACTCACAGTATGCGTGGCACTCTAATGCTCTGCCTGTTTGTCACAGTCTGACAGCAAGGGCAAGGCACAGAACGTACAACGCCACTCCCATTCACCAGATGCATCCTATGGAGATTCTGGGATAATACTGCAGATACCAAAAACCCAGCATTTCTGTCAATCCCTCCACTATAGATAAAGAGGCAAAAAGTATTTCTGAAACAAGAAACATCTCAATAAGATGTGAGTCCATGTTCTCAATAATTACCATTAAATGTCCTTTTGCAGAGAATTGCATTAATTTTCTTACAGCATTATTTTTCTTTAAAAATGTGTCAGGTGTAGTTTGTGTCAGAGGCACGCTTGCAGGAGATTTTGAGCCCTGTATTGCGAGGGTGTTGGATTATTATTCATGCTAATGCTACATTCAGGCAGTAAGATAACCTCAGTGTTTTTGTGCTCTCAAGCACACATGAGCTGAATTTAACTCCCTCGCAGTGTTTAATTCAGCTCATCAGAGCAGCACCAAAGAAGACATCCAACTGACATACAAAATGTTGAGCTAAATCTGATAGTTAATGGCTACTGCTATGTGTTTTAATTTGCAATGAATCCAGATGACGAGACTGAATTAAAGAGATGATCTACTCATTATCATGTCTCTCTTACTCATTGGTAGAATGTGCAGTCGGTGTGCATTAATCACAAACAATGCTGGAGTTATGCAGTATAAAGGCTTCCAGGCCCTGGAGCAACCGTGCAATGATGTCACAGAGCTACACATCATTGGGTATAAATAGCACAGTGCGGGTGACGCTAAATCAGTATATTACACTCTAGAACACAACACAAACACAAACATACAAAGAAGACAAGACTGGCCCATACCTAATGTGATGAAGACCTGGTATATCTGTGATTATTGTGTGCAGCAGTATATGGGATGAAAATCTAATCATATCATGTTAAACAGTTTCTAACAGACCCTCAGTCAGTCTGTAAGGAACCCAAATGCCACCATGGTGTGGTATCAAACCACACGATAAGAGATTTCTGTCCTATTTCTAGGCCACTTTACTGGGTTTGAGAATTGACAGCATCTTAGTCCAGGAGGTCTGTCAATATGAGGATACAAAACGTTTCTGAATGTGTAGTTAATGCTAAAGCTCAACTCCACCCCCATCCCCCCACCCCAGGGTGCTGCTGATTGGAGTGTACATCAATGCGTGAGACAATGGAAATCACCTTCCCCAGTTTGTGTGTGTGTGTGTATATGTGCGTGTGTGTCTCTGTGTATGTCTGTGTATGTTTATGTGACTTTGTGTGTGTGCACATTGTGTGTATTTGTATCTGTGTGTGGCTATATGTGGGGGTGATGTGTGTTGTGTGCGTGTGTCTGGGTGTGTGTGTATATATGTGTGTGTATATATGCATGTGTGTCTTTGTGTTTATGTGTTTGTGTGTGTCTTTGTGTGTATATGTTTGTGTGCTGCATGTGTGGGATGTGTGCATGTGTGTCTTTGTGTTTATGTGTTTGTGTGTGTCTTTGTGTGTATATGTTTGTGTGCTGCATGTGTGGGATGTGTGCATCTGCGTGCGTGTGCATGTGTGTGTTGTAGTGTGTGTTGTAGTGTCTGTGTGTGTATGAGAGTGTGTGTGCCTGTGTGTGTTTTTGTATCTGTATGTGTGTCTTTGTGTGTGTCCATGTGAGCGCGTATTTGTGTGTGGTAGTGTGTGTTTATGTGTTTGTGTGTGTATAAGAGAAAGTGTGTGTGTATTTGTATCTGTATGTGTGTGTTTGTGTGTGTCTGTGTGAGCGTATATTTGTGTGTGGTAGTGTGTGTTTGTGTCTAAGAGAGTGCGCATGTGTGTGTGTGCATGTGTGTGTGTATTTGTATCTGTATGTGTGTCTTTGTGTGTCTCTGTGTGAGCGTATATTTGTGTGTGGTAGGGTGTGTTTATGTGTTTGTGTGTGTGTAAGAGAGTGTGTATGTGTGTGTATGTGTGTCTGTGTGTTTGTCTCTGTGTGCGTATGTCTGTGTCTGTGTGGCACTGTTGGCATGTTTCAGGGAGTTGTTGCAGCGTGCTACATTGGCAGACATGTTTTCTTTCAGATGGGACATTATAATGAATTAACCAGATCGGTGCCTCTTTCCGTGCCATAACAATTCGGTGAGACATTAAAGACCCCATGAAACTGTTCAAGGAGCAAGGGGATTCTCCTGATGTCATGACAAAGTCATACCAGACTCAAAATGCTAACTCTGTTTTTCTCTACAGAAATGCTACCAGAGCTGTTGAGTTTCTGGGTAATTTCTCTGTTTGTTGAAAATATTCTTCTGGTATCCTGACAGTAATTCTTCCTCGGTTAATCTGAAATAAAAATCTCATTTCGAGAATTGCAGTTGTGTTTTACTGTTGGATTGTTGTTAAAAATGTAACTTGCTTGTTAACAAACGTCAAGGAAGGAAATCTGCCATCCTTACCTGGTCTGGCCTTCGTGTGACTCCAGACTCACAGCAATGAGGTCGATTCTTAATCACTCCCTGAAATGGGCAAGGAAGGAAGCTATAGGGAGTGAGACAAACACTCTGGGTGTACCTATACCACGTGGACTGCAATGATTTAAGAGGGCAACTCACTACTGCCCCCTGAAGGGATGGACAATAAATGCTGGCTCAGAAATAATTGTTCACACTTATGAATAAATAAAAATAAAAAATCAAGCCACCAAAACTTCTCACCTCATTGCTGATGGGAAGGACTGTCCTGCAATGGCTACAGAATTACACTCCACTGCCAATGTATTCAATCTGAGACATTCTCAGACATTTCTGAGGCACGCAACACAAAAAAAATTCATTTTTCCTCAGTGTTACTCACCTTTAAAGGTTTAGTAAACGACAACACTCTTCGAGGAATAGAAACTGAACTGACCTTCATTTAATTAATTATTCTCGATGTAAGGTTTGGTTGAATATTTGATTCCAAATTGCCCCATCATTATAGTTAATGTTATAGTCACATGTTGAGATGAACGATTGTTCACCCATTAGCTTTAGAACCAAGTTGAACCGTTTTCAACTGAGATCTCACCCAAATGGATAAAGGGAAAATATGAGTTTGCTCAAGGTTTCAGCTCACTAATTAGACTGAGGTAAAAACAATGACTGTAGATGCTGGAAACCAGATTCTGGATCAGTGGTGCTGGAAGAGCACAGCAGTTCAGGCAGCATCCAACGAGCAGCGAAATCGACGTTTCGGGCAAAAGCAAGGGCTTTTGCCCGAATCGTCGATTTCGCTGCTCGTTGGATGCTGCCTGAACTGCTGTGCTCTTCCAGCACCACTGATCCAGAATCAATAATTAGACTCTCCAGCGTTACTCTACAGCACATTATTAAACCGTACACTGAAATTTAACAGTTCGAGCTGTCACCTCATTAGCTTTTCAGTAGCTGGTAACAATAACATCTCCACTGTCCAGACGATTGAAATACATAGTGATCTAGAATAATGGATACTTCCACATGACTATGAAGAAATATGTCATGTAGAATCTCTACAATATGGAAGCCGGACAGTCAGCCTTCCAAGTCCACACCAACTACACTAAGACCATCCCATCCAGACCCACCCCTGCATTTCCCATGGCCAATCCAGCTAACCTGCACACCTTTGGAGTGTGGGAGGAAACCGGAGCACCCAGAAGAAACTCATGCAGACACAGGGAGAATGTGCAAACTCCACACAGACAGTCGTCCGAGGCTGGAATCAAGCCCAGGTCCCTGGCACTGTGAGGCAGCAGTGCTCACCACTGAACCACCCACATGCGCAATATGCAAAGGTTAGACCATCAGATTATTCCTTACTCTAATTAAAACCCCAACTGGATTTGCAGGGGGTGAAGTTTAAGAGTTGGGTTTCATGCGAGGGTTTATCACTTCTCTGAGTTAGCTGATTTACCCTTTATTGTTTGTGTTTGATTGTGTGGGGGAAGGGGATGATGGACTAGGGCGAGTCATTGTCAAAGGTAATTTGGAAGATGACAGAGTTTGTTATTTTATGAAATTTTGGATAGCATTAATAGTTGTGAATTTGTTTAAAATTTGTTTTGGCGTGGGATTAATGACTGGCGAGTTTACCTGGTTACTATGCCATGACATTATTGGAAATGTATGCATACACCTAGTTAAGTTTGGTTGATTTGTAACTTGGATGAACGTTCACTCTGGATATGTAATTTTTAAAAATTCATTGACGGGAAGTGGATGTGTCTGGCTGGATTACCCATCTATTACCCACCCCCCGATTACTCAGAGGACAGTTGGGAATCATGTGCATTGCTGTGAACCTGGAGTCAGATGGAGGGGTCAGACCAGGTTATGGAGGACAGATTCCTTACCACTTTAGTGAGCCAGATGGGTTTTATTCCACCAACCAATAACAAGTCATCATTAGATGCACCTTATTTTTTTTTAGAAAGTTTAACTCAAAGTTCCATGGTGAGATTCAGTCCTCAGTCCTCAGACCATTACCAGTGTCCCTGGATTAAGAGCCTAACAATAATACCACAACGCCACAACTCAATTCTCACCAGAGGATTGTTAACATTATAATCATGGTCTTCTGGGTTTGACAGTGAAATGCTTTCCAATCTGATCAGGAATCTGATCAGCGGCTGGAGGCTACAGTTCACTTCGCTGAAATATCCATCATGTATTAGAGCCACCTTACACCCAATTTCACCTCAACATCTCCTCCCTCCCTATGTGTTCATCCAGTTTTCATTGAAATGCATTATTGACATTCACCTCAACTGGTTGACATGGTAATGAGATCCAGAGTCAAACTTCTCCTGGATATTACTCCTGAATTCCAGATTGGATTGTTTCGGGGAATTGAGATTATCAAGTCAGCCATGATCTTACCTAATGGCATTGAGACTTATTTACTCGCTGGAGACTATTCTGCAAGTCCATTCATTTCTTCATGTGTTTTGTCACACCCATTCTCAATATGAGTTAGCTCCATGATTTGGCATTTGCTACAAATTTTGAGAAGAATGTGCTTTAATGAATTGAACTTGGCAATCTAATGTAAACAGTAGTTATAAGAACCTAGGAACATGCTTGAACATGCTTAGGAGCTTCCCATCGTTTTCCAGTTTGCGTAGTTATATTTCACTTTCTGTTCTCTGTTGCCCTGTGCTAACAGACTCTAGAATTGATGTGTGTTCACCTTAGGGGGCACAAGTCCACCATGTGGAACTTTATTGAATATCTTTTGGCAAATTATGCTACATCCACTATGGTAAACCTGCCTACTCTTTCTGTCATGCCTTCAAACAATTAAATGGGCATAGTTAGGACACTTGTATTATACTGCGTTCAATTCAGGTCTTCATGTGATAGGAAGGATGTTGTGAACCTTGAAAGGGTTCAGAAAAGATTTACAAGAATTGTTGCCAGGGTTGGAGGATTTGAACTACAGATTGAATAGAGTGAAAAGTGGGACGCTGAGGGGTTGACTTTATACAAGTTAATAAAATCATGAGGAGCATGGATGGGAGAATAGACAAGGTCTTTTCCACAGGGTTGGGGAGTCCAAAACTAGAGGATTAAGGGTAAGGAGGAAAGATTTTAAATGGACCTAAGGGGCAACTTTTTCACTCAGAGGGTGGTGTGTGTATGGAATGAGTTGCCAGAGGATGTGATGGAGGCTGGTACAATGACAGCATTTAAAAGGCACCTGGGTGGATGTATGAATAGGAAGGGTTTAGAGGGATATGGGCCAAATTAATTTAGGATTCCTGATTGGTATGGATGAGTTGGACCAAAGAATCTGTATCTGTGCTGTACAACTCTGTGACTGTGATCTATGGGACAGTCACTCATTCTCAAACTAAGACGGAACCAGGGCATCCGTTTATTAACACATTATTTCTTCAGTGGTTGGATGTTATGAAGAAGGCTGATGGATTATTAATGGATTTTTGCAGTAAGGAAAGCAGGAGAGGGATTTAAAATCCCAGCAATCAGCTGTGTCATAGCATCGAACAGCTCAAAGGAGAGACAAATGTCAAACTTATCAAAATTCAATCACGTTGCTTCTCACTTGATGTCTTTACCAAACACCATTCCTCCGTTCTCGCTCATGTCACCATGTCCTCACCAAACGTAAGGAAAAACTCGACACATTTCTGTTCCATTTTAGCTTATGATTTCCCTCAAGGCACACAATGTAGAGGGCATTGACACTCAAGACTAATGTTGACAAACCACCACCACATGTCCTACCTGGTCTTCTCCTTCATTCCCTCCATTATAGACCTTGGACCTTCAAGCTAGGACCGTCAACATAATACCTTATCCACTTGTGACCAGCAAGTGCCCCACAATCTCGCCTGAAAGAACACTATGTTGTTCCTTTCACAAACTTCGATTGGTCCATATCACCTCACAGCCAATGGGATACTTTCAAAGTGTAGTCACT